>NW_028324185.1:10000000-11200000 GCF_054372755.1 Phalangium opilio | reverse complement strand
ACTAACGCCATATATCGCAAGCTTAATAATATTTTTGTTTTGCGACGGCGCGTGAAAGTTCGCAGGAAATGCGAATTTAAAATTTTCAAATATAGAAAAGTCGCATTATAATTTTTAACTCGATGCAAAGCTTTCGTAAATTTATTACGTTTGAATACAAGTGGAAAAAAAAGAAAATTAAACTGTTTTTGTATCAAATGTTTAATAAATGTCTAAATAATTTGTAATTAAATACAAATTCTAAAAATGGTAAAATCTTTCGCAGTTTCAAAGTGTAGAAGTCCGTCTACCACACATAGGATTGCATTTCATAGGTATATTGATCCGAAAATTGGGGAAAATGTTTGTATATTTATTAGGATTTAGGTTAATGCCTGAGTTAACTTGTATTAAAAGGTTTCGAGTATCTTACCCTTCATTATGCACGAAGTGGCTCGCCGCGATAAATCGGTCGAATTTCCATCCAGGGAAACAAACACTTCGTATGTGAAACTCACTCTAACAAAAGCGATTATCAGATCTCGTCCAAGCTCAAAACGCAAATCCTTCGGTTTTCGTGGAAATAATTAGGACAGATGATACATTGATGGAAATTATAGACGACGTTTTTAGAATTTAATAAAACTGGAACTAAAGTATATATTGTGTTTCTAATATTTTCACATCCAGTTCGATATGTGATACATGTGTTATAGAAAACTTATAGTTGCAATGAGGTAGAATTACCATCGTGTTCCGCTTCATCTTCATCACTCGTAGATAAAACAGTATGTCGTACCGACTCGTTAAATGTCAATGGCATCGAAACAATTCGCGAAAATTTAGTACAACCTGTTATTTTACTGGATGTCACTGAATGAATTAAGGACTTTGCTAACCATCAGTCGTTAGAAAATATTAAAAATTATATAATGGAAGATTATGTATGAAATAACTTTATTTTTCCCATTATACCACATTTTTAACATTTTCAGTAACTTCCACAGACATACTCCATGCTGCGCGAATCTAGTGTTGAAGAAATCGAAAACAGGAATTTCTTGATCCATGAAGAAGTTGTTGATGCCTTTGTGGTTCATAAAGACGAAGTTGCCGGTTTGGAGGTCCACGATAAACTCGTAAGTGATAATGGCCATGAAGAGTCCATTGACAATACAGCACAAATCCTTGAACCACCAGCTTCAGAGGTATTAAATTCAAGAGGGCATAGTGTGATTTTGACTTTTGCTCATGAGCATATCCTCCAGAAATCGTGCCAAACACCTGTGAATTTCAAAGATCTTAAATCAACAAGCGAAATTAAAAAACTAAAAATTACAGGTTAAACAATCCGTAACAAACTTAAGATAATTAAACAGACTAGGAAAGTTTTGACATGAAACTTCGCAACCTATAATATACTTCACAACAAATGAAAAAGCAAAAACTTCTACTCGAAGAAAACGCCATAGATATTTATGAGAAGTTTGGAACAACAGCGGTACAGCTTTTCTCTCAACTACGACAGTCTGAACTCAAAAATTGAAAGGAACAACAATATTCGAATCTAATTAGAAGCTTTGCCATGACGCTTCATTTCCTTTCACCAAAGGCATACGACATCTTTCGAAAACATTTCTGCTCGCCTCATCCAAACACTTAGAGAATGGACTAGTAAAATTGGTGGCAATCCTGGCTTTACCGCAGAAAGTTTCGCCTATATAAAGCAAGAGGTTGAGAAATCAGAATATCCAGTGTTTATAGCCTTGTTTCTCCTCTTTGATGAAACACACTGAATAGACAGGCAAGGAATTCGCTGGCTACATCAATCTCGGACTAGACAATAATGCCGAAGATAACAATGTTGTTGCAACGTCGGCACTTGTGTTTATGGCAACAGCTGTCAATGAACATTGGAAAGTTCCACTAGGATATTTCTTTGTAAATTGAACTGTAGGCTGGCTTCTCAAAAATCTAGTCACCGAATGTTTCTTCAAAATAAAAAATACTGGTACCAAGTGCATTGCTTTATTTTGTGATGGCTTGCGAAGCAACATTACAATGGCAAACTCACTCGGTGTTGTTATTACTGAGGATTTAATCCAGTGCGATTTCTCTAATCCAGGTTATTAGTTTAAATATTTGATGTGCTTGAAATATATATGTCATTGACCAAAAATCAATTTCAGCTGATAATGAAGAACGGGTTAATTTTGTTCTTGATGCATGCCACATGTTAAAACTCTTCAGAAATTTATGGGAACACTTTGGTATGCTGCTGGACACACGAACTGGCGAAGTATAGTTATCTAGAAGCGTATTAAGCACTGTATTGATTGATACCTGCTGATTATTAGGCTTTTACTGGGCGTATGTTTCTACTCTTCATCAGTATCAGCAACATGAAGGTTTGAAATTAGCCAACAAGCTAACAAAATTCCACATCAAATTTAAAACCGAACAGATGAAATTGATATTGGCTGCTCAAGTACTGAGAAATTCTGTAAGAAAAAGCATGAAGTTCCTAAAGGAAGCGGGTGATCCTGTATTTCAGGGATATGGGCCAAAAATACAATTTATAGAGACGATTTTATTTTATTTGACTAATGATTATTCCTATCGACATTCGCAACTTTACTTCTGTTATTTGCTTTTAGTCTTTTTGATGTTTTGAATTCGAGAAATCCCATGGCTAAGGGTTTCAAACTTCAAAGCGCCAATTCGGCGGTACAACCTTAAGATCACAAAAAGACCTGCTGAAAACCAAAAGTCTTTTATTTAATTTAACAGACACTGTAGGAAATTTAGTTCTTAATGGACCAAGAAAGACTGCCATTTTAGGTTTTGGTGTTGCTATTCATAGCTTTTTAAAAATTGCTGATGCTTTTGTTGTCCCACCTGATGTACCACTAAAGTACTTATTATATTTAAAAAACCAATTCCAAAGAAGTTTAAAGGCCTTCGTCGAACCTAGTCCATTCATGGAAAATACGGTGGTATAAAGTAAAAATAATCCACTTTAAGATGATTTTGAGTTTGTAGTAGGCCAGAATCCTTCTTTATCGAGTAACGTCCACGTGGTTCAACTGATTTTCCCTAATTTTTAGTATTCTATAAACGGACTTTATAGCTTAAAATTAGATGCAATCTTCTAAACCAGAACAAATTAACCGCTTTTGCTGGTACTCTCAAGAAATTCGCGAGTTTTAACATCGAGTTAACTCAAAAACGTTGGTAAATTGAGTGAGGGACAAGACTAAGTCGTCACGGGAAGGGGGATTCGTATTACCAAAAGGGTAAGGCTTGTAATATTTTTGAACTCGCGGATAGCGGGCATGTTCCTATTTTTGAAACTGCTTTAAGTTAAAAGTATATTCGTATTTAACCTTTCAGAATTTATCGGACAGCACCGTCCTCTGGCCAACCCCCAGCCCCAGCTCCATGGCGAGCACCGTCCCCTGGCCAACCCCCAGCCCCAAGAGGAGGAGGGTCCTCACGTGGCGTGAGGAGTTGGTGAAAATGAGGCCAGAGAGGCGACCCAAGATCCCCCTTTTTTCTTGGGAGAAAGCCAAAGTAAGTTAGCGTAAAGGGGGTCCCTCGGAAACGTTGGCATTGTGCCTATTACATCAGTTAAAATGTTTTCATATCTCTTATGAATAGTTGAAGAAAGGGAAGGAGGGGCGCTATAGGGGGAAGTGCTACACTGCGGATCACTAGGTATAATTCACATGGAAATTTCAGATAATTTACTTCTTTATTAATTTCATTATTTTTTCGTTAATTTGGCTGTCCCCATTCTGCGCTGACTGGGAAGCAATCGAGAAACACCAGCTCTTCTCCCCCATGGAGGGGTGAAGGAGGATCGTCGAATGACGTATAAATATCATTATTATTACTGTATCATTTGCGTTAAGAAATTGTTATTTTTTTTTATTTTATTTTTTTTTTTCTGTATAAAGTCGTACGAATTATAATTATTGTCACCAAATATAGTGGTGCCTTTTTTTATTATATTTATAAGGCCTATATCTATTCTTTATTTTCGATGCCCAGCTCGGCTATAACGAGGGTGTATAGGCCTACATACGGCAAAAAATAAACCTGTTAACACGGTGATTAACACAACGTGCGGAATCTACTTTTGTATGGATGGTAATTTATTCTTAATAGGCCTGTCTAGACTGGCGCGTCTTCGCTTTGCTAGCTTGCAAGATCGGGCGCTACTGTCCGCATGGGGTTTTCGTTACTTCGCACGTAACGGTTTGGGACATTCTAGAAAAATATTTAAGGCCATTGTTACACAATCATGCTCGCGACAGTAGAGAAGCGAGTCGTCTAAAAAATTCGGTTTTACTGGTACAGAAAATCGAGGGTTAGAGGTTCTTCCGGTACAGAAAATCGAGATACGGTAGTCGCGTTAAAACCTTTGACCCCCATTTTCGCTCTAAACTTCGGCACCCGATATTTCCGAAAATACTGTTCTCCGGGTACAGAAGCCCGAGCAATAAGCATACAGCAAAAGCAAACTATAGCATTATAGCTAATTCAACAATCTTCTGAACCACAAATGGGTTTTGTTGAATACCATGGAGGTTAGTCTCGCCAATTGTTAGCCAACGCAACACAAAACTTTCATAGAATCAGTAGTGAAGTGTACTATTCAGGTAGAGAATCTGTATTCAAAATAAACTATTTCTTTGACAATGTGAAAACCAACGAGTGAGGGCTATGGCTTTATCACTATGTTGTGAAAATGTTTTAAATAATTGTAGGCACATGCAGCCCATATGGTAAATTTAAGAATTTTTCCTACATGAGTGAGAAAAGTAATTCTACACTTCATTGCAATTGTTTAAAAAATTATATTTCAAATTAAAGAAAATGGAATAAAGTAGTATGTAAATAAGAGAACGGGATGGGTATGAATTTGCCATAGAGATAACATGGGGTATGAAAAAGTGACCATACGTCCCGTTTTCGCCGGGACAGTCGCGTTTTTTTAAACTTTGTCCCGGTGTCCCCGAAGAATGCCTCGGGACACTAAAAAGTCCCGTTTTCTCGAAATTGTCCCAGTTTTGATTATCGCGCGTAGTTCATATGAAATCGGGCCAGGCCTCTTGTTTTTAATAGAAAAACCCAACCCGACCCGTTTTTTTCCTAAAAAATCCGACCCTCATTTCTTCTAAAAAATATAAAAATCCGGCCCGATTTTTTTTTGTGCCAGACCCGACCCAAAACGGGCCCGGGTCGGGTCTGGTCGGAAAACCCCGATAACATCTGGTAGCCGGACTCGTCTCTACCCCACTCTCTAGACAAAATCCCCCGGTAATAATCCCCCAACATAGTCAAAATAAAAAGCAATATATAATCTAAAATACTAGCTGCTTCAGCGATCTGATTGTGTAATGGATAAGGCGTTAAACAGCGGAGTGAGGATGGTGGGCTTGAGTCTCCGAAGATATGTAAATAACATTAAAATTTGGTTTGACTTATTTGTAATTATTTGGTCCACTTTCATTCATTTTCAGAAAAAAAGGTTTACGTAGCAATAATGAGCTCTGGGCGTAAATAATATTGAAAATTTGCAAATATGAAAAAGTTTTGATTTGGAAATGTTAATGGGTGGTGTCATTGAGATTCAATATTGCCTTTCAGATTGACAATATTTTAATTTTATTAAAAAATTATATGAGTTTGGTTAGGTTAGAATAGATATGGTTAGTTAAGGTTGGGTTAAGTTTTGTTTGATTAGGTTAGAGCTAGGTCGGTAATATTTTGGATACAATGTGACCCTTTTTCCAAAATATTGTTGTTTGTCTTCATTTACTTTCGAAATAACATTACGCCTTATTGAACAATAATGTTTCTTATTTTTAAACTCTTAATAAAATAGAGCTTTCCCAAATCATTTTTCTCAAATGGTATGAGAATTGTAAATGTTCTAGCGGGTGTTTAAAATTTAAATTGTCAGTCGCGTAGCAGTCTCATAACCCCCTGTGTGATGAACTCCTGGTGGCGGTAAATACATGAAATTTCGAAATTTTCCAAAGGTTTTTGATCTACTTGCGGGGACCAACTTGGGGGAGTTAGAATTTTTTCACTATTATTTTCTAACTCCCCGTGGTGTAATTTAGTCAGAAACCACTGCTGGTTGGGAGAGTTAGAAAAAGTAAAATTCCACCAAATTGGTAGCACTTGTAATCATTTTAGTGTCATTGGTGAAAATGGGGAGTGATTGAACATCTATTTATGTTATCTTTCCTTATAAACCTTCATATTGATTTAAACTAGGGTTTGGGGTATTTTGTTGAAAACACATTTTGGGGGAAATATTTCCTGTGGCTGGGGGTATTTTGTCATCGACATCCATTCGGAGGATTGTATCCCGGGGGATTTTGTTCCATATGTAACGGGATTATGTCCTTTTTTGACTATGATGGGGGATTATGTCCTACAATCATTACTGAACTAGGGGCCGCAAAATAAAAATTTTGACTACGAAACTAAATGAATCCTTTATCGTCCTCAAACTTTCACAAAATAGCCCACATTTCAACCCATCTTGCCTGCTTCTTATTGGAGCTTCAGTAGCATTGCGCTGAATCCCAATCAACCAAACCCAATCCCATTCGACCGAAAAAACCCGCACTTTGGCGGATTTACGAGTCTTTCCCCGAAAAACTCGTACTTTGGGTTTTCCTGGTGGAATTTAAATACAAAAAATGCCGGGAACTCAAAGTGAAAATTACATTAACTTAAAACAATTTAAGGCCTACTTAAAATGAACACTAGATTCAAACATTTTCTAAATTTTTATTTTAAAACTAAGGATTATAAGAACAAATAGTAATAAATGAAGAAAATATGACCAGCCTGGGGTGCTATTCTGAGGCGTTCGTTTAAGCTACCGAACGGCCTACCGATCGGATCGTAACGAAGATTTTGAAGAGATCCCAAAAGTAGCAATTCTAAGCGCGCCTCTCAATCCGTTCGTGACGATCGCGCTTTTCGGTACGGAATTATAGGAGGTTTTTTTCCTCCTACTCTTGGTATGGATGACCATGTAGTAAATAAAGTAAGTGCCTCCCGCTTGTCGTTGGACGATTTTGTTCCAGTTTTATCTCAGAGTAATTATTAATAATGAGATATAGTTTGTTATTAATTTGTGTAATTCATTTAACTAACGTGTGACTGTAAAAGTAAATAGTATCGCGTATAAACAAAGTAGACTTTCGTTGCAATATTAAGAAAAATCAAGACGTCGCTAAGCCTTGGTCATCTTTTAAAATTGATGCTTTTGCGACTTGGAAAGAAAACCCTAATCGTTCAGAAAGGGGGAAAAAAGCCACCTATAATATGGTGAAGCCACGTGCATATTTTTTAGTTCATTGACGTGCAGTGCCGGATTACCGAACAAGCTAACTAAGCTTCAGCTTAGGGCCTCGCCCTGTAAAGGGCCTCAGCATCTCAAGGACGACCTCGAAATTCCCATAAGGGTCGCGTTCCGCAACCCAAAATTTTATACACCGCTGACCAACCGCACCATACTATCTCTCTGATTTACCGCGATTCTCTTCCCGAAGCATACCGTTCTCAAATCAAAAAATATTTCGGCGATCGGTTTTGGATATGAAATGTTTCAAATTCGACACGAGTGACACTGCCCTCTAGAGCCTCTATTGTTAAAAAAAAACCTTATGTCGCTTGCGGATTTTACAATTATCATGTTATAATAGTGTTGTACGAATGAGTCTCTCTCACGAAGTGGGTTGAGGAAAAGCGAAGGGTTTTAGCAGCCTTAAAAACTGTTGCGCTCCCCCTTCGCGCTCAGGCTTAGAAGAGAAAAATATTATATGTCACTGCACGTGATGTCTGTGGCAGCGAGGGTTGGAAATTCCGCTGAGCTGAGGGGGAAACGCGTTGAGACTCGAGTAATAGGCGGGAAGGCGGCGTACCGCGTGCGAGCGTAGGCGAGTGGCTAGTATTTATGGAGGAATAAATTTTTCTCTAGAATTTGTGTACAATACCTTTCAACACAGCTAAGTTTCTTAGGCCTTACATAAAAAATTATAAGTAGACTGTTTATTAGTGGGTATTTCCATTATGAAGAGAAGTTTTGAGAGCGGATCTCAAAAGAGAAAAAAGAAGCAAGTTCTCGATGCTCAAATTAACGCCTTTACAAAAGTCGACCGGTTTTTCAAAAAAACCTTATCTGGGGATCAGCAAAACTCGCCACAAATAAAAGATGATACAAGGGATGATCAGCGAAATTTGCCAGAAGTAAAAGATGTTGCAATTGAAGTAAAAGATGTTGCAATTGAAGTAATTTTGGACCATACAGCCGATAATAATGTTGTTGAAGAAGTTACTAATAAGCCTCATGAAATCCAACCAATACCTTCATCTTTTCACTCTTCGGAGGCGCAAGTTAATTCTCATCCTCGGTCTAATGACCTTGGTCTTTGGGGTCAAAAAATAACGGAAAGTGAAATTCAATTTTGGGTAGAAAAAGGAGTATCAGAATGCCAAAACTGGGATAAACCCTTTACTAATTCCAAAAGAAATATAAAAACCAATCGAGGTTTTGCACAAAAAGCGTGTTTCAATCAACGAAAGCTAAAGGCGAAAAATATGAATTAGAATGGCTAGTTTATTCACCAGCTACTGGATGTGTCTTCTGTTTTGTATGTAAGATGTTTTCAACCTCAGAGACTACATTCACAAAAGGGTTTAGTGACTGGCGCAATACATTACTAATCCAAGGACATGAAAACTCGGAAGATCATAGAAGGGCGTTAATAATATATCTATCGAGAAAGCGTGGCACATCTTTAAATTCAAGTTTGATGCAAGAAATAAAAGTTGAACAAAAATACTGGAGAAGTGTACTTGAACGAGTAGAAGCTGTCATATATTCTTTAGCGGAGCGTGGATTAGCTTTTAGAGGAGATGATGAAAAATTTGGTTCCCTACATAACGGAAATTACCTTGCATCTGTGGAACTTATTGCGAAGTTTGACCCTTTTATAGCAGGTCACATAGAAAAGTATGGAAATCGTGGAACAGGAAACCCATCGTATTTATCAAAAACGATATGTGATGAAATAATTAAACTAATGGCGAAAAAAGTACGAAAATCAATATTGGACGATTTAAGAAAAGCAGGTTACTTCAGTATTTCTGTGGATTCAACACCAGATCTTTCACACGTTGATCAACAGACCGTTATTCTTCGGTATGTGACCCATGATGATCCGCATCCTACCGAACGTTTTTTAACGTTTCTCAAGCTTGAAGGGCATACCGGTGAAGCCATGGCCAATCAGGTTATTGAATACCTAATTAATGAATGCCAGATAGATTTTATCAAATGCAGAGGGCAATCCTACGACAACGCAGCCAACTTGTCTGGAAAATTTGAAGGGATGCAAAGTAGAATCATCGATGTGAACAAATACGCAACTCATGTTCCCTGCGCTGGCCATTCATTGAATCTTCTTGGGCAAGCAGCCGTTTACTGTTGCTTAGATGCAGTAACATTTTTTGGAATTGTACAACAGATTTACACTTTTTTTTCTGCTTCAACAAAACGTACTTATATCTTTATTTGACCCAAAATCCAAAGTACCGAAAAGACTATCGGACACAAGATGGGAGGCTCATTCAAAATCAACGTCAGCCGTATTAGAAGGCTACAATAAGTTTATTTTGGCTCTGCAAAACTTACACGATGATACTGAGGAAAAGGGGGATACGAGGAGAGAAGCGGGAGCTATTGAAGAAAAAATGGAAGAACTCGAATTCATGTTCATGCTTATTTTTTGGGATCGCGTTTTAGACCGGTTTAGAAAAACTAGTAAAGCGATTCAAGACCCGAAAATCTCATTAAGTACTTGCGCATAAATGCACGCTAGTATCATTTCGTTTTTAAAGGACACAAGAGGATGTTTTGATGAAATAGAAGGTAAAGCAAAGCACAAGTTACCGGATAAGGACTACAAGACTACTACTAAAAGGAAGATAAAGAAAAAAAGCATTTTGGCGATAGTAAAACGGTTGACGCTGATAATGAACTTTCTCCAAGAGATAAGTTTCGAATTAAAAGTTTTATTCCCATCATGAATGCTCTTGAAACAAAAAGAGCACTGGCTTACCAAGAAGTAGCAGGATTGTTTTCCTTTCTTGTAACTTGAGGCATCTCAGATAATGATCTTTCAGAGGGCGTCAATCGACTAATGGAAACCTATACCGAGGATATCGACGATCGATTAATCGGTGAATTAAAACATTTCCATATATATGTTAAAGATCACTATCAAGAAACAATTAATTCTGGAAGCCAAGATGCCTTTCGAGAACTTTATAAGATCATTATTGAACATAAAATAAAACCTGCTTTCACAGCAGTAGAATCCATTTTACGTTTATTTTTGTGTATAATAGGAAGAAATTGTTCAGGAGACAAAGATCCTTTTCCAAACTTAAACGAATTAAAAACGAACAGAGAACCACTATGGGACAATCCAAACTTACCGAATTAAGCATTCTAAGCATAGAATCAGACAAACTCAGATCTTTGCCATTTGATGTGTAGCAAGGATATTGGATAGTGTCATGGAAAACTACCTATTCCCGTACTTTTCCATGATAACGTTGTTTATTACTTTTAAACCCTTCCCTGTCCGGGGATTTCCAATGACCTGGTTGGAGAACGGGACCCCGGGGCAGAGGAGAGAGAGTAAAGAAAGGACAGTACGTTCTTAACGCTGTAAGAGGAAACACGAAATCCATTAAAGATCTTTTTGATTCAACTTTGTTTCTTCATTTATATCCAGAGTCGCGATTTCATCTTAGTAGTGATCGAGTTATTTCAAGGATTACTAAACCTCGTCACAGATGATGTTATTGACAACTTTGGCAATTGAAAAATCGAGGGAAAAAATGTTCTAATATTAAAAATTCAGTAAATTGTTTGTATGTTTGGAAGAATTTTGTCAATAAACGCTATGTATTTTTCACTTTGTGTAGACAAGGGCCTCAAATATTTTTTATAGCTTAGGGCCTCTATAGAGTAATTTCTTTCCCATATACGGCAACGTCATAACCCTCTATCTCTTACCTTAGTGATATCCCCCCTCCCCTTCCCTTTCGGGGGCAAATAGTATTCTCTAGTACAAAGTTGCCCCTAACGTAGGGGATACACAGTTCACTCCCTCTCTCAACCGAAATTACTCTATAGTCCTTAATCCGGCCCTGTTGACGTGAAATAATCAAAACCGGAGTAGATTCAATCTGATTTTATTATGAAAGGGTAACCATGTGAATATAGCTATACTTAGGAAGCCATGCAAAAACTTAAAAGTGTGTTTTCTACGTGCTACCTGTGTTTCTTAGTTTACTAATGATCTGCAACCATGCCTAATTTACCGCGTACCACCACCAAGACCATTACGAGTGTACCTTCGCTGTTACAATCAAAGTCTTCCCCTAACTCTCTTAAAGTCACTCTTACCCCCTCAAAAACACGTGCATTTTTCTTACCAGTAGAGATGTAGACGCGATTTCTCTTTTATAAAATCAAGAATAAAAGCGTAGTTAAGGATATTTCGGTAGATCATAATTATATCAAAAAATACAATTCAAAGAAACCCACAAAGGCCCAACGAAAAAAGATTGAAGAAGGTAAGTGAATATTTACAAAACTTGGGAGCCAGCTTGCCAGTACCCAACTATCTATTGACAAATTTGTATAAAGCGCGTGCTAATATAATATTTTTTTTTATTTTTTCAGGCATTAAACTTGATGAAAAGTACTCAAAAGAAAATCTAGGGGCGATGCTTTGTAGTTCTTCAGATTTACAAAAGGTGACTTTTGTTGGGAGGCCGAAGCCAATTGTTGTAAGTTCTTAGTGCCATGTTATAATGTTAGCTCCCAATTAAAAATAATATCTCTCGTGTTAGGACGCTTTAGAAGAAATCAAGAAAAGTAAAATTACAGAGCTTTCAGAAGAAGGATTCGACTTTTTATCAGTTATGGATGACAAACCAGGGCTTTTACATAAAGAAAATTTTACAGTAAAAGACACGGGCTTTTTACAAACGGAGAATTTGCCGACGAGTTAAAAAAGTCTTTTTTACATATGGAGCCATTTAGGATGCTAGGACCAAAGGATCAGGGTGTATTGACTTCAATTTTTGCTCAACGTCTTTTCAATGAACTTTATTTTCTAATTATTTGGAAAAAAAATTGGCTCGTACACAGTGAACCAATTAATTGGCCTCTACGGAATCCCCAAAATTTTCAAGAAACTGCTTAGTTAAGAAGAGTGATGCAACCGAAGCATATCACCAGTGGACTGCAACTCAAGATAGAGGAGGGTTGTTATATTTGTCAAAACTAGCATATATTTTTTTTAAATATACCTGTGATAAGGTAGTTCCGTTTGTGCAGTCTGATGCACCTTTAAGAGACAATGAAAATAGAAATGCTAAGATCATTGACTTTTTAGAGGAAGATATATTTATAATGAAAAATTGGGAAAACTATGGGGGGATGAGAAGGAAAATTTGAAATCAGCCAGGAAAAAATGTTTTAGTATTCTTATTAACTTTCACTTGAAGGGATTAACGAGAAGCAAAAAAATGTATACCAGAATGCAAAAAAGGACAGTTTAACTAGCAGCGGTATACGGAAAGAGCTTAAAGCTCCAACCCATAGAAATTTAAACAAGCCTTTCACTAAGAGTAAAGCAAACTTGATTGATTGATGGATGTATTTATTTATTTATATCTCCGATAAATTTTCTGATTTATGATGGGTTTGTGCAACATCTTGTGGCTCTTCTTGGAGTTTCTTACGAGCAATTGTTTTTCGGTTACACCGTTTTTTCTGGGTTGGCGTGCAATTTCCATTTTTAAGTTTTCCGAGTTTAAGTCTTTTAGCCCCTTGCCCATATTGACTGACAGTGGGATTTTCCCTAGAACCACAAGATCCTCTCAGACGTCCAAAATAGTTTTCAACCAAATTCTGATTTAAATTCGCTGTTAATACATACTTTTTCTAACAAAAATTTTACAATCTCTATAGTTGAATAAACTAAAACAATTAAAGAGAGTTAGAATTATTAAACAGTTTGGGATTAATCTAGTTTATTTTACCTGTTATTCTTATGCCTTCTAGATCTTCCCTACTAAGTACCATTTTATTGTTGTCGAAATCTTCTTCAAGTTCCATTTTGCTTACTTCAGATTCCCATTCGTCTAAGTAACCGAGAAAATCATCCTCTAGCCACTAGAAATAATTTAAAGTTCTTAAAATTTCTGGAATTATACATTTTGTTAGTTTTTGTACTTTAACACCTTAAAACGCCTGTCGGTTAAGTTCTTGAATGGTTCTAATTCAGGTTTCTTCTTTGCAAAGAATGCGTAGGTGTTAGAAATATTCAAGAGGTCAAAAAAGCGTCAAAAAGTCTTAAAAACTTGACAGTCTCTTCCGCTTTATCTCCAACCAATTGCTCGACAGCGTTGGCGGTAGTACTGCTCAGGATTTGGATTGAAAGCTTTACTCTCATACAACTGTATGCATTAGGATACACATGATTGTATGTCAACTTGGGCGCTAACCTTAGCAAGGACTTTGAAACAATTTCATAAGCATCAACTATATGCTGCCATAGGAAATGTTTTCCATTTTTTTTAAATAGTCTGATTGGTTTAACTGAACCATCTTTGAGTTTCTTCATTTTACCACTGTTGTTTAGTCCATTTTTAAAAGTTTTATGTGACAAACATCCGACAAGAAATACAAGGGTTCAACGATATTGAAAGGATTTTGGGTTTTATACCCCACTCTGTGATTGGGGTACAAATTTTAATTAATTTCATATTCGTGGAAGCTTTATCACATACCACAGCGAGAATTCGAAATCCCGCTGCCTGTAAATTCTCGATCCCCTCCCAAAATTAAGGAATACAACTCTTCTGCGTGTAGATTTCCACAAGGAAAAAACGCGAATGGATACTTAAAATTGGTCGTCAGTCCTCTGACCATGAACTGAAGAATGTGGTTTGCCAAGTTTATGTTTACAATTTCAACCTTTCCTTTAATGTTATTTTCTAATTCAATCACTTTATTTCGGAATTCATTAAGATTTGAAGCTCCAATTAATTCTCCTGTACTGCTGTTGATTCCTGTTTTATTTGAATTTCGTCAAGGATTAACGTGAAACACTTTTGGTGTTCGTCCAAATTTTTTATATAAATTTTTCCTCTCATTTCCAAGAGATTGGCATCGTTAAATCCACTTTTTGTAGTTAGGTCCACAGAGTAATTATTAAGTGTTCGCTGAGAAGGCAATGAAATTACTTGACGCACGGCTTCGTATGCACAAGGAACCTAGCTTTTATCGAAATACACCACTGTATTATTGCTGGATGCCATTTTCTTGGCCTGAATTTTTTGGTTTGGAGTAATTTCAATTGTTCGCGCATCAATAACTTTTGCAAAACCGATTTGCTCTCAAATGGATTTTTTCTGATTATTACTTCAAAATCAAGACTTGCCTCTTCAGACATAAAAATTGCGTCCTTTTTAAAGCTCTTCTTTACCTTCAATTCCAATACATTATTCCTTTTTTTTAAACGCCTTGTTTTTTATTTAATATTTAAACTCTGTATTTCATCTGCTCTCCCGTGAAGTAACGAAAATTGGCACGTTTTCCCAAGAATTTTACTTTTCGTTTTCGATTCTCTAAAACAATCTTCGTTTTCCGGCAAGACCGAAGTCTTGAAAATTGGCAAAGAAATAATTTCTCACAATTTTGGGATCGAATTGATTGGGTTACCATGCAAACATATGCAGGCTATAGATTTTTGTCTTTAAAATACGTAAACAATTCTCCATCAATGCCTTGGCAAGTTTGCCAATTATGAATTTCAAGCAACACATCCAGCAGATCTTTGAAACACGTAATGGAGTTGCTGAATTTTACAGAACTTGACGAGAAAACCAAACGATTGGCAGGAATTATTGTATTTAAAAAAAAATGTTTTGTGTAAGATTTTTCGATAATTCAACTACAAATAAACTATTCCCACTTCTTCTAAATCTTAGGCATTTTAAACCATGTACATTGGCTTCAGCTTCGTGCAACATTTCCAAGGACCAATTACATGCATCTAAGTTTTCCATCTGATAACTTAAAAATTGTCGGGCTAGTTTTTTTTTCTGGGAATATACTTCAATTTCAAGTGTAAGGCACTCTGATTCCGAGGTGCGCTCATTTATCAAAAATGATGCAGTTTCTGTATTTGTGAAATTTGAAGGTTGATCTAAAACTGGAGTTGTTCCACTTAGCGGTAATGTAGCAGTTGTAGCCCAAACTGCACTATTTTCAGAAGATTCTTCATTTTCTACCATTGGCTCGGTTATATTTAACGGTGTTCCAATATTCTTCTCAGATAGCAGGCCTAGGCCATAGATATGGTCACTTGAAGCTGAATTTCGAACAACTTGAAAAATTTGAACCCTGTTAAAATATCCACAAACTAGGTTAACTATTAGGAAACTTCCTTGAGCTTGCGGAGAATTTGAATAAGAACTGCTTTCCAAAGTAATGTTCGCCTATCATAAATGATTATGATTGTAAATTTAGTACTACAATTTTAGACTAAAACAATTCCCTACCTGCACGTTATTATTGTAGGGATCAGGATTATCATCTGTGGGCCCATTCCCACCAATCAAATGCATAGAGCAAACATAATGATATGACTTAACATCATTATGAGTTCTTATATCCTCACGGTTTATTGCCATAAGCAACCACATACCTTTGAAATAGTTTTTCCTTGGTTTCGGAACTGGATAATATTTTATGCCTTGACTACGGGACTCATCTGACGTGTTGTAGTTTTTACAACTTTTGTACACACAATATTTTCCCATTTTCACATTAAAGATTTTTTGGAAAAACTTTCAATCGAAGACAGATGACGACCTTGCCAAAACCGCCAAAACTAAGCCAGTAGTGAGAAAAGGGGGGTTCTAGACCAGGAACCACCATGTTAAACCTATGGAGTTTTCCAGAGTACCACCATGTTATTTCCCATAGGGAACCCATACTATGTATTTTCTATGACGTCCCCGTTTTTTTTTATGACGTAAAGATCGGGGGGGGGGTAAAATGGACACGTTTGATTTCCTGACCTAAAAGAAAAAACCCCTCCGGGCACGTTTGATTTCCTGACCTATAAAAACTAAAATGTATTATTAGAGGAGGAGGGGATGTGATTTAAAAAGAATTTTTTTTTACGACGTAAAGATCAGGGGGTGGTGCGAATATATTGTGTCTGGACAGTTCGATTTCCTGACCTATAAAAACTAAAATGTGGATTATTTTTTAAAGTATTAGAGTAAGAGGGGATGTGATTTAAAAAGAAAAAACCCCTCTGCGAATATAAGACATAAGAAAATTTATCTCACGATTATGTATAAATACCATCCTACTCGAGAAAATGGGAAAATTTGTATTTACACTACAAACGTTGAAATGAATACGTTGGAAGTTGTTAAGCTCTCTCAAGAAGCGATTATTCCAACTAGAGGGTCTGCAAATTCAGCCGGACTTGATTTGTATTCTCCTCGAAATTATGAAATTCCTGCTCAATCAACTATGTTGATCGAAACAGATCTTCAAATACGTGCTCCTTCAAATTGCTACGCCCGCATTGGTATGGTTTTAATTCCCGAACCATCATCCTAAAAAGGGGTGTATTTTTAAAGTTAATTAAATTTTTCAGCCGGACGTTCGGGTTTAGCGTTGAAAAACTCAATTTCCATCGGAGGTGGAGTTATAGATCGAGATTATACTGGTAACGTTAGGGTTATCTTATTTAATCATTCAAACGAGATGTTTATCGTTGAGAAGGGAGATCGTATTGCTCAACTCATTTGTGAAGTTATTGTGTTCCCTGTTTTGTTAGTATGTGAGGTAAAACTACTCGTTTGGAAAACAACTCGATATTGGAGTATAACCCTATTTTCTTCCCTAAAGTCTCTCGAAATGACTGCCAGAGGGATGAACGGTTTCGGCTCAACTGGACAATAACGAATTTAAATTCATACGAGAATCGAATAAAAAAGCGTCCCCCGTTTTTTTTATGATGTAAAGATCGGGGGGGGGGGTGTTAGTGGTAAAAAAAAACTTTATGTACCACTTAATATTAATTATCTGCAAAACTTGTAATGTGTTAAATAAAGACAAAAATATTTCAATCAAATTTGTTTATTTTGGAATATGAATTACAAATTTGTTTTTACTTTAAAACTAAAGATAAATGTTCGTGGTAAAAGCTGTCCGGGGTTTTAATATCATTCATTTGTCGCATCACCCAAAGTAAGTAATTATCCACGTGCAATTTCGCCTTTTCCTCCAGAAGTTGCCACGGGCTGGGCATTTTGAGGGTTTCAGCTATGGTTGCATTAAGTCCATGACCCAAACGACTGAAAATTTCTCCATCTCTGATATTTTCGAGAATGATGGTACTTGCGGGGTGAATAATTTTTCCAATTATTTCTTCCTGGTCTCCGTACTCAAAATCCCTCGTCCGAATCATCTTCTCATCAAATGGAGGTCTTTGTTTCGTTATTCGAGCAATTTTTCCATTCTCACTCGTTTCATGTTCGAAGTAAATGGTAAACATACTTGGCATTTGAAGACAATAGATTACCATGTACTGGAATTCATTTCTCCCCTCAAAACGTGTGTATGTAACGATGTAATGCATTTTTCCCGAATGAATTCGAAGCGATAGAGTAGATGGTTCTTATAACAAAATCTAGTAATCAACGACGCTTTACAGTATTTTTTTTAAACATTTGAAGCTTTTTAGTATTTTATAAACGTAATAACAAACTAGAATATCGTTTAAAACAGGATATGTTGTATAGGATTTAATGATCCGTTTCAGACTCCACCCTTTGTGCATTTTATGAATGAAATCAATTGAGTATAGTCCGCATGTTGAAGATCTAAAGTCTTGAATTTGTTTATTTTGTATTTGAAACTGACGCGCTAGATGATGTATTTTCAAATTGTACGATTCGGGTCTTAACCCAAAACTATCGAAAAAAATCGCTTTTCCCCCTTTTTTATTAGCTTTGACACCCAAGCTAATCCAATGTTGTCCAGGCTGATCACTCGTTTGATTGTTAAAAACTATATAGTAATCACCTTTCCTTTTTTAGCGATGAAATTGGAAGGGAAAACCCCGTAAAATTTTCTACCGCAAATTTTGGAAAGAATAGATTCTAACTGTAGGGTATGCATTTTCTTTCCTTGGTTATGAGGGGTTGTCTAATTGTACGTAATACCTCTGTCTCTGGATATTTTCAATGTTGATTCGAATTCGGAAAATAAAATGACTGTTATATTGTCAGTTAAAGCCGCTTTAAATTTTAAAAGTAACTGTAAAGATCCCGTCTTAATCGGCTCTAAATGTTCTAAACCCCCTAGTTCATCGGCGGTTAGAGGGATGACGAAAAATGAATTTCCACTAACGTATTCGTCATATGTTATATTCGATCCGGAATTAATATTATAATTATTAGATCCCGTGAATAAGCTGAGATATTCTCTATGATATCTTTTCTCAGCGAAGTTCGGGGTAAATGCGGGGGAAGGATACCGACGAGTATCTATTATACACTCTAAGTGAGTGAGACCGAAATGTTCGAATGTGTAAGGTGATGTGTGTATATTACCATTAAAATTAGTGGACTTACACATTGCAACAATTAATCTGTTGGGTAGGGTACCATTAAACACCATGTCTCTGTACGTTTAGATAGTCCCCTGAGGTAGAGTGAAAAATTTGACCTCACTGCGGTTTAGGTTATAGACAGCCGGTCTATGTTCTAACGTTAACATGTGACCGAGAACCAAATCAGGGTTTAATTTCCATTTTTTGACATATAGACTACTTTCCACAATTTCGATTTTATATTGATCGTTATTGGTCGAGGGTGTCATTAAAACAAACTCATCGGGGTTTCGATTAAATTTTAATCGAAGCGAAACCCCATTTAATAGGGCTTTATTCATATTGAACAGTTCATGATAAATTGGACCGAAGACAGTTACAATTTTCGACTGAGATATAGTTTGCATTCTCCTTTTTAAACCGTTTGAGGTGGTAGAGTTAAAAAGGTTATCAATATCTAAACCTTCATTTTCATGCGTATATAATCTAGTCGACATTTGAGTTCGTTTGGTTTCTCTATTGAAATTGAGATGATCTGTTATATACCCTTTATAACTATACGTCGGTAGACCGCTACTCAAACTGACCTCATTCAAGGCTACATCTAAATTAGAAAATAAAGCGGATAGACAATTGTTAACAGTGACCACTTTAGCATCGTTAGGAAGGTTATCACCGTCGGCTTTAACTACCTTAAAGCTTACTGATAATAAAGTATAATCTAATTTTAGATAATGATCGGCTGAACCATGAACGAAGAATTCTAACGGAACTCCGGCGGTAAATGAATTACTCAATGGTTTTATTAAAACGCATTCACTCGCGTCCAAACAATTATTTGTAGCCGGTTCGGAAAAAAAAATCGAGCGAGCTCATGAGTAACGTGGTATTATTGGCCATTTTTGTTTTTTAATCCAAGTAGTCTGGAAGACGTCTGGTTCTTTTTCTCTTAGGATTAGATGTGGTGCTACGACGTTTTTTTTCTTTTATATACACCCTTCCCGGATTGAAGATTATTTATAACATTCATCCCCGATTCTTTCAATCGTTTAACAGCGGCTTCTTTGAAGTTAGCGCCTTCGGCTAAATCCCCTAACACATTCGATGTAGCACATAGCGCCTCATTTTTTAAAACTCGACCAATAGGTTTGTATATGGGTTTTAAAAATGAAAATAGTGATCGAAAAACCGAACCGAACGAACCACCGTGTTGATAATACGGTACGGAACTAAAATATGGCAAATCCCCTCCAGTCTGGTTGTTATTATTTTTATGGTATCGTGAAAAGTATATTATATAAGGATTGTCGCTAGAATCCATTACGATTTTTATGTACCGAACACACTATGAGTCATTCATGAATTAAATAGGTTTATGGAAAGACAAGCCTTTTTATATTCAAGAGGAAGGTTTTCTTCTTATGTGGAGTTTGAGAATGGTTTTGCCCTTTAAGAATTTTAGAAAGTCACCGTAACTAGTTCTAATATTGATTTCTATAGCTTCGAAAGAATTACATTTTAAGGGATAATAATCGGGGAAATCATAACTTTTCACTAAAACCTCCTCTCTTTCGAGATTTCGCGGGATGGGAACGGTTCGCAAAATTGGAGCCATGGTTGAAGCGTACAGGCTTTCTTCGACTAGAGATGAGTAAATTAGGAAATTTTGAATACCGGATCGTACATCGTGTACCCGGTTTGATCGAATTTGATCTTCGAGTTTCACGTTAATCTGATCCGAACTGAAACCTAAAATGTACGCCAAATTAGGGTGTGATTCGGGGAATTTTATAGAGACGGGTTCGCTAGTAGCTATCCGTGTTTTCCCATCATACTATTTAGATATTGTTACTTTATTTCTAAATTCACGGGGAATTACCTGGACCATGGAGTTATAAATCTCTTCTATACTAACATAGTAGCCGGGTGTGATATTGAGTTCGAGAGATTCGTCTATGTGGGAAATTTTCTGCGTTTCGCAAATTAATGACGTTTCAGAGTCTATAATTACCCCCGGTTCCATGTCCTCAACATGCGGTAATTCATCAGACCTAACTATCCCCCGAAACACGACCCAACCCTCATTATCCTCTTTACTCTTAAACCGTAATAATTTAGCCAATTCAGGACTAAATTTAACCAAAACCCCATTTGAAACTTCAATTTCAGCGTACATTTTCATTATAGTTTTAATCTCTTTAGAATTCGAATCTGTAGTAAACCTTTTACTTTCAAAAAGTCTAAAATTGAATCGTCCATCGGAATTACTGTAGCCGAGATTGTGAAGCCATTCCTCTAAAAGTCTGTATAATTCATACCCCCCGCGGAACTTTTACCTTTCCCAAATTTTTCCCAGTCCATGACGTGTGTTGAGGAATTTTCAATAACTTTTTCAGATGAAACTAAGTGAAAATGGGTACAGTCATCCGGGACATTTTCATATTGCAAAGGCATTATCAACTCTTTCAACCCACATTCGTAGTTCCCGTGTAAATGTATTTCTTTTGGTAATAAAATCTTAAACTTACTACTAGAATTGTCATTGAAAACATCCAAAGACGCGGTTGATATACAATGAATATAAAACGCGTCCATTATGATGTGAGTCGTATCATCTTATGATCAGGATAAATAAAAAGAGTCGTCATATATAGATTTTAATATGTTTATTGATATAAAACAGACACACCAAAATTTTTCCACAAGGGGAATCATGATTAAAAAACCTAAATAAAAACCGATATTTTTCACCGAATTGCAAATGTAATATCAAAAATATAATTACGTTGTTATAAAACCAACAAACTTACAAAACACAATTAAAAATTTAAAATGGTAATTAATACTTAATTTCAGTTTCATAACTAGTGAAGAAGCGAGAAGAAATTTGAACTTGTTTATTTTTTTGATTCATGAGGTCGGTTTTAAAGTCTTCTAAATTTAACAAACTATTAATAATGTCGATAGTTTCTTGAGCGTTTCCGGGGGCGCGTCTTAAAACTCCTTGGTAAAAGTTAATATAATTTAATACTTTGCTCATCTGTAAATTTTGAACGGCCTGATCATAGAACGAAGAAACCCTATCACTCCAATCTAGGGTCACACACTGATGGCCCAGTTGGTTTTCGTATGAGTTTTGACAACCAACACACGAAGTCGCCGCTATTTTATTTATTTCCATTATGAGGAGATAAGTCAACGTTTGTTGGGCTTCAAAGTAGGGCTGGGAGTATCGAAGATTTTTGGTATCGATACCGGTATCGAGTACTGAATATTGTACTCGATACCGGGTATCGGTATCGGAGAAAAAATTACTCGATACCCAAAGTATCGAGTACTTTTTTTTAAAGCGCCACCTATGATAGATTTTGCGTATTTAATTATAATAAGCTTTGTAATTAGTTTTTATTTCTTGGAAAAGCATTGCTGCAATATTTTAACATTTAATTTAAATTTATTTAATCTAATTTTTAAGATGTGATTTAAGTTTAGTTAGCGCTATTCACATAAATTTTCTGAAAGCTAGAATCCTTTTAAGTATAATAAAACACGTCGAAACGCGTCTAAGTTAAATTTCAGGTCATTTGTATCAATAGGACGAAGGAACTGGCCAAAAAACATACCTCCTCCTATAGAACTTAATATTAATTTTCGGTTACTCCGAATTTTCTTCGAAAGTCGCGCTTATATATGTAAATCCAATTCTTTGATCGGGATTCTATAGCACGAGCAGGTTGCGTCGTTTTGTGCGCGATCGAATGGGCTATGGTTGAAGAAGCTACGTCTGACGTCAGTCTACTCGAGGGATGGAGTATAGAGACTAAACTATGTCGACGAGGGAAACATTCACGTGTTAAAATATAAAGCAAATGAATGGCCGCAAGTTTGAAAAAGAAACGTTACTTCGATTCCAGGGGGAAAAGATAGGGGGATAAAGTACTCGATGCTTCGGATTTTTCGAAAGTACTCGATACCAGTATCGGATCCCAAAAACGGTACTCGATACCGATATCGAAAGACTGAAGTACTCGATACCAAGTTGGCATCGAGTAGTTTCGAACAGCCCTACTTCAAAGTCCCCCGTCAATTTAGGTGGGAAAAATATGAAATGTATAGTTGGAATTAAATATTTTAAATAATTCCATTCGTCAGGGGTCATCATTATCCCGGTTATACTACATGATTTTTTTTCTGACGTGTTATAGCGACATTATGTTCAACACCTGCGTTTAAAACAGTTAACCACGCTCCATCGTTATTATGGTCCGACAGTGGGTATATTAATTGAGCGGGTGTCAAAAGTAAATTGTTATGACTTCTAAATGATTTAGAAAGTCTGATATTTTCTTTCGCTTCATTAAGTTTCACGATGTGAGCGTCGGTCAAAACTACACCATCATGTGTTGGTAACCATCTTCCGATTTCGGACGAATAACGGAAAGAGCGTATGTTTAAGAACATATTCCCATTGTTGTTTTGTCTGGAAATAGTAGCGTATTTGACCAAAGTTCCATCTTTCTTTCTATATGTTGATCCTAATGGCGCTTTAAACAATATGTCAAAGCCACTTTTATTGTCATGAAACACGGGATCGGCTACGTCCATGTTGTAAAAATTGGGGCTGTAATTGGACGTCAAATCATTAACACTATAAAAAGCTATATAAATATAACAGAACATTCGGTAAAATGAAAAACATCCAATTACCAAAATAGTGATTCTTGAGCGATTTTTAGCGTTGTTCACGCGTTGACTAATTGAAGAAGAATGAAAGCTTCTAACCTCAACCTTTCCTCTTATGTGATTTTAGTTCCGATTTCCTGGACTCTCAAACTTTTTTTTTTTAAATCGGACCCAATTTCGAATTCATGACGGAAATAAGATGCTTAAATCTTATGACATTGTATAAGAAATAGTTTATTCTATTTTCACGTTCAATATAATATATTACGGATATATTGTCGAAAAGAACTTTCTTCATTTTAATAAACGTCGAAACTACATGCGAGGACGTGTTTTCGGATTAATCGTTGTGGGTGAATTAATAATGGATAGTTATTTCTTTGGTTTTTAATGTATATCAGATATTTTATGAAGACAAGTCCTAAATGATCTACCATAGAAACTAAATATCCTATTTGATCCACATACGAAACTAGTTCGAGGTGGGATTAGCTAGTGATAAAAACGTTAAAATACATCAATAAGGATTATAAGTATCGGATTTAGCGTTGCGGGTGAGTTAATAGTGGAAAGTCATTTCTTAGGTTTTTAATGTATATCGGATATTTTACGGAAATAAGTCCTACGTGATTTATCGTAGAAAACATGAGTTTATGGTATTTTTAAATATCCTATTTGACCACAAATGAAACTAGTTAGGTGAGTTTGAATTCTTTCAGATTGTATATGTATTATACTATACTAATTTATTCGTTCCAGTGGGTATAAAAGTATCGGTACTTCCTTCTAGAACCATCATTCTCGAATAATATTTCCAGAGATAGCCACATTTGAGATAGAAAATGACTGTGACTCCTATTTTTGTTGGAGAAGAAATCAAGGCGATCTTACGGTACACGGCCACCTTAGGCCCAATCCCCTTGAGAGACGACCTCCCTGAATTCACTTTCAGTGATTTAGAGGTAAGAATTTAACAACTTGATTCATTTTTATATTAAAAATTAAATATCGTAACGACGTTTTTATTCATTTGTTTAAGATCTTGATGCGCTCCATACACGTTGGCTTTGTCATCAAGTTTGACCTTAGGCCGGAGATATCATCCGTTGATGTCTCCGTCTCCTATCACCCGAACCTGGACCGGCTCGTTAGAAGAATTGGAGGTGAAAATAGCATCATGAAGGTATGTTTTCTCTCTCTCTCTCTCTCGCTTAATAACATCATTATTCCATGTTTCCTTTATTTCTTCACTAGGTGAGGAAGTTGGAGACATTCATTCTGCCGCACGAACGGGCCAAGACGTTTATTTTTAAAGACTATTTTGAAAATCAGGGCAAAAGCAGTGACATGTAACAAAAAAAATTAAAAAAAAAATATATATATATAATCGTAAAAATAAAAATTGAAAAAAATGGGAATAAATAAATAAATGAAAATTAAATACTAAACAAGCAATGAAAAGTATATTTTTTTACAACATTTTATTTTTAAAAATCTTCATCGTCCCAATCAATTAAAATTGGAGGCGAAGATAGTACAACTTTTTTTCTGGTTTTCTTATTAACCATAGTCGGGGGTTTCTTCTTTTCCAATAACTCCGTCTGGCTTCTAGTTATAATCGGTTCTTGACCGGTATTTCTGTTCACTTTACCCGAGATGTTATATTTTCGTGATTTTTTTACGATTGGTTTCGCGTTAGTGGGAGTAAAAGTCGAAGCTGCGGGGGTTTGAACTGTGTTAGTTTGAAATGTTGGGGTTTGAAGGGGAGGAGGAGGAGTTGGGGGGTGTATAGGTGGAAGGGTTAGAATGGATAATTATAGGTGACGATTGTATATTCGGTGGGGTTGATGGTAGATTGCTAACGCTAACCGTTTTCGGAACAATGTGTTTTTTAGAAAACTGATACTTTTGAAGCAATTCTTGATACCGTCGAGTTTTTTCTCTCGATGTAAGACCTTTTGTTCGAATTACCGCGAACATTTCCCGGTCAAGGTCCGTCATTTCATTGTTAATTAGATCTTGATTTGATCGAATTTGATCATATGGGACGAGAATTAATTTTTGAAGAGTATTCATTGTCCGAGTAATGTTGAAATACCACTGATAATGCTCGGTAGAAGCGTGGAAATTAACGGGAAAAAACCTCCGTGTTGTTTCAATTTTAGAAGAGACTTCTTTCTTTTTAACGAAATATTTTTATCAGCTAGTTTACGTATCAAATTCCTGTACTTGACTAATTTTCTCCTTGTTTTATTATCTATGATAACATTTCCTTTTTTTAAGTTGCTTGATAGTTGGCATATGAATTTAAGTTGCGGATCGTTTACACAATTTACCCCTCTTAGAGGAAGGCCGTTTAGACTACTAAATCTCCTCGAAGTTCTCGACATAATGATGAAATTAATTGTTAAATATAGCTATTTATAAAATATCATCGGTAGATCTTCCAAAATTCCGTGTCCTCTTAACCTCAAATCATCGGGGCAATCCACTCTGAGATCCAGAATTAGATACGCGTACGGCGATAAACTAGTCGCATCCTCATACGCCAACAGTAATTTATTGGGTTTTTTGGGAAAGACCTGTCTCGAAAGCGTAGTAATCTGATTCTTATCACGCATCATTCGCTTCAAAATTAAATAATGCGTGTTCAGGCTGATATCTCTCATTACAGAACCTTTAAAAATTAGACATATTCAAAGTACGGTAATAAAATATATGCAAATAAAATCCATACACAACCTTGCTTGTACATATTTTGACTTAATAATATGCAGCTGGCGTTTTTATGGTGCGCATTTTTAATGAATAAATTTCCGACAGTTTTATTGTCTTTCAATTCGTTTAGAAGGTCATCGATAATAATCAAGTTATTTACATTACAGTCTAGTAAATTTTCAAGATCATCGGGGATTCCCTTAACAAATTCCAAAATTGGAAGTTCCTTTAGTAACTTTTCAAACTCGGTTTGATACGAACCGTACATATAAATTATTCTCTGTATTTTCGAAGTTATGCAAAACTCGTGATTACGTAGTAATTTAAAAACGAACGTGCTTTTACCTGAAATAAAGTTTTAAAGTTAATAACTATCGTATTAAATATAAAAACAACGAAATTGATGTAACCTGATAAACTGGGTCCGTAAATAGCGTAGTTGCTAGGATGACGAAACTTCAGATAGCACGAGTTCATTTTTAATAATGGATGGAATGATGTTCCGTGTCCGATATTTATACATGATTATTATCTTTTCTTTATTAAATCGATTTCGCTAATCCACGAGTTGAAGGATTCGTCATACGAATACCATTTAAGGTACTGTTCTTTAGTACCATCGGATTTTTTACGCGTTTTTAAAATTTTTTCAATACGGAAAACGCAATCATTCAAATCTTTCCCCACTATTAGCATTTCCGGTTGAAGGAAAGTGCCCTCGATCAACCGAGAATTCAGATCTTCAATCTTATAGGTCCTCGGTTGCGTATTCAAAACCTTGAGCACTCTAAATAGTTCATCACTCCATCTTGGCTTGAATTTTTTATTAAACACGTTTGTTTGTTTGGTAATTCTAATAATGTTTCCCACGTATATATCTTCTGAATCTAAAGGGGGGCTGAAATCGATTTTACCAAACATTCTATACCAAACTTCTGCCGAGTTTTCGCTGTTGACTTCATTGGGATTCATTCCGATTGTTCTATGGAAACTTTCGTTATAAGCCTTTACCAAATTCGGTAATACATTATTGTAGTTAAACGTGTTATTCGCTGTCATATACTGGTAAATTCGATGTTTCATAGTTTGTATAAATCTATATAAAAAAACCCAAGTTAGACGCTTCCTTAATAAAAAGCCTCACCTTTCGCATATGGACGATTTCATTTCCGAAAACGTTGTATAATATTTTATACCCTTACTTTTTAAATATATCTGAAAACGAGGACCGAATTCCGAACCTCTATCGCTAGTAACTAATTTAGGTTTGTGTCGATTGCTTTTTAATAGGATATGTTTAAAAGCTTGAATCACCGTCTCCACCCTCTTATTTTTAATCGGAACTAACGAACCCCATTTTGAAAAATAATCCACGCAAGCTAAAATATATCTGACCCCTTTATTATACCTTTTTAAGCTTTGCATATCAATTAAATCCAAACCCCAAATTTGATCAATACCAAATGAAATAACTCGCGGTCTCAAATAATTAATTCTAGCTGGTCTGTGTAGAGTATAAACATTTTGTTGTTTGAGAAATTCTTTAACATCCCGTACCCTATAACCAAACTTCCTCGCTTCCCTAAAGAGAGCAGCGACACTGGCGTAGGACCCTGGGCTTTTACTATTATAATAAATGCTTCGAATTTTCCCCCAATCTTTCCCCTTGTTTCGTGTCTCCTCTGCTCTACGCTTTTTCATCTCGTATCCTTTTCACAACCTAAAAAAATCGCCGCCTAAACTTTCACCTTTCTTGGTCTATTCACTCTCTTTACTGTCTTTCTCAAATGTTTATTCGCATTCCAAAACCTTTTCCCCCGTCTAACTACCCTCCTACCTGATAGAAGTTTCCGCGAAACCTTAGACGGGACTATTATAATTCTCTTACGTAACATCATGGATCCAAATTCTGAATGAGTATGGTTTATTCATGCACTTGTTATTTATAGGAAAATAACGCAACTAGGAATAGTAGACATCTTAGTAATATTTTTTTTATTATCACACATTACAAAATAGGGTTATTTTACCGCTATATCCTTATTCCCGTAAGGTAATGAAGTAACACCATCTTCCAAAATATACCGTTTATCATCATAACACGATAACGCGGCTTTCTGAACTTTGAAGGTATAAAGTTCATGATTCTCAGACTGGAATCGATACATGGTCTCCGACGTACGTTTCCTTTTGAAAAGACAATTTTTATAGTCCTCGTGTCTCATTTTGTTTTTCACAACAGTTTTACAAATCCCTTTAAACGTTTTTTTTCTTCCGTTTCACTCAACAAAAGACTATAAATTTTACTACGGAGCCCTACGTATTCGTGAATGGGCTTCCCCGAAGTTTCATCTTTGAACTTCCCCAACGCCTTTTTATTGACCTCATTGTAGAGAAAATGGTTCTTAGGATAATTGCTAAAGTCAAATTTATCACCAATTAATTTTGGGTTTGATTCTTTAGGAGGTATGGTAAATTCTGCTAACACATCTTGACAATATGGTGAAAGTTGGGAAACCTGAACGCTCAACCTTTTAGGAGCCAAAGGGAAATCCGATGTAAAAGCATGAATTTCCGGGGGGTAAAGAAGGTCACATTCGATGATGTATCCTAGATTATTATTATCATCAGGTATTTTGGGGATTTTTGTCATTAAACTATTTAATTCCGATTCGGGGACCCACTTAAAACCATCAATTGGTAAATAATCGCTTAAACTTGTTCCATATCTGAAATGGTAGACTAACATTAACCCCTTGTAATTATTTTTAAAAATCGACAAGTAACTCACAGGTTATTACAATCCAGATAGAGAATGTAACTCGTTGGTTTATCATTAACATATGTTTGAGGAATAAGCGGGTTATTAGCAGCGGCGTATCGGTGCGTTATCATAGAAACTCCTCCACGGATTTCCGATTCTAGGAAGAGATACTGGTCGATGTCTAATAATAACTCTAGTTTCACGCCAGTTTTGAAAAGCATCGCTTGCCAGGCGTAACCTGGTACTGTTGAAAATATTACTTTCTAGTATTTAAGAACTACATTAACAACACCTTACGTGTGAACGAATGTAGAACATCGAGGTTGTAAAATTGAAAACATTTGTCTCTAAACTCGTTAAAAACATCACATAATTGAACACAGTCGGTAAGCACGTATAGATCATGGAGGTCACCTAGATATTTAAATGAATCCTTTAAAAACTTCAACCTTTAGATTTTCTTGTTAGAAATAAAAAGCTATTACCCATATTTTTCAATTGGAATGTATTCCAAATTAATTTCACGTGTTCATAATCCTCTTCATCAATACTTTTATCCGATAGAGTACTGAAAAACACTTCTTTATCCGGAAGCGCTGTCTCATCGAAAACCTTCAAGGAAGTTACGTATTCGCATGGATACGGTAATTTTTTTAATAGCAATTTCGCTTTGTCCTCTTCAAATAGGTTATTAAGAACCTTAAATTTTTCCGCCCCTTCTTTACCCAAATTCATCACGAGATTGGATAATGAAGTGTTTAGAAATCTAAAAACAATTACTATAATCACTTTTACCGGAGTAAAATAATGAAATATCTTACCTAAATGAGTCAATAAATCGGATATTACTAAACGTAAACGAAATGTAACGTTCCGTGTTTGAGGGGATGCAGGACAGTTTTTCATTTTTGAAAGATCCGGCCTTTTGAAGAATTAAATGTAAATCATAGCTGAAAAAATAGTGTTATGTTTTTAATCCTATTTTAGAATTTCATATTCAAACTATTACTTGGAGAGATTATGAAAAATACATGGTAGATATTTAGGGGGTTTGATTTTCAAATTACATGACGAATGCGCCGCTCCACGAAACTGACCAGTTAAATGACAATGATCACGTACTGGTCGGTCATCATCATCATCATCGGCGAAATTCTTCTTACAAACCCTACAGTGACTTGAAAATTGAAACTCTTTCTCCTGTTTATCCGTCATAATTAGTGGAATATTTATAGAGAGCATGAAACTATTAATGTCAGCCTCTATTAGCATTCGTTCGAGAAAAACACTAACAGCGTCCAATCCTCTGTTTAAAGGAGGCTTCAATTAGAACCGGTTAAAAGTAATTGGAAATTAAAAAATGTACCTGTAAACAAACGGTTTTGATGTTGTACCATCGCTATTCATAACGATGTATGCAAAACCGCAGGTGATATGTTGATTAATTTTAAGCGTGTGCGAAACTTTGTTATCTTGTTCGGGGCCTGCAATCGGAGATAGAATAGATTCGAAATCGGCAACAACGTATCTCGGTATTTTTTCCCTCATTTCATAATTCTTAAAAGTAAATTCTTGTTCTTCCGGCATTTCTATTAATGTCGGCGCGTGGTTTTTACAGCCGTCGATGTGTTTATCCCTTAATGTTTGTTTCGAAAATCTGTGTAGACACCTCCGACAATAAAATGGCGTGGCTTTCTTTTTAGTTAAATTAGAAAGAAGTCTCGATAAACTTTTAATCAGACAGAAGTGTTTCTTTCTTCCTTTAGAAATTAGCAACAGGTCTATTTGACGCCGTTCTTCACATTCGTATTCACTAATGAACAAAGGGTAGACAAACTTTTCGAATCCGAAAATATTGATACTTAAATTGTTACGCTTTTCGAAGGAAATTAGCTCAATCGGTGACACTTTGAATGGACTTTTAATATTTTCCATGTCTATTTCATCCAAATATCTCGCGTATTTGCTAACTCTTTCACTGTTGAATTTAACCGGATTTAATTTAGCTAGAATAGAGCATTCGAAACATCTCTCATCCTTATTTCGAATATTTAGCAACGCTTTTTTTGATTTCAAAAACGGTGGTAGCTCGAAATATGACGCTGGTCTTAGCGGATGATATGATACGATATTTACTTGTAAAAACAGAATTTTGTTCAAAACCCAGTTGCTACCACCTTTCTGGAATTGTTCCAAAGAGTTCATAATTTTCTGAACACTTCTCTCTATTTGTTCATAAATCTCATCCTCGCTTAAAGTTGTATTTGTATAACCACGAAAGAAGGGAAACTCTAAGACTTCCTGCGTTGAATTAACTAATTGTCGACTAAACTGGACATTAACCACAATGTACCATTTAATACCTCGTCTTTCAGTCAAATGTTTCTTCAAATACACATATATCGCTTCTCTATGTCTACTAGTAAACGTTAAAATATCAACCTCATTTTCATTCGCCTCTATCCGTGTCGTTACTAGAGCGTTACGTAAAATCGGAACTTCATTCGACTCTAAGTCATTAACTCCTGATTGATTTAAATTCCTTTCACTCGATGTGTTAGCACGTGAAGTACTCGGTTGATTAGTTTTGCTAGATGGGTCCGCATCATCCTTCCCTCGATCGGGGTAATTCTTTCTCAGTTGTTTTAATCGTTTATGAATGGTTAAATGTTTTTCTAATCTGTAACAGCGGGAAAATGTCACGCCACAAACTTTACAAGTTAATTTGTTTCTTTGATGAACTTCGCGTATATGTCTATTTAACGTTTTCTTATAACTAAACTCCCGATTACAATCCTGACAGATGAAATTCATGATGATGACTGAAACTTAAAGTGCGGGTCTTTTCTCGAGTAGGATGGTATTTATACATATTGTTATTGTTATTGTTGAAGGGGGTGGCGCGTCGCCGCGCCGAGCACCGATACCAAAGGTATATTGTGCGCCCCGAGCTTGTTAGACTACGAAGAGTCCTGTCGCCTCGATGAATCGGAGAATCCGATTGGCCGAGACAGTAGAGAACTGGTGAGGTTCCATAGTATGCATGTCGAAATGCTCGAACCTCATGGCCGCGAGGTAGTCGCAGCTACAGAGGATATGGGAGGAGGTTTCCTCTACCTCCCGGCAGAACCTACAGAGTGGGTCATCAACGATGCCCAATAAGTGCAGGTGTCTATTCAGCCGGCAGTGTCCAGTGAGGAGACTGGTGACCAGCCTAATTTTGTTTTTGGTGAGGGCAAGCAGTTCCTTTGCCCTAGTGATAGAAGGACCCGGGACAAACTCCTTGGCCTGTCTCTGTCCATCCATGTCAAGCCAGAGCTTCAGTTGAAGTGCAGACATCCGGCAGTGAATCCTATGGCGAATGATGCCATGGGGGATGGGAACCGCAGGCTCTGGTCCGAAGAACTTCGCCTCAGCCCCCCTTTTGGCATACATATCAGCCCTCTCATTGCCCAGGTATCCGCAGTGCCCTGGCACCCACAGCAATTGAACCTTGTTGCGGGCAGCCAAAGAGCCCAGCAGATCCAGACAGCTGAGCACCAGTCTGGAATCGACAAGGCACTGATTCAGCGCCTTGAGGGCGGCCTGACTATCCGAATAGATCTGAATCGTCCGTCCGCGATAGTTTTTCTTGTTGCAGAAATCCGCGCATAAACAAATGGCCATGATTTCCGCCTGGAAAACGCTGGCATAGTTGCCAAGGCTCTCGTAAAAACCAAACTTCTTGGTCAAGCAGTAGACCCCGGCACCAACTCCAGAGTCCGTCTTAGAGCCGTCCGTGAACCAGACGGACTCCCCTCCAGTCCCGAGGACTGGGGTTGTCTCCCAATCAGCGCGACTGGGAAAGTGCACGCTGAAGGGCTTGTCGAAGTGGTATGATATAACAGATTTATCTGAGACCATCACAAGTGATGGCTCAGTACTGCTGTACTCACTAAAAAGCTTGGTGTGACTGAAATCCCAATGCTTGGGCTTCCACCAGCCGAGGTTGTTGAGCCTACAGGCTCCCATTATAGCTTCCTCCTCAATAAAAAGGTGAAGAGGAAGCATATTGAGAAGGATTTCCAGAGAAGCTGTGGGGGCTGTTCTCATGGACCCCATGATACCGATGCACGCCAGCCTTTGAAGCTTGCGTAATTCATCTTGGGCTGTTTTAAGGCGAACCCTGGGCCACCAGACAAGAGCTCCATAGGAGACCACTGGCCTGATGATCCTGGTATAAATCCAGTTTACAGCGCTAGGGCTTAAGCCCCAGGACTTGCTGACTGAACTTCTTAAACGCCAAAATAAAATTTTGGCCTTCTTGATACTCAGATCAAGGTGGGACTTCCAAGTAAGCTTGGCATCGAAAGTCACGCCAAGGTATTTGACCTCGGAGGACTTCTTTAAAACCTGTCCAAAGAAGGAAATATCGTTGAATAGGTCATTAGTCTTTTTCCGAGTAAACGGTATAAGGACAGTCTTGTTGGGATTGACGGTTAGGTTAACACCCCTACACCAATCCTCAACATCATGCAAGACAGATTTCATCAGTGCAGCGATAGTTGTAGGGAACCTCCCTGTAACAATCACTGCGATGTCATCCGCATAGCCAAAACAGTGACATCCCCTCTCCCCGAGTCGACCCAGCAGCTCATCCACCACCAGGCACCAAAGAAGAGGGGAAAGAACCCCTCCCTGAGGACAGCCACGGTCGGTGGAGATCTCCAAGGTTTCCCCGAGAAGAGACGCCGTCACCCTGCGATACGTGAGCATGGATTTTATCCAACGACACAAAGTGTCGTCAATACCAAACCGCTCCGCAGCGCGAAGGATGACTTCACTAGAGACCCTATCAAAGGCACCCTCAATATCAAGGAAGATGGCCAAAGACATCTCCTTGAACTCGATGGCCCTGTCAAGGCAGTTCAAAATGCCATGAAGCGCCGTCTCTGTGGACTTGCCTTTCTGATAGGCAAACTGAAAAGTGGACAGGGGTGTGTGGGAAAGAACACCATCCCGCAGAAACCTGTCCACCAATTTCTCTAAAGTCTTTAGGAAGAAAGAGGTAAGACAGATAGGTCTGAATGCCTTAGCCTCAAGATAGCTCGTCTTCCCAGGTTTGGGAATAAAGATAACCTTCGAGCGCTTCCAGACATCTGGAATATGCGCCAGAGCAATGCAGGCTCTAAATATCCTGCACAGATAAGGGCCAATGGCGTCTATGCCTTCCTGGAGGAGGGCGGGAAAGACGCCATCTGGGCCAGGGGACTTGTAGGGCTGAAACGAGTTTACAGCCCACTGAAGTCTAGAGTATGTTACTACCTTATTGGCGATGCCCCAGTCCGCCCTGTGCGCTCTCCGAAAGTGCACGGGGGGAGCGCCGGTGCCTGTGAGGTCAAAGGCCTTGGAGTCCGGGAAGTGTACCTTAAGCATATGCTTAAGGGTATCAGTCCCTGACTTGGTAAACTCACCATCTGCCACCTTGATGGTGCTGAGCTGGTGAGTGTTATCATGAGCCAGGATCTTCATGATTTTGGCAGTAGCGGGGGCATCAGAGATGCTACCGCAAAAGTCCCTCCAGGAGTTCCTCTTGGCCTCCCGGATGGCTTTATTATACTTATTGAGGGTCTGTCTATAAATAGTCCAGTCCCCAGTCCTCTTAGCCCTATTAAAGAGTTTCCGAGTGAGCTTGCGAAGCTTGCCAAGTTCCGTATTCCACCAAGGAACGAGCCTTGGCCGGCTGGCAAGCTTCGCTGGACAGTTGTGGTGGTAGGAATCGATAATGGCATGTTGCATGAGATCAACTGCCGAATCAAATTCCAGCACCGAGGAAAGCTTTGGAGCATTACCTCTGAGAAGGAGGCGAAGTTCCTCCCTGTAGCCGGACCAGTCGGTCCGACGGGGGTTACGCAGTTCCGTCTTAACCGAAGTTGACTTGACCGCAACCGAGAAGCAGATGTGCCTATGGTCCGAAAGAGACGGTTCATTAGACACATGCCAGTTGGAAACCGACAGACTGATATTGTCTGTGGCCAGGGTGACATCAATGACCTCCTTTCTGTTAGAAGTAACGAAGGTTGGCTCATTGTGCCTGTTGAGAATATGCAGGTTCGTACCGACCAGATATTCAAGCAGTTCATCACCACGTCTGTTGCAGTCACTGCTGCCCCACGTGACATGGTGGGCATTGGCATCACAGCCCAAAATGAGCCTGTCCCCCTGCCTCTCACAGCGGTCGACAAGAGCGACAACCTCCTGTGGTGGAGGGGAACCCGTGGCATCATGGGGAAAGTAAGCGGACGCCATGGTAAGGCCAGTTGCCTCTCCAAAAGAGGAGGGCATTACCTTAATCACAGCAGTATCCCTAGTGAGGTAGTTCGGAAGCGGAAGGATATCAAGACCCTTCCTGGTCAGAACACACGCCCTGGGGTTGGGTGAGGTAAAGTCATAAGAGATATTACCTGCATTCTTTAAACCAAGGATTTTACCATTATGAATCCAAGGTTCCTGAATGAGGGCCACATCCAGGCCCTCTAAGGCAAACCTCCGGCATAAAACTGCCGAGGCTGCTTTGCAGTGATGCAGGTTGATCTGGATCACCTTGATGCTCATATCGCAGGAAGAGAGGCGGCCCCGGCTACTGCTTGGCGGTAGCGCGGAGTCCCGATCCAAGACCGGTATCTCCCACGCCTCCACCAGCAGCACCCTCGGCCCCTAACTCCATCCTAGTGACAGGAGCGTGGGTCCTCTCGGTATCAGAGTCCTTCAAAAAGTCGGACTCTGTCCCGAGGTCTATGTCTGAGCTATCTGGAAGGGATGGCTCTAAATTAATGCCAGCAATATTTGCTGCCAGCTCCCCACTCACGCTGGCTGCAGTGTTGCCTTCTTCATCCGAAGCCTCAAGGGCATTCTGGAGAGGGTCCTTAGGCGCATTCAGGACTTTAAAAGTCCCGACATCCACGCCAGTAAGACCCTCGAAGCCGGCCTCCTTGATGGCCTCCATGGAGGAGCCATCAATTAAGAAGATCCAGCGTCTGGTGCTCTTCTCATCGAACGACTTCAGGCACCGCCAACAGTCGGTCAGAAACCTACCGTTGTAGGCCTTCAATCGCCGGAGAAGAGCCGCCGGATCAGTGGTGCGACGGTCCTTGGTCCGGAAGGACACCTTGAACGGCTTCGGGAGTTCACTGGCCTTCATTACTGAAAGCCGTGTTCCCCCTATGGCACGCTCATTATGGTGTAGCACCTTCACGAGCCAATCGCCGGTCGCAGAATCCCCACAAGAATAGATCATGGCCCCAGCCATGATGTGGAAATTGAGAGGACGCGGCAGCGAGCTTCCCGAAGAAAGCTCAGCGTCCAGTGCGTCAAGTATAGCGGCCTGGATGGGAACAATGTCCTCCTCCGTGACCGCATTGGTCGGATAGCCATCTTTAACAATGGCCATCTTGACAATACTAGCGACGTCGCAGTAAGACTTGGTCTTCTTTGACGCCGCAGCTTGTAAGCTAGGCGAGGGATCAGGGTCCTCAGCCCTAGCTCTCTTTCCAGAAAGGATGGTAGCTTCTCTTGCACCAGGCGTAGAGTCCGTACCCAAGACGTTACTCCCAGCACCCGAAGGTACAGGAGTCCCATCTCGGCCCGTATCTCCTGCACCCAGTGCAGAGTTCTGGCCATCTTTTTGGGATTGTTTTCTTCGGCGGTTGGCCTTGCGCCTCCTATTAACCTCACTCAACCTGGTAGAACCCGATTGAGGAGCAGGAGGTGACTTTTGGCCATCCACCGATTGCGGGTGGTTGCTGCCAGAGGCAGCATCACGCCCAGAAGCAGGTTGGGAGTTGCCTCCTTCCCTGAGAGAAGGCTGGGTACCGGTAGAACCGGCTCCATGCCCAGGTTTGTTTTTAGTTTTAGTATTTAGAGAATCCATAGAGATCCCACGAGTAATGAGGCAAGTAAAAGGTCACCACCCGGTAGTCCTCAACCCGGGTGGAAGGCTAATTACAACGGGGTTTCGCCTGGTGCCCCGAGGGGACCGTTCGAGATACCGTAGATTAACTTCCCCGGTACCACACAGCCCTCAGCACGGTACCTGCACACCTTGGCTTGGGAAGGGCGCGTATCAACTCAGCCCACAAAACGCAGTGGTTGCCCAGCTCTCACCACCGAGGAGGTGTGATACAACGCACTGTTGAGGACCCAAGCTGGTGGTCGCGCAAGCGAAAAGAAAGGCTGAGTAGCAAAGCAAGGGGGGGAATTAAGCGCGCCATCCAGCTTGCGTCTTCAACATAATCGTGAGATAAATTTTCTTATGGCTTATATTCGCAGAGGGGTTTTTTCTTTTTAAATCACATCCCCTCTTCCTCTAATACTTTAAAAAATAATCCGCATTTTAGTTTTTATAGGTCAGGCTGAAAAATTTAATTAACTTTAAAAATACACCCCTTTTTAGGATGATGGTTCGGGAATTAAAACCATACCAATGCGGGCGTAGCAATTTGAAGGAGCACGTATTTGAAGATCTGTTTCTATCAACATAGTTGATTGAGCAGGAATTTCATAATTTCGAGGAGAATACAAATCAAGTCCGGCTGAATTTGCAGACCCTCTAGTTGGAATAATCGCTTCTTGAGAGAGCTTAACAACTTCCAACGAATTCATTTCAACGTTTGTAGTGTAAATACAAATTTTCCCATTTTCTCGAGTAGGATGGTATTTATACATAATCGCGAAATAAATTTTCTTATGTCTCGTATTCCCAGAGGGGTTTTTTCTTTTTAAATCACATCCCCTCTTCCTCTAATACTTTAAAAAATAATCTACATTTTAGTTTTTATAGACCAGGAAATCGAACTGTCCAGACATGACATATTCAACTAATTTTTTACCACTAACACCACCTCCTGATCTTTACGTCATAAAAAAAATTATTTTTAAATCACATCCCCTCCTCTAATACTTTAAAAAATAATCCACATTTTAGTTTTTATAGGTCAGGAAATCAAACGTGTCCATTTTATCCCCCCCCGATCTTTACGTCATAAAAAAAAACGGGGACGCCATAGAAAATACATAGTATGGGTTCCATATGGGTTCCCTATGGGAAATAACATGGTGGTACTCTGGAAAACTCCATAGGTTTAACATGGTGGTTCTTGAGTTAGAACCCCCCTTTTCTCACTACTGTCCCACACTCCCGTCTTGTGTTGACATCAAAAATAGTCTTACGACAACGCCACGCTTGTAAATGGGCAACTTGGTTTGCTTCGAGGCGAGTTTCATCGGATTTCCACAGGATGGACACGATCTCTCAGAGGCAATAAGATGATGATCAAACAAGAATTTCATAAATTCTTCCGGCCTTTTGGTTAGTTCATAGTACTCAAAAAGGTTGTACTCAAAATCACGTTGAGAAATATTCTCATCACTACTCGTACTATCAGAACTAAACTCATTATCACGTTGTTCAACGGAAAAGATAGAAGAAGCGCCAACATTAACATCACTCATCTTGAAGACAGTGTGAAATGAATCTTCTACTATTAAATTACATTCAAAATTAACGTTTATTTACTCATTTTTTACATTGTATACTTTGATTTTTTTGCGTATTTCCTTCTCATTTATTTTTGTTCATATTTTGTACATATTTATATTAACACTTTATCTTGATGTTTCCATTATCTCTTTTCGTAACCATTCTAAGTTATTTTTTAACACAGCTCTACTTTTTGTTCTCATTTAATGGTGTAACGGCCTCTCAAGTAGTTGACCATAAACTCCTAGATGGTTATCATCGCCATTTCCTTACTATATATTCTGATAAACTTGCTTTGTTCCAGCAAAATGATGTTCTATCAGAGTTATATGAATATGCCAATCCGAAGGAAGGGAAACCTGATGACGCTCCCCAACTTATGTGCACCTACGCATATTTGAAAGCTTGCCAATATTTATTTGAAGATGGAATGCTATCCAGAATGAAAGTTAAAAATATTACTAGCCTTACTCTTGAAAATCTAGACAAAGGATTGAATTACTTTACTGAATGGCTCAAACAGATTCTCAGTAAGATTAAGGGGTGCGATTGAACTTAATTATCGTAATGTTCGGATTTTTGATTTGGTAGATGATGATCCAGAGTATAATCCGAGTAACCCTCGTCAAAAGAAATTTCTTTCTTGGCAGGTGTGTGATAGTTTGGTTAGTTGTTTTAGGGAAGGAAGATTTATTTTTTCAATTACTTTTCTTAGTTTTGGGCTTCATTTCGACATAAACATTTTACAATATTATGTTTTTAGACTTGGGCTCTCTTAAGAATAATGGTTTTTGGGATGAAAAGCTTGGCTAAAGAGTTTTTGAAAACATATACGGATGGAAAGTATTATTTGTGCCCACTAAGAATCGATGGAAGTGCGGTAGAGACGTTATTTTCTCAATATAAACATAGCGCAGGAGGTAAATTAACAAGCGTTAAATTTTATACATGCCGAAAAAATGTTTTAACAACTCGAGATGTCAAAGGACATCACAGTGGAAAGGGTTATCGCGATGTTCCTTTATATGTACGAGAGGCTTTTGACCAAAAATTTAAGACAAACAAATAAATGAGGTGGAATTTATTTCACTGTATCATTAAAATGAATTATCACATTTTTTGGAATAACACATTCATTGAAGTATCACTTTTAAATGATCACTTGTTTAAATGAATACAGATTTTAGACATCATTACTTTAAAATTGTACATAATTAGATAAGTGAGCTGGAGCTCTTTTCTCCCTTTTTCCTAGAGTACTTCCAGACTTTTGTACTGGACTTGTTTGGTGGGTGACTAAGCTATTGGTACCCGTTGGGTTTTTCTCTGGAGAATTTCTAGTTGAGGAATTTTTAGAAACTGCTTTCTTACAGCTTTGTTTAGGAACATGTTTTTCAGGTACATATGTGGTTGAGGAGTTTTCAGGAAGTTTCTTTGGATTATTTTTAGAAACTACTTGCATACAGCTTTTTTTAGGAACACGTTTTGTGGTTGAGGAGTTTTTAGGAATTTTCTTTTCATTATTTTTCATCCCATTTTTAGCAATGACAAAAAGCTTGTCTCTTAATCCGTTTGCACCTTTTAAATTGTAATCCCTTGCTGTTAAAAATTCATTGCAAAGCGCGTGTGTAAATTTTCTTTGCAGTTCTTTCTTAATCAAAAGAGCTTCTTCTCCAGAAACCAGATTCTCAGCGCAACCCAAAAATGTTTCCGTTATAATTCCATCATTGCTTGACACAAAATCTTTTACAGCCTATTCATTAACAAGAACGCTGGTTTAACCCTAACCTTAGAAAATTTGTCTACTTACAAATAATAAGTGCATCCATTATTATGACATTACTTGTACAATTTTGTGTCCGTGGCGTTTAACACCGGCTTCACACAACTCGGTCCTTACTACTCTGTTCAATAATATGAAATATGGATTCAGTTGAGCTTTTGGAATGAAGAGGCCTCCTCTTTCTCAAATGTTTATCCCCTCGAAAGTTATTTCGCTTTTTTCCGAGGATGTTTGCCGTATATTTAGTGCGGCTTGGTAAAATTTGTTCGATTCCTCCACTTGGTCATCAGATAGGTTTTGAACATTTCCGGACATGACTCGCCTCTTGCTGGTTCGCCATACTTCACACTAATACACCCTCCACCAAGTTTCAAAAGTGATCTCGCATAATCTTTTTCTTCCTGCAACTAAACATAAACCGTGTCAAACCGTGAACCTAGATATTAATTAACAAACTTACAGTGGTTTCTTTTAGTTCCGTAACAGGAAGTTCTTTACGATTATTCTTTTTTAAACACCAAAATTTAAACACTTCCTCTGCGTAGATGTGAATTAGCGCAAAATAATCATCCTCGTTATACGTCAAGTCCTTTAATATTTCTTGAAAATTTGCGAAATTCTCTCGAACACTTTGATACTATTCGAGCATTGTTTGCGTGCTTTGAAATTTGGAATCTTTGGTGTTACAGTCTCTCCTTGGTTAGTTTTTCTTTTTTATTTCCTCAAACTATGAACTTAAAACACCTACTATAATATCTAAAAGGCCTGCTGATACTATTTTACTATGGAGATTAGTTTTTTTAGTTTCCTCTCCAAAAGTATTTATAACAATTGAATTAAAAAAATCACTTTTTAAATCCATAATAAATTCAATAATTCCGCTACTCCCGTATATCGCCGTTGCCGAAACTTTTTAAGCCTTGTTTAGGATCAAAACATATGCCTGAACCCTGAACTGTCAATCTAGTAGGCGGGGCTATAAACGGATAGCGCGGAAGGATACTATTATTTCCGTTTTCTTGACTGACGTGTTTCCGATTCCGAGTTTAGCGATTACGCAATTGCTCTGCGACAAACTATCATTAACAAATGCCTTGGTCTGTCACACTTATCTCTTTATCCACTTATGGTGTAATCTAAAGTGAAAGGTCAAAATAATTACCCAAAAGAAAATAATAGGGAAATAACCGCAGAGGTGAAATTGGACCAAAAAAATCTGGAAAAAGAGGTCCAGCAACCAAACGTTAGCGAGATCGAACCAATGACACTGCCGAGGAATACAAAACAGGCAGCAAACTTAAAGTATTTGGCACGAAGAGCATATAATAGCTTTTTTTTCACGTCAACTTGAAACCTTGAGCAAAAATGTACCCGTGGTTATCGATAGAGAAAATATGTGTTTAACAGGGAGTACTTGAGCTTGACTGAGAGATTGAATAATTGTAAGAAGTGGCAATAATATAACGTTCGATGACTATATAAACAGGAACACGCTTCACGTAATCGACTTAATTCACGATCAATTACCAGGCGAAAGTTATCTCATATCATATCCGTAATTTTTTTCGCAGAATTTGAATCACTACTACTAATATCTCGGGATCGTGGTGTTATTTACGAACAGGGATATTTTCAAACGAATTAAAATATTTTAAAATGTACAGTCGGTAAACGCATGATTGGGGCTTTCCCTCTAATCATTTACCAAAGTGCAACCTAAAAGAATACGGGTTTTGTCTTAACAACGAGGATTGCGCGAAACCCGGTAGTCACTGGTTAGGACTATACGTAAACAATGGGAAAACAACTTTCTTCGACAGTTTCGGATTATCACCTGAAGTGTATGAACAAGGCTTTATAAGAAAACTAACCAAACATTTAGAATACCAGAAATATCAACTGCAAAATGTATCCAGTAAAGTCTGCGGTTTACATGTAATTAGTGCTCGAAATCGGATATAAATTATCTAAGATTGTTCACAGAATAACGAGGACAATATACATGAACATATTGATAGACATAAATGAAGTACCCTCGCTATTAGCAAGAATTTTCACATATATCTGCAATGTAGAAAACGGTTCTATCCCACTATGTTCATAAACAATATTTATTTGGATAAAAACGACCAACCCTTATCTTATTTAGGAGTAAATATAAGGTTCCTTTCAATATTTAATTCCTTGTGCTTCATAAACAAACAAGAAATAAGAACATGAGTTCCAGGAACAGATTTACCTGGATTAAGTATTTATTTGCAAATAAGGCCTATTTTAAGCCGCGTTTACACGTAAGCCGAAACCATTTCGAATACGGTTCTCCAGAAACCGGACTTTCTTGGACCCCCCTGATAGTTTTACCAGCGTATGCTCGTTCCGCTGCCACCCCAAGCTCGCTAATTTTAACGTTATGAGGAGCAACGGCCGACTAGGGGTAACGCCATTTCGCGTTTGCGATATGGCCGTTACAACTCCCTCACCCAAAAAATACTGTAACTGACCCGTATCCTCTACCACGTATAGATGACATCCTTGATACTTTCCAGAGACCGAAGTACATTTCAAAATTTGACTTGCGGTCCGGCTTCTGGGAAATTCCGATGGACCGAAAAGGAGTTCACAGTATACTGCCTTCATCACCCATAAAGGAAAGTTTCAGTTCAAGGTGATGCCGTTTGGACTGAAGAATGCTCCTTCTACCTTCCAGCGATTGATGGATAAGGTGCTGAAACATGGGCGGCACTAAGGAATCGTTGCCTACTTGGACGATATAATCATTGTGTCCCGCACGTGGGACGAGCATATGGTGGCAATTCAGTATATGTTGTCTCGACTCCGGAAGGCTGGATTAACGCTTAAATTATCTAAATGTCAGATGGCCTGTGACGAAGTCAAAGTGTAAGGATATACAGTCTCTCGAAACGGCATTGCTATTGATGAAGAAAATGTCAAGGAGATCCGGAACGTTAAGCCTCCACGGAACGTCAAGGAATTGGCCACCTTTCTGGGGATGGTCACTTGGCATGCCAAGTTTATTCCTCATATTACTGACATTGTTGCCCCCTTACAGAAACTACGACGGAAACACGTACCGTGGGAATGGGTACGAGTCAGCAAGCCGCATTCATGGAGATTAAGAATCGAATAGCCGAGGCGACACCCTTGCATGTTCCTGACCCAGACTGCGATTTTATTCTCACTACTGATGCCAGCGAGCATGCCTTGGGCGCCATGTTATCCCAAATCCAAGATGGGAAGGAGGTGCCCTTGGCCTACCATAGCAAAGCTTTTCAAGGGGCACAGAAGAATTATGGCATTCCGGAAAAAGAGTGTTTAGCCGTGGCGGAATACATTCGGAAATTCCGACCATATTTGGAGGGCCGCCATTTCACTGTAGTTACCGACCATAAGGCTCTGACCTGGCTCTTTACCTTGAAGGACCAGAAAAGTAAATTGATGCGATGGGCGATAGAATTGCAGGAGTACGATTTTGACATCATCCACTGTCCTGGGAAATCTAATAGAGTCGCTGATGCTTTGTCCCGACCTATCGGGGATGTTACCGAAGGTGAGAAAACACCGATTAAAACCTTCTTGGGTATTTTTATAGCCGCTGATGAGCATGAAGTGGATCAGTTAACGAAGGATGAGATACGGGCGGCCCAGCAGCAAGACCCCAAGTGGACCGCAGTTTGGACCAGTCTTCAGCGTGGTGAAGCCCATGCCTTATATCAAATGACGGACAATCTGATATTCCGGAAAAGCTCCTCTTACCGCCCCGCAAAGCTATTAATCCCGGACGCTTTACATGCCCGATTGTTTGACATTTATCATAACCATCCCCTTTCGGGGCATCGAGGAAGTCTCGCCACCGAACGGAAGATTATGTCCCGATTCTATTTTCCGAATTTTCGACCTATCATTCGTCGCTTGGTGCGACAGTGCTTGACCTGTCAACAGTATAAGGCTCGTAATACTCAAACCCCCGGTAGGATGATTTCTAATATAACTACTTATGGACCGAACCAAGTTGTCGGTATTGACATGATGGGTCCGTTACCTACAACCCAACGACAAAATCGCTTCCTCGTCGTTATCGTCGATTACTTCACAAAATGTGTAGAACTTACGGCCATACGTAACATTACCGCTCTTACTATTGGTAATGTATTCCTGAAATATATCTCTCGACATGGATCTCCCGAGGCAGTCTGTTCTGACAATGGGGCGCAATTCACCTCGTCCCTGTGGGCATGTGTTTGCCGTTTGATGAAGGTAAAGCCTAAGTTTACAACACCCTATCATCCTCAGACCAATTTATCGGAAAGAGTTAACCGGGTTTTGGGGGAATTAATGAGTATGTACGTTGGAAATCATCATAAGCATTGGGATTTGGGCCTAGAGATGCACCAGTTGGCCATTAACTCTGTCATACATTTAACTACGGGATTTTCCCCTTTTGCATTACAATATGGACGGGAACCTCGCTTACCTTGGGACCAGGACGAGGAGATTCGTGACCTGTCCACATTAACCGGCAGAGATCTGCAAGTCACCGCCTATGAACGCGGACCGTTAAGGGACTTGCAGACCATTCGAGAGGAGGCAGAAGCTTTTTCCCGGCTAGCTCAAGCAAAACAAAAACATTACTATGACCTGCAGTATAGTGGATCCGAATTGGAACTAGGACAACTTGTATGGAAACGCACCCACAAGTTTTCACAAGCCGCGGCAGGTTATACCGCAAAATTGGCACCAGCATGGGAATCACCATTCCGCATCATCGCAAAACAAGGGCCATTGACATACCGATTACGCCATGAAATATCAGGGGCCCCCGCTGGTACCTGGCATATAAACCAGCTAAAGTATTTTATTTCCCAGGATCACTTTGCAGGTAATTTACCGACCGATATCTCCATCGAGGAGGAGGCCAACGTCGATGCCGAGGATGAAGCCAACGTCGATGCCGAGGATGAGGCCAACGTCGATGCCGATGATGCGGCTAACATCGATGTCAATGATGAGGCCAACACTAATGCCGATTTATCTCGGAGCGATAGCAATATTTTAACTCCTAATTTAAAATCATCTTTTAATTTTTCCTCTATATCCGCTACCGCTACTGTTGATGTAATCGGCGAAGACGCTAATGAGGACTCACTAGTTGCAATCCAGGATCCCGAGCCCTCCGATACCCTTTTAGGAGATTCCATTAATTACTCCATGGACTCAACTACACCCAGTAACAACCCACTGCTAGCTCCTTTCGATCTTGGGTGGATTCGGGAAATTATCCGACGCAAGAAACCGTCTCCCACTGGACAAACCCATGCGGTATACTACTACACGTCTGGGCCGATTCGGGTTAAATTACGATCTTGGGCCGATTATCAACAAATTTCCCACATCCAAAATGGATTTTGCCGAGATAATTTTTGTTTTAAACCTGTTCCTATACCAGGTGCTCCCCCAACTCAGGAATTTTTTAGGGACGCCAGATAGTCTCAATTATTACAAAGGAACCGTATAATTTTACCACCACTGATGACATTATAATAACATTCTTATCCTCCCTAGAATGGACTCAACCGCCAATGACCTTGTCGTCCTCATACATAGTCCCGGTCGACGTTCCGTGGGCGTACGAACAGGGTCACCCCCTTTTCGGAGTTCCACCTACCGCCGTCATCCGTGCCGTTCACGAAGTCGGTCCCCCATTCGACCTATGGAGTCACCTTCATTAAGTCCGTCTCCTACTCGGTCTTATCAGCGGTCGCCTTCCCTATTATTTAGGCGGGAGCCTCGAATTCGCCCTTCACGACCGCGCCAGCGCTGCGGCCGTTCTTTAATTGTTCGACGCACTTCACCTCGTCCAGGATCACCCCTTCGTCGAGCGACTCGTCAGCAACCGTTACCGTCTCCAGGACAACTACGACAGCGCGGCGACCATTCTTTAATTGTCCGACGCCCTTCACCTCGTCCAGTATCTCGTCAGCGACCTACATCATCTCCAGATCCTGCAATCCGCCGTCGAACCGCTCATGGGTTTCCGTCTTCCGAATGCCGGGAATGTGGATTTTCTGGTCACAGCCACTTCAATTGCCCATATCTTCGGAGATGTTACCGGTGTCGTAGGACAGGCCACCTGGCTAGCACATGTCCCCATCCGCGCCATGTCTTACGTGATAATCAACAAAGACAGCTATGGGGTTACGAGCCTTTGGACCCGGCTCGCTTACCGCGACCCGCAGGACTTGGACTTGGGCAAAGAACCCGACGATAATGGACATTATCATTTTCTTTTCCTTTTTCTTTTGTTATGTATTATTATTATGTTTTTGACTGCCTTAACGTGCAGGTGTTCTTACTTATATTTATATTCTTAATACCCTTGAACGTCGTTGCCGTTGTCACAATGAATTAGGGGGAAAATGTAACGGCCGGGAGAGGGCATTAGAGTTTAGTGACCTTGACCTCTGACCTTGATCTCGGGGATAAAAGGCGAAGGCAGGGGGAAGAGAGAGAGAGTTGAATCGGGCAGCCGAAGAGATTAATTCGTGTGAAAACGACAACGACGCGGGTCACACGGGAGTTTGTAAAAATTAATAAAGATAGTAGACGTACGGAAATAAATAAGAAAATTCTCCACTGAACGTAACGTATCTTTTATTGACTTCTTATATAACCCATAGCATGATGTATGCTCTACCCGAGTTTAGACTGATTTAGGGCCTATATTATCGGTTTGGCTCGTTACAGGCTTATGATGGTAGTCTGTTTATAAGATTAAATCGTTACTTTAAGTGTCACTAGACAGTATCTACCTCCAAAATCGAGAGTAAAACAATCTCCTCGTCACAGGATATCCAAGGGAGAAGTTATTATATCATTAATATGTGATAATCTGACGTAGGCTCACAATAGCTCATTCAAATTTTGGCAAGGCCTAATACCGTTTTGCTGCATGACTATGATGACTGTCGCCGTCATATTCCTTTTAAAGCATAGATCATATAGTATGCACCCTTGATTTTCATTTCGCAACACACGTTGGAATCGTAAACCTCGACGCGCACCACGATTGCATTAAAATGCAAAAACCACACACTGACCGCACACATTTTTGGTAAACAACATTTCTCACTACAGCTGTTTTCGGGGCTGAACGAGCGACCGAAAACAGACGGCGATAAAAAAAGCCTCCGGCCCGTAACTTAAAGGGCGTAGTTTCGAGGGAACGAAATTCAAATGCAAGGCGCGTCCCATCAACAAAACAACATTGAAATCGTAAATACGGACGTTTTACGCAATTATAATATGAAATTTTATATAATTAAGAAATATTTAAGAAAACAAAGCACTACTTTTAAAGTCTAAACTTTAAAAATACGACGATACGAGAAGGCGAAGTAACGGGCAACGAGAGGTAAACATTTTTTAAATGGCAAAAATTAACGGTAAGCCAAGGCTTGGCGCAATTTCATCGCCTTAAAAAAAGTGCCAAGTTTAGAAATGGATTGTGGGGCATTAAAAAGGTGGAAAATTATGAGATTACGCTTATATTAAAGCTTGAAACCTACTTTATATTATATTTAAAATCCATCCATGAGCAAATCCTCAAAAAATATGAAAATGACAACGAAAAAGGACCCACTCTCAAATTTTTTTCCCCTTAAAAAATGGCGGCCACAAACGGGGTGAAAATGGGGAAAAGAGCTATCCAAATGTTTGGATAGGGTTTGAACCAAATGAAAAGGGATTTGGAGTTTCAGAATAACGATTAGTGTCATTTGGGGATGAACCGATCCCAAATCCAAATCATTTGGATTAGGAACGATCCAAATGTAGTTAGAGAATAGGGTCCCTGGTTGCTGAGTAAAGTGGAGAGTCGAGAATCGGGGAAAGGAGATTTTGCCAGCGTGCTCTACCAAGCAGGTGTATTACAGTAGCGTTAAGACACATTAAATAGAATAAGCTTTAAACTTCTTGTGCTTTGGGAAAATTTCAATTTTGGTTTTAATAAAATGAAATATATAGTTAGCGACTTTGAATGAAATTATACGATATAGAATTAAAACAGCATTTTTTTTTAAATTTAAATCAAAGAGTGTGTTGAAGAGAAATTATTTCTATTTTAATAAATAATATCACTCAATGCTATGAGCTGCTAATATTATTAATTCAAGTTTAACTGTTATAAAACTAATTAGTAGCTTAAAATTGGATTTAGCCATAGGTAACCTCAAAATATATAATGAAAATATTTCTTTCATCCTTAATTGCTTAAATTTTAATTTTCAAGACCTCATAATAACACTGAAATTCCTATTCTATTTAAAATAATTGGTATAATTGCATTTCTACTCTTAGGTTACCTGAAAACCAAAAAAACATTTTGTTTAACTTTAATTAGTTTATGTTAAAAAAATCAATGTCTTATCACAACGCTAATCGCCAAACAAAACACTATTGGACAATGGACCCCGACAATGTCATTGAAATACAGTATATTCTTCAATAATTATGAAAATTTCTTTATTTCATTATTGAGTAATGAGTATATGATTATCATGAAATAATTAAATACCAAAACTATAACTACTTCCTAGTCTGAACTATCGACCCCATCTTTAAAAGTGGTCTCTAGAAAATTTCAATCGTAAAATCTGAAAGAAAGAAAAGTTTGTTTCAAAGCTATACTACTAAGCATGGTGATAAGGGAATATCGTTTAGTTCATTATATTTTCGTTAAGTATTTAACATTTGATTCATATTTATCGTCACCTTGAAGATCTGATGCAGGAGGGAGAGTGGTGTGAATGGACCTTTGACTTTGGCAATCCTTATCCCATCCCGATTGTTTGTGATTTAAATAATTTCCTAGCCATTGTTGGGCTTGAAGATACGCTCGGAAAGAATGTAGTTTTGCGGCGTCGGTTGTTGGATGAAGCACAGCTAGATCGAACGAGGACATGACAGTTATTATACTTGTAATATCTACATAGTTCAAGAGTGATGAGCGAATTATCACCCTAGAAGGCGACATGAAATCTCTCTCCGGTAGTAACTTGCTTAGATTCAATATGGTCATTAAAAAGGCGCACCGTATTTCAAAGTTGTTTTATGATTTAAAACCAAAATATTTTATGAATGCCTTCAATATTTTAGTATGGGATTCACACATTTCTCATTATAATATATTTCAATTTTCATAATTTTCCAACAACATGGTGAAATAAACTTTACCTAGCATTCACGGCGGCCATTCTTCAATATGACGACCAACCTTTTTTTAAGGAGAGTGTGGAATACATTGCAGCTGGCATTTCCGCCGGCAAAAGCTCGCTCATTACAACATAGGACTTTTCGTATACTTTTTTTAGTCACAAAAAAACTCATGTACCAACTTTCATCTGTATGTTAAAATGTTTTAGGTCAAACCCTAAAAGTCCAGGGCTATAGCTAGTATGGTAACCTAACGATTGCTTTAATATACCTCCATCATTTTATAGCATTCCACCAGACCTGCATTCCAGTTGCGGAGATATCGCGCCTACGGAAAATTATTGTACGGCGGTACGTTAAAAGGTAAGCGCTTAAATAAAGTTTTTTTTTCCGTTTGCTTTCTAAAATATTTTGGTTCCTACAATGTATATCAGAAAGAAAAACGCAACCGATAGGAAAGGATTAGAGAAATTAACGGCCGAGACTTGGATGACAGGAAAAAAGTGGATTACAACGAGGAGACTATGTAAAGTTTACAATTTTAACATATTTTAATATGAATTTAAACAAGTTGGGAAAGCCAAAATATTACCTCTCCGAGTGGAGATGACTATCACTACCCCTTAAACAACCTAACTATATGCATCTATCGCTTTTTTTAATTCTTTGCAAGTGCAGGAATTGAATTTTAAAATAGTCTATTGTTCAAGCCTTTTCAATATCTCTCAATTGCTGTGGAAACTCTACTCTCTCGCTATACCTCAACCGCATTCTTAGTCTACCAGTATGATTTGTAACATTTGTCCATATCAAAGCTGAATCATACCTTGCCACACAAAAAGCAAATGTGCCCAAATCATGGAAGCCACAACCCAATCACACATAAGCTAGGCTCCCACTTAACCAAAATAATTATTAAACAGTTAAATACTCACAAAGGTTGGCAAAATCAATCTCCTTCAGTAATACGTAAGGCTTAATTATATTATTTGCCGAACAAAATTAATCGAGCAAATCTAACACTTAACTTCTTCCTTCGAAATTCTATCAAAGAATGATTCAACTGTTTAAAAAAAGGTTTTTTTCGCAAATAGGGCGCTATCATATCAACCGCAATTCCGTCATATTTAAAAAATATACATGGCCAACACTTTTTTAGACACAATAGTGGAAGTTTTAGTCTCATTTAAAACATGTAAAACAATTATCTCATCTACAAATAGCTTACACATGTCTTTTTTTACCAATATCTAGCCGTTTGGATTTTTCTAAACCAATCTTACCACCAAAATATTTTTTGATATAGAATAAATGTTCTATGTTCTTCATTTTTGAAAATATATTTTTTAGCGTTTGTAATGATTACTCTCTACACCTACACTAATCTAACAAGGAGTATAAATCCACTAGTGGAAGCGGTGTTTTTATTGAAAATATATTTTTTAAGCATTAAATCTAACTGGGAGTAATATGAAAGGAGTAGAAGCTTATCTGTCTTAGGAAATATGAAATTTTATCTTAACAGTTCGTTAAATCATAAGTTTATAACGAAAAAACGCGGAAGGGGAAAACGAGCAGACAACAACGATTTTTGGGGGTAGAAGTTTAAGAGCGCCATCTGTCGTCCGTGCCAAAGTTGAACTTCCACTCGAAGGCAATGGGAAAGTGGATAAAATAATGCCATCAGCTATTTAACTGCGTCGATATATTTAACGACTTGACCCATGACATGCCCTTAACACTGGCTTCTATGAATCCTATTTATTCTTGGATGCTAGGAAACTTGGTAGACGTAACAGTCTGTACCAAGTACCCAAGCATCCTTCAATAAACGCCTGGCAACATTGTGGTACGCATGGTACAACTAAAAAATAGGATGTGTATTTATCTTTCGACTCACTCCAAGCCTTTAAGCCCTCAATACAGAGGATTTGAAACACTATCGTAATTCCTAGTGTCTCGAATCTCTACGTTCCTGTCCATTATGAACAGTGCTGAGAGAATGATACATCAGAAAGAGCCATTCAAATCGAATTGCCGAAAATATTATCCATATTTTCATTTCATATAACTGAGAAAACAAATTATTATGGTTCTGAGAGGAGCTTCCCATTTTGGTTGTTGTTCTCAAAAATATATCGCAATGCACGGGCCTCGATAGATATTGGAGGCAATGAAGGAAATATATCACAATGCATGGGCCTTGATAGATACAGGAGGCAATGTAGGAAATATAACGCAATGCACGGGCCTTGATAGATATAGGAGGCAATGATTTAACGACTTCGGTACTTGGGTTTATCTTTAATATTTAAATAAATATAATTATTTTTAATTATTTTAATCGCCAGTAAATAACTTTAAAAATAGTTAAATCGTTTAAAATAAAGTTGTTCATAATATCTTTCGAATCTTTGCTAATATTGACGTTTAAAGTGAAGGGTACCCTTCTTGCCCGCTTTCTTCAAATTTTGGGGTATATATACGATCCGTTTCCATTATAATAATAGATAAAAACGCATTCGCGTGAACCTTTGGTGGAAGCCCTGCCATTGGGAGGCTAGACGTTTCTCGTAACCCTAGCCGCTCGCCGCGTATATCTTGAAACCAAACGATGACGGTGGAAAAGAAGCCAGAATGTACTGACCGGCGTCCATGTGGAATGGACAAAAGACCTGAAGATGGTGGTGCATAGAAGCTGGTGTCAATGTGGAATTGACGAAGAACAGAAGATGGTGGTGCATAGAAGCTGGTGTCAATGTGGAACTGACGAAGAACAGAAGATGGTAGTGTATAGAAGCTGGTGTCAATGTGGAATTGACGACGAGCAGAAGATGGTGGTGCATAGAAGCTGGAGTCAAGGTGAAATTGACGAAGAACAGAAGTTGGTGGTGCTTGGAAGCAAGCACGTACAGACTAGTGTCCATGTGGAGTGGACGAAAACCAAAGCTGGTGGTGTTGGAACTCAAGTAGAATAGCCAGAGGAGACAAACCCAAATTTCCGTGAACTGTCAATGCAGTCCGGAAATTGGGAACACGTTTGCTCCGATACGCAAATTGCGAACGCGGTCACGTGGGGCGTGACAGACAGACAGACACACACACACACACACACACACGTCCAGTGTTATACCTCTCCGTGACATACGTCACTCGGAGAGGTAAAAAGGTTTAATTGCAAACAAACTCTAGGGCTCTGTAGAATATTCGTTACTATTTGGTCGGACCAAATAATTTAATCAAAATTGAGGTTTGCTATTCGCACCGACGAGTCGAAAAATGGTTTTCAAAATTCTAGAATACCAAATATTAAGCTTCGAAAAAAGAATATTCTATAGCGGATAAAAAAATTGAATAATTTTATCAGCCTATTAACCAAATTATTTGGTGTTCACAACAAGTTTTTAAAATTTTTCTCTTGAAGTTTGTGAATTTGAGGTCGCTGCGATAGTGTCCGCTGGACCATGTCCTCGTAGGTGACGCGACTTGGCAGATAAAGCCTGAAAATTACGGCGTAGCTGATGTTAAATATTACCTGCGTTCACCTAGGAGGCTATAGCTGGAATCAGACAATCAGTCTTTAGAAGTTCACGGACAAAGTTAATCCATCAAAGGTTTAAAGGCATTATGGGTATTATTAACTTGCTTTTAACATGTCACTACGGTATACCTATTAAAAAGTATTCTATCATCTTGGAAGAGCTCATGTACTGCAAAGCAAGAAGGGATATACTGACAACTAACCAAATTTTGAATAAAATAAAACATTGGTTCGTTCAAAAATAAGGTTTCAGGTGATACAAAATATAAATTTGAAATATGGTAGAATAGTTTTATAGAAATTTAAATTTGGTCGAATTATTTTGTCATTTTCCTATTCCAAGCCGTGATGGCTCCCAAAAACACTACTATTTAGTATTCGACGTATACCTTAAGAAGTACTATTCGCAAAGCCCTATGTTACTCTCCTCAACGATACCCGAGATAAGCCTAACTTCGGGCGATAGGGAATAAGGTTGATTTTAACAAAAACCCGCTTTATTTAAATTTAACAAAAAAAGGCCTTACGCTAGGGGCCCCTATGACTTAAATGGGCTTCACCATGTGATATTTGTTACTCTACACTTATTAACACATGCAAAAATACTTAAGGAAAAGTAAATTTATGAAATTATTTACCACGTAAATATTTTTGGTTTTTGCGATCTCTCATCCAGTCTTCAAGATTAATTTCATATTTCGTAACACTAATTACCATATTGCCGTTACACCATGTTCGCGGGCTTCAGATAAACTCCTGTATCTATAAGGAGTTGGAAGTAGAGAGGAACAGTAAAGCACGTAGGTTTTGCCGTTTTTTTCCTCTTCTGCCCACTAGAGCGTATAGCTACCGCTTTCTTTGAATAGAAATTATTACAATTATGTAAAATTAAACTAAGTAAATTTAATTAAAGTAAGTATTAATTGAATTTCTTAATCAGGATGTAACGGGGAAATCTCAAAATTAGTCATTGGGCCCCACCACTTTGGGCATCGTTTTGTTTGCAGATTGTTCAAGTCCCAAACAAGCAAGCGCCGCATATTTGAAGCGCTAAATCCATTACTTAATGGGGTTATTTCTGTAGGAGTACTTGTTGGTTTTCTTGGAGTTCGTGGCAGGACTGAACGAATCTTGTCGCAATTAGCCGGCACTATGAATGAAAAAATGCTCAACCCGTTCATAGGCAATTCCATATTATCTGAGGTTGAAATACTACGTGAGGATGTCTCTTCAGAAGGTTCAACTTGGTAAGTTTCATCCGCAAAGACAATATCGTCTAGTTTTCCAACATTAGGTTCATCAGACCGATCTTGTCGTACATTTTAGTTTCTGACGAGATAAAATGGTATTATTGGCCTCGAAACGATTAGGAAACTCGCCAACGGCTGAAGACTTACCTTTTTAGGATCTGTTCAAATTTTAACAAAAATTAAGGGTGGCAGACTTAACAATTTTCACTTAGGCTTGAACATATTGTTACACTACTTTGATTTCCTCTCTGCCACCCTCGACTTTCACGCCTGACTTAACGAAAATAAATTGACATATTTCAATTTGGATTTGATATCGTTAAAGACGAGATACTTTTGAAGCGATTCTTCTATGTCGACTGAAATCTTTTCTACACTCGAGACCTAAACCACGGAGTTTTGGAAGAAAGTATATAATTGGTAAAATACTAAGCAAGCGGTAAAAAATAGCTTTACAGTATCCGAAAATACTATTGTGACTAAACCAAAAAGGTTATAATCGAAAGCCGTTGAGTGTAGTGTTCCTCAATACATCCTCACCAGGGTTGACGCAGATGTTCCTCCCAGATAGATAACACAAATTTCAACGTCCAATTTGGAGCTAAAACTCGTTTAGCTTTTTTCCTTAAAGCTTTGGGAATCTAATTCTTTCCGGTCGTTGGAGATAACTGCGTAAATTCGGTGGACTTTGTGACGACGTTAAGTCTTAACAAGAAGGAATTCAAAAAAACAATTGTAGTCCTGCTCCGTCTAAATCGTTCTACTTGGGAATAATAATTAATAAAAGAAATATCTTTGGCTCATTTTGCGTCAACTGACTTTTAATGGAGATTAAATAATACTTTACTAATAATAAACAAGTTGGGAAAACCAAAATATTACCTCTCCGTGTCAAGAAGATTATATAAACTTAAGTATCCAATAAAAACGTTATTATGTTTCTGAGTTGGGGTTTCCCATTTTTGTTGTTGTTTTGAAAAATATATCGCAATGCACGGGCCTTGATAGATATAGGAGGCAATGAATGAAATATATCACAATGGACGGGCCTTGATAGATATAGGAGGCAATGAATGAAATATATCACAATGCACGGGCCTTGATAGATATAGGAGGCAATGAAGGAAATATATCGCATGCACGGGCCTTGGTAGATATAGGAGGCAATGATAATCTCACTCTTTGCACGAGAGGTTTATCTTTAATATTTAAATAAATATAATTATTTTTAATTATTATAATCTTCAATAATTAACATTAATAATAGTTAAATCGTTTAAAATAAAGTTATACCTATTATCTTCTCAAACTTTGCTAATATTGACGTTTAAAGTGAAGGGTACCCCTCTTGCCCGCTTTTTTCAAATTTGGGGTATATATACGATTCGTTTCCATTATAATAGTAAGGAAAAAGCGCAATTGCGAAAACCTTTGGTGGCGATCCCACCTTAGGGAGGCTAGACGTTTCTCGTAACCCTAGCTGATCGCCGCGTATATCCTAAAACCAAACGATGATAATAGAGTAGAAGCCAATGATACAGATTGGTGTCTATGTGGAATAGACGGAAGACCAGTGGATGGTGGTGTTAGAAGCCAGTGTAAGTGCAGACTGGTGTCAATGTTGGGATTGACAAAGAACAGAAGATGGTGGTGATTAGAAGCCAGTAAGAACAGACTGGTGTCCGTGTGGGATGGACAAAGACCAGAAGATGGTGGTGTGAAAACTCGAGTAGAGGAGCCATTTCTGTGACTGTGAAAGCAGTTCGGAAATGGCGAACACGTTTGCTCCGATACGCAAACTGCGAACGCGGTCACGTGGGTGTAACAACGGACAGACAGACACACAGACAGACACACAGACACACAGACAGACACACAGACAGACACACACACAGACACGGCCGTTACAGAACCTCTCCTGGACTACGTCACACGGAGAGGTAAAAAAGAAGACCGGTTCAACTTGGTGAGATCGCGATCGAACTAACTTTAAAAATATTATATTCGCGTCAGTGAGATTAGCGAAGGTTGAGCCTGCGACTGTAGTCTAGGCATGTGTCTGTGTCGTATTCCTTTAATTTTAGTAGCCCTGAAGCTTGGCTTACAGGAGCGTTCAACACTGCCGACTCAGAAGTACCTGTGTTGTTTTTTGATATATGGGATTTACAATTTCCTTCACTTAATCATTGCAGAATAGAAGTTAACGTGACGTCATTCGCGTCCTAAAAAATGTGCAAGAAACGTTTCCTCTAGGTGGAACCAGTTGCATGACTTTTAGAGGCTTGACTTGTTGGAAAAGGTTTGTCACAAGAAACGAAAGGAATGTGGCCTGGATAGACTTAAATTGTTAGGGTCACCAAAAATCGCTACTTTTAAAACTAAAAGGTTTTATTCCCATCTGAAAGATCAAATCTTTCTGATTCAGAATATCTATTTATATAATGCATTATAATTTTTCAAATATTATTAAAACCCCGGCTTTCGGAACCTACTCGCAGAATTTTTTCAAACTATTTTGACAGTTAAATTTCGCGGTACTCCATATACCTCTGGTGACGTCACGATTCGAGCGCGCGTGAGCACGCGGCAAGTGCGGCACGCGCGACTCCACAAGTCCTATTTTTTTATTGATAGGTGGTGCTTTCAAAGTGATCGAATTTGACGCGCGCGCGATTTTTAAAAACTAGGCTTAGCTCTCGTAATGAAGTCTGTCTCGAAACTGTCTCGCGCTGGTCAACCTCATATGACGTCACCAGGGGTATATTTATAATTTATTCCGTCTTAATGAGGTATGTGAAATATCAATTTTCTTTTTCATATTACAAAATGAATAAATTTCTATAAGACTTTTTACCTTGGATCTACTGTTATTAAAACCCAATTGATGTTTTAAAACGAAAATTAACCACTTTTCAAAAAACGTGGCACTAACACTTTAAGTCTCGTTTGTTCGTTTTTGACGTAGTTCTAGTTTTTCATGTGCTGAAGTTTTTAAGTCAGGTTGCAGGCTTTTTAAGTCTATTTATTCTTGTATTCAATCAGGGCAGATCCAGAGAGATCCGGTTAATACTTGGGTTATGGCTAGACATTTATTGTGAAGCCATGTAGTACAGAAACCGCTATGTATCATCTCACCATGTCTTTTTCCACCTCCGTTATACTTGCATACATGGGTACAGTTTGTCATTTTGTTAGCATAATTTGGAGTCTTTGATTATTGATGGGTTAAGGCCCTAGTCACGTATTTACTTACGGTTTCAGAAAGATTCAGATGACTCGATGAGGTTTAGTCCCCAAAGAATCCCGCGTTGACAAGGACACTCGCCTTTTGCGCGTACTTAAGTCAGAAATAAAGTTAAACAAAAGAGCTAAGTTCAAACCGAATCCGGGTAAAATAAGAATCCAAATCCCACGTGACTTCACGGTTGTGAGGCAGCATCGATCCAAGAAATGAACTTGCATTATGGTTGTCGGGTTTGCGTTAACTTATTATACCTATTAGCTTTTTCCAAATACGTAATCGTGGTTTCCTTTTAAATCGCAATAAAATCTATCCGGTAATCCTCGAAGAAACTTCACGCATTAATTTCTTTTCATATTGTTTTAGAAAGATAGATATTCGAAAAAATACCATTCTACTCGATGGACAACAAAACGCCTTTTTTTCGCAACCGTAACTCCTGGCTATAACGGAAGCGGGATGCTCACACAGTATCATTTGACGTACTTCTACGAAGTTTAATAAAATACGAATAAGAAAAATTAGGAAGAGTAATTCGTATATATACGTACAAGAAAAGAAGCGTTTTAATCAACTGGCGCATCGTGCCACGCGGCATTAGCGCTGATTTTTTCTAATGATAAAATCACCCCTCGCGGAAAAATGGCGGTAGTGGTGGCTCGGCGCTCGCGGAGGAGAGGGGTTGAAGAGGAGGCAATTGTTTGTCTCATTTTCTCTTTCATTCTTTACCCTTCGACTCTACTAATATAAGAAAAATTAACCGGGACATATTTTGGTTCCTTAACCCCTACCCTCTGCATCACTCGTAACTTCGATCTCCAGTAGACCTTAAGGGTAGTTTTTTTGTTATTATTACTTCGGAAATCTCCATTGAGAAAATAGACTTCTCAATGACAGAAACAAATCTAGATTGCGTCCTTAACGAATGAAGAAATACTGAGGAAAACTTTGAAGAATGAAAGTAAATCAATCTTTATATAATAAAGTCCAATTTGAAAATAATTTAACTTTATTTCCCCTCCCAACAACTTTTTAAATCAATTTTATTCCGTTAATTCTAATACTATTTTATTTGATAACCAAACGGAATTGTTTGAAAACTAATAAACTAAAGTCTTACTTTATCCACGGTAGTTCTATAACTTGTATTCTCCGCGCGATGCACTGATATGCTTAGGCATTCTTTTACTTCGTCTTGGATCATAAATTGCTAAATCAGTTACTTTTACTTCTTTGTTTTCTTTAATTTCACTCTCTATTTACGCGTAACAGAATTGTAAGATCTTTACTGTAAATAATTTGCTCCATACTAATATCTAGCTGAAATCCTTTTACTTAGTGATACTAAATGTTTTTAAGTTTCGGGGTCATATATGATCATGCTATAGTTTTAAGGACCTAAGCCGAACCAGTATAAGCAAAATGCTTCTTTTCCGTAACCTTTTAATCCGTTTTTAGGTTGTCCTAAGTAATCGCCCGTTTCTAATAGAGGATTACCGGTACGTGGCAAATAGAGCAGGGAATCAGTATCGTGTTAGAAGCAGTGTTGACTTACTTGTTCAAAAGCTTTTAATAAATGTTATCTCGCCATCGCGATGGTATGGTCTGCTACAACAACGGTGGTATGTTTCGTTCGAATTCGTGACCTTCTGACGGGATATATTTGAATAAAATGGTTCTTTAATTTATAGTTAATATACGTCTTACTTCAATTTCTGGATTTAACAGGAGCAAGAATAACTCGTGAGTGGTTTTTACCAAACTTTTTTTTGTTAAAATAGTCCTTTCGGCCAATTTGCCTCATAAATAATTCAACATAAGTTAAAAAAGGCCCTTAAGCCTTCATTTTTCATAATATTATCTAGACTCAAAACGATACCTTCCACTGATTCAAAATTATTAACATAATTTTGTTTCTCTTCTTCCGTCTTACACTTAATTGGAAAACCACGAGCTCCTGTTTCGTATTTCAGAAACGTATCTATATATTCCTGAAACAGTCCCCCTTCCCCGTGGTTTTATCGTAAACAGTCACGTCGTATAACCATGCCTCAATATTTTCTACAATTTTGTAAGTTCTTTTAACAGCGTATCAGATCTCATCGACTACCCATGCGCCCTTCAGTTTTCTTTCGGACAGTTCATGGGTACATTCTTCTTGGTTTTTAGTTTTACAAAACGTGAAACATAGCGGGAAAACTAATTTAAAAATGGCCATTAACGGCAAAACAGGATGGAATAGGTTCGTAAGGAGTTATATTTTGCAATTTGCGAAGCCCTTCAAACTCTAAAATATCCAAAATGTTATTCTAAGAGAGCGGTCCCAACATCGATAAAAAGCCTAAACATAGAACAAATTATTTTATCTGATAATGCAAATTGTTGTGATGAAATCACCTTAAGATTAGCATCAACTAGAGCAGTAAAACTAAAGTCCCATTTGTAATAGAAAGAGCCTGAATTCGTAGTCGGATAAATTGTCACGTACTTTCCATCTAAAGCTCCTATGCAGCGCGGATGTTGCCGTGACGGAAGTGGGTGCTGGCGATCCGGTGGCAGGCGTGGAAGATGTTGGCGATCCGGTGGCAGGCGTGGAAGATGTTGGCGATGCGGTGGCAGGCAAAGAAGATTTTGGCGATGCGGTGGCAGGCGAAATGGGTGTTAGCGATCCGGTGGCAGGCAAAATGGGTGGTGGCGATCCGGTGGCAGGCGTAGAAGATGTTGCCGATGCGGTGGCAGGCGAAATGAGTGCTGGTGATCCGGTGGTAGGCGAAATGGGTGCTGGCGATCCGGTGGCAGGCAAAATGGGTGCTGGCGACCCGGTGGCAGGCAAAATGGGTGCTGGCGATCTGTTGGCAGGCAAAATGGGTGCTGGCGATTTGTTGGCAGGCGTAGAAGATGTTGGCGATGCGGTGGCAGGCAAAATGGGGGCTGGCAATCCGGTGGCAGGAAAATAAGATGTTGGCGATCCGGTGGCAGGCGAAATGGATGCTGGCGATGCGATGGCGGGCGAGGAAGATGTTGGCGATCCGGTGGCAGGCAAAATGGGTGCTGGCGATCTGTTGGCAGGCGTAGAAGATGTTGGCGATGCGGTGGCAGGCAAAATGGGGGCTGGCATTCCGGTGGCAGGAAAATAAGATGTTGGCGATCCGGTGGCAGGAAAATGAGATGTTGGCGATCCGGTGGCAGGCGAAATGGGTGCTGGCGATGCGATGGCGGGCGAGGAAGATGTTGGCGATCCGGTGGCAGGCAAAATGGGTGCTGGCGATCCGGTGGCAGGCAAAATGGGTGCTGGCGATCCGGTGGCAGGCAAAATGGGTGCTGGCGATCCGATGGCAGGGAAAATGGGGGCTGGCGATGCGGTGGCAGGCCAAGATGTTGGTGATCCGGTGGCAGGCAAAATGGGGGCTGGCGATGCGGTGGCAGGCGAGGAAGATGTTGGCGATCCGTTGGCAGGCGAGGAAGATGTTGGCGATCCAGTGGCAGGCAAAATGGGTGGTGGCTATCCGGTGGAAGACAAAATGGGTGCTGGTTATCCGGTGGGAGGCGAAGTGGGTGCTTGCTTGAGTCTCCTTTTTGCCTCGCGCCGTTTCTCGCTGCCGTATTTCTTTTTTTGCTTGTTCAGCACTTGCTGGTAGAGTTCTTCACTAGTTAATTTATTTGTTGGGATCTTCATTAGTAACGTCATTGAAGAGAATAGGTGAGCATCTAATCATTCATCAAATAATTATTACTTATAATTGAATTTGCGTCACTCGTTATTTGAAATTCTCCATCACCGGGCCAAGGAGAATGGGGTACGGAGTCGTTTTGAAGAGTAGAAATCGTAGCTAGCTGTGATGTGAACTCCCACAACGGGTGATCGGGGTGGGTTGAAAAAGTGGGGATCACATCCTAGTAAAACGTTTACCCAAGTTCTACGTTACCAAAGAAATCAAACCTCTTGCCAGTACCCTTTAGATAGAGCCATCCAGTGCCGCGGTTTCGAGATATAATGATAATATAGAAAAAAGGCTTTGTTTTGGCGGTTTTGGGTTGGCAAGGTCGTCATCAGTAGATAGAAAGTACCGAATTTGGCACACTGGCGTCAGACAGTGCCAGATGGCACCTGCAAATATGGCGTCAATGAGCCAAACATGGCGCCCACAGCATTTTTCTTCTTATGGCGTCAGTGAATGAAACATTTTTCTCACAATCCTGCTATGACGTCAGTGAAACGTACATGACGTGTCTTCCTATGGCGTCAGTGAATCAGACGCGCCCTGAAAATGTTAGGCTTATGTGTCATATTACCTTTCGGATATATGATTGATCTAAAAAGAGCGCCATGTTTACATGGTCGGAAAGTCACGTGACATTAAAGTATAAAAGACGAGGACGGTTTAAAGATAAGGCATTCTACATCCTTCCTTGAAGTACCATCCAGATTCGAAAAATGTAAGTATAATTACTTTCATATATTTATGGTAGTTAATTTCGCCCGTATTTATGGATATGGTTTTCTACCACAACAGGGTCGAACCTTTAGCGTCCTTTGAAACAAGTAATGCACAGAACGAGTTTTCCAACTCTATTCGGTGCAATGTGGATCCAAGAAAGAAATATCCCATTATTGTGGAATCTACCGTAAGACGAAAAAACTTAAGAAGAATTAGGGAATTCGAAGCCATCGGACAGGATAAGGATAACAGAGCCGAACGTACTATAGATTCAGAAACGGGGGATTTAGTAATAAACCCCATACCCAATGAAGTTTTTAATTTATACGATTGTGGCGAATATTACACATTGCAATACGTTAATGCCCCTTACATAAATTTAGGTTTGAAGCACTTAGCGATGTACAAGTTACAAACTGTCTCCGCCCAACCCCCACCAGGGACATTAATCGACATGTTTGCTAGACAGTTTCCATGTATTATAATTAATAGAACTCATTATTTCAAATTGAAAGAATTCGAGGGGGATTCTATCTATGCGCATTATGTACATCTCTCACCCCACAAAATGCACGTAATGCCCAACCCTAATATTTGCATATTAGGGAGTTGTCACCTCTACAACGAGGAAATATGTAAATTTCACACCTTTTACTACGGGGGATACGAATTTCATTGTCCCTACCGGTACTTAAGAGTTCTAAACCTAGCTCTCATATGTTCATGTTTATGGTTTATAAAACTAACAAAGCAGTTAGAAAAAAACTATAGGGATAAATACGACACGGCCATGCATTATATGTTCAAGGCCATGTATATTTGCAAGTTAGCCGAGTGTCTGTATGATAACACCCATAGTTTAATGTTTTACGAAGTTCATTATCATATGAGATCCAACGGTTCGAATCATTATTTCGCCAATTATTATTTCGCAGACTTTATTTAACTTATTGGTTAAATTAGATGTTTAATATTTTTAATAACTGCACTTAAGTTTTCAATTCTGTAAGCAAATGGTTTCTCTAAGTGTATGTAATTCATCCTGTAAATAATACTTTGAATTTAAATAATAAATATTCGAATTTAATACTTTCTCATTTATTTAACTAAATATATATATATATAGACATATTATTACAGCCTATTATTATAAAAAATCACACGAATGAGGGATTTTCCTTCGCGTATCAACGCCTTATGTCCCCCATGTATCTAAAAGTAACATTTATCCTTTCTTTTAATGAGCGGTTGAAATCCTTGGTAACGGAATGCTCCCAATCTTTTTGACAATTCAAACCCCTCATTAAAAGAAGGGAACCGTTTCTTAAAACAACTGAAATGGTTGCCCGAGATTCGCCTTTCGGTCGCATCTGAAATTTCTTTTCAGCGCCGAAAGATAGGGAGGCGATAGTTGAGTGCACTCCATATTCATCGTCGGAATGCCACCCAACACTATCCCTCCCATCCCGATACAAATTCACCACCGCTTCTCCACTTTTTCTTTTAAGTACCGCAGGCTTTTAGTCCACTCTACTAAACTCTTATGGGATGTTGCCCCATAGGAGTAATTTAAAAAGTTCCGGTTTTCATATACGTAGAAAACTTTACGAGGAAGTCTCCGGTTCACTTCCTCGTAAAGCCCCTCAAACTCAGACAATAGTTTGTCGATCGTAACTTCCTCTTCAAACGCATCGCAGAAATATATCGATGCGCCCATGCCGAGCGTCCTCTCGCACATAGGCGCACTTCTTGATGGTGTTGGCGGATCCGAAGGCATGGGGTCGAGCGGTGGAGGTGACATTGGCAACTCCGACGGCGACGAAGGTGGTGGCGGTTGGGCATCCCTCCGTGGCGACTCGGAGTTTGGAGGAGGAGGAGGTAGTGGCGTCGCTGAAACATTCTTCCCCATCTTTTTGGCCCACCGTTTTGCCGAGCCTGCGCGTGGTGACCTGATGCGTAGAGGTTGAGGGGGATTATAACCATATTAACCAAAAAATCGAATTAAATTTACAATTAATCATTAAATTAACAACGAAATACCTTAAATTTACATTATAAATATATTACTAGCCCTTTAAATTTAAACCTATCCCTTTAAAAAACTGATAGGTTTTTTGACACAGAACTTTCTAGAACGATCCTATACCCCTATATCCATAGTGCAAAATTAAATACCTAGCAACTAAAGTACTTTCCAAGAACCCAGAGAAATGTCACGCTGATTTAGACCCCAAGCAACAAGACCTTGAGTCACTGTCCTGGTACCTGGCCCGACAAACATCTAGAACATTTTTTTAACTCTTAAACTGACCAATCCCCATTTGGTCCCAGATTTAAAAGTTTTGCCTGTTCGTTGATAACATGAATCCGCCCGGCTACCTAATAAATATGGTCCACTATTCGCTAAACCGAAGTCAATCAACTAACGTCATTGTCCCAGAGATCCTTGCGAGAAACTAGAAGTTATATATACGAAGTCCCTCCTGTCCCACCCTCAGTCGATACCTGAACTTATTAACGAAACCCTGTCGGCTCATCCTTAAGAAATCCTTAGAAGTACGGAGATCTTATTTTAAATCGATACTTTTATTTTATTCATTTTGATACCTTTATTTTTCATCAATTTGAATCCTTCATTTTTCGGGAGAGAATCGGAGATTTTATTTTTAACCCCTAAGGAGACGAAGAGAAGGAGCGCGAGTGCGTGAAATATTAAAAGAAAAGAAAATAATTAAACCATAAATCGCAATCGAAAAAAAATAATAATAATAATTAACCCTTGAATCGAGAAGAGGGAGAAAGAACCCTTAAGAAGAATATGGAAGAGGAGCAACGTAAGAAATTAAAAACTTAAAACTATTTTGATAGACTGACTTGAAACTATGGTTAAAGAACTCAGATTATGGTTGACGGATTGATTCATTTTTTAAAAAAAATCTTTAACTTTCTATTTTTGAACATTATTATTTTAGTGCATAACTGCACGATTTTAAGCTAAACACCCCTAAAATTTAAATTTGAAACTTAAAGGAGACATTCCATAGAGGTTATAAATTGCAAACCTCTCTTAGATATGAGTTTGTTTTTTTTTTGTTTAATTTCTAATTTTTACCCCTATGAAAGTTTGTGAAAATTTATGAACAAGACTGAATACTATGTTGAATATTAAAAATTGGATTAGAATCTATTTTGACTCTCAATTGACACATACCATCAAACGCGGTCACTTTGATTCAGAAATTTTATGAGCCCCTCGTTCCCGTTGAAAGGCCTTAACTCTCCACAACTGACTGCATTCTAAAATCTTGTCTAGCGTTAGCGAGGTTGAATCATAAGTGAAAAGAGGTAGGTGTTTGTCTTGCATCTTAACCCCTCTTGTAAGACGTCGAACACCCCACCCCACCCCCATAAACAACAAATGAAGAAGGCAGGTAAAGGCTTATATATATAATCCTTACTGTGGACTATCCGTGTTTTGGTATTTGATTCCAGGGTCTGGGTTGTGTTTCTCTTTTTGTATATATTACAGTTAGTCGCAGTGGCGTTAATCTACCGGTCCCCTTTCACCCGGGCCCCCTGCTTACTCGTCACAGTGGGGGAGGATTTAATGGTTACAAGAAATCACCACCAGACGGCGCTCCAGTATCTACCGGCAGAATCTAAATACGTCGTCTGTTCAAGAGCGGGGATTGGCTAAGCCCCGGGGACCAGAGAGGATAAATTGAAATGTAACCCGGGAATCAGGGCAGTTAAGCAGGAGCTGCCGTAGTAGTTAAAGGAAGACCGGATTCAGAATTAAGGAGTTTATAAATTTTTAACCAGATTTTTGTTTCTGTAGTAATGTATTTATCGGAGTAATGTTATTAAGTAATAAATATGTTTAATTTTCATTACGAAATCGTGTGATTCCTGAGTTAGGGAAAGAGTCGCGGTTACACCTCAAATAATGCTTCGGGAGACGAGGATGTCGGACAAATCGTGAAATCTTTGCCCAGAGTGTTGGTCAATAGATTTGCCTCTAAATTTTCTGAGAGGGGCATTGGAATCCGCAATATTCAAGATCACTACACGTATCATGGCCATGTTACGGACAGGACTGAGGCAGTAACGAAGCATGTTTATTAAGGTATGCAATTATCCATTTAGAATAATAGATTTTCATACATTTTATCACTTTCTTGATTAATGTGATTTTTTAACTCCACAAGAAAACCCACGGAGCACCACAGCCCAAGAGATCCGCCGATGAATTGTTGGCACCAACAAAAAAGGTGGTGAAATTCAGCAAAAAGCTCTTACGGTCTCATAAATGACTATAAATATTAAACTTTTCCGAAGCCCAAGTAAATACTAATAAAATTGTCACGCCCTCTCTTGAATTAAATGTTTGTCGTCTATGACCACCCAATATTTTGCTTCAGCACAACCTTGATTTAAATTTAATTTTCCTGATTTTTTAATGAATATACCTTCAATGAATTTTCTTTTTCGCCAGTTTTTTTCCCGATAAAGAATTTTTGGATATTTGAAATATATTTCGTGACCTTTCGACTCCCAACCAAGGACCGCTATACCGTTTTCTTTATAAAAATTTTTAAAGCATTCCTTATGCCCTGAGAACCAATTTTTTAACGTTTGTTGTGTTTCACAAACATGTTTTACACTTTACTTGGTAAACGACGCAGCGATTATCCAATAACGTAATTTCGGTGAGGGGGAAGAATTTTTGTCGTCTGCTTATACCCGAAATCCAAAAACACTTTATGTAAGCTAATGGACTTGTTACTTTACTCCATATATGTTTTGATCGTCATATTTTTGTCAAAACTTTTGGTTTTCTGAACCGATTTACAATTTGAAAACAGTTTTGGAATCTACGAGACAAGACGCGTGCAACGATAGCATCGTTGATCCATTTGAAGCATTATTTCGTAACGTCATTTTCGGGGGGCTTTACTATTTCTCCTATGGCTAACGCCCTATTAGCGCCACAGTGTCATTTGTAATTTTAATATAATTTTGAGAAGTAAACCTATTTAGAAAGTCCTACTTTGTTACTCTAGCTCAAATAGGAACAAAATGGCAGCCAAATGAAAATGTCCAGAAACTTTTGTCCGGGACTGTACCTTGGTCGCCTTATATTCATGGATGAAACCCAGATCGCCAAAAATATTTACCGCTATCTGCGTGCTACGGGACTTAGAACCCGTTGGATTAATCGGCTCTCTTTCCTCGATGGGACGTATGGATGCGGTTCTAGCAGAGTAAGAGCCACTAACACTACAGACTGGAACAAGATCGTAGATAAGTCTGTTCAAGATCTTGCCGAACAGAAGTGGAGGGCCGAAATAGAACGCCACCAAAGCCTGTCAGTTTACCGCACCAAAACGTCTCCATTGGTGGAATTGTTTTACTCCAATGGAAAGGATAGCGAGCTCCTCTTTTTAGCAAGAACTGGAGCATTACCAACAGCGGCTCGAAGAGCAGAAATTTTTGGAGAAGACCCAGTGTGCCCGAGATGCGGTTCTGCGCGTGAGGATATTGCTCACATACTTCTGGAGTGACGGAGTGTCCCTCATTTAGTCGATATCGCGAAACTGAGGCAGGTCCATCAAATGCAGGTTTTACGGGTAACGACAAAGCCAAGAATGTGCGACGAACCAAAGCCCTTTTACATGCTTGGAACAATCTGAGACAATTTCCTGCCGCCACAACCACCGCGCCGTAAAAATTTCAACCGTTTAATATTAATAATAACAAAGATAGAAAAAAATTCTAAAATGTACATAACTACACTTGCGAGCAGCCTAACTGCTCCTCCCTGTTTCAAAAGGGATTCACTGTATGTGATAAGTAAATAAATATTCATTCATTCATTCATACTGACACTACTTTATACTCGGTTTTAGTCGGAATTTAGGTACACTACTCTATTTTTCTATGAGAAATTAAATTATGTATTCATACTCGCCAGTTTTTCCCTTACCTTAATTCCCACTGAAACCGTGTACAAAGTAAATGAGATTGTGCATTGAAAAATCTAAACCCAAACAAGCATTGTTTTCATTTCGAAAAAATAAGCCGTTAAGCCCTCCCCCTCCCCAAATTGGCCTACAAAAAGTTTATAGAGTAATTTCTTTCCCACATGTGCATTAACGTCATAACCCTTTATCTCTTACCTTAGTGATATCCTCCTTCCGGGGGTAAATAATGCTCTCTCTTACAAAGTTGACCTCAACGTTGGGGTTACACAGTTCACGCCCCTCTCTACAGAAATTACTCTATAGAAAATTCCCCTCTTCGTGCTTTCTCCTCCTAGGGTTTATACTTATGCAGCTAAAAATAATTCGCGCTAGCGCCAGTTTGCCTAATTGCCTATCCGCCAATGATTTGCAAAGTCTAATCCGTTGTCAAAAAAATTATTTCAGGTTAACGAAATTTTGGGATATTTCGCATACCCCTTCAAGTATTTGGAAAAGTAAGCCTAACTGTGTTATATTTAACTACATTACTTAAATTAGCCTACAAGGTTTTTAACAACAATCATTGATTTAAATCTAAAATCAAAGCCACTACACGACACGCACGCTCAAAATGAAGCGTTATGGGGTTTCGAAAAGACAAAAAATTAGAAATATAACCGCTAACGTAAACAAACAAATTAGAGAATAAGTAACCAGTTCAAATAATCAAGTTTTACCAAACCAACAAGGAAAAGACAATTTTAAATCCATCAAATTTTGAGACCGTAGAAGAAAGCCTAGATAGTTTTGAAACCCAATCCTTTTTAACCAATCAATCGAAATTGTCTAATTCTGAGATTGAAATGGGCATGGATGAGAATTCAGATACTCATTCCAACGGTAATCAGGATTATATAAGTAGTGAGAATGATGAAAATAGTTTGGATATGGATTTTTTTTCTTCAAATGACAGTGAAGATTTAATTCCAGATTTACGCGACGCCCTAAAGCAATGGGCCCTAAAGTACAGAATCAGCCATGCCTCGTTAAATGACTTGCTAAAGATTTTAAAACCACACCACCCCTTTCTACCATTAGATTCACGCACAGTATTAGAACATACAGGAGGGCAGGCACTTGAAGTTGACAAATTAGACAATGGGCTATACTACCACATGGGCTTAGCAAACGGGCTTTTGGAAAAATTAAAAAATGGATTTAGAAGTGGTACGGGCAATATAAATGTTCTAAATTTAATGTTCAACATTGATGGTATTCCAGTTTATAAGAGTACCTATTCAGATTTCTGGCCTATCTTAGCTAGATGCTGCGAGACAAAAGACTCGGGGCCATTTGTTGTTGGTCTCTTTATAGGTAATGGAAAACCAAAAACTATTGGGTTATATTTTAAAAAATTCGTTGCTGAATTGATTCAGCTATATCAGTCTGGGCTAAAATTTGGTGACAGGACATACAAAGTGGAAATTGGACCTTTTATATGTGATGCTCCAGCTAAAGCACACATAAAGTGTATTAAAAACCACAATGGATATTTCGGTTGTGATTATTGTGACCAGAGAGGTGAATATTTTGGACGGGTTGTTTTTAATTTGACAGATGCACGTTTAAGAACTGACACTAGTTTTCGAAATAAAACACAAATTGAACATCACAACCTAGACGATTCACCTCTTCTGGATTTGCCAATTGATATGATAAAAAAATATTCCTATTGACTACATGCATTTAGTTTGTTTGGGATGTGTAAAGAGAATAGTAAAATATTTATCCAAAAACTAAGTCTCCAGTTAAGCAACCCCCGCATATTCTTCACGAAGTATCTTTGAAGTTGAAAACATTCGCTGAGTTTACCCCTGTTGAGTTTTCTAGAAAGCCGCGAGGACTAGATGAAGTTGACAAATGGAAAGCAACAGAATTCAGGCAGTTCTTGCTGTATACAGGAGTGTTTGCTTTTAGGGGCCTTCTACCAAACAATTTGGTCGATCATTTTCAGTTATTACATTGTGCCATTACAATCTTGTGCCAAAAAATCCTTCAAATGATATGATAGACTATGCTGGTTCACTTCTTGTTAACTTTGTTGAAGTTGCAGATCAATTTTATGGCAAAGAAATGCATTTTTATAATATTCACAATCTTGTTCACTTATCTGACCACGTCAAAAAATACGGAGGCTTGGACAATTTTTCTGCATTCCCATTTGAATCCTTTCTAGGTCATTTAAAAAAGTTGGTTAGGTCACCCTATAAACCCCTTCAGCAGGTGGTATTGAGACTGCATGAACTAAAAGGCCTAAAAAAGCAACCATTAAGTGAGACGCAATTACTTAGATTGGAAACTCAGTTAGCGCATAATGAAGGTCCCATGATTAATAATGTTCAAGGATTGCAGTTCCGAAGATTACTATATAAGGGATTCGTTTATAGAAATAGAGTTCCAGACAACTGTTTGTCTCTAAAAACCGGGGAAGTTATTCTTGTAGAGAATATTATTAAAATAAGGCAAAGCCAAGATGTCGTTCTTGTAGGGAAATGTTTTATCCATTCCGGTAATGCTTATACTTATCCTTGTCCCTCTACCAATCTTGGAATTAAACGAGTTTCAAGGCTATCAAAGTTGCAATCGTGGTCTGTTGATTTGATTGACCGAAAGTGCTTTTACATGCCCATTTCTGAAAATCCTCTAACTGCCATTTCAGTTCCCCTCCTTCATTCAAATGACATATAAATTTATGTTTTCAGATTAAGGAGTTAGTATATATATAGGGTGTATCTTTAAATGGAGGTATTACCGAACAACTGAGGTCTATAATTTAAATCGACCGTATAAATGCAGCACAATTAAAATAAGAGCCAAATCTGGCACGGGCCAATTTTACAATAAAAAATTACTTGAAACTCGCACTTTACGAAACCTAGCAATTCAATTTAAATTACATTTGAGTTTTAATTTCTTACTTAAATTTAAGGTATTATCCATAAAAACTGTAATCATAACTTGAAAACGGTGGATACATATATACATATATACATATATACATATATATATATATATATACATACATACATACATACTGGGAAGGGACAGTGGCATAGAAGGGAAGTTTTTGGGGAGGGAGGGAATAGGCATTGCTCAAGAAGGGAATTTTTTTTCTTCCGTGATGTAAACAGCCCGCGGAAGGTTTTAAGGCTTCTTTCAATGGGAAAGAAGTTCTGATAGGTAAGGTAGTACAGCTCTATTATGAAATCAGATACGAGAAACTATCGGTAGATGATGTTATTCCACGAAATAAAAATTTACGTATTTGAAGATATGAATTTGATTGAATCGATGATGATCACTGAAAATTCTCAATTTATTAAGTCACTAGTATGTAGTAATTACAATTATGCTTTTTCTATTGAGTTCAATTACTACCTTTCTGCCCTAATGAAATATTAAACCTAGGCCTATATGTGAATTATGTTAAAGATTTTAATATTAAGCATAAAACTATGGATTTTAATATGAAGCATAAAATTACGGTCAATTTCAATATTAAGCATAAAATTACGGACAATTTCAATATTAAGCATAAAATTGCGGATTTAAGTATTAAGCGTAAAATTACAAATTTTAATATTGAGCATCAACTTATTAATCTGTGACGATCAAATCAAAGCAGCGATTCCAAAACAGATTTTGACAACAAACTCGACGAAGGTAAACAAAAACTCGCTTTTTTATTCAATTGGTCTATATGTAACCTAAAGGGGAGCAACCGAGACTTGCGGTATCCTCTTTGTTAGATGCTAGCTCCGCCGCGGGCCGGTGAATATTTTCACCCAGCAAGTCTTTTGTGGCGCCCTTTAATGATAGTAATTTTGCACGGCTGATAGATATTTTACCTTGTGCACATTTTATTTTATCCCAGCCTTGAATCCGTTGCCGACAATTTTCGGAGCCCAAGACTCGGATTCGGATTCTGAAGCGGAAGACCAAAAACTAAAGGCAACGTTAGATGACGACGGTTGGGAGAGAAAAAGTTGCATAGCACACTCCCTACAATACACCACTTCGACATTCTGTTGCGCGCATGCCCGATGCGCCGCGCTCGAAGCGCCGCAAGGGGAAAGACTAGAAACTTCTCTTTGTTACCCCTACTAGCAAAAGCGCAACCCCTCGCGGTTTTTTTCCCTGCCCATCTTAATAAGTACTAGTTCGCAGTAGCCCGCTGTGGCGCCCTAGGTAATGTCAAAGTGGTGTATTAGTTGTAAATGATGTCATTAAGGCCAATGACAGATCGAAACAGTTACTCGAAAATGTCCAAAACTGGATAAACCTTTTTCGAAAATCGCCTAAATGGACGGAAGAATTAAAACCAAGAAGTGGCGGCGTTGATTTGAAAATGATAGGGCGTGTTCGCTGGGGCGCTGTTTTACTTAGATTGGAACGATTTACGAAGGTCAGTTTATTTTAAGGGTCCATTTTGTCTAGAAAGAACCTCTGAATGTTTTTTTGTCTAACTTCAATTTGAAAAGTTAGACAGGCAAGTTCTACTAGAGAATACTTTCTACAATAAACAAATATATTCCAGGATAATATGTTGAAAGCAATGGTTTATGCTTTGAATAAAGCTAAAAAAGACGCCAAATGTCCATCAAAAATAGACTTTCCGTTACCAACGGAAGAAGACGTCGAGGACGCGAAAGAATTCCTCAATATTATGAGACCTTTAAAGGTCTCAACAGACTTCTTTCAGAAGAGTGGTCCACTCTCCTCAAGCGTTATAGGGGTTCTTTTGACCGTTTTCCAAGACGTTTTCAGGGTGGAAACAAAAAATTCAACCATCGGAGTACTGGAAAACCTCCAAAAACGGTTTTCGTCAAAGTTGAAGGACCCATATTACATAATGGCCTCTCTCCTCGATCCAACCCAAAAAAAAACATACTTTTTGAGAGTAAGTATCATTATCTATGAACATGTTTATTATGAATATCGAACATCATTAGGCAGAGATCAGTTCTTATTATGGTACAGTTTTTGATTTGTTGCTTTTCCAACTTTGAAGAATTAAATTTTGCTAAAAATAAAATTCAATTGGATTCACTTTGATTTAGACACGTCAATAATACAATTCCATGTTCATAATTATCGTTAATAAAATAAATTTACGACATGGATATAAGTCATGTTTATACTAATATTTCAAATCTTAAGGTTCTTATACACAACCAGTATGGATAAATTAGTATCCAAACTTCAAGTGCGTGGCAAAGACAAGCACACATGTTTTCATTAGAGAGAGTGTGCTACTCGAAGGTGCGCAGGATCCCCCCTAAGGTTTGACACAGAACCAAAGCCATACTCGCCGTTTAATAGGTCGGACCTTGAAGCCACCGTACCATGTAATGAACGCAGTCCTATGAGAGAATTGGAAAAATACCTTTTACAACCGAGATGTCTACAGGCTGACATTGCCTTAGATTATAGGAGAGGTCACGAGGAGGATTTTCCAATTCTAGCTATTATAGCAAGAAGATTCTTGGCGGTGCCGCCAGCCTCTGCCGATGTGGAACATATGTTCTCAATTGCAGGTTTTTTAATGCACGCCAGAAGAAGCTGCCTTTCGATAAAACAGGTAACAGACATTCTTATGTACTGAGAATACAACAGAAAATAAAAACTTTGCAATTGTTTGAAAATATTTTGATTTCGTTTTGTACGTTTTTCCATTGGATAATACCATGAGTAATCCAATACCCTTTAGCTAATTAAATTTGCAACAATCCACGGCTTTATTATTATCAATACGCGTCAATGTGAAACTCCGAGAGGTAAGGACCAGTGTGGGGGGTATGAACGGATAATCCGTTAAAACACTTTACACAATCTCATTCTCCATGACGTCTCAGTTAAGTAATAGACCAGTACCGTTAGAAAGGGGATGTAGACGGTTTATCTCTCCCTCTAGGCGCTCTCTTGTAAGAGGGGATACTGTACACGCCAGTAGGGGGATTACACCGAGCTATGACGTTTCCATACTGACACTACTCTCTAAACGTCAGTGTGGAAAATCAGGAAAATATTAGAGTAGGGAAATTTGTTAAACATATCGCCACACTACAGATGGAACAAATAATAATTTTTAATTTTTGAAATTTTTGAAATGTTTTTATCGCTATTTTCTTACGACCTTCTTTGTTATTATGAAAACATTAAATATGACAAGAAAGGAATTTTTTAATAGAATTACTAATAGTAGTTATAAAGGCTAGTAATAAGTCTATAAGAAAGTAGAAGTACCGAGTTCCTTATTTTTATTTGGTGGCAGTTACGACTTACGAGTTGAGGTAATTTTAGTTTAAGCAGAAGCAAATCAATTAAAGATAGAAATTGTCATACTTATGAAAGCGCTTTTAAAACTTATGGTAGTAATGAATCAATGGTACGGAGAGGGGATTGGCTTAGTTATGGGGACTTGACGTCAATATTGGTAGTCTAGATTCTAGAATCTAAATTGTGTGGCGGCTGTGGCCTGAGCTGACGACATCCAATAGAGTGGTTTCTTTCCCATATATGACAACGTCATAACCATGGATAAAGAATGCGCGTGAGGCAATTTTTTTTCACTCTACAGGATAGGCAACTTTCTATCTCGGACGACAGCTGATTCTGAATATACTCTGTTACAACATCGGTTGTCAGCACGCGCTCAGCTATTTCTTTATGCAACTTAGCTTTGTGCGTGCTGTCAAGAGATCAAAAACTTCAGGATTTAAAATATCCACGGTTTTTTAGCTCAAGTGCACCGACCTCTAGTTTCAAATACGTGTAGTAGGCTGTAAGCAATTTCATAAGTAATTGAAAATTAGGCATAGAGGTCCGTGCACTCGAATTAAAAAAACTCGCGGATATTTAAATCCTGAAGATCCTGAATTTTTAGTGTGTTGACAGCACGTACAAATCTACGTTACATAGAGATCTAGCTTTGGTCGTGCTGACAATCGATGCTGTATCAGAGTATATTCAGAATAAGCTGTCGTCCAAGATAGGGATTTGCCCATCCTGTAGAGTGAAAACAATTTCCTCACGCACATTCTTTATCCATGGTCATAACCCTCTATCTCTTACAAAAGTCAAAAACCGAGGTAAGAGATATGAGGGTGTGACGTCAAGAGACATTTCGTAGTACCACAGCTCTATTGGAGCATTTACACTTAAATATTTCTTGATTGAATGACTCTATCCTATATCTCACGGTCGCCTTATCAGTGCCACCATCGTGCAGCCCATGAAACAAATTTTTTAAAGTGAAATGTTTTATTAAATATTGTTTATAATTGTAATATATTTATATATTTTTAATTTTTACTTTAGTTCAATTAATTTATTTTGCCTTAAAAATTAATGTTAAGTTTCTGAGATTAATAAATCTTCTATATCTAAAACGTGAATTCGCCAATATTCTTCTTTCCTCTACCTTCTTTAACATTGGCCTTCCCTTCAAAAGAAGGAAGATTGGGTTCCGAGAGAGGTGATCTTCTCGAAAAAGAAGGTGCTGTCCCCTCTTTAGGAATCTTTCGTCCAACCATAGTAGGTTTCCTTCTAAAGAGGGTAAACTTTCCTTCCGAGGCAAGCGCCTTCTTTTACAAAGAATGAAAAAATTTCTTCTAAGGGGGAAACCTACAGTTGAGAAAGGGGAATACCACTTCGAACCCTGGACCTTCAGCCTCTTCGAGTTTCTCACCCTTTTCTTCTCTCCAACACCCCTACTCTTGGCCGGGAAGGGAGAGGAGAGAATTTTTCAAAAAGCTTCTGAGAAGGTCAAGCGGGATTTGCCGGTGTCGCCCTCTGCGTCAAACAAGGGAAAGGTTGGTCTAGGGAAGAAATCGCCAAATTCCCACCACTGGAATCAAGACACGTTGTTAGTGTCATTGTCTGATTTCCTACCCACTAATACCATGCATGTTAAGTTTGCTCCTGGTGAAGGTCAAACGCCAATGTCTTTACTCTATGACGAGGACGCGGAGGAATTGTCATTCCCCAGTATTTATGTGGGTCAGAAGAGAGACCTTCAGGTTAAAGGTAGTTTTGGGGACATTGCTAAGTGGGAGCTTCGTAATATTGATAGGCGTTGTGCTAAAAATCCGTCTAAATTGTTTTACACTTTTGTTAAGTTGGAAACTATGAAAGTTAGAGACTCCATACAAGTTTGTATGAGGAAAACCAAGAGAAAAGATGGCTCAAACTTCACTGCTAGGTTTTTATCGTCTGCTGGTGCACTCGATTCAATTATTAAGCAGGATGACGGTTTTAGAGTATTAGAGAAATTGCAGTCCTCGCCTTCATATTGGCAGCATAGGCAGAAAGAGTTGATGGCTATGATTAGGCAGCTTGGTACGGCTACATTTTTCATAACGTTTTCCGCTGCAGAAGGCAAATGGCCTGAGCTTTTGAACATATTGAGGGTGACTTCGGGTCAGGATCGCTTAGCGAATGATGATATTGGCAATTTAAGTTTTTCGGAAAAGGCCAAGTTGATTCAGGATGATCCTGTTACTTGTTCTAGATATTTTGACCACCGTTTTCGGGCTCTTCTTAAAGCTCTGCAAAAGCTAGGCCCTCTTGGTGTTATTGAAGATTATTACTTTAGAGTTGAAATACAGCAGAGGGGGTCTCCCCATCAACATGGGTTGATATGGATTAAAGATGCGCCAAAGCTCAAAGATGATTTGTCGAATGTAAAAGAGGTAGAGGACTTTATTGATAAAGTTATTTCTTGCGCTGGTGAAGTGAACGATGATAATGGGGATTTGTTAACGTCTTTGCAAATGCACAAGCACACGATAACGTGTAAGAAAAAGGTAAATAACAGTTCAGTTTGTCGTTTTGGAATTCCATTTCCTCCCATGCCTAGAACTATTGTTTATGATCCGAGTTTAAGAGAACCCGGTACTCTTGACGAAGAACTTAAGTGTAAGAACAATTCCAAGAAATTGCGTGAGCTTTTGCAATCGAAAGAAAAATAATTGTGGGTAGATAGTTTTGAGGAGTTGTTGGAAAAGTTACGAATGAGTGAAGAGGAATATATTAAGGCAGTTACGTATGACATAAAAAAGAAAGTTGTTTTATTGAAAAGACACCCTAAAGACGGTCCGTGACATTTAGGCGATGCCACTTAGGCGCTGGTTATTTAGGCGCCGCCATTTAGCCGCCAAGACAATTAGACGCCGTGACAACTAGGCGCCGAGACAATTAGGCGCCGTGACATTTAGGCGCCGCGACATTTAGGCGCCGTGACATTTAGGCTCCGCGACATTTAGGCGTCGAGACATTTACGTGCCAATAATTTTTCTATTATTTCTTCTAAAAATGCGTAATGACCTCTCAATTTGGGAACCCGTGTACTGTCCCTGTGCGTCACTGCATGGCTAAGTTCGCAATCCCCAATAAAGGACACGAAACCTTACTTGTTTATATAAAACAATCTTAAAATAATAAAAAAGAACATAACCTAACCTAACCTTAGTTAGGAAGTCAATGAAAATAATCAACAATATTTTGGAAAAGGCGTATTATTTTGGAAAGTCAACGAACATGAACAACGATATTTTGGAAAAGGCATATTATTTTAGGAAGTCAGTGAAGATGAACAACAATATTTTGGAAAAGTCAAAACATTTTGGAAAAGGCATAATATTTTGGGAAGTCAATGATGATAAACAACAATATCTTGGAAAAGGCATATTATTTTGGAAAGTCAACGAACATGAACAACGATATTTTGGAAAAGGCATATTATTTTAGGAAGTCAATGAAGATATACAACAAAATGGTTGAACTCTGAAGTCAGTTGAATGAAAAGAATATAAGCCTAAAAGTGGCTCTGCCCCATTGGACCGAACCAGTCCCAATCAACCGAAAAACCCGCACTTCTCCGGGTTTCGGATTCGGTCCATTGGGGGGATGGAACTAAAATGAATTTAATTCCCTTGAGCGCAAACAATGCATCTTTGCAAGCAAACAATTCTTTGACTTATAATAAGCCTAACATAACCTAACCTAACCTAACGTAACGTAACGTAACCTAACGTAACCCTAACGTAGCCCTAACCTAAACCTAACCCTAACCCTAACCCTAACCTATCAATAAACCAATTACAACCAAACCTAACCCTAAACTGATTTAAAAGTGTTATAAAATATTGCACCTCAATTGAAACCCGCCGTTGGGCTAGATTTTGAAATTATAGCCAAACATTTTCTGCCGAATGCGATTCTGTCCAATGAGATTCGGTTGAATGGGAACCCCCCTAAAAGGACTTGTCATGTTCCTTCATTAAATATCTCAAATCTTTCACGAAAATTTTACGGCAATGTCGCGGCGCCTAATTGTCTCGGCGCCTAAATGTCTCGGTGCCAAATTGTCGCGGAGCCTAAATGTCGCGGCGCCAAATTGTCGCTGAGCCTAAATGTCGCGGCGCCTAACTGTCCCGGCGCCTAAGTGGCGGTGCCAAAATGACCGGCGCCTAAATGTCGGCGCCCAAATGTCCCGTTCCGCCCTAAAGATGCTAGGGTTAATCCGTACACCCGTGCACTTTGCGCCTTTGGCAAGCGAATATGGACATTCAGTTTGTACTTGATTCTTACGCTCTGGTTATGTATATTGTGTCTTATATAGGAAAATCTCAGCGTGGCATGTCAATGCTTTTGCGTGAAGCTGCTAAACGTGCAGAGTCAGATAAATGTACGGTAAAGCAAGAGTTGAAAGTGATAGCAAATCAGGTTTTGAATGCGCACGAGGTAAGCGCGCAAGAAGCGGCATATAGTTTATTACAAATTCCAGTCTCTAGATGTAGTCGGGCCTGTATTTACGTTAATACAAATTTGCCCGAAAATCGAGTCCATATTCTCAAAAGCAAAAGTGAGCTTGAACAGTTGTCAGAAGATAGTATGGACGTTTTCGCTTCTGAAATGTTGGACCATTATGCTCCCTGGTCTTGAAGAGAAAGTTTCAACTGACTATCATTGCCAGTTGGATTTAGCGTTCGGAAACAAACTTTTTCGAGACAGATTCGAAGCTTCTTACAGGGAATGTTACTATTCGTACCACAAAGGTATATGTATTACCAGAAAAAAGCTGAACTATAACTATTAGACCTTAAATTTCCTGTGTGAAATAACAAAATTTGTGTAAATTCAAATGGCGATGTTCTTGTATGGAATAAAGAAATGAGTGCAAATTCAAACTACATTTTTCCTGTGTGGAATAAAGAAATGTGTGTAAATTCAAATTGCAATATTCATGTGTGGAATAAAGAATTCCGTGAGAATTCAAATTGCAGTATTCCTGTGTGGAATGAAGAATTCTGTGAGAATTCAAATTGCAGTATTCCTGTGTGGAATGAAGAATTCTGTGTGAATTCAAATTGCAGTATTCCTGTGTGGAATGAAGAATTCTGTGTGAATTCAAATTGCAGTATTCCTGTGTGGAATGAAGAATTCTGTGTGAATTCAAATTGCAGTATTCCTGTGTGGAATGAAGAATTCTGTGTGAATTCAAATTGCAGTATTCCTGTGTGGAATGAAGAATTCTGTGTGAATTCAAATTGCAGTATTCCTGTGTGGAATGAAGAATTCTGTGTGAATTCAAATTGCAGTATTCCTGTGTGGAATGAAGAATTCTGTGTGAATTCAAATTGCAGTATTCCTGCAGTATTCCTGTGTGGAATGAAGAATTCTGTGTGAATTCAAATTGCAGTATTCCTGTGTGGAATGAAGAATTCTGTGTGAATTCAAATTGCAGTATTCCTGTGTGGAATGAAGAATTCTGTGTGAATTCAAATTGCAGTATTCCTGTGTGGAATGAAGAATTCTGTGTGAATTCAAATTGCAGTATTCCTGTGTGGAATGAAGAATTCTGTGTGAATTCAAATTGCAGTATTCCTGTGTGGAATGAAGAATTCTGTGTGAATTCAAATTGCAGTATTCCTGTGTGGAATGAAGAATTCTGTGTGAATTCAAATTGCAGTATTCCTGTGTGGAATGAAGAATTCTGTGTGAATTCAAATTGCAGTATTCCTGTGTGGAATGAAGAATTCTGTGTGAATTCAAATTGCAGTATTCCTGTGTGGAATGAAGAATTCTGTGTGAATTCAAATTGCAGTATTCCTGTGTGGAATGAAGAATTCTGTGTGAATTCAAATTGCAGTATTCCTGTGTGGAATGAAGAATTCTGTGTGAATTCAAATTGCAGTATTCCTGTGTGGAATGAAGAATTCTGTGTGAATTCAAATTGCAGTATTCCTGTGTGGAATGAAGAATTCTGTGTGAATTCAAATTGCAGTATTCCTGTGTGGAATGAAGAATTCTGTGTGAATTCAAATTGCAGTATTCCTGTGTGGAATGAAGAATTCTGTGTGAATTCAAATTGCAGTATTCCTGTGTGGAATGAAGAATTCTGTGTGAATTCAAATTGCAGTATTCCTGTGTGGAATGAAGAATTCTGTGTGAATTGAAATTGCAGTATTCCTGTGTGGAATGAAGAATTCTGTGTGAATTCAAATTGCAGTATTCCTGTGTGGAATGAAGAATTCTGTGTGAATTCAAATTGCAGTATTCCTGTGTGGAATGAAGAATTCTGTGTGAATTCAAATTGCACTATTCCTGTGTGGAATGAAGAATTCTGTGTGAATTCAAATTGCAGTATTCCTGTGTGGAATGAAGAATTCTGTGTGAATTCAAATTGCACTATTCCTGTGTGGAATGAAGAATTCTGTGTGAATTCAAATTGCAGTATTCCTGTGTGGAATGAAGAATTCTGTGTGAATTCAAATTGCAGTATTCCTGTGTGGAATGAAGAATTCTGTGTGAATTCAAATTGCAGTATTCCTGTGTGGAATGAAGAATTCTGTGTGAATTCAAATTGCACTATTCCTGTGTGGAATGAAGAATTCTGTGTGAATTCAAATTGCAGTATTCCTGTGTGGAATGAAGAATTCTGTGTGAATTCAAATTGCAGTATTCCTGTGTGGAATGAAGAATTCTGTGTGAATTCAAATTGCAGTATTCCTGTGTGGAATGAAGAATTCTGTGTGAATTCAAATTGCACTATTCCTGTGTGGAATGAAGAATTCTGTGTGAATTCAAATTGCAGTATTCCTGTGTGGAATGAAGAATTCTGTGTGAATTCAAATTGCAGTATTCCTGTGTGGAATGAAGAATTCTGTGTGAATTCAAATTGCAGTATTCCTGTGTGGAATGAAGAATTCTGTGTGAATTCAAATTGCACTATTCCTGTGTGGAATGAAGAATTCTGTGTGAATTCAAATTGCAGTATTCCTGTGTGGAATGAAGAATTCTGTGTGAATTCAAATTGCAGTATTCCTGTGTGGAATGAAGAATTCTGTGTGAATTCAAATTGCAGTATTCCTGTGTGGAATGAAGAATTCTGTGTGAATTCAAATTGCACTATTCCTGTGTGGAATGAAGAATTCTGAGTGAATTCAAATTGCAGTATTCCTGTGTGGAATGAAGAATTCTGTGTGAATTCAAATTGCAGTATTCCTGTGTGGAATGAAGAATTCTGTGTGAATTCAAATTGCAGTATTCCTGTGTGGAATGAAGAATTCTGTGTGAATTCAAATTGCAGTATTCCTGTGTGGAATGAAGAATTCTGTGTGAATTCAAATTGCAGTATTCCTGTGTGGAATGAAGAATTCTGTGTGAATTCAAATTGCAGTATTCCTGTGTGGAATGAAGAATTCTGTGTGAATTCAAATTGCAGTATTCCTGTGTGGAATGAAGAATTCTGTGTGAATTCAAATTGCAGTATTCCTGTGTGGAATGAAGAATTCTGTGTGAATTCAAATTGCAGTATTCCTGTGTGGAATGAAGAATTCTGTGTGAATTCAAATTGCAGTATTCCTGTGTGGAATGAAGAATTCTGTGTGAATTCAAATTGCACTATTCCTGTGTGGAATGAAGAATTCTGTGTGAATTCAAATTGCAGTATTCCTGTGTGGAATGAAGAATTCTGTGTGAATTCAAATTGCAGTATTCCTGTGTGGAATGAAGAATTCTGTGTGAATTCAAATTGCAGTATTCCTGTGTGGAATGAAGAATTCTGTGTGAATTCAAATTGCACTATTCCTGTGTGGAATGAAGAATTCTGTGTGAATTCAAATTGCAGTATTCCTGTGTGGAATGAAGAATTCTGTGTGAATTCAAATTGCAGTATTCCTGTGTGGAATGAAGAATTCTGTGTGAATTCAAATTGCAGTATTCCTGTGTGGAATGAAGAATTCTGTGTGAATTCAAATTGCACTATTCCTGTGTGGAATGAAGAATTCTGTGTGAATTCAAATTGCAGTATTCCTGTGTGGAATGAAGAATTCTGTGTGAATTCAAATTGCAGTATTCCTGTGTGGAATGAAGAATTCTGTGTGAATTCAAATTGCAGTATTCCTGTGTGGAATGAAGAATTCTGTGTGAATTCAAATTGCACTATTCCTGTGTGGAATGAAGAATTCTGAGTGAATTCAAATTGCAGTATTCCTGTGTGGAATGAAGAATTCTGTGTGAATTCAAATTGCAGTATTCCTGTGTGGAATGAAGAATTCTGTGTGAATTCAAATTGCAGTATTCCTGTGTGGAATGAAGAATTCTGTGTGAATTCAAATTGCAGTATTCCTGTGTGGAATGAAGAATTCTGTGTGAATTCAAATTGCAGTATTCCTGTGTGGAATGAAGAATTCTGTGTGAATTCAAATTGCAGTATTCCTGTGTGGAATGAAGAATTCTGTGTGAATTCAAATTGCAGTATTCCTGTGTGGAATGAAGAATTCTGTGTGAATTCAAATTGCAGTATTCCTGTGTGGAATGAAGAATTCTGTGTGAATTCAAATTGCAGTATTCCTGTGTGGAATGAAGAATTCTGTGTGAATTCAAATTGCAGTATTCCTGTGTGGAATGAAGAATTCTGTGTGAATTCAAATTGCAGTATTCCTGTGTGGAATGAAGAATTCTGTGTGAATTCAAATTGCAGTATTCCTGTGTGGAATGAAGAATTCTGTGTGAATTCAAATTGCAGTATTCCTGTGTGGAATGAAGAATTCTGTGTGAATTCAAATTGCAGTATTCCTGTGTGGAATGAAGAATTCTGTGTGAATTGAAATTGCAGTATTCCTGTGTGGAATGAAGAATTCTGTGTGAATTCAAATTGCAGTATTCCTGTGTGGAATGAAGAATTCTGTGTGAATTCAAATTGCAGTATTCCTGTGTGGAATGAAGAATTCTGTGTGAATTCAAATTGCACTATTCCTGTGTGGAATAACAAAATCTTATTAAGGGGGTTTGGGGCTGTTCACAAATTACTTATCAAGGGCAGGGTTGAAGGGGGTTATAATCAATGTTGCTAATTGTTACCATGGGAGGTGGGAAGGTCATGTGAAAATTTATGTAACAAATTGTATTTGGACACAAAACCTTTACAGCATAATTAAAGATAGTCAAAATTTATGATGGAAGGCATTCCCTTTGAGGATTACTAGGAAAATTTCCACTATGATCTTTTGATTTAGAGGAAAAATAGACGATAAAGCTTTATAGCCTCAAAGTATATGGGCTAGCATACAAGAAGTCTAAACTGTTTGTTACGTAATTAAGGGAGAGTTCTCGATTGTTACTTTTGTTCCGAGGGGGAGATGTAATGTAAGATTGCTTTTAAACATTGGGGTCAGAAGTGTTTGTTACGTAATGGACCATTCCTGTAATTACTTTTTGAGAAACCAACGCGCAGGGGCTCCTTCCTATTTTTCCAAGTGGCAACGCCAGATGGAGCCGGAGTTAACTACACGCGGGAGGCTGTCTAACTCGCACTGCCTCTAGTGGTGCTTCTTGACGTACTCATACGCCCTGTGAAGTTCTCTTCACCCAGGTCAATAATGAAATGGTCTATTACGGGAGAACACTGTATCAATGAACGTTGTTGTCTATCAAGATCTGTTGACTAAATATATGTAAATATCAGGATTTTGCAATAATTGGGGATTTGACTCTTAGTGGATTCAAAATTCATGTGCGGAATGAAGAAAACTGTGTGAATTCAGATTGCAATATTCCTTTGTGGAATAAAGAAATCTTATTGGAGCTGTTCACAAATTACGTTACAAGAACAGGGTTTTATCAAAAGTGTATAGATATAAACAAAAAGTACACTTCATTAACAATTCCATGCGTTTGACTGTGCACGACATGTAACTTGAGAAGCAAACTACAATCCACTTAACCGATTACATGAACTAACCATCAGGGAAGAGCTTTTTGATGTCACAGGTTTATAAAAAGTAGTACATGAAGCTATCGATCCCATCGTTTTATTTTGGTACTATACATAGAATCTGCTACTAAATGAGCCTATTCACGGATTGTTCCGTGTGCGAAGGTCGGAAGGGGGGGTCGGCACTATTCTGATATAAAGGAGGACTTCTCATATTACTTGGCGCGAGCAAGTTTCAACAAAGTGTACCTTTTTTATATCTCTGTACTTTTGGTTTTATCAATGAACGGATTTCCATTGAGTATTACCAGAACAATTTCAACCATCTTCAGATTATTTAGAGGGAAATAGACGAGAAAGCTTTATAGTAACAAAATTCTGGTATACAAGAGGTCAATTCTGTTCGTTACGTAATTAAGGGCGAGAACTCTTCCTGTTGTCACCTTTTGATTCGGGGAGGGGGGAGGAGTGATGATGTAATTTTGCTATTAAAATGTTTTCAGGTCAATTTTGGTTTCCAGGCGCTACCTACTGGGAGTCCTGTATCAATGAACGTCTATGTCTATCAAGTTCTGTTGTCTAGACGCATGTATATGTCAAGATTTTATAATGATTGAGGATTTCTGATCGAGTGTTAACGGATTCAAAATTGGACACATTGCGTTTAATTGTCACATTTCTTACTGCTTTAGTCGATGTGTTTACAATGTTGAAGCTCCAAAGAAGACGTTCGCTCCCATTTCCGCTACGATCCCGTTTAGTAAGTCTTGGTGGAAAACCGAGCTTCGGGCAAAGTCAGTGGATTTTTAGCTTGAAGTGAAGTTCGCTGCTATTTCCCAAACGATCCCGTTTAGTAAGACTTGGTGGAAAACCGAGCTTCGGGCAAAGTCACTGGATGTGTGGCATGAAGTGACGTTCGCTACCATTTCCCAAACGATCCCGTTTAGTAAGTCTTGGTGAAAAACCAAGCTTCGGGCAAAGTCACTGGATGTGTAGTATGAAGTGACGATCACTGCCATTTCCCAAACGATTTCCCTTTTGGGATATTGTCCGGTTTCTCGAACAAATAACTCTCAAATAGAAGCAACATTGGAGGGAGTGTAAAATCTGATAGGCATTTTGTCTTCAGGAATGTATGTTAATTCTGGAGTTTTTCCATGATACATCGTCTATTGCAGTAAATTATTTGTGACGTCCTTATACGATATGGAAGTGTCTTTATCCCGTTAACACTTGATCAGAAATTCGTAATTATTTCATGTGCAACACTCACTCCTCTAGAGAACAGAACTTACCAGACAGCAAAAATTATCACCAGGGCTTTATTATTGGTTTCTTTAAAATCTGCGATTTTGTTACGAAATTAAAACTTTGTTTTTTTACTATTGATGTTGCAAAATCTATAACTTCGTTGTTTAATTTTTTATGCGGGGAATTTATGATTTTGTTATTAAATTTTTGATGTTGGCAATTTGACTTTGTTATTAAATTTTTGACGTTGAATATTTGTGACCTTGTTATTAAATTATTGATGTTGAGAATTTATGACTTCGTTGTATAATTATTCATGATGCTGAATTTATGACTTTGTTATATAATTAATGATGATGCAGAATTTATGACTTTGTTATATAATTAATGATGATGCTGAATTTATGACTTTGTAATATAATTATTGATGATGCTGAATTTATGACTTCGTAATAAAATATTGATGTTGCTGAATTTATGACTTTGTTATATAATTATTGATGTTGCTGAATTTATGACTAGGTTATTTACTTATTGATGTTGAGAATTTATGTCTTTGTTACGTGGTTAAAGAGTTGCCGCGCTATCAATGAGTTTGTACTGTGATTGATCAGTTTCTTAATGTGGTTATGGACACTAATACGGACTTCTGATAAATATAAAACTATTCTCTCTGTATCGTGCTTTAAAGGATGGTCCGAGCACAATATTGCAGGTTTATTCTGTGTGTCAATTTTAGTAAAAAAAAAACTATGAACAACTGTTTCCTATAGGCCGCTATATATCGTGGAATTAACGATATCCAGTAGAGAATTGAGTTCTGGATCTGAGTTGGAGGCACCATAACCAATAATTCGTTACTCATTTCCTTTCCCAAAAAATTTTTACTTTCACAGCATTTTTGGCCTATTGACGTTACTCGGTCTACATATACTCTAACCTATACAACAATGAATCTATTAGTAAAAATGTTCTGGAAAGGGCTCGTTTTTTAACACCATACCCATAAAAGCGTATATAGCTGAATGCGAGGGATATTTTGTATCATTCGAAAATGGTTAGAGTGTACATGAACTTCGTTGAAGGAACGCGTGGCCGTCGAGGGGGGAGGGGAGGAGGAAGGCGAGGTGGAAATCGCGGTGGTGGAAATCACAGGTCAAGATCAAGAGTCTGCTACGCTTGCAGGCAGTTAGGCCATCAGGCTGCGAACTGTCCCCTAATAAGAGGTAACGACCATTGTTTATTATATATTTTCTTAGCGATAGGTTAGTGTAATATAGGGAAACTAATAACATTTTTATTCATTGATATATGTTCATTAGCTATACAACAGCAAGTTACGACTCAGCCAGGGCCCTCTCAGCCAGGGCCCTATCAGCCTGGGCCCTCTCAGCCAGGGCCCTCTCAGCCTGGGCCCGCTCAGCCAGGGCCCTCTCAACCTGGGCCCTCTCAAACACTGCCCGGTTTTTACTCAGAAACCACTAGGAAAAATAATTAATGGTAATTGGTTATGAACTATGTTTCAGGGCTATTTGAATAGGTTCATGGTGAATAATTAAATTAAAATTTAAAATTCGCTGATAATTATTTTGCTTTATTTTTTTTATATATAGATGGAACAAAATATAACATTGTATTATTTTTTAACACGTTTTTGTAACCCATTATTTCTTCAACTTTTGCGATGTGAAAAAGTGGGGGGGGGGGTAGACAACACTTAGCCTATCGGGACATACAAGGGGAGTTAATCTAATTGTTTTTAAGGTTCAAAAGGCTAATAACGTTATGTTTCCTTTACACCGTTGATGGATTAAGAGTAAAAAGTTCAGCATTGTCAAGACCCGGGATGATAAAGTTCCACACGGACTCCAGTCTGTACTTACTGGCTTCTAAACACCGCCATCATCCAGTCTTATGTCCATCCCACATGTTCACCAGTCTGTACTTACTGGCTTCTATACACCATCATCTGGGCTTTTTTCCATCCCACATGGACACCAGTCTGTACATACTGGCTTCTATCTCCATCGTTATCGTTAAGGCTAAGACATACGCGGCGATCGGCTAGGGTTACGAGAATTGTCTAGCCTTCCAATGGTGGGGCTTCCACCAAAGGTTCACGCAACCTTTATATACTACCGATTTGAGTAGGTCGAAACAACTGGCGTATCCTTCATTTCAAACGTTAATATTAGTCAAGTCTCCCAACAATGTCTAGCTATATTTTTTAAAACGTTGCAACGCTCAGTAAGGTGAATATCTAGCGAAGAAAATATATTATATTGTTTATATTTATTTTAGTATTTAAGATAATCTTTTATTATCAACTCAATATTAATACAGAAAGAGTTACCCAGCAGCCTATGTGATTGTGTGTGTGAAATATGGATAATATTGCGCTCCTTCTTTAATGGTATGAATACTTGCCTGTCTATTAATATTTTACGTCGGAGTAATACGTTTTTAGCGAAGTCTAGAGAGGATAAACATAAGCGAGATTGTTTCGGAAAAAAAATACTGCTTCCGCTAATGGGTTTATACTCCTTGTTACTGTTGTATAGAGTAATCATGAAAGTTATAGACGGAGAAACGGAAATAGGTCAAATGTGACGTCGAAACCCCTATTTTCTAGTTTTTGCGATGCAACGAGTTCTTAATGGGTAGTCATATTTCAGAAAGAGCCAATGCTAGGGAAAAATAGAAGTTTCGACGTCACATTTGACCTATTTTCGATTCTCGTTCTATAGGGTGTTTCCGCTGGAGTAAAAAGGGGGAAGAAATAGGGGCGAAAACTGGTTTTCAGGGGATGTTTAGTTAATGTTATTTAAGAAAATTCACGTTTTCTCCACGATTCTCATAAGATTTGAATGTTGTCTTTTGGTTAATAATGTCGCTAATTTTTTAATATGAAACACAAGCTTCAAAATGAGAAAAACCAATGTCCCACTAAAAAATACCCCCCCTTCATAGGTTGGCTTTAGATCGACCTAGAGTATCTATAGACCGAGTAGCGCCGATTGGTGAAATTCGACGGCACGGATCAAAGTTCAGTGGACGCATTTTGTTTCGCGTTTACTTGAATATATGCCAGCGTTATACAGGGTGTATCTGAAATGGACGTAGGAGCGGAAGTATTTGTGTTCCTGGGGCCAATATAAGGCGAAACTGTTCTATGACATTTTGTCGTACGCCAACCCATTTGGAAGTTACTTGAACCTAACACTTGCTAGTTTGCATAAATCACAGCATGTTGACTTCGTCTAAAACAGTAGGAATTAAGTTCAAGATAGGATGAGTATTGCAAATTAGTGGTTGCCAGCTAAAAGAAAAAAAGCCTCATAGCCATAGAGTTGATAGTAAATTTTTAAGGAGTAGAAAGTTGTACAGTTGGTGACTCATAAAAGAACATCAATGTAAAACAACATGTTACGATTTAGTGTGTTGAAACAACTGAGCGATACTAACGGTAAACTGACAGCGATAAGTAGCGCAAACTAATAAGGAACACCGACATTTTGCTTCATTCTTCAAACAATCGAAAGGTTGCATTTAGTTTAAAGATTAGGTTAATGTTGCAACTTATCAAAATCGGTATTCGTGAATAAATGTTAGTGGGCGAATGTTTGGGATGGGATGTTGGGCAACGCCTGTTAAAACTGAGCAGTAAAATGCTAAATTTGCAAAATTTAACCCTTGTAAAAATCAACAAATAATGATGAAACCTAAATGTTGAAAATGAAATAAACCCTTATAAAAATCAACAAATACTGATGAAACCTAAATGATGAAAATTAATTAAAACTTTTTATGGTTCAAAGTGACCAAAAAAGGGAACATTCCTTTCTCCAAAAAATTACAGTAAGGGAGTAATGGCATTTTTCTTGGTGCCTCACCCGTAACAAATTAGGTACGCTATGTTGAATAGCGTACTTAGGAATGGGCTTCATAAAACCTTGCATTCCTTCTCAAGCTCACACACTACTAACTTATTCAAGAAAGGGTTGAAAGGCTCGTGATTGGCCTACACTGATTACGAGGTACCACCAAAAGTAATAGCAGAGAAAAAATTTTAAGAAGAAATTTTCGTTCTTCACCTCGGAACCGAACGGATGACCGCAAATAAAACTAAAGAAAATTTGAGAAAAAACCAAAAGTGTAGGGTTAACTTAAAACTAAGAAAAAACTTCGCAAATAAATTAATAAACGATTAAACCTTAGTAAATTTGCAGACCACCCTAAAACTTTAGACTTATGACGTTTACTAACTGGTAAATTTGCAGACCACCCTAAAACTTTAGACTTATGACGTTTACTAACTGGTAGCAATCTGCCAGCGTTGAGAACGACAGGAGACATACGTGCAATGCGAGATGCAATGCAATGTACCCATAAGAAAATGTACATTCTTACTCCTTAGAATTATTCTATGAAAATTACTATTAAAAACGGTAAAAAAGGTACTTCTTTTAAAGGTTCAAAGGGTTTTAAAGCATGTAAAAAATAATTTATCAATTTAATGGAAACAAGACGTCGCCGGATATGTAGTCTTATACACTAACCAAAATGAACGCTTTTACAACCTTTCGATTGTTTGAAAAATGAAGCAAAATGTCGGTGTTCCATATTAGTTTCCGCTGTCAGTTTCCCGTTAGTATCGGTCAGTTGTTTCAACAAACTAATCGTAACATGTTGTTTAACAGTGATGTTCGATATGAGTCACCAACTGTACAACTTTCTACTCCTTAAAAATTTACGATAAACTCTTTGGCTATGAGGCTTTTTTTGTTTTAGCTGGCAACCACTAATTTGCAATAATCATCCTATCTTGAACTTAATTCCTACTGTTTTAGACAAAGTCAACATGCTGTGATTTATGCAAACTAGCAAGTGTGAGGTTCAAGTAACTTGCAAATGGGTTGGCGTACGACAAAATGTCATAGAACAGTTTCGCCTTATATTGGCCCCAGGAACCCAAATACTTCCGCTCCTACGTCCATTTCAGATACACCCTGTATAAAAATGAGATATATTGCATCAAAAGTATCAGAAGCCATACAACTCCTTGAAAGGCACAATTGGTCCCGTTTCACTAGTCATGTTTGGGGTAAAGAGGATTGGCGAAACAACATATGTAAAACGTCACTAGAAGTTTCTATGTTGTAGTCTTTTTCCCTCCTACAGCAGGAACGGTACTACAGAGGGCTTTTGACTGTCTTTTTCTAGGCGGCTGTGACTGCTTTCTTTTGGGGGTAGTTAGATAAATCTCGCTCCACGTACAAAATAAATATTTATGATAAACTTAATAGAGGAGTGAAAAAACTGTTTTTAGACTAAGGCCAATAATATTAATGAAAACGGATCTTTTAAAATAAAAAACAACGTTGAGATGTCGTTAACTTCCATGAAGACAAGCCTTAACAACTATGAAAGTTTTCCCAAGCGTTTATAATAACTAATTAGTATATAAATAAATCACCCTGTTAAATCAGTAGCCTTTAGATCATGAATTCGAGTGGTAAAAAATATCATTCAACGACGAAACCGTGTTGGAGTCGTTAGAGGCAGCAATAATGGAATCCTGTTTTTGTCAAATGTAAAAGCAGGAGGAGCAGTATTTTTGGAAAGTACTGTAGGAGTTCCTATAACTCAATCTGATGAATAGAAAAGAAGTAACGTCTTGACTTCCATAGATCTTCACGTAGATTGAAATTAGGCCCTTACCTCTTTTTTTTCACACATCGCAGAATGGGCTATATGCCTATTTCCCGTTCCAACTAAAGGAATAAATTCCTGATATGATATGAATTAAAACAAAAGGACCTGACCAAGCAGCACAGACTTGTTCCTAAATTTTCTACCGCTGTTCTACTTCGAGAGGCCTAGCTCTCATATTTTTCCGTTACTCGAACTAGAGTAGCATAAACTGGGGTACGAAATTGGGAAAAGAGTGCGACCTGGCACCCTTTCGATTGCTAGGTTGAGACTTTTTGTTTTAATATATACACTTTTAGTGTTATTTATAATTACGTCTCCGAGTGACGATGACGTCACGGAGAGGTATTACACTGGCCGTATCTGTGTGTCTGTCACCGCGTTCGCAGTTGGCAAATCGGAGCAAACGTGTTCGCAATTTCCGGACCGCGTTCGCAGTACGCAGAAATTCCGAAAACTTTACTACATTACTTTATCTACCTTATTTAACGCCAATCATTAACTAGTCGTTACACTTTCATTTGCTGACTAACCGCCAATTCTTTCACTCAACACCCTCAGTATTTATTGGCTTCTAACAACAACACCATGCACTAGTCTTTCGTCTATACCACATAGACACCAATCTGCAACATTGGCTTCTAACACCAACATCTACTGGTCTTTCGTCTATACCACATAGACACCATTCTGCAACACTGGCTTCTAACACGACCATCTACTGGTCTTTCGTCTATACCACATAGACACCAATCTGTAACATTAGCTTCTACTCCATCATCGTCGTTAGGCTTAAGATGTACGCGGCGAGCGGCTAGGGTTACGAGAAACGTCTAGCCTCCCAATGGCATGACTTCCACCAAAGGTGAATCAATCGCCTTATATACCCAAAATTTACAAAAGTTCTGATATAGGTGTTCCCTAGAAGTATAACGTTAAAGATAGCTATGTTTAAAATTATTTTAGAAATTAAGTTTCTTGAACCGACTTAACAATAATTAACGTAAAATACTGACGATTAAAATAATTAATATCAGTTATATTTATTTACTTATTTATTATAAACTTCTTTCTAAGGAATGACACCAGTGAGAGTTAATATAGAACGAGTAATGAAGATTGCATATGAATCGAAACACTACACGCAAGAATATAAAGCGAGTAGGATGAAAAGATCTCTTACAAAACGATAACATTTTCTTTTTGCAGAATATTAAATGGAAATACTTTAAATATTTTTCGGCAATACGATTCTTTTAGTAGTTGTGTAGCTATAAAGCTCTATTTCATCTCAATATTCCAAGAACATCTTTTGATATGAACATTTCAAATTTGGTGTTTTCTTTTTAATTCAGTTTTACTACATTTATATATTGTGTAAACGCAACTTTTAGCTTCACTACATAATATGGATTTTAATACTTCATGTTTCCATAGGTGTTGTTACGATTTGTTCTATGAATTAAGATACCAAATTGGCCTTCTTTCGTGTCATTTTTTAGAAGTACAAGGGTACATTGTACCCCCCTAAAATATTACTAGGGCGCCTAAATGGATCAGAAAGGGCGCCAAATTTATAATCAAAGGGCGCCAAAATGATACTGAAGTAAAAAGAGGCGAATAGACCATTTCGGTATTAGGCGCAGCGCCGTTTACCGTCGTAGAAGCCTAGCCCGTCTTGGGTTAGGCATAAAAAGGTAGAGAGCTTATTTAGCTTATCAAAGACAGCTTCACAAATTTGGGGCGCTGAAGACCGTTCGTGCCTGCGCAGAGATGAATACCGAAATGATCTATTGTGAAAATAAAGCGGACACAGAGAAACCTTTTTTTAAAGGCAATGGCAGCAAGAAAGTATGCAGGACGAAACCTAGTCTTTTGCATCTTAATAGTCTGCTTCTTGTTGTGGCTGCCACTTACGCTTCAGCACCCAGAGATCCTATAATTCCAATAAAATCCTATATTTTAGAAAGTGTCCTACAATTTCATAAATCGTCCTTTAAAGTCCTGTATTTTTGGGATTTTGAAGTAATTATTTATAATCCCAGTTGCATGACGTTTTAAACGTAGAATTAGTGAGATCTCATTTGGTCACATAAAAAATTGCGGAGCTCGCTTCGCTCGCTCAGGAGATTTTTCCCTTCAATGTTTCCATAATTGAATTTAAATAATTTTTAAAGTATATCAGTTACTTTGCATTCTGAGCTGCGTTCCAATTGAACTTTGCCTAAGACCTTTCTTCTAAAATGTCTAAGTTCACAGATTAAGCTCAATTAGAGCACAGACTTTTAAATTATCTTTAATTATAAAAAGAATTTTGAAAATTAGTTTTCTCTGGAAATTATCTTTTCCTACCTTACCCTTTAAATAGCTTGATTTGGTAATTTTCAGTCACTTTTCAGGCACTTTTAAGTCTCTTTTTGCTTATTGTTTTTTTTAATCGTTAGTCTTTTTTAAAAGTAAATCTGAATGTGTCTTCAATGTGAGCCCTTGAGTATTTGATTAGATCAAGATGTGATATACCGCACTTAAAGGAATCTTACGTTCTCACTAAATAAAATTATCCGCACTATGGGTCTTATCATTTAACAGTCCTATATAATCCTTAAGTTTTATGAATCCGGTCCTATAAAATCCGATATTTTGAGAAGGGAATCCTATTTTCCGTATTAAAAAATTCTCTAAAAGAGTTGTTGCCCTGATATACGGGAAAAAATTACTCAAAAAGTATAAATCATTTAGTGATTATCTAAACATATCCAGAGAGAATTGATAAAAATTTCTTGTGCCGAAAATTATCCACAACCAACAACTATCGGCCACCAGTTTCTGGAAAATCATAATAATTCACCATTTCACATTTCACTGTAACTAAAGTACCTTAATTGTTAAATGTATTTTTCGACATTTTTCTTTTCTTGGGGGGGAGGAGGGGGGCGCCCAAATCCACATTTAAACTGTACCCCCCTAAATTCGAAACGTTCCTACGCGCCTGAGCCAGTACATTACAAGAAATAATACAATAAAATAGATTTTCAGTTTAAACGGTGAGAATATTATTACCGTTCAAAAATCGTTACATTGTAAACAAACTACTAGCAGATCTTCTACTAGCAAAAAAATAAGAGACATGGTCAATTCTCTCTGTCACGCAGTCACACGCTGGAACTAAATTTTCAAATTTAGTTACCAAACGGTTTTTGCTTGGGAATCGTCCCTTTAGGAAGGTAGCAAACACATCATGCCGGCAGTTGACCAGTCTAGATAATTTTAGCAGGCGACGTTGAGGTACATTCTAAACCACATCTTTTACTGCCTTTGTAAATTCTCTCTGTTGGTAACCTGACTGAATGATAGTAAGCGGATGGTAACCTAAATCACTTTTGATAGGCGGTCGGTAACTTTATATATTAGTGGACGGCGGCTGGAAACTTAACATATTTGTATAATAGTTAGTCACGAACCTAACTTGTTAGCATGCACATGCCCAGGGTAGTGGTTTTTTACCGAGCAAGAATATTGTAGAAAATGGTTTTGAATGTACTAACGTTTTAAACTGGCTTGGTACAGGGAAAAACGTTTTTGCCATAATTTATAAATTAATTAAACAAAACGTAATTAAACTTTATTGTTTTTGGTAAAACCGCTTTATCTCCCAGCATTGAATTTCAAAATAAAAGCTTTGAATCGGGTAGCACATTAAACTGATTTGGTATAGCCCACACAATTTACAACTTAGTTGAAATAACATACTTAGACTCAATTGTTTTTGATGAAACTAGGAAAAGAAATACCCGATAAGTTACTTGTTAATTTAAGAGTATTTCAAAGAGTAACTTTTCTGTAATTTTTAAGTAATTGGAGGGAAAATATCCCGAAAAAACCGATTTTAATCTCCATGGAAATATAGTAAAAGCACGAAGTGTTTTCTTTAACATTACAAATCTATGTCAAGTCATATCTACAAGATCCTACTGTTCTTGTAGAATGCAATAACAAGAATTATATATAAGGTCCTTCCACTCAACTGATTAGAAGTTCAGCAAATGTGAGAAAGCAACATGAAATGAGTATACTGGGGTTTACTGGCGTGTGTAGTCTCTCCGATGTATTGTATGCGACTGTTTATATCACTAAAAGCATTTTCACTAAAGAATTTCTTCCGAAATATTAAGTGATTTTTTATCGCAATATGTGATTAATCTTTTATGCATAGCTTTTTAAAGGATACCTCTGATTGTTGTAACATTTATTGACTTCTAGCTGACAAGATATTAACATTTCTACGATAACCATTAGATGCCACCACACAACAACAACTTTATCATCGAAATTCCGATTAGTGTAAAGGCATTATGTCTGCTCTATTTTCATTAGAACCGAAGAAAACAACATTAATGGTTTGAAAGGGCAGTAGCGTCGCTAGGGTTTGAAATTTGGGGGGGGGGGCTAAATCTGGGAAAACTAGTTATTATAAGATCTTAATAAAAAAATTGCATAATGGGTTCATTGGAAAATGTGTAGACCTATAAAACTATCCGTAAATTTGTGTCAACGTGAAATTATTCGTATTTTAAAGATATACAACCTTTTATTGATAAAAACTACGGAACCGATTATGAAGGATTTTCACTCGTCTTAAGTTTATTTTTAGTTTTGGTTAGCTATTAGTCCACACTATTGGGGCTCCCTTTGAAAGAACATGAAACATTTTTCTTGTGTCCATCTGTTCTTTTCTTCAAAATTGTACTGTTTGCTATTCAAATTCATCTCTGCAGAGATGAAACTTAACGAATCTCTCATTATAATCTGTTATATATTGCTATAGCATTTTAGGTTGCTAACAGCAATTTTTGGTAGGGTTTACGGATTATTTTGGGGGGGGAGGCTAAGTTTGGAAAAGGCCTAGCGACGCCACTGTGAAAGGGTATACTATTCACTCATGCCATAAATTAAAAGTAACCCTCGTAGTATCGGAAAATAAGGTGAAACACGCAAAGAGAGTATTGATCGCTTGGATGCACGCGGAATATGAGAATCGATTCCCTCTAGGTATTAAGGCAATCACGTCAGGACCTTCATGCCCTAAATAAAAGAAACATTCCAAGGCAAAATCTTGGAAAACAACTTCAAACGCGATTTTCTCAGAATCTCCGTCAAGTTATTGCCGTGGTTGCTCTTGATGTGCATGGAGGAATGCCAACAGGGCAAATTCTACACAGAGTAAGAATACTGAGCTCTTACTATGTCGAAGTATGGAGAAAATTGAGACGGGACTAAAATACCAAAATAACTACATTCTAAAACTAAAACATTTCATTCATTTGCATTGATTCTACTATGAGACTGCGTTGACTTCATTTTCAATATTAAGAAGTAATAATAATGAAAGTCGAAACACGAACAAACTATAGAGCACCCTACCTGGAAGTAAGTATAAAGCATTTCAAGATAATGTTACAAGTTCAGCCGCAAGGACTTGCTGAAACTAAGAGAACTCACTAGATTTTGTTCAGACTTTGTCTAATATACACTTCAGCTGAGTACTTTATTTGTTTTTCCAGTTATCACCATATATTAATTTGAATGACGATGGAGAAAAAACAGGCTACATGGTTAAATTTCTGCATCTTTTACAAATATTTGACAATATCAAGTAATTAAGCGTAACGTTTGTGGTCTGCTTTCATACTTTTCGTAATAACCGCAATTGTGGATTTTTTTTCAAGCGTCTCTGTTATCTCGAATGCAGATGAGTTTTGGGGGGCCAAAGTTAATAATTCATGGAATGGAATGCTAGGAATGCTCGAGAGAAATGTACAATTTCAAATTTGTTCAGAACCAATAATTCACTTCTCGATAATAAGAATATGTTAAATTGCCTTTAGCTTTTTGGTATCGAAATTAAATGGTTCGGTTTTATGACTGATATAAAGTAAATAACTCGATTTTTCAATTTAATGTTAAATTTTCGTGGTAATAATCTGGACAGAGTTAATTCGAAAATGAGCAGCTTGTGTATTATATGGAGATTATCTGTGACGTAACATTTAAGGATTAGTTAATAATTACAGTTCTGCCATATTCTTATAGTAATACGAGTTAGTTCTTTGTCAACTTCTTTCATGGATATTAAGTAAACGTTTTTAATACACAGGAGGGAGATTTCCCACTAATACCTTTGTACTTAACCACTGATCGTTTCAATTCATTTCCATCTTCGCACCCTTTCTTGACTTCGAGAATCCAAATATTATTCGGAACAAATCAATCAAATGAAAATCATATATTCTCTGTTGTCAATAAATGGGTAACTTGTTTTTCCTAATATTTATTTAAAAAAATTGTAATCAAAGACGTAAAGTCTCACTTTCCTAAACGTAATCAGTCTTTATATCTATAAATCTAAATAGAAATATGCTTAATACCATCCCAGACAATACAACGTTTTGAGTCATTTAGATGAGTCAACATGCGTGTTGGGACTTAGGAAACGAAGTTGGACAAGTTGAAATACTAATTAATCACAGACAAATATTTGCTAAGTCAACTTCTTGACCCATCTAGTTGAGTTAAAAACTGTATCGTTTCAAAAGCCCTTAATACATTTTTCTATTATTATCTGTTCCTTCGTTCTTCACTTTAATTAAATTTGTTAAGATACTATTGCATTTTAAAATTTTCACCTGGCCGAAACTTAAAAACCAATATAAACTTCTCCGAGTCGAGATGAGGGCTATCTACCCACTTAATGTTCTTAACATGCCATTATCGCTATTTTTTAATTAGCAGCTACAGGTCTTAAAATTTTAAATAATGAATAATTCAAGCGTTATTAAATGTTCCATTGACAACTAGTTTGACCTGTAAACACTACCCTCTCGTTACACCACAAAAAACTCTTAGTTATCCATCATGAAGAGAAAATACAACAAACAATGGAAGGCTGCCCGATCAGACCTATAACCACGACTCTTGGTTTTATTATATACAATATACAATAGAAGATTAGATGGTTTTTGAATTCAGTTCTCTTTAAAACCTTTGTATTACTTGCGACACTATTTTTCTTGGGTGACACGTAGTTATTTTTGATATATATCATTCCACGCCTCCAAAAAGGACTTAAAGTTAAGCAGACGACAATTTCAACTAATCACTATACTTCTTAAACAGAAGTCTATCAGTCAATGAGAATAAACCAGATCTGAATAAAATAAATCTGGCGGTCTTTGCCTTAAATATTAGAGTCTCTATTCCTCTACTGTATATCCTCTATAGTTCTTTCAAGGACCTAACATTACTAATAAAAACTGTCCTTTTAGACAAAGAATCGAAAAACAATAGATAAGAGTCGAAAATTATATTCTTGAAGTTACTGATATTAAAATTTTTAGTTTTAAAAATATGATTATCAAACACCATTTATTTGAAAACATTTCTTATCTTAGTATTTTTCACCAAAATTCCTTTATCAAAAATATTTTATTTTGAAATTTGGTTATAATTTTAAAAATAGTTCGCGTAAAGATTAAGGTTAATAAAATATGCATTTTTTACTCTCTTAAAAGATTTACAGTTAGACATATAAATTCAGCCCTATAAGGGAGAATAAAATAGAAAACCTTTGATAGCTGCAAAATAATATAAGTATGAAAACGTTTTTAATCTATTTTCGTTAAATATAAAGTTTTTGAAGTTTCAAAAATTTACGTGTTTTATGAAAAGCAGTCAAAGAATCACAATCCAGATACCAATCTCTTCTACTCTTGTAACTTGATCACAATGAAACGGCCTTTTTTATTTGTCGCGTGGCTATAATTTAAATTCATCAAGCTCAATTTTTCAGAGATTTGAGAATTTGAAAGTAGTAAAAGGAAACGAAAGTCGAAATTAAACACTAATATCAAGACAAAAAACACGAGAGTATAGTGCTTCCGATTCCAGATGCTGCGCCTCATTTGGGAGGTTAGATTTGCACCGATCGAATTTGAAGCGCGCTACGAGTTCTTCTGAAAGGCAAAGGGATTTCAACAGTAGAAGTTCCAATATCTCGCTTTCGTTTCTTAAAATTGTGTTCGTCAAATACATTTTAATCATTCCAGAGCGATTGTATTTCAGTTAGAACATTATGTTCCTTTAAAGCTTATGGTAGGCCTTCAAAATGGTTGCACTGTGTAACCTGATTTGTGGACATTGCTTGGACAGAATGGTTTTATTTTTTATCAAATGTAAACTCAAATAAAACTAAATTCAAAACAGTATCCCAGTAACGAGACAAAAGTCACAGGTAGAAAACGCGATTGGAGGTGCCAAAAGAAAAACAGCTCATTTTCCTAGACTCTACTTTCCAAAAATACAATATCTAAGCTCTAGCCTCCTGATTGGTTTCTTGATACTCTTGGGGGATAAAAAACAGAACGACACTCCAACGAGGTTGAAAGCAGGGCCCAAGTTCAGTTTTGACCCATCTTTTATACTCTTGTCTGTTTTCACTTGATAGTAATCCTTAAGTATTTTTGTACATGACATTTTCTTCTCAAACTACTATTGAGGGCCAAATAATTGTGCAAAAAATGTTGAAAAATATTTAGGGCAAATGGAATTTCTGTTAAAAAAACTAAGATAAGAAATTTTTTTAAATAAATTATGTTTTATAATCATGTCTTAAAGATGAAAAGTTTAATATCTGTTGCTTCAGGAATTTAATTTTCGAGTCTTATCTTTTACTTTTTCACTGATTTGTCGACAAAAATAATTTTTATTAATATCTGTAGCTTGAGTCTTTATATTAATTAATTTTGTTTAGAAAGGAACTAGTGTTTTAAGATTTAAGAGAAAAAGCAGGGGCTAATTAAAAAACCATAAATCCAGTTTGCTTGACTTGAAACTCATATTGAATCCCCGTCCTTTTCACATGCAGATCGCAGAGAAACCGATAGTTATACTATTTGAATGGCTACGGACTTAGCTTTCACCATAGTTTTCACAGTAGAAGCAACCGAATTTTATACCATATCAGCGTTGTATACATAAATAAGCATTAAGCAGATGATATAGACGTGCACTAAAAAGATTACATGGGCTTGTGCACAAACAGAAGCCATAGACTTGTGCACAAACAGATGCCATAGACTTGTGCACAAACAGATGCCATAGACTTGTGCACAAACAGATGCCATAGACTTGTGCACAAACAGATGCCATAGACTTGTGCACAAACAGATGCCATAGACTTGTGCACAAACAGATGCCATAGACTTGTACACAAACAGATGCCATAGACTTGTACACAAACAGATGCCATAGCATAGTGCACAAATCGATGCCATAGCATAGTGCACAAAACGATGCCATAGAGTTGAGCAATAACAAAATTCAGAGATGCTATCGACCTAAGCCGTTCCCTACGTTAATCAAGGCCTGTGCGCGGCGTCGATTTTTATTTTTCGTTTGGCAATTTAAGTTGCTAAATTCTCTCTCCTGAGGCGCTATTAGGTGGAGCTAAAAAATTTGATATGTTCATTTTCTCGCTCTTGGAAATTTAAATACTCATTTTGGCGCGTTTTGGTCCAGCTATCAATGAAATTTCGCGGTAAAATAGAGAGGAAATAAGAAGTCGCTTTCTTTAAATCCCGCCCCCCTCCTGAACTACCGCGCACAGGCCTTGATTAAAGTAGGCAACTCTTGAGCAATAACAGAAATCAGAGATGTTATAGACTTGAGCCCTAACAGAATTCAAAGAAGTTATAGACTTGTGCACTAACAAATGTCACAGACTTGATCAATAACACAATTCAGAGATTCATAGACAATTCAGAGATTTCATAGACAATTCAGAGATTTCATAGACAATTCAGAGATTTCATAGACAATTCAGAGATTTCATAGACAATTCAGAGATTTCCTAGACAATTCAGAGATTTCATAGACAATTCAGAGATTCATAGACTTGATCAATAAAACAATTGAGAGATGTCATAGAATTTCTTTTGAAAGTAAATAAATTATATTTGAACCGAGCTTATCGACACGCTAACAGATCGCGCTTGGATTCAATCTTCTTTAATCTTCATAAAACCATTTCTTCCATAAGTCTTCAAATAGAATATCTCCAATTGCTATGCAACATCTAAAAGCAAGAAAAGGCAAATTTCAATCCATTTGATATATTCCAATAAAACAGTGAAAAAAATAGCAGATCGAAATATTTTTAAAAAATTGAAATGTAACACACTTCAAATTAATTCTTAATAAAAACTGTCTTTGTAGTCAACGACGGAAAAAGTAAGAGATAAGTGTAGAAAATTAATTGCCTGAAGTCACAGATATTAAATTTTCACTTTTGAACACATGATTATAAAACATCAATTATTTTAAAAAATTCTTATCTTAGTTGTTTTCACCAAAATTATTTAAGTAAAAATATTTTAACATGACACATATATCATTTTAAAAATAATACGCGTTTTCCATTTATTTTCTCTCAAATATTTACAATTTGGTTGAGCCCTATTAGGGGAATAAAATGAACAGAAAAATGTTAATAGACCGATTTCAAAAAGCGTGTACCAAGGATAAATATAGGGTAGAGCGCGAGAATAGAAACCTCCGTCCAGTTCACTAGTCTGTGGAATGGTCAAGGTGCATATGAAAAATACATAGGTTTCAATGGCGGTTAGGCGGCCCGGTGCCGGTTTTTAGATGAAAAAAATTATTTAGAATCAAAATTTACGTAAAAAAAACTTATAATAAGGTAAATAAAGGTTCCTAATATCCAAGTCAGACATAATTTTAAACTAAGGTAAATAAAGGTTCCTAATATCCAAATCAGACATAATTTTAAACTATTTAACAGTTTACGCAACAAAAGTTAACACATGAGCGATTAAGACTTGGCTTGTTTCAGATCAGACAGTCACATTTTTAGCAATGGAAATTTGGATATTTTTATTTTTACATTTTATATCAATCGAAAACAAACAATCTTAAACTGATAATCTGATGAAAAACTACAGACAAGAGTAAGATTTTTGAATTATTTTAATTATTTTGTTTCTCTAGTTAGAATGACAGATCGCTATTACTGAGCTAAACTTACTTCCCCCATTACTCTAGCCATTAAGGGATTTGATATGACAAATTTAGTGCCTCAGAATAAGGGTGTTATATTTCCAATTACCGGCTACTGTAATTCATTGGAAAACATTCCTAAATTAACTCTAAATGACATCAATAATCACTATAAATTAAGAAGCTCGAGTGTAAGACATTTAGAGCGCAGTGAAAACTTTCTTAAAGAACAATATGTTGATCCATCAAGTATTTTAGTTTGTTATAAAAGGTGAATCACACCTCGAAAACTGTTATAAATATAATAATGTTGATATTTAATGTACTTGACAATAAATTCCAGGACCGCCGCCACTTGTTTTGTTAAGGCAAAATGTTACAAAAGCAAGAAAAAGACACACGCTCCGTTACCATTGCTTTTTCAACCAAAAATACCTCTATTTTGGATTCAAATTGCGAGTGCCCGATAGGTGCTGGTCAGTTTTGTAATCATTATATAGCGGTACTGAAACTAATTTGATTGCTGCAAGAGAAAAATTACAAAGAACCTCTACCCGAGTTAGCTTGCACTGACCTGCCTCAGATGTGGAGTAGACCCTGGGGGATGTTATTGAGAATTTCCAAGTAGTTGATATAAAGTTTGATTCTACCAAAGAAAGTTTAGCTAAACGAAAAATGACTTCTAAACTTCACGATCCCCGAAAATTCGCAAGATATGAAGTAATGTACGCTGAAGCTGTTAGTGAACTCGCTACTACACTAAAATGGAATGGAAACATGGTGTTTGTCAGTATCTTCGACAGAACCAAAAATTCAGCAGAGCCATGGGTTGACACGAAACTTGGGAGATTCTCTACTTATCATCAAAAGGCATTCATTGAGTGTGGATGTGCGGTAATTCACAACTTGCCAGTTTATAAGAGAGAGTTTACGGTTAGAAAACCCGCCAGCGGTATGGTCTACCCAAATTTGAGTGCTCTACGGAGTTTTGAGACCGGTGCGTGTTATTTTCTATTACCAATGGACCAGTATATTATTTTGGGGGTAAATATTATTTCTTGTTAGTCAGTATATTAGTTTGGTTCAAACAGTTGGAGCTCAAATATAGGAAAATCTAGTTTCGGTCAGTGAAGTGCGACAAACAAACCAAAATAGCCGGGCGCAAGTACTAAGCTCAACGTGCACAGAAAAGAAAAAAAAGCGACTGACTTGCGTCAAAATTCGGACGCGTTCTACTTCGAAAGTCAGCTTGGTCTGAATCCGCGTTAGAAAGCCTTATACGACCCAAACAAATTGGCAATATACCAGCTGTTCCTTATGGAATTAAAAGTGAACCTATAGCTGCCAAAAAATATGAAGGTGCGTTTAATGCACTAGGTCATAAGGTAGTCTTTATGAGTGGTTTGGTTATAAGCCAAATTAACCCATGGCTAAGAGCATCGCCAGACAATGGTTGTTATGATCCGAAAGAAGAAAATTTAGGCTGGAAACCCTCCATGTTGCCTTAAAAGATTGTTAATTTTGCATGGAGTTAATCGATGGTAAACCTGAACTTAAAAGGAACCATCTGTACTTCCACTAGGTAATGGGAAAACTTGGAGTAACTGGTCTTAGTTGATGCAATTTCGTCGTTTATTTTGGTAGGTAACTTATAATACAAAGAATTAGGTTTTCGAAAGAATTGTGGGGAAAAACTGTGATAGATCTTGACGGGTTCTGTTTTAAAGAAATGCTTCCATGGTTTGCTTACACCTAAACTAATACAACAAAGTTTTTAGACCTCTGTGTCTGATTGATTTATTTTCCCGTGGAATGGTTTTGCTGTAAGAAAATGTGATTCTTTTGTGATTGTTTGTAAATTTAAGTGATAAGGGAAATTATTTTAATTCAAAACATTTCAAATTATATTTGAGTTACTATTTATTTTACATATTGATATTTTGTATAAATTATAAAAATATTAAACTTAAGAATATTCACTGTTTCGTGTTTCACTAGTTCATTAATCTACTGGACTTAGAACCATCTGAGCTCCGACATCATCTTCTAAATTAATAGGATCCTCGCGCAAAAGTATTTCTAATTCATCAATTTCAGTAATGTCGTTACCGCTTTTTAAAATTGGAGATTCGAAATTGGTGAGAAGAGCGGTAACAGTCCATATTTGGTTGAAAACTGGGCCAAGAGAAAGAGGAAGGACTAACAAAAACGTGGAAATTTCTTATTCGACTAATTTTCCTTTCCACATTATTCTTAAGGTACGTTCACAAAGGCGCTTTTTCCTGAAGCTGATCACGGATGGCTGAAAGTAGTTTTCTCGCGCGAAGCTGCCGAGGTGAGCGTCTGCTCTCAGCCTTCAGCGTGAGCTTCCTCTCTGAAGTTCACAAAAGTGTTTCTTCGTCGTAGTTCGTTTGGGGACAGCGGGTAGATAAGCAGTCGACAGCATCTCTATCTCTGTGCTTCTTCGCAAATTTATTCCAAATCACATCTCTTTGTTTCACGATTTCAATTAGGTTTTCCTTTTTTTGGATATTTTTAAGCCGTAGATCGGCTTTCAAGGCTTTGTCAATTTCTTTTTTCTCTTTCAAATTCGTTACGTTTATTGCAAAAGTACCACACGAAATTTATCAGAATGCCTAAAATAGTCTGCCAGAGGTTAAAATTCGTCTGCACGACGGGGAGGGGCAAGAGCTTTTTCTCGAATATATCTATCCACAACAGATCGAAGCGGACTCCATCAATCAGCCTCAGCAACCGGCGTACGCCACTCCCAATACCGCTTAAGCGGCTTTGTGAACGGTCACGCGAGAAGCAGACACTAGATTCAGCCTACGCTCTCGGCAATCAGCTTCAGCTAAACGCGCCTTTGTGAACGTACCTTTAAGGAAGCTATTTTCTGAGTTTCTAGTATATCACTTATACTAACGTTTATCAGTCAGAAATGGAGGAATATTTAAATACACATTCTCTGGAAATAGGTCAACGATTGTGAATCCCTTGGCCGCCATTATCTGGTCATTATTATCGAAAGGTTTATTGAGCAAGCCAAATCTATCAGTAAGTTCTTTCTCTGATATACTGCCAGAGTACAAAGACGAAACAAAAGTCAGTGTTCCATCTGGAGCGAAACCCAATAACCCTTCATACGTATCTGTATACTTGAAGTGCGAGTATGTTCTAGACGAGGGGCTAGCCACTTACGAAATATGGTGTACAAGCCTTAAGAAATATATTTCAATATTTCGAGAAATATCGTAATATTGAGAAATATCGGAAATATAGGGAAATATCTGAAATAATAAGAAATATCGGAAATATTGGGAAATAATGAGAAATATCGGAAATATAGAGAAATAATGAGAAAAATCGGAAATATTGGGAAATAATGAGAAATATCGGAAATATTGGGAAATAATGAGAAAAATCGGAAATGTTGGGAAATAATGAGAAATATCGGAAATATAGGGAAATAATGAGAAAAATCGGAAATATTGGGAAATATCGGAAATATTGGGAAATAATGAGAAATATTGGAAATAATGAGAAAAATCGGAAATATTGGGAAATAATGAGAAATATCGGAAATATTGGGAAATAATGAGAAAAATCGGAAATATTGGGAAATAATGAGAAATATCGGAAATATAGGGAAATAATGAGAAAAATCGGAAATATTGGGAAATATCGGAAATATTGGGAAATAATGAGAAATATTGGAAATAATGAGAAATATCGGAAATAATGAGAAATATCATCGGGAATTCGGGGAAATATGGCGAAATCTTGGTAAAGCAGAGATTTGTATTTTCCTCAGCATTTTCTGAGGGAGGCGAGCTCAAGGGGGCCGTCATTACTCATGAGAGCGTACGAGATTTGAAATCTTTCTCGATTTTGATGATTTCAAAGACTTAAGAATGATTTGACTGATTTGCTGATTTGGAACCGATTTGAATGATTTGAGAGTGATTTTCACGATTTTACGATGATTTCGATTCGATTTATGTGATTTGAAGGATTTGGAAATGATTTGAAAGATTTGTATGATTTGAATGACTGGTGACTTAACGAGGATTTGAATGATTTATCGAGGATTTGAATGATTTGGTGCGATTTGCATGATTTGGTAGTGAATTGAATGATTTGGTAGTGATTTGAATGATTTGGTGCGATTTGCATGATTTGCTAGTGATTTGAATGATTTGGTAGTGATTTGAATGATTTGGTGCGATTTGCATGATTTCCTAGTGTTTTGAATGATTTGATTGATTTGATGATTTCTTGATTTGACTGCTTTGTATAGTGATTTCACTGATTTACGATTGATTTCACTGAGCTACTCTAAAAGGTTTGTTAGTTCGTGATTCAGAAAATACCCTGGTTATGCCTAAGGGGGTCTCGATCCGTCTTCGGTTTGAGAAAAGTTTTGGGCGGCCTTGAAGCGTCGTCTGCTTTATGTAACGTGTGACGTCACAAGTTGAGATATTATCATAAGTTTATAAGATATGTTCCATAAGTATGACACTAGTTAATGAGAGCTTGTCATGAAGTGACGTAGGCGAAACATCATAGATTCTCGTAAAGCGACGCCTGGTGAGGCGCTATAGAAAGATGGACTGCAAAACCGAGTGTAGTCAATTCTCGCGTCGTTCTTGAACTAGCTCTCATTAAACCTCTAGCATTTCGAAGTATAGGTAGTGACATACTTATGGAACATATCTTATAAACTTATGATATTATCCAAAGTTGCAGCGGGATTCTTTTACATTTGAAATTCAAATTGTTTCTAATTAGTTTTCTTAAATACTAATATATGTTTTGGATTTAATATGGAAGCATAATAAATAAAAAATACCATAAGTTATAAGATATGTTCCATAAGTATGACACTTCCTACACTTCGTAATGCTAGAGAATTACTGAGAGCTGGTTCGAGAACGATGCAAGAACTGACTAACTCGGTTCTACAGTTCATTTTACTAAGCCTTTGACAGAGCTTCACCAGGCGTCATTTTACGAGAATATATGACGTTTCACCTACGTTACTTCGTGACAAACTCTCAATTACCAGTGACAAACTTATGGAACATATCTTATGAACTTATGAAACAAATGAAATCTTTAAACAATGGAACTAAGAAATTTTTTTTAACTGAATTGATATTAATACTGAAAACTTTTATAATCAGAAAATCAGGTATCTTTGAATTCAAAAGTCGCCTTTTAAAAACGATTCCAACTTCATTTAACCGTATAGGTTGTAGATTATTGTTATGATGATGGTTGAGAGAATTAGAAATATCAAAAATGCTATTAAATAATAGAATTAATCAGAAATATTAGAAATACGAAGGAATATTAGAAATGCTGAGAAATATTTGAAATACGAAGGAATAATGGAAATAATGGAAATTTAAAGGAAATATCGTGAAAATATTGGAAATTTTAGGAGAAATATCGGGAAATAAAGAAATACGAAAATAATAGAAATAAATCGGAAATTTTTGGAAATATTTGGAAATAAGAAATCTGGTGTACATTTTTTGGGGAAGTGAGTAGCCCCTCGGTTCCAGACTGCAAAACAAATGAGCTTGGTCTTTCACATTTGATTTCTGTCGCAAGGGCATGTCAACTACAAGGGCAGCGGTGGCGAAGGCCCCCGCTCAAATTTTCATCTCCATGGGACTTTAATATTAGACAGCCATTATGTCCCCGCTACAGTAGCAAATTCTGGCTTGTGTTGGCACTTCCCTGCTCTGTCGCATCTATAATTTTCCTAGTGGATGGATATTTCTCTTTGAAAGCTTGGGGCATATTAGTATAGATTTCTTCTCGAGGTGGTCAGATTTCGAGTTCCCCCATTGGAACGTTCATAAAATTTATCCAAATTAGAATGATCCACAAACTGTACTTTCACTGATTTGGAGACGCTGCGCGAGATCATATTCATATAATCCCAATGTTAACCGTATCATGACGAGAAAAAATTTATACAATGATTTAAGCTTTCGAGGACGTCCCATTTTTTCCCCAAAGATTTTTCGGCCCTGCGTCATCTTTTCAAATTTTCACCATTTTTCCCAGGGTTTAAATAGTTGAAGAGGCCCATGAAATAATTTTCGAGTCCAGTGTAAAACTTGATGCTTTTATTACAATTTTTTATATTTTCAGCAGACAGTAGGCTTTTTTATTGAAATGTCTCATACTTCACCTTCAACAGTTAAAGTTCTTGTACCTTTTCAATATTCAATTCATTCAATTATGAAATTTCTTGTTTACTTTTCAAACTTTCTACGGTAGATTTCAACTTAAATCTAGTTCTTTAATATAAGCAGTTAATTTAAGAGATTTAATTTTAATCGCTGAATTTTTTTCTTGACTCGCGGCGCTGACTAGTGCCGCAACTTTGCTTTCAAGAGTTTTGACTTGATCATCATCAACTTGAGTACACAAAATTAATAATCTGAAACATATCACATAATTAAGGTCCTGAATGGCGTCCCAAAGTCTTCAAAATTAATTTTGGTTAGCTCCTTGAGTTATAATTACAATAAACTTCACTTACTCAATTGCCAATCAAAGTAACTAACTTGAAGTTAAATCCGTTAATTCCAATAGTCAATTCATTTTAATTTTTGCAAAGGACGAAAATTAAAAATTTATTTGCACACAAAAAAGAAATGAAGCGATTTGTAAGTGAGAGTATGGGGTACGAGTTTTTCAGAAATCCTTTGTAATCAAAACTTTCCTTAAAAATAAAATGGTGAAGAATAAAAACAGTTGACTTAGGGAAAACACATGCAGGTGGATTCGATTCCAGAGGTTTTGGTAAGGCAACTCCTATCAGGTTAAAATGTCAAATGTTTGATTAAAGGCTGAATTTGATTGAAAGTCATAACCGCGAACTGAAATGGCAACAACGAAATGCAATAGTAGCGAATACATTAAATAGCTTTAATTTATAAACGTATGATCATGAAAAACAACGATAGCGGTGAACATTTTGAAAAAAAATGAACTTAAACTTCGTAAAATACGGAACATAAACTAAGCCGTGGTGATCTAGTTAGAAAATTTGCATTCACAACCTGTATCGAAAGCAAGCTGCATTAAGTTAATAGGCCATTCCTGTATTTGCTTGTTGAGAATCCAACAAGCAGGGGCGGAGGTGTCTCTTCCGACTCGCACTGCTTCTAATAACGCTTCCTGACGCGTGGCAATAATGCAATGGCCTATTTATCGTTGATGGTTAGTTTAGTAAAGCATTCTTTATCACTTTTTTCCATGATTAAATTTTTTTATATGGGTTAGACAAAGTTTAGTCACGGTAATCGATATCAATGTAAATGTAAATAATAGTTTATTTACATTATTCAATTAAAATCTGATAATTAAATTCTAGGCTTTGTGCGTGATGGTAATTAGATTTTTGGTAAAGTTAGGTTACCTAATCGAATGTGGAATATATTTAAATATAATTTCAAAACGTCTGAAATGAACAAAATGACCAGTCATAATAAATAATTATTATTTGTGAAGTTTGGTTAAGTAACGTTATTTATAGTATAGAAATAGATAACCGAATTCAGGTGATTTTTTAGCAAATATCTAAGTCTCCTTCCATAGTTGTAACTTGTTTAAAAAAAGTCTATGTAATGAGTCATAGCCAATTCGATAGGGAGTAAATGCAGATAAAAATATAAACATTGGAAATCAATCATATTTGTGTGAAGGGAGAAAACTGAAAATAGCTAACCCCTTTTGGGTGAATTTGTATCAAATTTCAAAATTTCCTTCACAAGTTTTTAGTAATTTTAAGTCAAACAAATAAGATATATGTAATAGGCTAAAGCTTTTTCGATTGGGAATTTAATACAGATTAAATTGTATGAAATTAATCACATATATTGAAGAGACAAAAACTGTTAATTTCTGGTTCACTTTCAGGTTGGTTTGTAGCAAATTCAAACTTTCCGGCCGACGTCTTTTATCTTTTTTTCGCGTGCGAAATCGGATGCAAATTTTGTAAATAATACTCAAAACCATATTTAGCTGTCTCTGCACCGCCAACGTACTTTATTTATTTAAGAAATTAGTTTCTGAAGATTAGTGATGATTATTGTGTGAGTGATCTTCTATGTTAAAATTAAAAGTTTATTATATAAATTATAATAAACATTTAATGGCAAATTTCAAACTTCAATTGATAATTTTTGTTTATCAACCATAGGCAGTGCTGGTCAAATCGCTTGTGTACCTCATATGGTTTTATATTTTATGCTATATTCATGAGGAAATTTTTTAAGCCAGCCGTTTTACTGTACTTGAAGTGTACAACCGCCCCAAAGAAGAAACGTCCTCCTAACCAAACCTAACCTAACAATAATTTTCCGGAAGAGGCATTATGTCATTTGAAAAGTCAACGAAGATAAACATCAATATTTTGGAAAAGGCGTAACATTGTTAAATGATTTATAAAATATTACTAACCTATAACTAACCTATAACCAAACCCAACCTAACCTAAACTAACCTGGTTTTGAAAAAGAACGTTTTATTGGATGAAAGCGTTTTTTTAATGCTCAAAAGCCCGTTTTCATTCACGCGAGAAGCGAGAAAACTTTGCGCAAGAGCGAGAAAATGAAGCGAGAATTCTTTATCGCTTCTAGGTTTGATGTTTTCACTGCCGCGACACGCCACAAATTGATAAATTCGTGCGAGAACTAGGCGCGACAACCGATCCAGAAAAGCCAGATATTTCTCGCGCCTCCATGTATCCATTATACTTTCCAAAAAAACTGACCATATCCTTATTTTTGCCGGTTTATCCAAATTGGATGTACCCACCATCTTAAATATGAACATTTTAAAAGCCGGTTTAAAATCATTATTTTTTCTCAAAAGCAACTTTCGCTGCCTTGCACCGATAGGCATTTTTTATCCACGATGCCACCTCAGCAATAGGTGGTGCAAGGTACGCAGACTGATAATTTCTTTCGTCTTTGAAAATGAGCCAGCGAGGAAAACTCTCGCTAAAACTTACTTTTGCGAGAAACAAAATCGCGTGGACGACTCGCTCATGTAAACTATGCTCATTTTTTCAGCAACAACTCCAAAAGTTTAAGTTCATGCTCCTGTTGGCGCTTCTCCCTCTCAGCTTCTCTATCATAAAATTCTTTTTCTCTTCCAGCCTAGGGTTCTCTCATTTTCTCACAAAATTTCTCGTCAAATGTTTGTTGTTGCTCAATAAATTTTTTTATTGTTCACTCGTAACTCGCTGAAACTCAGCCAGAAATTACTTAGAAAGGGACTCTGCCCTCCCTAACTTGCTTGCTCTGGGACCTGAAATGGAACGTTACTTTGAATCACTTAATTTAATAAATTAGTTTATAGTTTATACTGTGCTTTAGCCAGTTTCCGCCATACCTTTAGAAGCTTCACTCCGTGTTGAGTTACTTGAATGTCCAGCTTGTGGAATATTGTTTGAATCTTCAGTATATTTTGGGCCATTTTTTACACCAGATTCCAAGATTGGATGAATAGTTTGGCCTATACTTTTGTGACTAGATTCGTCACACACACTGGCGTTGATTTCACATTTAATTAAGATAATTATATAGTTATATCATACTTGTTATATTTTGGGACAGGACTTACAACACGTGTAGCATCATCTTCATTTAAAAGAATATTTTCTTCTAAGATAACTTCAAACCCCGAGTCTATCGCAACTGGGGGTTCAGCTGCCGGCCTGATTAAATATTACAAAATATGTTATATGAAGCAAACGAGCAAATATTTAAGTATATATTATTTTACCTGTGCCCCCACAAATCCTGCATTTCGTCAAAATACTTGCGGTTTTCCCTATTTCTTCCGCTTTTATTATTGCTGTCTCTTATGCTCTTCCACAAATGTTTGAGGGATTTTACTTTGGTTCGCACTTGTTGGAAAGTAAACTTTGATCCCTTGATTTTTTCGAGCTCTAACGAGACTTCTTTATATATCAAAATATTTCTTCGGACACTGTCCAACTGTCCGATAATGTTTTTTTCTTTTAAAAGGTTTATTTATGCCAAAACCTCGTTATCACGCCAAGTTGCGGCCATCTTTAAATTTGATTTGAGAAAAAACCTTCTTCACGGGATGTCAACGCCTGAAGGCGCTGAAAATGTTTTGAAATCGCTCCCCGAGGCGTTTTGGCCGATACGATTCGAATCGTTTCGCGCGAGAACGGTTTCTGTTTACACGGTGGTTCCCAAACGTGTGCCCGTGTAATCGCGGCTTTTGTGTCCACTAACTATTCATAAGAGATATGAAAAAATTTTAACTGATGTGATAGGCACAATGCCAACGCTTCCGAGGGACCCCCTTTAAGCTAACTTACTTTGGCTTTCTCCCAAGAAAAAAGGGGATCTTTGGTCCCCTCTCTGGCCTCATTTTTGCTAACTCCTCGCGCTAGGGGTGGACTCTCCTCCTCCTCTTGGGGCTCGGCATGGCGCTCGGGCTGGGGATTGAGCTCAGCATGGGGCTTGGGCTGGAGCTCAGCCTGGGGATGGAGCTCTTTGATAAGTTCTGAAAGGTGAAATAGTAATATACGTTTTAACTTAAAGCAGTTTCGGAAATAGGAACACGCCCGCTATCCGCAAGTACAAACATACTACAAGCTCAAAACCCTACCCTGTAACACGAATAGCCCTTCCCGGGACGATAATTTCTAATTAACCTAGTCCATCCTTCCCTCGATTTGCCAGCCATTGATTTTTTTCCCCACTCGATGTTAAAAAATCGCGAATTTCTAAAGAGAACCAGCGACGTGGCAAGAGGAAGACCGTCGTCGGTGACAAGGTCCAGGGTTGGCAAAAATTAAATTTAAAAAAAAAACAAAAGTTGTGTTTTTTATTGTTTAAAACACAATTTGTTGTTTTAAACTGTTTTTTAAACAAGTAGAAAAAATAGAAAAAAAAAAGAGTTTTAAACATGTTAAAAATCACCATTCCAGTTCTATTAGTCTAAATATTATATATCGCGGCTCTCCATTTAAGCCACTACTGCTGCTAGCGCAGGGAACTTATTTTCACAGCCTACCTGATTGAAAAAAGGTCTTGGTTTGGACCAAGATAGAAAAAACAAACGATGAGAGTGACGTTTATCAATTGACTGAAGTTCCGATGTATCAATTTTTCTTTGATTATATTAATTTAATCCTTAATCACTCTTTAATTAAATCAACTCATTTAATTGTTAGTCGATTTATTCCCTCCAACCTAATTGAAAAAATTACATATTTACGGTTTTTCAAGAGCAAGTTACATTTTCCGAAATTATTTTGTGATATTATTTTGAAGGAAGTACGTGTTGATAGAATAATATTGAATATGTGAAATATTCTACTGACTGTTTATAAAGAGCAAGAACTCCTAAACTTCAGAATTTAAAGGTGTCAGAAATTGTCCGTGTGGAATTAGAACCAGGGAACCCAAAGCGAGTATTATACACCTAGACCATCCGACCACGAAAACGTATTGAGAAGAAAAACACCAAAATCGAAAACTCCTAAATTTATAGGCCTAATATAAAGCTGTAAGACTGGAGCCTTCGGGATTTGAACCCGGTACCACAGTGCGAGTATCATACCTCTAGACTAATGGACCACGAACACGTACTGCGAAGTCAAACGCGAAAATCAAGAGCTCCTAAAATTTAGAATTTGAAGATCTAAGAAAGGGTCGTTGCCAGGATTCGCCAAAATATTTTAAAAACAAAGTTTTTATTGTTAAAATTACGATTAAAATTAGATTTTCCGAAAATATTTTGTCATGAAATTAATTATTTAGAAGGGAGTACGTGTTGAGAAATACCAATATTGAATATCTGAAATATTCTACTCACTGTTTAAAAGGAGCAAGCGATCTTTTCAAAAGGAAAATGTAATTTTTTATATAGCGGATACAAAATGAGGGTGATGCGTGAATTTATACATTTAACCTCTAATGCCTAAATGCTTGATTTCTTTTGTGGCCACTATTAAGGAATTTCTGCTTCCGTACTTTTGAGTTTCTTGGTCAGAACTCATCATACATTTGAAACATCACCACCTCTTACTACTTTGTAAGCGCTTCATGTTTTTCGTTTACGGATTAAGCGTATTAATTTTAGCACTGTCAAGGGCCTGGCTTTATATATTATGCGTAATCACTTAAGAACAGTAAAATGTACCAACAGTGTAAAGAAACCACATAGGAGAAACGTTCTTGCTTTGTTTTAAGTAGACGAAAAAATAAGTTATCCTTAATCATGTATTTTGAATATAAATCTTCAAGACAGATTGGTAACGAATAAATCAACTGATAGGGTTTCCAAACAATTAAGCGCACATGTGAAACAGTCGAGTTATTGGAAAGTTTTGACTGAATCTTATTATTTCTGTTATATTATCTTTTCGCTCATTTTCAAATAAAAAGAGTTAAAAATATTCGAAATTTCTCTCCATAAAAAAACATGTTTTAAACTTTTTGTTTAAAACATTTTAAACAAATTTTTGTTTTTTTAATGGCTGTTTAAAACAAATTTTAAACAAGAGTTTAAAACAAATTGTTTAAAACTTGCCAACCCTGTTGTGTCGTAAGAGAAAACTATTTCAATTAATGACTGAATTGTGCTAAAAATTGAAATTAATTTTATAATAAAAAGTATAATTGGATTTAATTTAATTTGTATCTAATTAATTCAAACTTAAATTTCGATAAAATTTGTATTATATTTAAAAATTTTCAAAGTTCATATTGGGGTACTCCTGCTTGATTTGCTCTTGATGTTATTAAATACGCTTTCCTAATTAAACTTATATTATAAGATACATAAACGTTCAATATGATGGAGGAATCGACACTAACGATTGGGTATGAAACTATACATAAAATATTTTAGTTCTAAGTCTGACAAAAGTGTTCCACCCTCAGTTTCTTGTTGCCAAGCAAATCTGTCTTTAAATTCTGGCCAAGGATAAAGGGGGCAATACTCTAACTTTTTAAATGAGTTATCACAAGTGATAGCTATCGTCTAAAGGGTTTGTGTCAACCTCGTGCAGTCTATGAGAGCGCGATATGAAAATAGGTGATTAGTCATGGGTGTCATCAAACCTTGATTGAAAATCAGTGGATGTCTCGCAAATTCCCCTCATGCTAATAAAAAACAAAAACAAGGTGGTCAAATTAAAATTTACCGTTTATCATTATCACGAGAGTGATAACTTAAGAAAAGGGTTAATGTTAATGTTGAAGGGGGTGACGCGTCGCCACGTCGAGCACCGATACCAAAGGTATATTGTGCACCCCGAGCTGGTTACAATGCGAAGAGTCCTGCCGCCTCGATGAATCGGAGAATCCGATTGGCCGAGACAGTAGAGAACTGGTGAGGTTCCATAGTATGCATGTCAAAATGCTCAAACCCCATGGCCGCGAGGTAGTTGCAGCTGCAGAGGATATAAGAGGAGGTTTTCTCTGCCCCCCGCAGAACCCACAAAGTGGGTCATCGACGATGCCCAATAAGTGCAGGTGTCTATTCAGCCGGCAGTGTCCAGTGAAGAAACTGGTAACCAGCCTAATTTTGCTTTTGCTAAGGGCAAGCAGTTCCTTTGCCCTAGTAATGGAAGGACCCGGGACAAACTCCTTGGCTTGTCTCTGCCCATTCATCTCAAGCCAGAGCTGCAGTTGTAGTGCAGACATCCGGCAGTGAATCCTATGGCGAATGATGCCATGGGGGATGGGAACCGCAGGCTCAGGTCCGAAGAACTTCGCCTCAGCCTATCTTTTGGCATACATCTCAGCCCTCTCATTGCCCAAAAGGGTTAAGCAGGTCGATAAGTTATCGCTTGCTTTTTAACAAAAGACAGTAAATTTCAACTTGACCACCTTGTTTTTTATTCGCACGAGTGGAATACGCGAGACATCCGCCGCTTTTTGTTCAAGGTTTGATAAAACCTAAGACTAATCACCTATTTACATATTGCACTGCCATAGACCACGGAACGAGATTGGCATCAACCATTTAGACGATAGTTATCACTCGCGATAACTCGCTTAAAAAAATAGAGAATTGCCCCCCCCCCCAATGTGTCCTCATAACACGTTTTCCATATAGAGATTGCAACCAGCAACATTTTTCCCCCATGTGCTAACGCCTTGACAAATAAATTTAGTGCTAAAATATTTACTAATTTTATTCTCACTTCGCTAATCAATTAACAATTTTCAAAAAGAGCGTGAAAGGTTGAAGAGAGCAACTCTGAAAACAAGCAACATAAAAATTGTTAAAAATAATAAACGCATTGTATTTCATTAACGTTTTTGATTTCATAGTATAATTTTAAAGCGACTGAGTACAACTTGTTTCAACCCTTCATGCTCCCATTACCGCCTAACTACTAACTATTCTTCACATACGCATTTCCAGAAATTTGACCTGTTACCCGAGCCAGTGAATTACGGACTTTTATATTTTTTGTCTTTTTTCTCAACATCGACAGTGCCGTTCATGTACGACCAACAAAGATTACTGTCTGCAAAACATCTGACGTTCGACACTGCTCCAGTCGGAGCCTTCGACGATTTAAAAACTATTTCCATAGATTTAAGCTCTTTTTCCGGGCTTCCCTCTCTATTTCTACTCTTCTTACGACATGCTTAGTGTTGCGTGTGTGGGTGCTAAGACCATTAACAACCCCCAGGATTCGCAACGCAAGATTTCTACTATTCATTGTTTTCTATTACGCGCAATCCTAGCGATCCTTGCGGTATATTGAGGAAACTTTTAGGGGGTACCAAATTTCCGGTTTACAGGTTCCTCTTTGCTATATAAAAATGGCGGATCACGACGAGAAAGATGAGAATGAAAATGTTAACGTGTACTTATTTTTTTAACTACCATATTGCGGATATCAAGCTGATTTAGCGGAGTCTGCCCATTCAACCGAATACCATTGGAACGAATCCCATTCGTCCGAAAATTTCTAGCCAGTATTTTAAAATCTAGCCCAATGGCGGTTTTCTATAAAAAAGGGAATATTTTCCCATTCAATCGAATCCCATTGGAACGAATTCCCTTCAACCGAAAGTTCCCAGCTAGTATATTAGTTTTATAAATCATTTATCAATGTTACGCCATTTCAAAAATATTGATGTTTAGCTTCCTGGACTTCTCAAATAATATGCCTTTTCCAAAACATTACTGTTAGGTTAGGTTAGGTTAGGCTAGGTTAGGTTTCAAGGCAAGAGGGAACGAAGTATAATAAGACTTGTTCCGTTTTAATTACGATTAATTAATACCCGTTTAAATTGGGGTTCTTAATTTCGGTATTATAAAGTGAAACAGCATTTTTGTATCTTTCATTGAATTTGAGGAATTTTTTTTGGGTGGATTTGGAGGTTTTCCGACATCAATATCAAGTTTGTTCCCACGAAAATGGACTTGTAATTTTTGTATTTCCGCAAGAAACGGAAACAATGCTTGCTTGTTAGGAAACTTGCTATTTAATTTGAAGTGCAGTCCTTCTAAATGGTTGTTGGTGCGTAATTCGTAGCATGAGAAGTGATTCCACGTTTCCGGTGGATGCAGGGTGTTTTCCATCTAAGTGTTTACAAAATAATTAAGAAAATCCCGTCAGGGATTTTCTATTTATACTCAATCCGAAATCGTAATGTTAAACTCTATGGAGCTTAACATTATGAGGTGGAAAAATTTTTGCGAGTTAGACCCAAGGTTTCGCGACCAAGGGGGTACACTTTTTTCACAGCCTAACTTTACAGCACTAGCAAAGGCTGAAAAGGTATAGTATCTCATTTCTCGTAGTGTAAGGTTAACTTGGCGTTTTTCAAAAAAAATATTTTTAAAACACGCGCTAGCTCACGCGCCAGCACGCGCTGAATTTCAATAAAAGTTTCAATTCAAATCTGGCGGTTAAATTCACCATTTTGATTCTCCAAGTAAGTTCACGTGATTTTTTTAAAACTTTTTGGGCCTATTTTTTGTCTTTCTGAGCCTAAGGTTAAATGATCACAAAGAAATAGTTGGAGAATTTTTATGATTTTCACATGGTTTCAACGAATATTTAGCATAGTGTGTTTTTATACAGTGCATTGTATTATCCAACCATTCCAATTTCCAAATGTAAGTTACGATTTAGTGAAATACTATATAATTAGTCTTAAAAAATTGGACGATTGAGTTTGACTATTCCAGAACTAATTTATTCCCAAATAACGTTTCTCCCCAAAAAGGGACAGATATTATACAAAAACGAGTTTTGCTTCGCAGTCCTTAAAAAACTGCATTTATACACAATCCGCGACACTTTTTCAAACCCACAAAGGGCCAGAAACTAGAAATTATTATATGTATTGCAATTTGAAATGAACTTTAATGGTTATGAGAAATTTGTCATGATTAGAAATTTTACAACAAAAACGGGTATAAATGCGGCGTTTCGGAACAAATCAAGGACGATTATTTCTCGAGTTCGAATTGAAGTTTAAAACTTATACAAGATGTAACAACACACATATATGAACACCTTTTCTGAATATATGATAAATGTCAGAAATACGACACTGCTTTTAAAGCCACAAATCAGAATGAGGAACCTCATTTAAGGAGTAGTAAAGCGACATTTTACTCGAAATAAGAGTTATTCTTACATGTTCCACCCTGAAAAATTAAAATGCTAAAAGCTCATTTTGTATTTTTTCGCCTTAATTATTTGACAGGGATAAGTTTTTACGGGAACAGATTCTATATATTTTCATACGTGAAAATCTAAGCTCTCTTTATCTCGAAACGCCGCATTTATACCCGTTTTTGTTGTAAAATTTCTAATCATAACAAATTTCTCATAACCATTAAACTTCATTTCAAATTGCAATACATATAATAATTTTTAGTTTCTGGCCCTTTGTGGGTTTGAAAAAGTGTCGCGGATTGTGTATAATAGCAGTTTTTTAAGGACTGCGAAGCAAAACTCGTTTTTGTATAATCTAGAAATTTCGTTACACTTGGGTCATTTGTTGGAAATGTATCTTGCAGCACTAACCATAGTTCGTCGAGTTCGCTCGGTGGAACTAATGATAATCCAATGAGCTGGCGAACCATTAGTCTAACGTTTTTGTTATTTTTATACTGTCCCGAGAGATGATTGCTATTGACAGCTCTCCACACGGATTGTTTGAAGTGAAAGAAGCATCCTTTTGTTTTAGCTTGACGAAAAAGTCCATTTATCGTTGAAAGCATTGCGCTTTCAAAATCTACTTGAAATGTTTTAGGCGAAAAAACTAATCCTTTGGTGGTTGTTGCGGCGGAAATTAAATAAAACATTCGAGAGTATACACCTTTGGAGTGACCGGGTAGCAAGACATATACGATAGGCAACATGCTACCACTGTAAGGTATATGTAGGATGTACAGTTGCTTGAATTGATTCGGGCAGGAGTAATGAGTGCCATCCATGAAAACCGACTCAGACTGACAGTAATAGGAAAAACTCATTGGTGGCGAGGGCCAAAATTTTTTTTTGGTTCCGTCGTTAAAAAGAAGAAAAGGCTCGTTCGTTTTGCCGACGTTCTGCCATCGTTCATTGATTATTACATTTTCCCTACTTTATGGATTCTGAGGCATATTTTTGCTTTTGTGACGATAAAGAGCAGTGCGAACAGACTTAAATTCAGGTATTATGGCTTGAATTTCCAATTCTGCAATACCATTTGACATAGCTTTCCTCTTTGCCTCGGTGCAAACATCAGTGAAGACGTCGCGAATTCGTTTTCTGCTACTGGATGATTGGTCAATTTCTGTTAGCATACTAGCTTTGGCTTTTAACTGAGTAATGATTTTCATATCCGATTCGTGCGTAGGGTGAACGGGAATAGAACCTTGAATAATTCCATTGAAAGAAGTTACTTTTATGTTGCATGCCTTATTTCTACAAACATAGTAGTAAGTTGTGCCGACATTTTTATTAAGGTTAAACAAAAAGCTGTTAAAGTTATACACATATCCACCTTTATTAACAATTCGCTCCATAATTTAAGTAGATAACAGACAGCCTAGTAAACTTGTGAACCTTTTCATTACTAAAACGCTAATTATATACTAAACGAATTATGTAAAAAACATTAATTGGCTAAAACATTTTTATAAGAAGATAACTATAGAGGCTTTTTAGACCAAATTATTGCAATAATTTACCGCCAAATTCGGCTATATTTCGGTCGAATGGGATTCTGTCGAATGGGGTTTCGGTCGAATGGGCCAGGAGCATTTTAGCGATATATTATTTTGCGATTTTATCATAATTGTACATTAAAGCGTTGCGGCCTCGGCCTCCGAATTTAGAAGAAGACCATTTTATTTTTTTAAGCGATATCCGGAACCGGAAGTTCTGTACACCCGATTAGTTTCTACCCGTTGCCGATTGTTGGCACCCTTGTCGCGAAAACAACCGTAACTCCCGGGGTTGTTAATGGTCTTGCGTGGCAACACGGCTGGCAACTCTTTTTCCGGCGAACCTTGAATGTTAATTCCACAAAGTCTAATAATGTTTTGTCAATTTTTCGTCATTTTTAGTTTAAAAATTTTCATTTTCCTCAAGTAACTAAACAAACCCATATTTCAATTCTTTAATTTATCGCAGTTTAAAGAATAATTAAGGTTATAGTTACAAAATTTTAAATCGTGCGCCCTGATTCCTATGCCAGCGTTCGCCAAGCAGAGTTGGGCAGGTCCAGTGTGACGTCACACATGCGAGTTGAAGGAGAGAGATAAAATCCCGAAGCGAGCGCGAGCCCCCTTGCCTGTCTCGCACCGCCGCACGCGTAAACAGTAAACACGAAAGATCCCGTATAAATCTATCAATTTTAAGTGCCATCTATGATGGACGCGCAAAATTAAAAACCAACTCAAATATAAGGGTTTAAAACGCGTGTGATGTGACGGTCAGCTTATATGTAACCTACATAGCGCCACTTCCCCCGACGTGCATTTAATGTCAAAATGCGCTAAATAGGTGATCCGCTCTAAACTTCGGTTTTTATTACTACATTAAAGTGGTAGTATAGTAAATAGAATGAAAATAATAAACTTGGGATTGAATACACACTGGCATAAAATTAACCATCAGATTGGTAGCCAACCTCCGCGTCTCAATATTCGCTTCTCTACAGGGGAAAAGACGGACTCTGATATGTCAAATTGCCTAAATAAATCTATTGTACAAAACTTTTATTATCTAACTCCTGACCTCACTAACTTACCAGATAGCCTTACATCCAAAATACCTTAGATCGCTAACCTAGTTTAATAGCTCGATCCATAAAATGCGGCAGAAGTGATTTCCCCCCGTTCCAGGCAAAGTGGGAATATATGACAAAACTGAGCCATACGGCTGCCATAGATTTAGCGTATTTTCCTAGAAAAATGTTTCCGAAGCTTTGTAACTCAAATTGACAGTCTCAGACTGAAAATCTATGTAACAATTTAATACTAATAATTAACTACCAACGTCAACATGTAATACCCGTCTTTCTGTTATTAGATTTATTAATCATTTTCAAAAATAAGCTCTTCTAAGTTCGAAACGACGAAAACAAAGCAATCCCCGAGTCACCCGCCCCTTGATCCACGAGCAGACGACATAAATGAATCTTACGTTGACTGGCAGCTTTACACATGAAGTACGTAACTTATGCCTAGGGGAGCTACACGATATTCTCTAAGCTCCTAGGAAAGAACATCCCCTTACGCGGAGGGAAATAGTTCTGTAACGCAGTTCCTTCGGATCCATGCGATCCTTCCGCCTCAAGAACCGATTTACCATTAATTCAGGAACTGCTATAAAGACTGAGCAGGGTGTCTAAAATATTCTTTAGATAAAACTATTCACAATACCAAAGATTATTTGGGAGTTAGAAACGAGGATCTTATCAATCTGGGTAGCTTTTGCTTGAACTATTTAAGTCGCCGTGTATATGTTTTTTATGAGGAATGTTTTCTGTTCTCGCGGCCACGGTAAGCCCAGCCGTCGGTGGCTCGGGAATCGGGAAACCGAACATACCTAGACAAGGCTTAGCGTAGTTTTCGAGTCTACGGTTATTCGCAGAGCTATTTTTCTCTTGCAATTAAAACAATTCTTATAATATTTAGTTGAAGACTTATTAAGTGACTCGGAAATGTTCGGAATTTCAGCTTTGAAACGTTGAATATACTATAAAGACTACCGAACGCTACCGCAACTTTGCCTTCCGAGCTTCCCGGTTCGGTTGACGGCGAAGTCGAGTCGAGGTCCCATGGAAGAAAATAGTAATAGCCGTCGCCGATTGGTCTGGCATTAAAGAGGTTATCTATGTTTAGGGGCTCATGATCGGTTAAAAGATTTTTGTTCGTCTGCTTAGTTTTTACTTCGGGAATGTCATGAAATCCATGGCCAAAGCTATAGAAAAGTGGGACTTACGTACTTTATGTGTGAAGCATAATCCGCTTTTGCTATAATTCCCTTAAAAAGCAAGGACTACATGAATAACGTCAGTTTCTTTTACAAAATTGAATAGGATACAGCCTCCATGTTACGTCTATGACAGAATTTTATGGACCGAGCTATGACCTTTGATCGCTAACCTAGTTTAATAACCTTTGATCGCTAACCTAAATCAATTACCCTTCGTCGCTAACCTAGTTTAATTACGCTTGATCGCTAACCTAGTTTAATTACCTTTGATCGCTAACCTAGTTTAATTACCTTTGATCGCTAACCTAGTTTAATTACCTTTGATCGCTAACCTAGTTTAATTACCTTTGATCGCTTACCAAGTTTTGTAACTCAATGAAAACCAGAATTGATTCACCTCAACCCCCCCCCCCGCCTTCACCTAGTCACCAGGGGTAATTCGCGCAAACTTTTTCCACCCCTCTCGAAGCAACCTTTCTTCCGACGGGTGATCCCCATCTGCAATTCCCTTCACGCTGATGTGGTATACTCGACTTCATTGGGATCCTCTAAACGGGGCTAAGTCTCAAAAGAATTCTTCGGTCTTATCTTTAATAACCTTATAATTAACTTATAATGTCACCCTAAAATTCATTATCGACTCTTAATATAATGTATTTCTAATTTTAAAAATATTTTGAAGCTGTAAGGCAGTTTCAGTCCTACCAAGAAACAAATAAGCAGCTCAGAACACGATAGTAATAAGTTGAAATCCATAAATCAGGGTCAGATTCCCAAAATACGGTTCAAAATTCTAAAATCCTGGTCAAAAATTGTAATTCTCTCCCAAAATCCCTACAAATTCTAAAACCCTGCAATGCTGGTCAAAATTTCAAAATCGGTCTAAAAATTCCAAAACCATGAAATCCCGTATATAAACTCACTTCATGTCCGAATCAAATTTACTCGTCGAACAAGGACTTACAATTCGGGGAAAACATTTTCCATCAGTTCCAAATTATCCTCTTGTTCAAGTAAAATCTAACATTCAAAATAATGATGTAGAATGGAGTGTACATAAAAAGGGTAGAAATAAGTCTTCGTGTAAATCCGTAGAATGTATCTTCATGTCAATCAGTAAGGATGTGCAGCACATCCAAGAACTCTTGTTTGTGCCGGTGATGTAAGCCCATTGCTTGAGAGCCATCTAGTAATTACGTCGATGTATTTGCAAAGTAATTCATAGTCGTTGCTTCTCTGAAAACACTTTTTCAGGTATGGACCGGGTTGCTTTGCGTCATGGGAGTCTTAACGATTATTGATATCATTCACAAGCGAGTCAAGGGAATTCCAGGATCAATGATGTCCTTCGCTGCTCAAAAACTCTTTCTTTATTTCGGAGCCATTTTGGGAAAAGGTAGAGCTAATGGCATTTCGCGGAAGCTAGATTGGGCATGATTTTTCTTTTCTTATTGCTGACTAGCTGTTGCCCGCGGCGTCGCTCGCGTGTAATAAGAACTTCAATCAAAATGATATAAAGAATGGACAGATTTTACTGATGACTAATATTTTTTTACCACCCTAGGAGCGAAGGCACTCGGCGTTGCCCGTCAGCCCGTCGGAACATTTTTTATTACTTTTCAAGCGGACATTATTCCATAAAGAAGGGTTTTTAAATTTCTGGCCGCCATTTTAAAAGACGGCAACAAATCGAACCCGAAAGACCATTCAGCCCGTCTATAAGTTAAAGGAAACCAGTGTACTAAATATTTGAGAAATTGGTTGAAACGCGCGGACTTAGTAGCATAGAGAAGATTTTTTACATTTCAGGGCACCATTTATTAAGATAACGGCAGACTGGAAAAATCTTTCTTTGTACACACCTAATACTTATGAGTAGCTTTCTTGCAAATTTTCAGCCTTCTAGAGCAAGCGGTTTGGGCTGGGCGTTGATTATCAGTCAGTCTGTCAGTCAGTCAGGACTTTGATTCATAAAGATATAGATAGAATAAGGCACTCTCTTTAATGTTTCTCAGAGAAGCAAAAGCACCGAATTCGAATTTCAAAAGTGCTAATTCATGGGCGCCCGACAGTCTAATTGCTATTTTAAACACAACCTATAATCCATTTTAAAGAAAAAAAATGGTCAAATCCGAAAAGGACTTGAAATTATAAGATTGGACACCAAAATGTTAGCTCTCTGAGCCGAGTGGACTATCATTATCGAATTATTATCTCCTATTTATCGACAAGCAACTACAGGCGTTATAATTAAAATGCTGAATTATTCAAGCGTAATAAAAAGTTTTATTCATAACTCGGTTACCGTGTAAACACTACCCTCTCTATATTTCTAAACAATATTTTTAAATTTCTAACGTTTGTGCATACTAAAGACATAAGTGGTTCATATTGCAGCTCCCTAATAACATTTCTGTGTATCAGCATTTTCCCCCAGCACGGAAGGGAAAAGAGTATTGTCAAGAAGCGATATCTAGTTTACTAGGGAGAAGGAATAAATTCGTAAAAATTTCTAGTTCTTTATCTCCATTCCCAACGCAGGTCCGGAGTTAATCACCACCTCTAAATTTTACCCAGCATCTCATTGGTTTTTTGAAAACTTACGTCAGTGCGACGCGAGAGGCGAAAATTACATATTTTCCGACTTAGGAGAGGTGAAATAATCCGGCCTCTTTTCAAGTCCCTTCTGTATTTTGAAAGGGGGACTGGGACTATGGCAGGCGAATACTTAGGCATCTTATACCTTCTCCATAGTAAACTAGATATCACTTCTTGGTATTTTATTGTTAATAAAAATCATGCTATAATATTATTAGCCACATCGTAGTTTACGATAGGCTCTTAGTTTGACCCGAGCCGTAATAGTAGTTGTAGTAGTAGTAGTAGTAGTAGGGGCCGGGGTTGTCGCTTTTGTTTTCGTTAGATTTTAGCTTAAAAGGAACTCGATAGTACCTCAACCCACCCATAGGGGTAACTGAGCTCGGTTAGAGAATATATATTGATTATAATTTTTTCACACCGCACCCGGATCGCTCGCCCAGAAGTATGACAATCTACCACTGTTCCTTGGAGACACGATAGAAAGTTCGAATATTTATCCTTTTGTTTACCTCTAAAGTGTTGGAGGTGGGAGAGTTCCTCTCCTTCTGTGGAGTCGGTTACTATTGAATTTTTTTTTGTGTCGTGGGAAATTTCTGTTTTTTTAGGATCTTCGATTTTTTTTCTTTTTATTTATGTGCTGATTAAATAGATAACGATGTGGCTACTATTATGGCCCAGCCCTTGGGTCAAATTTTCATCAAATATTTTATAACTCTCCGTGACGTCATCTTCACTAGCCAGTATTAAACGCCGAATAGCTAAATAGTGAAAAAAAATATTTGCAAATTTCCGTGAAATATGAATGCGGTCAGAAATTGCAAACACGTTTGCTTCGATATGCAAACTGCGAACGCGGTCCCCTTGGTTGTAAGAATGCTCACAGACACACCCACACGTCCAACAAAGTGAATGGTTTCAGTCAAACAATCTATAAATTTTTCTATTGGTTTGTGTTGGTGCAGGCTTCGACATTCCTTCGTCACTGGCGATTCGCTTCAGCGTTGGAGTTTATCTCTTGATAGTAGTGGTTTTCGTCAATTTGTTCAACGGAGTCTTGAAAGCCAATTTCTCGTCTCTGAAAAAGGAAAATATTAACAGAATTCCGGATTTATTGAAAGTACCCGACGTCAAAGTTTTCATTAATCGTGGTATATGCGAAAATATCAGAGAATTGGTGGATATTTTTAAATACTTTAATGTCATTACTAAAGTCCAATAGTAAAATTTCAATCCCCCAGACTGACGATGAATATAATACTCTCCGGCATCAGGATACAAAAATCGACCGTCTTAAAGAAGCGGGAGACTTCATTTCAGGAAAGCAAATATGGTTTGGAGATATAGCTGCTTTGCAGTCGTACTCGCTATTAATCTCGGATGAGCCAAAGCTGAAACTATTGCATCTTCATCTTGGTTCGGCCAAGTACTTGCATAAAGCGTTAGTGTTCCCAACCAATAATAAAACAATGAATCCGAAAGCTCTGAAGTACATCAACCGAAGGTTCGTTAACTTTCTTAATGCAAGAACAGTCTGCGTTTACGTGTTTCTCATTTGCACATTGGCGATGATCTTTAACATGAAACGTATTTTTTATTGTCTTGTTCAATAATTGACTAATAACGCAGGAAGCTTGCTATAATTACGGCTCTCCTGACTGAAACATTTTGCGTGTTTGCATCTTCGCTTTGCTTGTTTGCATGATCGCGCTACAGTCCACATTGGGTTTTCGCTACTTTGGGTCCTCACCTCGCGAAGATACAAATTTCTCGCTACTAGGCCTAGAACATCGCGCCATCACGAAAAATGCACCAATCACAGGCGAGTGGAAGGGTGTCGATTAGTTTCGTCACTTTTCATAATGACGAAAGCAGCGTGTAGCTGAGTGACTCAAACGAGTCACTGTTAATAAATACGGACTACGTAGATGGAGCATTGGTTACTGAAATTTAATTGGCTCTCAGAATATGAAAAGCAAAATATTTGCAAGTATCTGAACAGTGGCGCAAATGTTTTTCGTGATCTGTTGCGAAGATGCGAGTAGACGATGGCACGAGTCTAATTTGGACAAAGCATTTTGCATTTTGGAATAAACCTTTCTTTCGACTGCAAGTCCAAATTGGGGTCCATGGGCCCCACTCTTTCGTTAATCCAAAGACGTTATTGTATCGCCCGAAACGTTATTCTCATTTCTAAATCGCATAGAGGGGCATACACTGGCGCTGTAACCAATTTACTCTGTACGTGAACAGTGTGGCGCTTTTCAAGATAATTGCGCAAAATTTGACGCTCACGGGAACAGTTACCTTTTCTTTCCATATGGAGTTTATCAATATTCAGAAATCTTCACCTTGTAGGTGGCATAAAGTCAACATCAAACATGCGGAAAAATTTTACAACCTGATTTATGTTATTGATTTGAAGTATCTCACCTTTTGGTGATTGCAGATTGCGGGTTTTCGTGGAAACCGGCCAAATCACATCGTATCACCGCTTGATCGAGAGAGACTTTCACATCGAATTGGAACCTCAACATTCGACGGCTGAGAATGAAGTACACGTACTCAGGTTCAACGACATTGAAACCAAGTTCAGATTGTGGGCGGCATTGCTTGCAGTCGCTTCTTTCGTCTTCACCGTCGAGCTACTGACAAGATTCCAGTTTCGAGAGCCACTGCACATCATTAGGCTTAAACGAGGATTGTTAGGAATGTAATCCCTCGCAACGGAACTTTAAACCGGAAACTGATTTAAAACGATTCCGATCCGAACAAACACATGGCTAAGAGTCGGTACAGACTAGTATTTATTTGCACAAAGCATAGGCATCTTCATGGTTAAATCACGCATCAAAATTGTACACCACCCGTAAGCAAATATTACAAATTTTAAGACATGGAGCGCGGCTGCATTCGACCGAATTCAATTTAGCATACACAATAGCGGACGACGGTAACCGCGAACTAGCACAAAGCCTACTTTTAGGGAGTGAATAAGCCTAATAGAGCTACGCCGATTGAACGGCCAATCATGGCGAAACTCTGATGCCTCGCGACTTCTGGCCACTTTCAAACTTTCCTCTTATCCACTTTTGGTGATACTAAGCTAGGCCCTACTTCATTTATTGTCGTTTGCGGATTAAACTAAGTTTATTTAAATAAGTGACACTTGGAAATGACCATAAGCTAAAGTTACTATAATAGCGTGTAAATATCTAACGCGATCTTAGACGAATACTCAACTGACCAAAGTTCTAAGTGAAACAAAATAGAAGTTCTTACAATAATTGTAACCGTAAACAAATTCTTCTGTCGGCGAATGAAACTAGTCTTTTTTTAAATTTTAAAAAATTAGCATGACCTAGTGATAGTGCGTTCCAATTAGGGAATCCAAAGTTAATAGTATATACTACTTAATTACTTGGAATATTCGAATTACTAATATTTTTGTAAATTCGTTAGAACTCTTAAAACGAATACACGCGTAAGAATATGTTTACGAGATATATTTATTGATGTATTCTAAGAAGTAAATGGAAAATAAATAATTACTTAATGTATTTGTGGGAAAAGAAATAATTCCTAAATGTATTTGTGGGAAAATAAATAATTACTAAATGTATTTGTGGGAAAATAAATAGTTACTAAATGTATTTGTGGGATAAAAAAAAATTACTAAACGTATTTGTGGGAAAATAAATAATTACTAAATGTATTTGTGGAAAAATAAATAATTACTAAATGTATTTGTGGGAAATTAAATAATTACTAAATGTATTTGTGGGAAAATAAATAATTACTAAATGTATTTGTGGGAAATTAAATAATTACTAAACGTATTTGTGGTAAAATAAATAATTACTAAATGTATTTGTGAGAAAATAAATAATTACTAAATGTATTTGTGAGAAAATAAATAATTACTAAATGTGTTTGTGAGAAAATAAATAATTACTAAATGTATTTGTGGGAAAATAAATAATTACTAAATGTATTTGTGAGAAAATAAATAATTACTAAATGTATTTGTGAGAAAATAAACAATTACTTAATGTATTCGTGAGTAATATGAAATTGAGAGCTCAAAATAACGGGGTTCTGGGCTCCGTTTACCGAGGCCCCAGAATGGCTACCGGCGTGTCAGTGGTCATTTTACGGCGATACTCTCGAACCCCAAACCGTGCTTTTAGTCAAAACATGAACTCTAAAAATTCACCGTAAAATCAAAAATTTCAACGCCGTGATAATTCTTCGCAAATACCGATAGCACTTTATCAGCCAACGACATAAAATCACCCCTAACTCGAACGACGAACACAAGAGAGCGAGAATTTTCCCGGGAATTTGGTGTATCCTTAGGCGGTAGCGTGAAAAGTTTATTTCTCGAGATTATTTATAAATCGATTGTTTATCTATTGAAATGGAACTAATACAGTAAAGGGTGGAAGAATGGTTTTCAAATATTGCGATGGGGCTCTGTAAAATTGCAGACTTATGCGAAAAATCGTATTGACCCTTTTGGGTGTAAAGTAAACAAACGGGGGTTTAAAAGAGAAGAGAAATGCGGTAGGACGGTATTAGGGATCAAGTTGGCCTGCCGATGTAAGTAACATCTTATAACAGCAATATCATTAGAACTGTTATTGATACTTTACACTAATAGAACTTAAAATGATGAACTGTACGGAAAAGACATGCATTGTTGAGGTCAGCTTCCTACGGCCAAAGAACGGATATATCATAATGGAGTTGGCGTACTACGTCGATGGAACTAATGAAAATGGGGTGTTCGTTTTTAAACCACCGTTTCCATACAACTAACTGACTTCCCAAGAAAAACGGACAAATTCCTGGATTTCAAGGATTATTTGCGCCCTGGAGTGGGATGACGGAGACTATGAGTATAGCGACATTCCCCATATTTTTAAGGATATTAACGGTGTAGCCAGCGTTTATTGGACGAAGGGACTTGAAAAGTCGGCTATACTCTCGAAATACCTCGGGGTTGACGTGGAAAACGCCGATTCTTTGCTTTGTCCCAAATTAAAGAATTGCACAAAAAGTCCCAATTTAAATTGTAAATACCACGGAGATCACGTCCATTGTTGTTTATTTAAAGCCTATAAATTACACTTATGGATAATAAATAATTGAAGTGTTTGTACACCAATTGAAAATAAAATTAAAAAAACATAAGGCTAGTCCTTTGTTAGATCTTTTCACGCCGATAAGGATTTGACCTTAGCCACTCCAACTCCTCCATACATTCCTGAGCATATAAATTACACTTATGGATAAAAAATAATTGAAGTGTTTGTACACCAATTGAAAATAAAATTCATATCTGGAAGTAATTAATAAAAACTGTCATTGTAGACAAAGACTGGAAAGTGTAAAAGATAAGGTTTGAAAATGAACTGCCTGAAGTAACAGATATTAAAATTTTCACTTTTGAAGACATCATTATAAAACATCAATTATTTTAAAAAATTCTTATCTTACTTTGGTTCACCAAAATTTCATTTTCCCAAAATATTTTTCAGCAATATTTACCAAGTATTTTGTCCTCAATAGTAGTTGTCACCTAGAAGGGTTTAAGGGATACTAGCTTGGTACTGGTTTTACTTTCAACTAACATTTGATTCTAGGAGATTCAAATGCTTCGATATCTGAAAAGATTTCTCTTGAAGAGTTTAAATTTTTATATTTTAAAATTGAAAATATTGCGAAGCGGAAAATAATATAGGCCTTTTCTTTGTGATTTAGTTATTAGTGTCGAAAAGATCTGTAGATTAATCGTGATCTTTGAGAGCAACACAGCACGTTAATATTTAATACTTTGAAAGCTTTACAATTTAAGAATACGTTTTGTAAAGTTTTAATACGGTTTATATTTTGTAAGCTCTCAACGATTTTCTCACGTTATAGGGTCAATTTTCTACCTAATTTTAAATTTTTGATAAAAAATAAAATGTAAAGCCGTAGTATTTTTAAAATAACGCGCATGTTCCTTTTTAAAATACTTTCCCGAAGTAATTTTGGTGAAAAAAAGTAAGATAAGAATTTTTTAAAATAATTGATGTTTTATAATGATGTCTTCAAAAGTGAAAATTTTAATATCTGTTACTTCAGGCAGTTCATTTTCAAACCTTATCTTTTACACTTTCCAGTCTTTGTCTACAATGACAGTTTTTATTAATATCTGTCACTTCAGTCTTCATATTAATTAAAATTGTTTAGAAAATATGGGAGAAAAAGTCTTAGGGCGTTGCGCGTCCATCGGTAATTACCGGTCGTCGGTAATCTAGCTTAATTACCGGTCGTCGGTAATCTAGCTTAATTACCGGTCGTCGGTAATCTAGCTTAATTACCGGTCGTCGGTAATCTAGCTTAATTACCGGTCGTCGGTAATCTAGCTTAATTACCGGTCGTCGGTAATCTAGCTTAATTACCGGTCATCGGTAATCTAGCTTAATTACCGGTCGTCGGTAATCTAGCTTAATTACCGACGACCGGTAATCTAGCTTAATTACCGACGACCGGTAATCTAGCTTAATTACCGGTCGTCGGTAATCTAGCTTAATTTCCGGTCGTCGTTAATCTAGCTTAATTACCGATCGTCGGTAATCTAGCTTAATTACCGGTCGTCGGTAATCTAGCTTAATTACCGGTCGTCGGTAATCTAGCTCAATTACCGGTCGTCGGTAATCTAGCTTAATTACCGGTCGTCTGTAATCTAGCTTAATTACCGGTCATCGTTAATCTAGCTTAATTACCGGTCGTCGGTAATCTAGCTTAATTACCGGTCGTCGGTAATCTAGCTTAATTTCCGGTCGTCGGTAATCTAGCTTAATTACCGGTCGTCGGTAATCTAGCTTAATTACCGGTCGTCGGTAATCTAGCTTAATTACCGGTCGTCGGTAATCTAGCTTAATTACCGGTCGTCGGTAATCTAGCTTAATTACCGGTCGTCGGTAATCTAGCTTAATTACCGGTCGTCGGTAATCTAGCTTAATTACCGGTCATCGTTAATCTAGCTTAATTACCGGTCGTCGGTAATCTAGCTTAATTACCGGTCGTCGGTAATCTAGCTTAATTACCGGTCGTCGGTAATCTAGCTTAATTACCGGTCGTCGGTAATCTAGCTTAATTACCGGTCGTCGGTAATCTAGCTTAATTACCGGTCATCGTTAATCTAGCTTAATTACCGGTCGTCGGTAATCTAGCTTAATTACCGGTCGTTGGTAATCTAGCTTAATTACCGGTCGTCGGTAATCTAGCTTAATTACCGGTCGTCGGTAATCTGGTTTAATTACCAGTCGTCGGTAATCTAGCTTAATTACCGGTCATCGTTAATCTAGCTTAATTACCGGTCGTCGGTAATCTAGCTTAATTACCGGTCGTCGGTAATCTAGCTTAATTACCGGTCGTCGGTAATCTAGCTTAATTACCGGTCGTCGGTAATCTAGCTTAATTACCGGTCGTCGGTAATCTAGCTTAATTACCGGTCGTCGGTAATCTAGCTTAATTACCGGTCGTCGGTAATCTGGTTTAATTACCAGTCGTCGGAAATCTAGTTTAATTACCCTTAATTGGTAATCTAGATTAATTACCCTTAATTGGTAATCTAGATTAATTACCCTTAATTGGTAATTTAATTAGTAACCCTTAATTGGTAATTTAATTAGTAACCCTTAATTGGTAATTTAATTAGTAACCCTTAATTGGTAATCTAGTTTAATAACCTCTAATTGGTAGTCTAGTTTAATAACCTCTAATTGGTAGTCTAGTTTAATAACCTCTAATTGGTAGTCTAGTTTAATTAACTCTAATTGATAATTTATTTTAAGAACGTTTAATTGGTAAAGTACTTTAATTATTTAAATTCGTAATCTAGTTTATTATCTTTAATTGGGAGTCTAGTTTAATTATCTTTTATTGGTAATCCAGAATAATTAATAGGGAAAAGTTAAAATGTCCATTAAGCTAGTTTGAATTTGACTATATCCGCGACAATTTAGACCCGTGTGTTTTGATGGCGTCGCTGTAGCGGCCGCGTCAACGTCACTGCAACAATATTAAAGCCGTCTTATCTCACTATCGATAGGCCATTCCAACCAAAAGGCATTAAGAAGAAACAATCGGATTATTATGAGGCAACTATACGTTAAAAAAGGCCAACATTGGTCTCGCTGATATTTCCTAATAAAACAGTGTATAAATGCTAAAATATCGCAGATTGGGGTAGTTTTTAAAATTTAAAATTAAACATACTTAAAATTAATTTTTCTCAAAAACCTTAAAAATGGTCCTAGAAAAAGGTTTAAATTTTGATATAAAACCATTCCCAAACGTAACAAACGAATATTTAATTTCAAAAGGGTGGCGACAAAATGGCTAAATTTGAAAAAAACTCCATGTTATTTCTATGGGAAAATTTAACTTTTTCACCAAAAGGGCTGATTAATTTTATGGAAATGAAAACCACCCTTAGCAACTTTATTTTTTATACAATAAACTAATGGGTGGATCTTCTTGAAATTTTAACCACATATTGAGGGCCCGAATTGTAGTTCTGTGGAATTTTTTCAAAGCAGTTAATACGATACAAAAAAAGTTATAACCAATCAAAAAACCATCCTTATACATTGAAGTCGGTATGAGGTCTTATCTAAGAGAGCTATCGCTCTCATAGAATTCCCTTAAGTTCACTATTATTTGGTATAAATAACTGTTTCAAATTTCTTAAAAGCACCATTCCTTCTCACTACGTAAAGTAAAAGAAAAAACTAAAATGGAGACCAAACCAATCTGCCCTACTTTATGTAGTATCGTATATACGGCAACGTTCGGTTTAATAGCTCCGAACCTTTTCACTTTTCAAGTTTTGAAAGTAATTGTTTCCAAGTACCACGGGACGTGGCATAACGGTATTTTCCCCGATGAAAGCAAGCGTCAAATTCGGGTAAATCTCCCGTATCACGCCAACTTGGAGAATATAAGGACGAACGGACTTAAAAAAAGTCAGCAGTTTATAAAGGCATGTTATTATTATCAATATTATATTTAGACTGGCTTTATAATTTGATTTTCTAAACTAGGTGTAGAAAGTCCATCTTCCTCTAGACGTAGAATCTGAGGTGGAGGATGTCCTTAGGTTCTTTGACATCGATGTAGCCACGATTATACCCGTCATCAACCAAGATGTTCCTACTAACCCCCAGCTGGATGAAGCATCACCCTTGTCTCCACCGGCAGTACCCGAACCCATCCTGTCCCAAATTGAAGCTCCACCATCATCATCGACACCACCGCCTACCCCCGAGGGTAGTTCACCACACCTGTACGTAAAAGTACCAAGGCCTCAAACCCCACTGACGGAGCACCAAAAAAACGAGCGAGGAGAATGAAGCCAGTCATTGAAACCGATGAACTCCAACGTCAAAGCGACCTTCAGCAAATTATACAGCAAATCCTGAATGACCCCGAAGACGATTTGGATGTACAAAATCGATAACATAAATATAATAATGAAAACATTTGATTTTAAATAAAACAAAAGTGTGTGAATCCATGTTTACTTTACTGACAGTCATAAATTTCCTATATAGATAACAAAATTTCGAGTGTTGTTCGGGTGGGGTATAAAAGGCTCGATAAATTTTATTTCATTTTATTTCAAATCCAAGTCCACGAAGTTATAAACTTTAAATTTCAAAAATGTTTTCGTGTAGTACGTGTGATAAAAAATTTACCCGAAAAAATGCGATGGCAAGGCACATTCGCGAACAACATGATGGGGAAAAATATACTTGCTGCACTTGTTGACACTTGAACCAAAAAATAGGCGAATAGACCAAAATAATATTAGAAATAAGATAGTGTTTTAACTCAACTAGTTTTTTATATATCTGTATATATACTAAGATTGTGTAACGAAAAAGGCAGTTGTCACTTCAGTTATCGCAGTTAAAAGTTGTAAGCTAGCTTTTAATTTGTAACCAGTTCGCGAGTATAAGTCTTTAAGATACCATGTACGGAACTCAATAAGAGTTAAGTTTTTTTATAGTAAAATAAACCACTACTTGCATACGTTACCAAGTCTAGATTAAAGTTATTCCCACATATACCAACTCTTCAGTATTAAGACGTAACATAATGGTGCCGAAACCCAGGAGGAGCTTACTAAGTTAAAGCTCAGCAAGAAGGAGGTTACCGTCTCGACCTAACGACGTTAAGAAATCATGAAGCCATCTTAACGATCTACCAATAGAGCTGGTCGTCAAGAACACTGTAAGAGTTGTATAATATGGAACGAATACAAAAAAAAGAAGCGCCCTAAGACAGCGAACAACGAAGATAATCCAGAGCATCGCAAGTGAGATACAAAAGGAAGAAGGAACGAGCAAAGAAAGCCTAGAGACGCTACTGGAGCAACTACAAGAAAAGGAAGTAAGACTGATACCTGAGGCCTTACTTGAAGAAGAAACAAACGAGGTAGAGGAGGTTTGAGAGATCATAGCTGCGAATAAGGTAAAGCTAAAGAGAAGGCTACAAACATTTGATGAAGAATGGCCAAGACCCATCGGACGGCAGTAAAATTACCCCAAGTTGTAATTCCAAAATTCAATGGAGATCATACCCAGTGGCGAAGTTTCTGGGATCAATTCAATGCGGCAATCCATGAGAAAGAAGACATCGGAAGGGTCACTAAGTTCGTATACCTAAAGTCTTATATGGAAGGAGCCGCCTTCAACCGAGGGGCTAGTCATTCGCCAAAATTTTGTACACCTGATTACTGATTTCTTAATTTTTATGTGAGTTCCGATGATTACTGAACGAATTCCTTGATTTCTGTGATTATGATTATTTTCGGTGATTTCCATAAAGTTTACACTGATTTCCCATTATTGCCGCGGATTACTCGTGATTCCAGTTTGAATTCCAATGAATTCCGGTGATTTTTTCGTGAATGCCGTGATTACCACTGGATTCTTCGTGAATTTCTATGAATGCAGTGATTATTTCTATTTCAACTGATTACGATTTTTGTTTTGGATTTTCGAATTCCTCGATTGATTATGCGTGATTATTTCACGAAAGGTGTTATTACTGAGGTAATTACAAAGGATTACTAGTAAATCATGTGATTATTTCTGATTTTCTCTAGATTTCACGTGATTTCCAGTGATTATCGGAGATTTCTGAATACCTTTCATTACCCACAAGAATGATTTGGATTACTGAGGATTTCCTAAGAATTCTAGAAATCAAGTAATCGATTTCTGCGCTCTTGTACACCTGATTATTCAAGTGACTAACCCCTCGCCTTCAACGCCTTGACCGGTATGTCGCTGACAGAATAAAATTATGAGATCGCTATTAACCATCGGAAAAGACGTTTTGGCCGAAAGGCTGTCGCCATCAACTGCCATTTAAATAAGATAACCAGTCTGAACCCGGTCAAACGGTCAACGCACGTCGTGGCTTTGAGATCCCTTTACGACGCCTGCGATATTCAAGTCAAGGGTTTATTAGCTCTTGGAGTCCCGTCGGCAAACTATGGATACATGTTCTGTCATATGGTAATCAATTTGCTACCCCAAGATATAGCCTTGGATTACACTAGGAAGTTGGACATCGAGGAAGAATATGATGTCGAGATCCTCATGGAGCACCTGAGATCAGAAGTTGAATGTCGCGAGAGAGCACTCGTTCTAAATAAGCCATCCCGAGAAGCCGATGAGGGTTATCCGGGTCCCAGTAGTAATGAACGGTTTAGCCGAAGAGAGCAGCACGTTTCAAGATTCAATAATTACCCTCCAGGAAACAGGACGCCAACAACCGCAGTATTGAATGTCACCGTGTCAAGCCCGGAAACATGCTGTTATTGTGAAGACACCAGCCACAAACCAGAAGATTGCCAATCCGTATCTCTTCAGCGTAAATTGGATATCTTATCTCAGCACGGAAGATGTTTCTTGTGTTTAAAGACCAGACACACAGCTAGGCGCTGCAAGTCGAGAAGAAGATTCGAGAAATGTCAACGTAGGCATCACAAGTCCATCTGCAGGGAGATATATGGCGAGAAATCAGAGACGTCGGCTACTAATGGTGAGAAAGCAGATGACGACACGGCAGCGGTGTCCATGGCGGCGGTTGTTCCTGGAGGGCAGTCCTATGGTCAAGACGTATTACTCCAAACGATCGTAGTATACGCAAAAGGAGATGGCGAAAAGGTCCCAATAAGATGTCTTCTGGACAACGTTGCACAGAGATCGTTCATTTCACAAGATCTGGTTGACAAGCCAAAGTTACCAGTTGAAGGTCAAGGAACTATTCACGTCGGAGGTTTTGAGAGCAACAAGTCAAGCACCTCAGTCAGAAGAAAGGTCAAAATCACGCTGATCAATCTCATCGATCCAGAGAGCCGATTCATGTTGACAGTTTTCGAGAGTCCGAAGATACTCGGAGCAACCATCAAGATGCCTGGAGAAGAAATACGACAGAAGATGGCACAAAATGGAATAAAACTAGCAGATATCACGGAGATAGAGGAAAAATCCGTACCGAGAGAGATATCCATGCTGATTGCAGCAGACTACTACTGGACAATAGTCACGGGAAAAATCCATCGTTTGAGCAACTCCTTCGTAGCCTTGGAAAGTAAATTAGGATGGGCCGTCCAGGGTCCGACTCCAATGACAGCTAACGTATTCGCTCAGGCTGTTGTCGTTATGAATACGGCCATTGAAGTAGAAGACGAAGTTAACGAGAACCTGAAAGCATTCTGGGAAATCGAATCCTTGGGGATTAATGAAGAGGGCCTAATATCAAAGGCTGACGAAGACATCGTTGTCGAGCATAATGCCTCTATCCGGTTTCAAGATGGTCGTTACGAGGTTAGACTTCCCTGGAGATCGAGTCGAGAGGAACTGGGCCATAACCTTGGTTTAGCAAGTCAGCGAATGCACGGCCTCGTGAAGAAGTTGTCACGGGATCCTGTGCTGTTCCATCGATATCAGGACACCTTCCAACATTACCTGAAGCAAGGCATAATAGAGATAGTACCAGAGAAGGAGATCAACAGTGATGGGCCGAAGTTTTACATTCCCCACTTCCCAGTAATTCGAGAGGAGAAAGAAAGAACGAAATTCCGAGTAGTCCACGACGCTGCAGCACATGAAAAAGGGAAACCATCCTTGAACTCCCTACTACATCCAGGACCAAATCTAAATCCGGATCTGTTGGCGACTCTGATGAGATTCCGAAATGGAAAGATAGCTATTATGGCCGACGTCGAGAAGGCCTTCCTTGTGATTTCATTAATACCAGAAGATCGGGAATTTACAAGGTTTCTCTGGATAAAGGCCTTGCCAAAGAAGGCCGAACCTGTGGAGTTCATTCATTTTCGGGTGACAAGAGTTCTGTTTGGGGTCAGCTCTAGTCTATTTCTGTTGACAGCCACGTTGAGACATCATTTCGCTCGATGTCAGCATGAGTATCCAGAAGTCTGCAAGGAACTTGAGAAGAGCCTCAATGTGGATGATTTAGTAACCAGCCAGCCGGATATTGAACAAGCAAAGGCGTTATACTATCAATCAAAGGACATATTCTCACGGGCCGGCAAGAATCTACGAAAATGGATGTCAAATTCAGCAGAACTATCCAAATGCTGACAAGAGCGGTAGACCTCGGAAAAGTCGCTAGTCCTTGGTACTGGGCACTCTAACCCATCCCTCAAGGTCCTTGGAATATCATGGAAGTCGGGGTCAGATAATTTCACGTTCGACATCTCAGAATAGCTAGAATTCATGAAAATCCGAAGAAATACCAAGCGAAGCGTGCTACAAGCAGCCTCCCGTGTTTTTGATCCTGTCGGTTTCGTTTCGCCCTTCTTGATTCGAGTTAAATGCCTGTTCCAAAAGCTATGGATAGAGGGAATCGAATGGGATGCGGAACTCCCAGCAAATCTGCGACAAGAATGGGATCAATGGTGTCTCGAGCTTTCAATTCTCCAGAAGATCAGTATTCCGCGGTGGTATTATGAAGAAGCGAAGGACGAAATAACCTCGATAGAAATCCATCTGTTCTGCGACGCGAGCAAGCAAGCCTACGCCGCAGTCGCATACCTGAGATATGAAACGACGACAGGAAGGGTCGGAATAAGCCTTCTTTCCTCAAAGACCAGAGTAGGCCCAATAAAGGAGATAAAGATTCCCCGACTCGAATTGATGGCTGCTGTGATCGGGGCCCGCTTGTTGCAGTATGCGCTGAAGGTCATCGAGGGAGACATAACTACCTATTACTGTTGGACGGACTCGATGATAGTAGTCCATTGGATTCAACGGCTGGCAAGAGAATGGAAACCCTTCGTTGCCAATAGGGTAGATGAAATTCATGCGCTGACAGCACCTTCATCTTGGAGACACTGTGATGGGAAAACAAATCCGGATGACTGCCCATCAAGAGGTTGCACGATACAAGAACTCGAAACCAATCCCATCTGGTGGAAAGGACCGCCATGGTTAGCAGAAGAAAAGTCATCATGGCCACAAAACCCAAGCCATTCCATCGTTCAGAAGAAGGAAGCTGACACTGAGAGACGTGTCACCGTTCAGTTAACAAGTCAAGTTGAGGAGAAACAGCCACTTCTAAGGCTGGAAAAGTACAGCTCGATTACACTGGTTTTTCGAGTCACCGCATGGATTGTACGCTTCATTAAAAACGCCAGAAAGATCACCCCTAAACTGAAGGGTCCACTATGCGCCGAGGAAATCGAGAACGCACAGAAAATCTGGATTCGCCTTGTTCAAGAACAGTCCTTCCCCAGGGAATTCTGTGACGGCAATTGACTTCGCTGGTCTATTGTTTACGAAGAACGGTGTGGAAACGTCAAAAACCTACATAGCTCTCTTCACCTGTGGAGTAACAAGAGCAATTCATTTGGAGCTGGTGTCTGATCTAAGCGCAGACACGTTCATGATGGCGTTAAGAAGATTCATAGCGCGGAGAGGAGTCTGCTCAACCATCTACTCTGACAATGCCAGATCCTTCAAAAGAGCGGACAAAGACCTACAGAAGCTGTACGAGAACGTGGAAGGAGGACCATTTCAAGAGTATCTTGTCATCGAAAAATTAAATGGAAAAATATCGTTGAGCGTGCCGCCTGGTGGGGCGGGTTCTGGGAGAGACTTGTCCGGAGCGTTAAAATCAGCCTATAGAAATCACTAGGGAGAAACACCCTCTCCCATGAAGAACTTAACACTATTCTTACCGAAATAGAAGCAGTCGTAAATTCTAGACCTCTGACGTACAGTGAAGCCGACCCTGGAGAACCCTCGCCGTTAACCCCAGCACATTTCCTGATTGGGAAACGAGCCACTTCAGTTCCTGTCCACAACCTTGCGAATGTTGATCTCAATCCCAATAGAAGCCAACTTCAATTCCGACTCAAGCATCGAAACACTTTAGTAAATCAGTTCTGGAAGCGCTGGCGAAATCATTATCTTCTCGAGATCCGTTCAGCCCACAGTACCAAAACAGTAGTCAATCCAGTCCCATTCAAGGTCGATGACGTGGTCCTTGTAGAAGAAGCTAAGCTACCTCGCCAAGTATGGCGTATTGGACGAATCACCGAAACCCATCCTGGTCGTGACGGGAAGATACGAGCCTGTACTATTCATCTACCGGGAAAAGTGAACATCCGACGAGCAGTACAAAATCTCTACAACTTGGAAATTAATGAACAGTCGACCACCGTTCATGGGGCGGATGATGTTGAGATTTAGACTAAAAAATAGGCGAACAGACCAAAATAATATTAGAAATAAGATAGTGTTTTAACTCAACTAGTTTTTTATATATCTGTAAATATATACTAAGATTGTGTAACAAAAAAGGCAGTTGTCACTTCAGTTATCGCAGTTATCAGTTGTAAGCTTGCTTTTAATTTGTAACCAGTTCGCGAGTATAAGTCTTTAAGATACCATGTACGCAACTCAATAAAAGTTAAGTTTTTACCTCTCCGTGTGACGTAGTGCCATTTCCGAACTGCTTTCACAGTCACGGAAATGGCTCCTCTTCTTGAGTTCTTTCACCACCATCTTCTGGTCTTTGTCCATCCCACACGGACACCAGTCTGTTCTTACTGGCCTCTAATCACCACCATCTTTTGGTCTTCGTCCATCCCACACGGACACCAGTCTGTTCTTACTGGCTTCTAATCACCACCATCTTCTGTTCTTTGTCAATCCCACATTGACACCAGTCTGCACTTACACTGGCTTCTAACACCACCATCCACTGGTCTTCCGGCTTTTCCACATAGACACCAATCTGTATCATTGGCTTCTACCACCTCCATCCACTGGTTTTCCGTCTATTCCACATAGACACCAATCTGTATCATTGGCTTCTACTCCATTATCATCGTTTGGTTTTAGGAAATACACGGCGATCAGCTAGGGTTACGAGAAACGTCTAGCCTCCCTAAGGTGGGATCGCCACCAAAGGTTTTCGCAATTGCGCTTTTTCCTAACTATTATAATGGAAACGAATCGTATATATACCCCAAAATTTGAAGAAAGCAGGCAAGAGGGGTACCCTTCACTTTAAACGTCAATATTAACAAAGTTTGAGGTGATAATAGGTATAACTTTAATTTAAACGATTTAACTATTATTAATGTTAATTATTGAAGATTAAAATAATTAAAAATAATTATATTTATTTATATAATATTAAAGATAAACCTTTCGTGCAAAGAGATTATCATCGCCTCCTATATCTACCAAGGCCCGTGCATGCGATATATTTCATTCATTGCCTCCTATATCTATCAAGGCCCGTGCATTGCGATATACTTTTCAAAACAACAACCAAAATGGGAAACTCCTCTCAGAAACATAATAATTTCTTTTCTCTGTATATGAAATGAAAATATGGAAAATATTGCGCTCCTTCTTTAATGGTATGAATCCTTGCCTGCCTATTAATACTTTACGTAGGAGTAATACGTTTTTAGCGAAGTCTAGATAGGATAAACATAAGCGAGATTGTTTCGAAAAAACATACTGCTTCCACTAATGGGTTTATACTCCTTGTTACTGTTGTATAGAGTAATCATGATAAAAGCTTAAAAAATTACGAGAGGACAGACCTTTTTTATCCTCTTGTTTTATTCTTAATTAGAATATAAAACATTTATTTTGTATCAAAAAATATATTTTGGTGCTGAGATTGCTTTAGAAAAATCCAAACGGTTAGGCATTGGTAAAAAAGACATGTGTAAGCTATTTGCAGAGATGATAATTGTTTAACATGTTTTAAATAAGACTGAAGCTTCCACTGTTGTGACTGAAAACCATCTAGGTGTAGATAACAGTCAGACCAAAAAATATATATTTTAAATCTAATCAGATACGCCCACCTAGTTGAAAATAGAACTTTTAAATTTGCGGGAGCCATTCTTGAGAATTTTTCTTTGCTTGTAGGTTGTCAATTTATCTACCAGTAAATATTTGTGTGTGTAAAAAGCGATAGTTGCACATTTATGTTGTTTAAGGGGGTAGTGAGAGTTATCTCGACACGGAGAGGTAATACGTTGGGTTCCCAACTTTTCGTACTAGTTTGTCATAACTTTTGATTTTCTGAACCAATTGACAATATGAAAACAGTTCTGGATTCTACATGACTAGTCGCGTGCAACGCTAGCATTGTTAATCCATTTGAAGCATTATTTTATAACGTCATTATCGGGGGGCTTTACTATTTCCGCTATGGCTAACGCCCTATTAGCACCACAGTGTCATTTTTAATTTTAAAATAATTTTGAGAAGTCAACCTATCTAGAAATAGGAAAAAAACGGCAGCCAAATGAAAACGTCCAGAATCTTTTGTCCGGGACTGTACATCATTTTAATACGCGCAATAATAAGACAATAAGTTTAAAAACAGTAACGGTTTATTTCTCGAAGTTTTGCATTTGTTAACCCAGGGTTTTAACTCTCCGTAAAACAAGAGTTCCTCGATTTAATTCTCCGGTATAGGCGCGAATCGAAGATAAACAACGAACCACTTTTAAACCGTGATGGATTCAGTCTTCTCGCCAATTAATTATAATGGAAATCCAAGTCCCACTTAATCTAGCAACGATTGAACTTTTTTATTAAAGAATAACCGATGTTTCGCGATGGAAACGCGCTGCAAATTCACGGTACATCGGCCGTGTCTACCACGAAGTCAAATATACTGTTTTATGCTAAGAACCAAAACAGAAGAGGGGATGCAAATAAGCAAGACTTTAAATGCCAATCATTGATGTCACGGTTATTAATCTGACGGGATGATTTCATGTAAGTTTTAGCATTCGGTGATACCATGAATTTATTTATTAACATGAACATATATGTGCATTGACTAGTTAAACTACATATTCAGAGATGGGTGGGGCTTAGTATGCGTGAGCACAGAGCATTTCCGGCGGTTTGTTTTTAAAGCAGACGACGCTTAATGCTTCTAGCGCTGTTCACTCCGGAGTCCGGGAACGCGTTCCGTTTGGCATGAGTCTCAAGACACAGGAATTGAGAAATATTAAGGTATGGTTTTAAAACAAATAAATCTAATATACATTTCAGGACTTTCGATATAATGCTCATACAAGATATTTCCACTGATCTATAGAATAGAATAGCATAAAGAGATGGCTAATCGTCAAAGTGTTCCTAAGCCTAGGACAAAGATAGTGACGAAGCCAAAGAGTACTTATGGTAAAATCACAAAAAAGAGGTTGGAGACTCGAAAACAAACGATGTTGAAATAATATCGTCTTGAATTAAAAATGTTCTTCAAGAAGATTTGGTGTTAAACGTGGAAAACATCTTAATAGCAAATGTTGAAGGTTCCAAAGCTTCCAAAATGAAACTGATACAAGACATAGGATTTAGATAATCTGGCTCGGAAACATCAACAAACTCATCTAAAGTAGATCTAGTGTACGAAATGAGAAGTACATTTCTGAACCTTTATGAAAACATTGCGCAAGAAAACTGTCAAAAATGAGGACAAGCAAATAGAAATAGAAAGGCAATGGTATTCTACTTTTGCAAGGCTCTTGACAACAATTTGGAGAAGTCATCTGTGCCATTTTCTAAAGAATGTGATATTTTAATCAGTATTTTAAAAAAGTACTCGGAAAGTCATAGTCTGAGTGACATAGTCCCAGGTTTTCATGCCGTCGCACATTCTACCTTTGAAATTTTAATGAAATTTTGCCTCAGAGAAGACAAAATCAACACACCAAGATCAAACGCTAACATTGACCTGAAAAACAATAAAGTAGAGTATGTGATATGCTACATGTGAAATACATAATTTACCATTCCCCTGATAATTAAATATGTTTCTTAGATTCATTGATGGTGATCATCATTAAGATTAATTACACTGGCTGGAGGGTGCCTGGGTCAAATGATGAGCCTCCACTAGGAAGCCAGGAATAAGAAAGGCCAACCAAACATTAAATATGTAAATTTCATAACGTCCATAACGATGAGCGAAAAAGAGAAAAATACTCTGGAGGTGTCCTTGAAAGACAGAGATAGGTGTGGTTTATTATTTCCGCGAAAGGAACTGAACCATTTCCTTTTAATATTTGAAAGAGAGTTGAATAAAGTTGCCAGTAAAGAAACCATGAAATTGCATGGAGCAAACGCAATCAAGGTAATATGGTGGTTCTTTAATCTAATTCGATTTTGAAAAACAAAATAAGACCAAAAGTTTATTAGGGGAAAGTATGCTACGCGCCTTAGAGCCAATGTTAAGAATAACGTCCATCAAATTCGCGCCATAGAAAACATAGCCGTATAGTCCTTGTAATGGACTGGCAGTAGATCGTGACGTTTCCATGGTTACCTCCAAAAAATAGTACGTTTCCAAGCAAGGCCGACTGTATAATATAGTCGGCCTTGTTCCAAGGTAGAATCGTAGAAAAAATGGCGTCGCGATCATCAACTGCCGTCTTTTCATCCCAATTTGGCCCAGAACTTAAATCAAAACTAGTCCAAACAACTGTAAAATACAATATATTGCAAAAAAGGGGACACCTTTGTAGTTGCGACGAAGTTTCAAAAGAAGAACCTCCCTATAAACGGGTGAGGCTTGAAGAAAACTCTCAGGTAAGGTTTAAGCCTTGGCGTTTATATTATCAAAGTCTGATTTTGAAATATATAACAATGTCTTTCGTAGTTAAATTGCAATAAATATATAAACTTAATTACAAGGATGTTCTGAAAGTGTAACATTGGCCAAAGTTATGGCTTGGCTTATGAACAAAGATAAAAATAAATGTCTCTTAATAAAAGAAAACCTCAGTCTTCTTGGCAAAGAGGTAATGATTTTCTAGTCATTGGGTTCCAGTCTGAATAAATTTACTCTCAATTTATAGATACTTTTGTAAATAACAGGGAAGGATCGGTTCATATTAAAGTACGGATTGGATCCAATTAAAATTGTTGTACAAGATGATGGGGAAACGTCAGTTTTTCACGTCTTTAAGAGTTGCGCAAACAAAGATCAACTGTTTAAAAACGAAGTGTTTCTTGAAAATATCGCGATGAGCATTTTTCACCAACTTTTAGATGATACTTAGTCATGTGCCCAGGCCTTACTGAAGACTCAATTAAATTGATATAAACATTACCATTTATGCCACAAAAAATAATCAAATTAGCTTATCTGTTGTTGTTACTGGGTCATGCCGAACTAATTAACCACTAAGTTTAAACAAAAATTGATTCAATTTATTCAACTAAATGCCGGAAACATACTGCGTAATCAAACATGAATTCAACTGATTTTATATACTGAATGAGAACATTAAAAAACATTAAACAGATCGATATAAAAAATAAAACAATAAAAAATAACATCTACAGGATATTATCTCTAATACAACAGTCCCTCTTAATTTGCGTAGATTTTAGGGTTTAAGTTCATGTTTAATCGGATGGATTCCTAGATACGATATGCATGATAGATGCTTCGGCCGGAAGAGACTCTTTGTGAAAACATCCGCCGGCATATCTTCAGTTTTCATGTATTTCAATTCAATCTGCCCTTTCTCGTAATGATCTCTAATGAAATGGTGCCGGATGTCTATATGTTTCGTCCTGGTGTGGAAGACAGGATTTCAAGCCATCTTTTGGGCACCTTGGTTGTCGTTGTACAGCGTTATCCTGGAAACTGGTTCTCCGATCTCATATAGAAACGATGTCAAGAAAATTGCCTCCTTGGTGGCATCTGACAGAGCCATGTACTCGGCTTCGGTACTGGACAGGGCAACTGTGCGTTGCTTTCTAGCTTCCCAGGAAACTACCGCATCGGCGAATTTGAAGGCATATCCGGTGTATGATTTCCGATCCTTTACAGAACCGCCCCAGTCTGCATCGACGAACCCCTCGATGTCCATTCCAGTCCTCTTGAAAATCAGTCCATGATCAATGGTTGCCTTCAAGTATGTTAGCACCCTTTTTCCGGCTATGGAGTGTTGTTCGTCATAGCTTGTATTGAATTGACTGAGAGCGCTGATGGCGTATGAAATGTGTGGACGAGTTGATATGGCTAAATACATAAGTGATCCAACCAACGACTGATACGGGATACTGCTCATCTCCTCTAACGAAGGGGATTCAGGTCTCTGCAATTTCACGTTGGCATCCATGGGTGTTGCTATGGCCTTTGATTCCAGCATACCAAAACGCTCTAGTACAGACTCTCCATATTTCTTCTGAGAGATTGTAATGGTGTGTTCTTCGACGTTTTGATGGAACTCCATCCCCAGGCAAAAGTGAATTGGACCCATGTCTTTCATTTCGAAGCAGTTTCCCAATCCGAGCTTAATGTCCTTCATCCAGGTCAAAACATTTGAAAAGAGAATGAGATCATCCACATAGATAGCAATAATCATGATTTCCTTGGACACTCTCGAAAAATAGACGCATGGATCGCTTTTCAGTGGTTTCATTCCAATTTCTGTCAGCTTCTGGTGTAGCTTCTTATACCACTGATGACCAGACTGCTTAAGTCCATACAGGGATTTCTTGAGGCGACACACCTTGCAACCTTTGGTTTTTAGATCCTGGATCCATTTTCTTGATGTAAGGGCGACTGTCTCACTTTCCTTGAGCGAATGCGATATGTCTTGCAGAGATTCCTTTAGGCCTTCTGGGATTTCCATGTAAATCTCTTCTTCAATTTCGCCATGGAGGTAGGCGGTGACTACATCCATCTGGTGAACCAATAATCCTTTTTCAACCGATAAGGCCATTAGAAGTCTGATCGAACTTGAACGGACGACAGGTGCAAAGGTTTCATGATAATCAATTCCGGGCCTTTGGGCAAAACCTTTCGCAACTAGACGAGCCTTCCTTCGTTCAACGTCGCCATGTGAATTGTATTTCGTTCGAAAAATGAGTCGGTTTCCCAGAATGTTTTGGTGCTCTGGACTTTCAACGATTTCCCATGTGTTGCACTTGATTTGCGAGATAAATTCTGCATTAATTGCGTCCTTCCAGTTCCGTGAGTATGGAGAGGCCAAAACATTTTCATAGTTAAAGGATTTGATGGAGCCAGTAACCTCGCCGATTCATCGGGTTCTTCCGTTTCTGCTTCCTCTTCCGGTTCCTCCGTTTTATTGACTGGGATCATCTTGCCTTGGTCTTCCAGGGAGTCCGGTTTTAAGAAGCGTGGGCTTTCCAGGGCCTTTCTTCATCTTTAATGGAGCTGGAACCACGAGTTCTTTCTGATCCTCGTTGATGTCTGGGTTTTCTGCTAACGTTTCCGAACATTTATCGGATGAACGTAGGAACGGGAGTTGAATTTCTTTATGGTTCAGTCCGTCGTACTTTGAGCAAACTTCCGGGGTAGAAAATTCTTCATAACTGCCTTGAGTATCGAACTTCTCCAGGAATTTTACATTTCTACTTCGGACAATCTTCCTCTCGGCCGGAATCCATAGTCGGTAAGCCTTTGATTCATGCGAATAGCCAATGAAGATGCATTCCTTGCTTTTGGCGTCGAGTTTTCCCCTTTTAACGTCTTCGTCTAGCATGAGCGCCTTTACTCCAAAAATCTTTGTATGAAGAAGTGATGGTTTCTTTCCCGTCCATCTGGAATAGGGTATTTCTCCCTTTATGCTTCGAGAAGGACAGCGGTTTCGGACATAATTCGCAGTTGATATGGCCTCAACCCAAAAAGACGGAGCAAGGTTAGACTGAATCAGCATGCATCTTGCCGTGTCCAGTAGACTCCGGTTCATCCTCTCAGATACAACATTTTGCTCAGGAGTATGCGGTACTGTCAGCCTTCTGGTGATTCCATTCTCTCTCAAGTACTGGTCGAAATTCTGATTGCAATACTTTGAACCGTTGTCAGACTGCTGTACTTTAATTTTCTTCCCAGTTTGTAACTCTGCTCGTTGCTTGAAATCTGTAAAGACCTCCAGCACTTCTGTTTTGCGCTTTAGGAAGTTTACTTCACTCCACCGGGAATAGTCGTCAATGAAAAGTACAAAATATCTTGCTCCGCTCAATGAGGAATAGGTCCGCATACGTCCGATTGTACTATTTCCAATAAGGCTGAGGTACGATCTTCACCGGATTTTGGAAAAGGCATCTACGACTGCTTCCCTTTTATGCAAATTTCGCAAACGCCGAGATTTTCATCCTTCTTAAGATTAATCCCATATGCCAGATTTCTTCGACACATATCCTTTAGAGTCTTTTCATTTAGGTGACCCAAACGAAAATGCCAGTCTTCGATGGTGGTCTTTGGTGAAATTTCCACTTGCACTGCATGGCTCTTGTCATCTGGTTTTCTCAGGAAATAGAGGTCTCCAACTCGGACCCCAACAGCTATAACTTCTCCGTCGGATTTCCGGATACAAGCACTGTTTTTCTTGAATATTACTTCATGGCCCCTATCTGTAATCTTCGAGACGGACATGAGGTTTGTACGCAGATCCGGAACATGAAGAGCTCGTTCCAGTCGCATGACCTTTTCGCTAATTCCAGTTGTTCCGGATACTTTGATATCGCCTATGCCCGCTATTTTCGTGGATCCCATATTTGCCAGGTTCAGTTTCTTAGTAACTTCGTGATAGGACTGGAAATTTTCTTTCTTCGAGGACATATGCGACGTGGCTCCGCTATCCAGACACCAGTCATCTAGTTCCCGGCCATCATTTTCGCTTTCTACCATCATGGCTTCTCCTACTGTACTAGCCCGGTAAGTAGATCCATTTCTTCTTTCTGGACAGTTGGCAACCTTATGCCCTGGTTTCCTGCACCCATGACATTTATACTTTAAAATGCTTTTACCTTCTCGCGGGCTTCTGATTCTACCCGTTACGGACTTCATTCGTGGTTGATGGTTGCTACTTGTCATCGCATTATGAAATGGATCGTCCGTTTTTGAGATTCGAGCGTTCGTTTCCTCAAGAATCTTAACCTTCAGGGCTTCAGGATCCGGCAACGTGTCTCGGGTTTCAATAGCACATCGAAAATTCTCGAATGATTCCGGCAAACTATATAACAGCATTATGGCGAGTAATTCTTGGTTAATTACCAGTTGCATATTCGCCAGCTTGTCCACAGTTTCGAAAAACTCCTTCATATGCTCCTGGAAATTTTCACCCTCTTGCATTTTCTTCAGGGTAAGCTTTTTCAGCAGAGTTGCCATGCGAGCCGGTCCTCTTGATTGATATATAAATTCAAGTTTCGTCCACACGTCCCGAGAAGTGACGCAATTCTTCACTTGTTTCAGTTCTGACGGACTGATAGCCAGAATCAAATCCGATTTCGCTTTCCGGTCATTCCTATCCCAGTCTTTAACCAACTGAGAGTTTCCTTCCACTCCTGGTATAAGAGTTGGTCTAGTGATTTTCCCTTCGACATATTCCCATAAGTCGTTCTTGTTAAGTAAAGCTTCTACTTTGCATCCTCCAGGTATCGTAATTTTCTTTCGTCAGTGTTTCAATCCGTACTTGGTGACTTCCAGCCATCCTTGAAATTGATCTTGACACGTACTGGCTAACTCACGACTCCTAACCTACTTCTAATGCGCGGTGGGAGCGTACTGGGCCTATAACCTGTTGTTGTTACTGGGTCATGCCGAACTAATTAACACCTAAGTTTAAACAAAAATTGATTTAACTTTATTCAACTAAATGCCGGAAACATACTGCGTAATCAAACATGAATTCAACTGATTTTATATACTGAATGAGAACATTAAAAAACATTAAACAGATCGATATAAAAAATAAAACAATAAAAAATAACATCTACAGGATATTATCTCTAATACATTTAAGTCAGTTCCCAGTTATCTGTTCTCAGATATCACTTGTCAGTGTTCAGTCAGTAGCGTTCCCGGAAATTAACTTAAATGTTCTAATTAAATTAATAAAGAGTTTATAACCAGTTAAACGCAGAGTCGTTCTTGCGTCAAACAACAACATTATCCTTCCGAGCATTACCTTTTGGCATGGTTTAAGCCCCCCAAAAAGGTCCGAATGACTGAACTTGAATCTGTACTTAATGCAGTTATCGTTCTCGATATTCTAAAACGTTGTGCAATAAAAAGTTACAATCTACTAGAGATGAAGACGTTTCTGCGGTAAAAGATACGACTTCACCAACTTCGAAACACAAATTGAAATATATGTCCTCAAACTCGGTAAGAATCCGTCGAAGAAAAGAGAGGTGTAGAAAGCAACGGTTAGTTCAAGTTAATTCTAGACTTTCGGAGAAGTGTCAAAAATTAGAATTAAATTTTTCGGAGAAAAAAAGTAATGACATGTGACGATTTTTATTTTTTATTAAAAAAACTATTATAGCTGAAGACTTTAAATTTTACAGGATAATATCAAACCTTTCAATACACGTCTCATTAAAAATTCAAGAGATTTGAACCAGTAGATGCACTAATATTGTCAAAAACGTTGAAAAAAACTGGTCCTCTCCCATAGAGGCCCATGTTAAAACCAGACGGGTTTGAATTTTAGACCGAACCTATTTTTCAGGGTCGATTGAGCGGGCTTCTATAGCGCGTGCAACTTGCGTGATCGAGTGGGCTGTGCTTAAATGAGCTCTTATTGGCGAGTTCAAGCCCACGTGATCTTTGTTTTTTAAACTTCAAAAATCTAATCAAATGGCTCCTCGTCACCTCGTGCAAACCTCGTGTCATTGCGCGCTGGATGGAAACTTGGATAGTATTCCTTGACAAGGTTCTGAATTTTTAATCGCGATAAAATTCATTATTTAATCATTAAAGCTTTGAGATTTATTTATTGTTGCGCAGAGGTAAATATATTTACTTAATGTTATAATTAGACCTAAATATTAACCACTATTGCTATCTATTTACTTTTGCTATTTGTAGTACTGTTTGACGTTTGTAATGAGTTTTAATTATGATTTAATGTGTTAATTATACCAATTAATTTTTAAATAGGCTTAAGATGGATCGGTCTGCGTCAAACCATGAAGCTACGTTCCCGGAGAAAATAGGAACTCCTTCTAAAGGGAGACAAACGAGTGAGAATCAATTGGATAAAGTTTTAACGGAGAAAAAGCAAGCTGAAGATAAAATTCAAATGTTGGGGAACAAACTGCATCAGATGAACCAGAATATGGAATGCCAACGACGCAATTTTGAAGCTGCTAAAAGCTCGTTAGAAATGAAGTTCAAGGAGAAGGAGAATGCACCGAGGGAAGAGTTGAAACAGCATTCCCAACAGATTGCTGAGGCTGAGAAACTAATGAATGAGTTTAAAAGCAAGTTTAATCAGGCCCAACATCAGCTTTCTGCTTCGGAGAAAGAAAAAGCCTTAAATGTGTAGGTTTTGGTTTGTTATTTAATATTTAATTATTATATTTTATAATATAATTATATAAATTATATTTTTATTTTTAAATTATATTTTTATTTTTAAATTATATTTTTATTTTTAAATTATATTTTTATTTTTAAATTATTTTTTTTATTTTTTATTTATAAGTTATTTTGCGGCATATTTTTATATAACCGCTGTAAAAATTGCTTTCATTTTATTAATAAATAATTTTTTCCAAGGCCTTTGTTTGTTTCTTATAAGAGTTGAATAAAGGTATCTTCTTTTCTTAAAATTGAATTCATTTATAGGCCTAATTTATTATATTCAAAGTAGCCTCTTAAAGTTAAGTTAAATCGTGTAATTAATCTTCCTAACTTAATTTTTAACGAAAATATTCAGGTTTATTCGATTTTTAAGCCTAAACACGTGTAGTTACGACGTTAGAATTTTGGCGCCTTCTTTTCTTAAAATTGAATTTATTTATAGGCCTAATTATTTATTACGTTCAAAATAACCTCTTAAAATTACGTTAAATCGTTAAATTCATCATTTATAGCTTAATTTTCTATAAATTGTACAGGGCCTACCTTGTAGATATGACATGACACCCTTCCGTAATGTTACCGTTTTACGCTACGTAACTTAATACTGTATTCATCATTACTTTTTGTTGGCGCTTCAACATTCTCATTTGAGGACAGGTATACACGGTTTCATTATTTGTTAATCCCACTAAAATGCTGCTAATTGTGAAGGTGTGTGATATAATTTTTGATCCTATTGAATCAGTCATACTGTGATGTTACGTTATCATTTTATAAACTATTTGTTACCAACAGTGGATTGTTTAATTCATAAGTAACAGTGAAGGACAGTGTCGTTATATAATTTAATTGGTGAAATAATTTTCAGGTTTACATCACAGATTCTCTCAACGTAACCACGTTAGAAACGGAGGGTTACGTTGTTTGCTATTTCCACAGTCCACATTGCCGTTTGTTTATTGGTTTAAATTGCTATGAATTGTATAGGTATTTGATTTAATTACTGGTATTCAAGCTAAACTATAGAATAACATATTGTATAGATAATCTTTATGTTACCACAAACCTAGCACAGGATATGATAAAAATTGAACGCAATATGTTGGAAATAATCAAAAACTCCTCTAAACATTAGAATTAAGGTGAATTAATTGTTGAAAGTCATTTTATAAGCTTAATGAGCACTGACGACAAGTTAATTTCAACGTAATTAAGTATAATTAACGTGAAATTAAACCCCAAATATACATATTTTGGATGAAAACTCAGATAACTCTTAAATGATGTTCTTGATTAAGATTGTATCTACCCAAGCCGTTGGTAAAGCCCCATGTTTTCTCTTTCACACTTAAGATAATTTAAATTATCTCCAAAGTTTCTTAATAGGCGCGAAATTCAAAAGCTTAGCGTGAAATGAGAATCGAAAACTCCACTAAAAATTGCAATTAAGGTGAAGTATACATTTAAACTCATTTTATAACCTAATTGTACACTGCCAAAACACAATCCTACGTTAATTTTAACTCAATTTAATATAATTAACGTGAAATTAAACCAAAATATACATTTTTGGATAAAAGCTCAAATAACATTTAAATAAACTGTTTAATTATGATTAAAACTACCCAAGCCATTGGTAAAGCCCAATATTTTCTATTTCACACTTAGGTTAATTTAAACTATCTTTAAAGTACATTAATTGCAGCGAAATTCAAAAGTTTAGGGTACCATAATGATGAATATATGGCAAAAATATTAAACTGCACTAAACATTGCAATTAGGGTAAAAAATTCGAATAAATTTTAAGCTTAATCCACTCTCACGAACCACGCTCAAATTAAGATTAAAACCTTACAAGTTTTTCGTACAGCCACAGTAGTTTCCTATTTCACTTTCAAATTAATGATCATAATAATGATCGTTAAAATACATCAAAAGCGCATACATTAAAATTTTAGGGTAATTGCAATTAAAGTTAATATTTTATTGAAACTTGTATTATAAACTAAATCCACACTAGATAAACAAGATAAGCCGTTAAATTAAACTTAATCAAGTACAATTAATGTGAAATTAACCCAAAACACGAATGTTTTGGGTAAATTCATGGATAACTTATAATTAAGCTAACAAATTAAAATTAAAACTACACTTATCCTTCACCCAGCCTCCATTTTCCTGTTTAATTCTTACGATTAATTAAATTGTCATTTAAAAGCATTTTCCCCATTTTTAAAAGAGAGCCATTGAAAAGGCGCGATATTTAAAAGTTTTGGGGCAAAATAGTCAATGTTCCGCAAGAGTCAAACAGTCACTCCTCTAAAGTTTCCAGTTTAGGAGAATTTCTGGTTCAAACTCGTATAATAAACTGCAATAACACTAATAAAAGAAGATAAGCCGTTAATTTCAACTTAATAACCATATTTAACGTGAAATTAATCGAAAACAATAGGTTTTTTGGGTAACTTCAGATAACCCTTAACTGAAATAACAAAATAAGATTTAACTACGCTAGTTGTTCTTTTGCCTAAATGTTTTCCTATTTAACGCTAAAATTAATTACATTATCACTATAATGCATTAATAGGCTCCATATACAAAATTTTGGGGTAAGGAATGTGTCAAAATGTAACTTTTCCATTTAAATTTTAATATATAATTAACATAGTTCACCAGCAACAATTTAATCTGGCAACATTCAATGTAATAGTGTTGCCAATAAAACAAGGGCGTCTAGCCCATAACTAAGCCACATCGCTAGCCATCTCTGGTTATCCATAATTCAATAAATTTTCTTCTTCAGAAATATCACTTCATACCAGTCAAGTGGGGGAGCAACAGAAAATTTTAAAGCACAGTCTTACGATAAATCTTGAAATTTGGGTCTCAAATTACAACCTCTAATCTGTTTGGTACACATCAACGTCAACGTCAACGTAAATGTTCAACGTGATTACCATTGTGGTGTAGGCACTCTTCATCTGTCCATGTCTTGCAATAACTTTACAAGCAACGACCTCATGATGCAGGAAGTCCAAGTAAATGCCTTCAGAGATTTTCTTATCAAGAAAAAGGGTCCGATAATTTGGTTTCCGAGAATGCTCACCCAAAAATGCACGTTATGAAGGTTTAAGGTACCATCCCTAAATAGCCTCGTAATTAATGTAATGATAAAATGTTTTGGGGGAATGGAATTGTGCCCGAAAACCCGAGATAAGTAAATTTTTGAAATTGATTACCTGTAAAATAAGTGTTTTCAACGGAAAACGGTAATGGAACGTTGTTTTTTCTTAAGCATACCTTTAAGTTTCAATTAAAAAGAAAAATTAATATCTGATCCTTCAGTCTTATCGATACTTTTTTAAGTCTTGTTGTAGCCAAGGCATTTTTGATTATATTTATTAGTGTTTACACCATTTTGGAAATTACATACAGAGGAACTAAAACACAGGGGCGATGATGCCATTGGGTCGCGACAAAGAAATGTAGCATTTCGATATTCGAAGTTAAATGTATAAATTCGCGTCAAATTGTATATGCGTCTACTTTTAAATATTTAAATTTTACTTTCGAGTTACATCTAAGTTCGTTTGCTCTTTTTAGACACTTAGTATAATATTTCAAATATTCAATATTGAACTCTCAACACGTACTCCCTTCAAAATAATTAATTTCATGATAAAATGTTTTCGGAAAATGGAATTATTCTTGAAAAAGCGTAGATATGTAATTTTTTAAATTAATTTAGAGGGAATGGATCGATTAACAGTAAAATCAGTTGATTGAATTAAATATTGATTAAGGATTAAAGGAAAAAAAATAATTAAAAAAAAATTGCAATTTCTGAACTTCAGTCAAATGATAAACCTCACACATATCGTTTGTTTTTTTCGGCCTTGGTCCAAACCAAGGCATTTTTTTATAATTAACGAATCTGGGTTTATTGAAACCAAAGATAGAGCTTCGTATTGGGAATGCAGTGACATTTGCAACATTAGAGAGCGGGCTATTTTTAAAGTCATAGCTTTCATTAACCAGGCGGCAAAGGCCAGTGATAGCGCCCTAAATGATTTTTTTTCTCTGATTTTGACATTTGCTCCTGCAAAAATAAGTTTTGCCAGAAATCTATTGTAAAATTACCATCGGACGACTCAGATTTTGAAGTAAAAGTTTTGCCGTATCTTGGTCATTTCTCTTATTGCTCTGAAAGCGAGGAATGCGAGAGTTACTTGAGAGCCTTCAGAGAACTGGCTTCACATTACTCGTCAATTAGAACTATTTTGAGTAAAATCTACTCTGTTAGAGCGTTGCTTAACGCTTTATCAACATTGACCGATGAGATTGATCATGGCGATTACGAATCTCTTCAAAATGTTATACCTAAAATGAGAAACATTGTTGAGGCACGTGGATTGAAAATGTCAAATGCGGAAAACGAGGCCACAAAAGGCAATGAGAACGATATAAGGCCTTGTCTCGATGAGAGTGAAATCGTGGCTTTCTACGCCAAACAATCTGCTAGAGCTGAGCGTGATACGAATGAATTTCACGACACATCTTGCGATTGTTGCGCGAGATTATTAAAGAATTCAGATTTGAGGACCGTTGAAAAACTGGCGTCCACTTCAGTTTTCACAACCACGCCTTTCTCATTTTATGAGCTGGTTTGCTATTGAAAAATCCAGAGTTCAGAGAAATGGACATGCTTTTATGCCCTTATTTTTCTAAAGAATTGCAAAAGGGAAAGGTTTCAATTAGATGTTTCCTCAACGGCTTGGGGGTTGACGTTCCTCCGACCGAAGTCACGAGTTTGAACATGTTTGAAAAGACCTTAATTCAGGTTGTGAAACCATTTCACACTGTGGTCCGGTTTAGTACTAAAACTAATTCCAATATGCAGTTTGACGCGGTGAAAGCTTTGAAAGGTAGAATCATATATTTTCCAATTCCAGTACAAAAAAATTTGGATATGATACCAGCAGCACTGCCTAAAGTTCACGAATTGCACGTCTCGGTTAATGGTTTTCCCACTAGTGACAAAAAGATTTGGCAAAAAATTCTTCGCCTTGATGCTTTGAAAAAGGCCGTCGCTAAACTGAAAAAAATTAATCCTTTGTACAAAGACATTGATATTACTCTTATCAATGAGGATTACATTTATGGCACCGAAGAGATTAACGGAACTATTGAACACGCAAATTCATTAACTCCCGATGAATTAATGGCGAAAACGGATCCGCTGGCGCTGTTAAACAACCTCGACGAGGTCAATACAAACGGCTTCAGTACAGTTGCAAAAAATCCGCAAGCGGAATCGCATCAAATCGATATCGATGTTATCAATGATGGTGTGATCGAATCAAATATTTCGCCAGACGACCGTTATAAAATTTTAACTCAACCTGAGGCACTGTTGCGAAAACTCTCAAAAGATGAAGTGAATGAGCTGTACGATCACTATACAATTCACCCGGTGAAAGTTCAGCCGTGAAAAGATTTGTTGGCTTCTTTCCAAATGAAGCGTGTCGAAGCCGAGCCTATCAGTAATTGGGACAAAAATCTATAATACATGTCATTCGTGCACTTGTTCCCAATGGCTCGCTATGGCAAGCACGACGAAAGACCGTTTGGGAAAATTACGGAAACTGAATACCGACCTTCTCGTCTTTTGAACGCGAATCCAATGTTTAGACGAGATTATGCGTTCATGTTCCATTTATACCAAGAGGCCGAAATGAAATCAATAAATAGTAGATTGAATTACGTTCTACGAGTGAAAAAACCCATGAACGTATCTCTCAATAATTTCGTGAATCAAGTTGAATCTCGAGACTCCGAGCTCGAGAGTAAGTTAGCGACTTTCATGGGCCACATTCGAGGTACCAATGATTATTGGTATGAAGCTCTCAAATGTGTTTTGGCCATGATTAGGGAGTATGGCCCCCTACTTGGCTTTTAACTTTTAATCCGGCCGAATACGATGACATTGAACTTCACGACCACCTACGACGAGTGAATGCTGACGTGCCAGGGATCGAATCTATGTCGGAGGCTGAACTATTAAATTTAGATCCTCTAAGCGTCAGTTTACATTTTCACAACACACACTTTGTTCTATGTGAAGAAAATCCGGTTTTTGGTCCGATAGCGCATCATTTTGTGCGCGTCGAGTACCAATCTCGCGGCTTAGCTCATTATCATTGCTTGTTGTGGGCTGAGGAAGCTCCAGTGATTGGTTCCTGTTCGGCAATAGCTATTTTGGAGTACGTTCAAAAGTATGTCACTTGTTCAATCCCAAAAGCTGCTGAAAGTCCAGAACTTTACCGGCTAGTAAAAAAATTTCAAACACATAAATGTTGCAGCAGTTGCTACCGTAATTCGGAATTTACGAAGCTTTGGACATGATTTTGGGTCAGAAATTGTTTCAAAAGTCTGACAGCACCAAGTTTATTAACACTAACGTGAAAGAAAATCGATCCAAAGTTTGGAAATGTTACAAGGATCTTGCACGCTTGAGGGAAACTGATCCTGAAAGCGAAGACATTTGCCAAAAAGGGTTTGTGGACGACAAGTATCCCAACAGACCCGATAGCTTGGAAGATTTGAGCTTGCGAGAGTTCAGCCAGTTTTACGATTACGTCAAGTACTCGGAGGCAGCGAAAAAATCTGAAAATGTTATCGAGTTGAAAAATAACCTCGGTTTAATGAGAAAGAGGATTAAGCCCTACATAATAGAACATTACGTTCACGACCCAATAGAGGAACCAGAAAAGTACTGCCACACTCTACTTATTCTGTTCAAACCATGGCGAAACGAAACTGAATTATTGGGCGAATTTGCAACCTTCGCTGAAGCTTTCAAAAGCTCATTATCAACGCTAAAACCCATGAGAAATTCTCGGTATCCAAAGAAGTTTTAAAGAAGCGCAAAGCCTCCGAAAAAGCTAAAGAGGACTTCAGCTATTTCGGACACAGAAAGCTTTGACGATGAAAATGCCCTTCAAGGGAAAGAAATCGTCGTTGAAACAGAAAATGCGATGCATGATGTCGAAGCCGCTATGGAAATTGATTTCGAGGGCACGGCACTAGACCAAGTTGCGTTACTCAACAATGATCAAAAAAGTGTTTATGATAAAGTCATGGATCACTTCACTCAAGAGGGAGGAAAAATTGAGAATTTCTGCCACTTTGTATCTGGTCCGGGCGGCACTGGAAAGTCCTTTCTTATTGCTACTATCGCCAACGCCGTTAGACGTCACTTTAAAAATGGCGGTAGCGTCGCCATAGCCGCTCCCACGGGCTTGGCTGCTCTAAATGTCAACGGCGTAACGTTGCATAGATTACTTATGTTGCCAGTAGAACATGGGCGTACCGCGGAATACCATTCCCTCAATTCCGAAAATATTTCCATTATGAAACAAACTCTGGGAAATTTGAAACTCTTGATAGTCGATGAGATCTCTATGGTGTCTTCGGTCTTACTAACTTACGTTCATTTGAGGCTAAATGAATTTTGAGAAATGAACGAGCCTTTCGGCGGTGTCGTTTGCATTCTCGTTTTTGGAGATTTCTTCCAATTGCCGCCTGTACAGGGTAATCCCGCGTTTTTAAAAGTCACTTCCCAGGAAGCGAGACTAAGATTTAATAGCATTGGTGGCACTGATCTTTGGAAGTATTTCCAATACGATGAACTAACGCTATACGTACGACAGGCCGGCGGCAGAGTTTATGGCGACCTACTTAACCGAATTAGAATTGGAACTGTTACAAAAGATGACGTTTCAACCTTAGATAGTAGACTAGTTCCTGGAGGGAACAAAATTGAGGTGGCTATGAATCTTTACGTTAAGCTTGTTAAAGAAGGATTTCATCCCATCTGTTTGATGCCGAAATTGGCCATGTGCGATAAATTCAACAAAAAATGCTCGAAGAAAGCCGACAGAAAGTTGAATGCGTTGAATGCGAAGACAAACTCGTTGATTACGACAAAAAATTACCAAAAACATTGTCAGGAGACTCAAAATGTTAGACAATGAGCCGTCAAAAACTGGAGGTTTAGAGAGCAAGCTTTATCTCTGCGTTGGATCTCGAGTAATGGTTAGGAGAAACATCAATTTTGAAGAAGGTGTTATTAACGGCACCATGGCCGTTATAACGGGATTCCAAAAGAACGACCGTGGAAACATCATTGGTATCCGGATCAGAGTAGATCGGGAACCAAACGACGAGAACAATAAGCCCGACTTTGTAGTCGAGAAAATGAGCGTGAAGTTCTTGCTAATGACCAATGTATACGTGAAACGAACGCAATTCCCCATAATCTTGGCATACGCCATTACTATACACAAAAGCCAGGGAATGAGTTTAAAATGCGCAATTATGGATTTGGGATCAAGTTTATTTGGAACCGGCATGGCATACGTTGCTCTATCGCGAGTGACTTCCTTGGCCGGTCTCCATCTCTTGCAGTTAGACCCGAATAAAATTATGGCAGATGGACGAGCCATTGCGGAGGATAACAGGCTGCGTCAAAAACACAGACCTGATCTTCCACTTACAGAAATAGTGGGGTCGGAATCAAAGAGAGGTACAAAAAGGCCAACGTCGAAGAGTATTTTAGAAGGTGAAGGAGAGCGATCTGATGAAACGGCCAAAGAAAGACCAAATAAAAAGATTAGACTAGGTCTTCAAAGTGTAAACATTTTTCCCTTGAAAGGATTTGAAAATGGAGATGGAGTAACGTGCTACGCAAATAGCGTTTTGCAATTGCTCTTACTGATTCTGGAATTAAGAAACATGGTTAAAGGGCATAAAGGATCATTGAGCGATAAGCCTATTTTGACTTGCCTCCGTAACACTATTGAGCATGTTGAAAATTCCAATACGAGCTCCTGCGACGATGGTTTCAATTTGCGAACGGCTGTTGGCTTGCCTTTTACCCACAGCCAACAACAAGATGCTAGTGAATTCTTATGGGTTCTCTTGCCAAAACTTTGCGAAGAAATGGAAACTTGTGACTCTGACGCTCTTCAAGAACTATTATGGACAAAGTCGCAAAACGTTACCAAATGCCCGAACTGTCACCTTGTAAAAAGTTCTGGAAACATTATCCAAAGCTGCGTCTTCACTCTTCCTTTGCAAAACCTCGCTAAAATTGATTGGAAACTATTAATCGAAAGGATGAGACCAGCAATGATGGCATGCGGAACTTGTAAATACAGAGAAATTAATGAACGTGATGTATTGATTTCTGCCAGTAAGTACGTATTTCTGTGGTTTCCAAGAGATACTGTAGTAAATGGTCACCCTATTAAGATTTTAACCAAAATATCGGGATTCGAAAATCAGAAAGTGGTTTTAAACCAAAGCGTTTACAAAACTAGGGGCGCCATCATTCATAAAGGTTCATCTTTAAACCAAGGTCACTATCTGAATTTTATTCGAAAAGATAACAGCTGGTACGAGGTTAGTGATACAACAATCACCAAGCGTGACAGATTCGTCAGTAACTTGACTGATGTCTCAATCATCCTTCTGGAGAAAGTCTCTCCTTTTTAAAGAGAACCTAGCCTAACTAGCGTTGTTAAGGGTGATCACTAAAAAATGGTAAATTAAGGAAACATAGGAAATTTGCCCTTGAAATATACGGGGATATTGGTGTAAAATGTAAGCGGCAAAAAAATTAAATTGCACGGAAAAAACTTGTTAGAAATTGTGGGTAAAAAAATAGGAAGAAATTGTAGGGGGAAAAACTAGGAGGAAATTGTAGGGGGAAAAAACTACTAGGAAATTGTAGGGGGAAAAATAGGAGGAAATTGTAGGGGAAATTTGGAGAAAATTGTAGGGGGGAAAAACTAGGAAGAAATTGTACGGGAAAAAACTGGGAAGAAATTGATGAAAAATAAGCGAAAAGTAAAGAAATAGATTATCAATCAAAATCTCATTTCAAACGTAAAGTAGAAACTTTATTATAATTTCATGGTTTGAGAGTTCTACAAAACTAATCAAAATCGAATGATATAACTTTACGATTAAGAGTTAAATTCCAGCGATTTTGAAGTTCTTCCAATTTATAGGAAATAGTTATAGTTATTTAGAAATTATCCACAAACAACCAAGGAAGTAATTCTTTGGCGTCTATTGCTATATATTCCCCGCAAACGAAGAACTCTCTCATTTTTAAATTTAACGATTTGGATTATTCTAAAATGGAACTTAGTTCGCAAAATCACCAGCGGCAATTAAATCTAAGAACATTCCATTCTATAATGCTGCCAAGCAAAACAAGAGGATCTAGCTCAAAATTAGGCCACATCACTTGCGATCTCTAGTTATCCCTGATTCAATCAATTTTGTTCTACTGAAATATCCTCTAGTATTCCGGTGAAAAAAGGGTGGGGGCCGGTGTATTTTTCCTTTGCCTATGATGCAACGTGGATCACACGTGGTCACGGCCATACTTTCTCATATCCGTTAAAAAATAATCTTCGAAGCAAGCGCCTATACAAACCTCTTTCCCTTTGACCGCTTCTACTTTTCCCCTCTCTTAAAGCTTTTTGGCACGGTTCAAAATATCATCTTCTAGCTCTTCTCAATGATAAATGTATAGAGTGTATAAAACAAATAAACATTTATATTCTTGTTTCATATACTGTCATTTATTAACTTACCTCATAAATAAGTACAACATAATATGCTTATCGGAATCTATGTTATTAGATATAAGTTAAATGTAATAAACGATACTCAAGTGCTGCCTCAAAAATTCTCAATGATAAATGTATAGAGTGTATAAAACAATTAAACATTTATATTCTATGGTCTAGAAGTATGATGCTCACTTAGGGTGCGAGTGGTCCCGGGTTCAAATCCCGGACGTACCCGAGTTTTTGCAGAAGCATTTTGTTGGCTATTTAAATGCAACTAATTAATTTGTAGCCCTACGAATTGAGCATGTTTCAATTACATAAATGGTCCGTTGGTCTAGGAGTATGATACTCACTTAGGTGCGAGTGGTCCCGGGTTCAAATCCCGGACTTACAAAAATTTTTGCAGAAGCAATTTGGTGAATATTTAAATGCAACTAATTGCTGGGTACGCCTACGAATTGAGCATGTTGCAAGTACATGCATGGTACGTTGGTCTAGGGGGTGTGATATTTGCTTGGTTTCGATTGTTCCCGGGTTCAAATCCCGGACGGGCCCAAGTTTTTGCAGAAGTAATTTGTTGACTATTTAAATGCAACTAATAAATTTGTAGCCCTAGAAATTGAGCATGTTTCTGTTATAAACATGGTCCATTGGTCTAGGGGTAGGATACTCAATTAGGGTGCGAGTGGTCCCGGGTTCAAATCCTGGACGGATCAAAGCTTTTGTAGAAGTAATTTAGTGACTATTTAAATGCAACTAATTAATTTGTAGCCCTATGAATTGAGCATGTTTCAATTACAAAGACGGTCCGTTGGTCTAGTGGTATGATACTCGCTTAGGGTGCGAGTGGTTCCGTGTTCAGATCCGGCACGGACTCAAGTTTTTGCAGAAGTAATTTAGTGACTATTTAATTGCAACTAAATGCAGCGTAGGCCTATGAGTTGAGCATGTTTCAAGTACATGCATGGTACGTTGGCCTAGAGGTATGATAGTTTTTTGGGTTCGAGTGTTCCCGGGTTCAAATCCCGGACGGGCCCAAGTTTTTGCAGATGTAATTTGTTGACAATTTAAATGCAACTAATTAATTTGAAGTCCTAGAAATTGAGCATGGTTTTATTACATATAAGGTCCAATGGTCTAGGGGTATGATACTCGCTTAGGGTGTGAGTGGTCCCGGGTTCAAATCCCGGACGGATCAAAGTTTTTGCAGAAGTAATTTAGCGACTATTTAAATGAAACTAATTACAGATTAGGCCTAAGAGTTGAGCATATTTTAGTTACACACATATTCCCTTATTTTTGGGGTATATACTCACTTACGGTGCGAGTGGTCCCGGGTTCAAATCCCGCATTGACCCAAGTTTTTGCAGAAGTAATTTAGCGACTATTTAAATGCAACTAATTGCAGGGTAGCCCTATGAGTTGAGCATGTTTCAAGTACATGCATGGTACGTTGGCCTAGAGGTATGATATTTTTTGGGTTCGAGTGTTCCCGGGTTCATACCCCGGACGGGCCCAAGTTTTTGCCGAAGTAATTTAGCGACTATTTAAATGCAACTAATTAATTCGAAGCCCTAGAAATTGAGCATGTTTCTACTACATATATGGTCCAATGGTCTAGGGGTATGATACTCGCTTAGGGTGCGAGTGGCTCCAGGTTTTAATACCGGACGGACCCGAGTTTTTGAAAAGTAATTTAGTGACAATTTAAAAGCAACTAATTAATTTGTAGCCCTACAAATTGAGCATGTTTCAATTACATACATGGTCCGTTGGTCTAGGGGTATGATACTCGCTTAGGGTGCGAGTGGTCCCGGGTTCAAATCCCGGACGGATCAAAGTTTTAGCAGAAGTAATTTAGCGAGTATTTAAATGAAACTAATTACAGATTAGGCCTAAGAGTTGAGCATATTTTAGTTACACACATATTCCCTTATTTTTGGGGTATATACTCACTTACGGTGCGAGTGGTCCCGGGTTCAAATCCAGCATTGACCCAAGTTTTTGCCAAAGTAATTTAGCGACTATTTAAATGCAACAAATTAATTTGAAGCCCTAGAAATTGAGCATGTTTCAATTACATATATAGTCCAATGGTCTAGGGGTATGATACTCCCTTAGGGTGCGAGTGGTCCCGGGTTTTAATACCGGACGGACCCGAGTCTTTGAATAGTAATTTACTGACAATTTAAATGCAACTAATTAATTTGTAGCCCTACGAATTTAGCATGTTTTTCTATTACACATGTGGTTTGTTGGTCTAGGGGTATGATATTTGCTTGGTTTCGAGTGTTCTTGGATTCAAATCCCGGACGGGCCCAAGTTTTTACAGAAGTAATTTGTTGACTATTTAAATGCAACTAATTAATTTGTAGCCCTAGAAATTGAGCATGTTTCAATTACAAACATGATCCGTTGGTCTAGGTGTATGATACTCGCTTATGATGCGCGTGGTCCCGGGTTTAGATCCCGGACGGCCCCGAGTTTTTGAATAGTAATTTAGTGACAATTTAAATGCAACTAATTAATTTGTAGCCCTACGAATTGAGCATGTTTCAATTACATAAATTGTCCGTTGGTCTAGGAGTATGATACTCACTTAGGGTGCGAGTGGTCCCGGGTTCAAATCCCGGACTTACCCGAATTTTTGCAGAAGCAATTTGGAGACTATTTAAATGCAACTAATTGCAGGGCACGCCTACGATTTGAGCATGTTTCAAGTACATGCATGGTCCGTTGGTCTAGGGGGTATGATATTTGTTTGGTTTCGAGTGTTCTTGGGTTCAAATCTCGGACGGGCCCAAGTTTTTTCAAAACTAACTTGTTGACTATTTAAATGCAACTAATTAATTTGTAGCCCTAGAAACTGAGCATGTTTCTATTACATATATGGTCCAATGGTCTAGGGGTATGATACTCGCTTTGGGTGCGAGTGGTCCCGGGTTTAAATACCGGACGGACCCGAGTTTTTGCATAATTTATTTAGTGACTATTTAAATGAAACTAATTACAAATTAGGCCTAAGAGTTGAGCATATTTTAGTTACACACATATTCCCTTATTCTTTGGGTATGGTACTCACTTAGGGTGCGAGTGGTCCCGGGTTCAAATCTCGGACGGATCAAAGTTTTTGTAGAAGTAATTTTGTTGACTATTTAAATGCAACTAATTAATTTGTAGCCCTGGAAATTGAGCATGTTTCAGTTACAAACATGGTCCATTTGTCTAGGGGTATGATACTCGCTTAGGGTGCGAGTGGTCCCGTGTTCAGATCCGGCACGGACTCAAGTTTTTGCAGAAGTAATTTAGTGACTATTTAATAGCAACTAATAGCAGCGTAGGCCCATGAGTTGAGTATGTTTCAAGTACATGCATGGTACGTTGGCCTAGAGGTATGATATTTTTTTGGGTTCGAGTGTTCCCGGGTTCAAATCCCGGAAGGGCCAAAGTTTTTGCAGAAGTAATTTAGTGACTATTTTAATGCAACTAATTAATTTGTAGCACTAGAAATTGAGCATGTTTCAATAACAAACATGGTCCGTTGTTCTAGGGGTATGATATTCGCTTATGATGCACGTGGTCCCGGGTTCAGATCCAGGACGGCCCCGAGTTTTTGAAAAGTAATTTAGTGACAATTTAAATTAAACTAATTGCAGCGTAGGCCTATGAGTTGAGCATGTTTCAAGTACATGCATGGTACGTTGACCTAGAGGTATTGTAACCACGCTTGCGAGATTTCTATAGTCGCCTCACGTGGCCATAAAAGCCTTGGCTACTACTAAGAATAACTACACTGTTCCTTAGGTTCAATCATACTTTCATTTAACTAAATTAATTATTAAATGATAATTAAATACCGACTTGTATTTATTACAACTAAAGAATTAAATAATAATTACTATTTACGATGAAGTCCAATACTTGGGCAAAGCCCTTCGCTCGAGCGAACTACTACATCTTAGTAGTGAAGAAAAGACTGACTTAATAACGATAAGCAGTCGATTCTTATATAGTACGGGAAAGGTCAGAGGTAACACTGGGTGTTAATCTTCTATGTAACCTTACACCCCTGGAGTAGAAACCCAGGAGGTCCCTTAATTAATACGGAAGGTTACATCCCCCCAGACGACAAGATTGGACTTCATCGCCGGAAAAATTTAAATACATAAATCTTCTAATTTAAACATAACATAATAATAATAGTAATAAACTTTAAATAATTTAACAGATAATTAAAAGATTTCAGTTAACTATCATACTAGGTTAATCATTTAAAAAATATAAGGAAATTGATGAAAGCAGGAACTATGGCAACGGTTGGCTCGTCCTAGCTTTCTTCCTCCCAGGTTAGATACGTCTTACGCTTCCTGGATGAGGCTAGTCAGATCTGAAGCTGCCGTATCAGACGATGTAGTTAAGGAAGTCTCCGCAGGGTGGGTGGTGAGCACTCCCACCGTCCGTTGAAGAACTTGACTCTTGATCATCCTCTGTAGGCGTTGATTGCTTACTGTAATGTCTTATCTTTAGGGAGTGTCCCATTGAGATAAGCCAAGTAATTAAACTTGCTTCTGAAGAAGGTTGAGTATGAGTTGAACATCGTGATCGTAGTGAATTGTTGCAACATGTCCCTAACATGTTGTTCGATTACTCTGTCCTCTGACCATTTACACGATAAGGCTGAGATTCCATGGGCGGACTATATCCCGTATGTATCTCATGAAAGACTAGTCCTGATCTTCCTGCCCCATCCGAAAACAATTCAGGGAATTCCAATAGAAGGGATTGTAAAGGAAGGCTCCTCAATAGTGCTTATACCGGTAGACCCCAATCCGCAAAGTCACTACCCTAACTTTACTTCTAACAATTAATTACTACTAACTACGATCACTCTAAGGCTTAGCATGGCCAAAGCAAAATCTAAGTAGACTAGAACCCGTCGGTCCTGGCAAGCTCGCCATTTATGTAACCACGCTTGCGAGATTTCTAAAGTCGCCCCACGTGGCCATAAAAGCCTTGGCTACTACTAAGAATAACTACACTGTTCCTTAGGTTCAATCATACTTTTATTTAACTAAATTAATTACTAAATGATAATTAAATACCGACTTGTATTTATTACAACTAAAGAATTAAATAATAATTACTAATTACGATGAAGTCCAATACTAGGGCAAAGCCCTTCGCTCGAGCGAACTACTACATCTTAGTAGTGAAGAAAAGACTGACTTAATAACGATAAGCAGTCGATTCTTATATAGTACGGGAAAGGTCAGAAGTAACACAGGGTGTTAATCCTCTATGTAACCTTACACCCCTGGAGTAGAAACCCAGGAGGTCAATTAATTACTACGGAAGAATACAGTACGTATTCCCAAACTCCATGCATGAAGAACTGAATAAAGTTTGGAAAATATGTGCCTATTTGGTTAATTTTAAAAAGGAACCCTTATTAAACAGGGAATCTAGTACATAAAAAATCACTGACATTACTCTATAAAAATATTACCGATTAAATTGAGCACAAAATGTACCAATTAAATGTATTGCACTTTATTAAGTAAATGATACTGAAACTAAAAATTATTAAAATAAAAATCACACAGTTTAGGAACCATTGTTTGATTAAACATATCACTTTTAAAGTATATCCTTTGGCAAAAAGAATCATTTCCAGTGACTAGAAAGAAATCACACCACTTGTATCCAGTCACACCCATTTGACCTTGAACCTGAAAATAATAATTGTGGTTTTCTTTCAAATGAATCTCGCCATTGTTTTCCTTTTTTAAGCATGGTGCTAGTTTCTTATCGATAGCCTGAGAAATGGTATAACCTTCCTTTTTCGCTTTGGAGAAGGTTTTTATTTCAACTAATCCAAATTCTTCCTTATGTTGGTCGTAACAAATTTGGTCAGGAGAAGCGCCAATTATGGGTAAGGATGGATTAACACAAAATCCCACTTTGAAACAAATTACAGTTCCAGCTTTATAAATTTTGTACATTTCTATTGCATTTGCTTCATTTCGAATTCCTTCTTGGACAAAAGCATTTCCACATAGGTCAGCCCCTCTTTTAATAGTCTCTATGTATTTTAGAGTAACATCTTTTTTCTTTTTATCACATCTCCAAATTTGGAGGCAGTAATTCTTTTCATTCTTTCACTTTTCCATAACTGTGAGTTGGATTGATTTCTTGTTAAAAGTTCAAGATTTTTGGCTTGTATTAGAGTAACCACACAATCTGAGGGGAACGCCTTATCTGTTTTGTACTTTGGTATGTTTTCAAATGGTATTTCTGGTTGAGGGACATTTGTAGGAACTTCTTGTAAAATCTCCTCGGGTTCATTTTCGCCCTCACTTACTTCTTCGGGTACTGGACGATGGTCATTTTCAAATAAAATTTCTTGCCACATAACTTTTGTGCCTTTTCCAATGTTATCAGCCACGCGTTTTATTCTATTTTGCAAATCTTTATCATCTTCATTAAGCCTGGTTTTCACTGCTGAAATTTTCACGGAACAGAAAAGAAAATACCGCAAAATTTTGCGGAAAATTCCTTAAAAAAACGGCGGCAAAACGTTTTCACTAAAAACTGTAACGTGAAAAAGAGCGACCTCCACCCGTCATGAAACTGAACTGAACTGAGGCACTGCCAAGTCATTTTGACCAAAGAGAGTATACGGCTGAGCAGTTTGACGTTATTTTTCAATATGGACGGCACGGTTTCGGTCGAGCATTATGCTTTGGCATACTTCAATTTAATTAACGCTGTACTGGTCTTTTCGCTATGGCGAAAACAAAGGCAAAGCCGATATGAAAGGCGATTCTGGGTTCGTGACATTTTCTTAAGAAGAAAACAACATGGTTTTTACTCCAACTTGATTCGAGAAATGCGTGAATCGGATTTAGAGTCCCATTTTAGGTAGGGCCTAGGCTTAAACACTTTGGTACCATAATAACGAATTCATAATGCAACTGATATTAATGTGATGTGAACGAATGGTGTTATTATTTAAAGATTCTTTTGGATGACACCTAATCAATTTGACAGAATCTTGGCTATGGTGAAAGACAAAATAATGAAGCGAGACACCAATTTTAGAAAGGCAATTCGGCCTGAAGAACGGTTGGCATTGACGTTAAGGTGAGTTTAAAATAGTAATGATAGGTTTGTTACGAGCAATGAGTCCGAGTCCTTGCTTTATTATAATTTAATTTTATTAAACATTTCATTTCTTACGTGCTTAATTTATTCTTTTATAGGTACTTGGCTAGTGGGGATAATCAAACAAGCATGTCATTTGCCTTCAGGTTGGGAAAGACAACAGTATGCAATGTAATTCGTGATACATGCAAAGCAATTTGGAAGCCCTTATGCCAAGGTACTTAAAAATGCCACAAACTGAAATGGAATGGACAAAAATTGGCGAAGAATTTGACCAACGTTGGAATCTTCCTCATTGTTGCGGAGCGCTAGATGGGAAGCATGTTGTATTCACGTGCCCAGCCTATAGTGGATCCCATTATTATAACTACAAAGGAACCTTTAGTGTTGTTCTAATGGCTCTTTGCGATGCAAATTACCGCTTTATCATGGTTGACATTGGTAATTATGGAAGTGCAAGTGACGCAGGCATATTCTCCTCTTGTGAATTTGGTGTCAAAGTCATAAACAAGCAACTTTCTATGCCACAAGAAAGGAATCTCCCCAATTCGTCTATATCATTCCCACATTATTTCATTGGGGATGATGCATTTCCTTTGCTTACCAACATGATGAAACCTTATTCCGGTCATTTTTTGGATGAAGTAAAATGTACTTTAAATTATCGTATTTGTCGAGCTCGTAGAATAGTTGAAAATGTGTTTGGAATTATGGCAGCTCAATGGAACATTTACCATAGAACCATAAAAGAAAATTCTGAAAATGTAGATGGTATAATACAGGCCACAGTATGTTTACACAATTTCCTAATGACAGATGAGTGTGGGAAACCGACTCATCATAGCAAATATAACCCCGATGGTATGACTGATAGTTTGGATGAGAAGGGAAACATAATTAAGGAAGTCCAATGGAGGTCGAAGGTTGGTTATTCTGCTGTTAGAGTAGTACCTGGTATGAGAAAATCTAACAGGTCTGGCATGAAGCCTTCAAATTATAGAGACAAACTGGCTAGTTATCTGTTCAGTGAAGGAGCTACTAATTTTCAAAAAGACTATGTACTAAGAAAATAAATGAAATCATCTAGTAATTGTTTTAAAATCATAAAGTTTATTTTCAAAATTTATTCATCGTCATTTACTTCATTATAGAAAAATGTTTCAACTGGTATCTCAAATCTTTTTGTAGTTTTTTGGGAAGTTTTCTATATTTATGAGCAAGACTTTCAAAGTAAATTTCAATTTCATCTTTAACTTTTGAAGGTTTTAGTGTATTGAAGATATTGCTTGCAGTCTGAAGTATATCAACCACTTGTTTATCAATTTCTTCATGACGGCGTTTTCTTGAAGGTTTAAATTTACTAACTGGACTTTCCGATGTTAAGCAGTTTTTAGATTCGGTACTACAGCAAAATTCAAAATCGTCCTTGTTTTGCAAGCCTGGTTGGTCTTCCACATCTTCAAATATATTTGCAGCCACTTCAGCGATCTTATAGACTTGGGAATCGTTTTCTTTCTCCGGAGATAAATTGTCATAGTTCCTAAAATATTCAAAAACTTTATAAATAAAAAATTCAAATATATTACTTTCCTAAACTTGTTAAAGCACTGTTTCTGACGGTATTTCTTGCGTTCTAAGAAGTAGTTCAGTTGCTTCATCTACATTAACTTGATAATCGTTCTTTGGCTCTTCATCATTAGCATTAAAAATGTTGCTTAAGGTCCTGCAAAGTAAACGTGGTGAAAATAAAAGAATATGTATGACAAAAAATTTTATAAACCACCCAATAACACACTTACAATCTCTTTTTCACCGTTGAAGCTAAAAAGCTATCCAATATTTTAAATAATGACCATAGGGGATAATTTAGGTCATCTAGGCCAGCACCGCTCTTTTTCTTATTCTCATACTGCCTTTTTTCTTTTAAATACCTATCCCTAATATTTTTCCACTTTTTCATAGCTTCTTCACCTTCATAAATATTGTTCGTATTATTAATACAAAATTTAAACTGCCTTTTAAAGCAAAAACTAGTAATTAAATTATCTGTGGAGACCAAGGCTTACCTTTCATGTTGAAAATCGCTCCGATGGCAACCCACCGATTTTCTTTCACTTTATTGTCCTTATAAAAACGATCCGTTTTGTCGTATAAATACCGATGAAGCCGAACTTCTTCTACAAAGTTTTCTGAACTATACATTTTAAGAAATTAAAGTCTAAACTCGAAAGATCTTGACTTTTAATTTTCAAAGTAGCAATGGCGCCCAAATGAACATCTCGCGAGCTGACCCAAATTACGCCTATGACGTCACCTATTCGTCGCTTCCCTATTGGCCACCGCTTTCTTTCCGAAAAAATTTGCGGAAAAATAGAAAACCAATTCCGTGCTTGCCGCCTAAAAAACGCGAAATTTTGCGGCAAGTTACCTTTTAAAAAACGGCACGGAACGCGGTTTTTCCTGCGTTTTGGGCCAGTGAAAACCAGGCTTTACGCTTCTCTTCAGTGTCCAAAAGTGGAAGTGAGGAGTATTTAGGACGAGGTTTTGATACCATTGATGCAGATGATTCATTTGAATAATTTGGCTTGTGTTTCGTGAATTTTAAATTTAAAAACATTTTAGTTTGAAGATGGGCATTTCTGCTTTTTAATCCCCATTTCTTCGCTACCTCGGTACAAGATTTATCATGACGAATGAACAAGTTGATTTTCTAGTTTGCATTCCCATAAATACCACAAAACTGCACAGGTGTGCTTACAAACACCACCATTTCCACAAGGGCACTCGCAATAACCACCTAAAATATCTCCGCTAATTTTTCCTATTTTTAATTGCACTGCGTACCTTTTCAATAGCTTGAATGATGGAACAATAATGCTTTTAACAAATATATAAGCCTTGTCACTCCCCGGGTCACATATAAATACACTTCCGGCCTTTTTAGCTTTTGGCACTCTGTTTCCATCTTCTAGATGCTTATTCGCCTTGTTTTTGATGAAGAAACTGACTACTTGGCTGATGTTGAACTCTGATGGTAGTGACTTTAATTGTTTTGTCCATGGTCCCGTTGGGAAATCTTTGATAGGAACCCCTGTAACTCTTCTTTTATTAGTTGCCTTCTTTTGTATTTTCGAGTCTTCATCATAATCAGGTACAGATTTTTCGCCTAGAGTTTTCCTAAAAGGAGCATTTCTCTTAAACTATAACGCTATGCAGTAGTGGAATATCGAATAACGATTAGAAAAAACCTTTATTTACCGTTTAATTCTATTTTCTTTAGGGCTATTCCCTGTCAAGATAGGCCGCTTAGGCCTTTCATGAGTATTACCACATGGTTTGAAAAAGTCATCAACTTCCATAATCTTGGTTAGCTTAATATCTTTGTCTCAGGATTCTCAGCTGTTACCTAGCTGGATTGGCTTCGCTAGCTAGTCGGGTTTCAAATGCTAACGGCTAGTCGGCTTACACGGCTACAAGTCGAAATAGGTTCAGTGCACAAACCAGATAGATTGGTTTTGTAAATTTATTCACACTGAACATCTGGCTGCTCTGGCAGCCCGGCTCTATGAAAGCCCTAATTTTCAATTTTTTGCAGGGAAAGTGGAGGAAAGAAATCTTAGAAATGTATTTGGAACGGAGTATTATGTGGCCGCGGAATTAAAGCCTAGGTTCCTAGTCAAGAAACCGACAATTTCTTAGTTTAATATTTAGTCTTTTATTTATTTAAAGAAACAGGGAACCCAACGTCTTTACAGCTTGGGTTCCGAATACCAGAATGCCCTCCTTAAGTGGCACACTAAAACATTGTAGTATACAGTTGAGGAGCGAAACCGATAGGCGATACAAAAGGATGCGAAAAAGAGTGTGGACATTCGGCTCTTTTGAAGAAAGGCCATGAGAAAGCAATTTAGAATATGGGACCAAGTGTAAAGTTTATGGGAGGTAGTTGGGCAGAGCACTTAGGTACGGTTTAGGTTAAAAATCAATGCAAGAACCAATTTTAGAATTTAACTCAAAATTGGTTCTTGGAAATAGTTTGACAATAAAGCATAATTCTTGTAAAATTACAGGAAAAAAGAAATACCATATCCCCGGTTACATCTGTGACCAGAAGTTGGATCATTGTGGAACGTGCTAAGAATAATTGGAATTATACATTGCGGTTTTACAAGTTGGGAAAGCGATTTAACTATGCTCCTAAATAACAGTCCATTATTGATATAAAACTCGGCTCTAAATTTCGAAAGAGATTTCACATCTGGTACTGAATTTCTCGATTCTTCTAAAGCAATAGTCATCTTATTTCCAAGCCAATTTTTTTACTTGTCTGATGTGTGGGTGTTTCTGCTAAAGCTCAGTCTTTTTCTACGTAGGAGTGAGTGGTTTCCACTTTACAAAGAGTTTTCTCATATACGTTTCAAAAGGTGTGGTGTTGAAGGTCTGAATTAGGTTGTTGTCGGTAGGTAAAATTAGCATTGTCCTGGACAATGCGTCAACATTGGTGTGATTTTTCCCGGTCTGATACTGAATCTCGTAATTGAACTCCTCCAATTTGATAATCAAACGGGCAAGTTTCCCTCTCAGTTCTTTCACATTCTTAAGCAAAACCAATGGTGTTACGGTTCCCAGCATTTATGAAAGGTCTTCCGAACAAGTACGGTCGAAACTTTTCCATGGCGTACATGACAGCTATTATTTCGCGTTCAAAAATGGAATAATTTTTTTCACTTCTTCGAAGCATTCGACTTTCATATGCCACTATTTGTTCAATGTTATTTTTCGCTTCTGATAAAATGCAGCCTACTCTCGTTTCAAAGCCACGCCTACAATACTGGTTAACACCTCATCTAAACGTTCAAATTCAAAGCCACGCCCACACCTCGGTACAACAAAGCACAACAAATCTATCTTGTAAGAGTATCTCTAAATTCTTGACCTTTTGTCTCTTTACTTTAGCGTTAACGTTAACTAGTTAAAAATCTTTGAAAGGGTAAAAAATGATGCATATATTTGATTTGGCCTAGTAGAGAAGCCATTCTTGGCACTTTTTCACACTCTCTTATTTACTTATATTAAAACTCTTTTGGTATAAATAAGTTGGAAAATGTCAAATTTAAAAACTTGTCCTTCTCTTTATCTCTCTGCATTTATAACCAAGAAACAACAAAGAATATGTCTTTTAAAAAAATAATTCAATCAAAGACCGAGACCAATATGATTTGGAAAATAGAAATTAAAAAAATTTGTTATTTATTTTTGAAAACTAAAGTGCCAGTCTCTTCGGAGGCTTGGGTTTGAATCCCGCCGCTGCCAAAAAATGTAACGTGAGCGTAAAAAAACCAGCACTGTTAACATTTAGCGATTTTCAATATTTCTACTTTGTACAATTCTTCCTAAGCCTAGCAGTATTCTTTAAGCTTTTCCTTTTTAAAACATACCAAAACCATGCGACCGTAAACCGGGTGTACCTCATATGAGCAGTTCCCTGTAGAGCAGTTCTCGAAATAGCAACCGCGATTCCAAAAAAACAGCGGAGTTTTTCAAAACTGCTGTTTTAGATATAGCGGATGCTATTTTGAGAAATAGCAGTGTTTGTCTCGAGTTTCGAGCATTTATTAACAATACAGTTATAATCGTTGGTTTCAAAAACTACCTTTTCCGTGATCATTTAATCAGGAATGTGACCTAATAAAACATCATGTTTTTTGGGAGATAATTGTAAACAGTATATTTTTGGAAAAGCCATATTATAATTCGATAAAGGTTATCTTATTTCCGAAGTAGATATTTGTGAACAGTATTTTTGGAAAAGGCGTAACATTGTTACACCATTTCCAAAATATTACTAACCTAAGTCTCACCAAACGAAACAAATCCTAACCTAACCTGACCTAATACTACTTAGTTGAAATAATCAGCTTTAACCTAAGCAAATTATCCATATCTGACCTAGTTCTTTTTGAGTTCATATAACCCAGCTGGGCCAGCTTACACCATAATAAACAAATATAGTTTTTCGCATATCTGTTTTTCCGCTCTTTAGAGAACTGCTGTAACGGTACGCCGCGTTTACGAGAACCGCTGTATCGGTAATTGCCGTAATGGGTAAACTGCCAATTCGGGAACCGGTATTTAGGGAACTGTTGATATGAGGACCGCTATTATGAAATCCGCTCATAAGGGAACTGCTCATACACAGAAAAAACAACGTTTAGGTTTTCAGCACTTCCATCTTTGTTTAACATGTTTAAATCATAAACGGTTTTAAAAACATGTTTAAAACCTATACATTTTTTTCCAAAGCGTTAATTTCTAAACACGATAGTGTTGATATCCTAAACATATATTTACATAACGGTTTAGTGACTCAAATGGTGCTAAAAACATGTTTAAAACCTAAACATTTAGCAATCTAAACAGAAGTCTAATATAACCGTTTAGAAACTATGTCTTGGCGTTTAGAACTGCCCATATAAGCGTTTAGAACTGCCCATTTAAGCGTTTTGTATTTTAAACTATTTCAACAATTATAATTGGAATTAATTTTTTATTACATTTATTGGGATTACATTTCTAAGAATGGATTTTATTTTTATAAGGAAATTATTAACCCATTGATTTTAAGGTTATAGGAGAAAATATTTTAATTGAGTTAAGTAATCTGTATAATTAACTGTCATTAACCTTGATTAGTTTGGGTGAATTTCAGGCCTAGATCTGTAACGAGTGGCTATCTTGGCAGAAAAACTTCTCCTTTGGGTGCATATAATACCATAGGATGCGGCCAATTTAATTATTTTTAGTGGGAGATCATCAAATCCAGGGGCTGAGTTAACTTTAAGGTCTTGTATTATTCCATATATTTCAGTAGTATCCGTTTCATATCAAACAAAGGTATTTGGGAGATGCTTAACATTTTTTAGGGTTCGATATCTTTCATTTTGTTGTTGATAGTTGGGCACCGCGGGATTAAAGGCATCATTGAACGTGTCCGCCGAGATATTAATTACATTATCATTAGCTTTTTTACCTTTTCCAAGTAAATTGTTTATTAGTTTCCAAGTTTCTTTGGGTTTAGACTTAACCTTTAGCAGGGCGTCTTTATAGTAGGCAATTCTGGCGTTTCTTATCAGGTTATTACATCTATTGCGGGAATTTTTGTAAGCCTTACTGTTTATTGCTATGGGGTTGCGTTTGAACGTTTTTAATAGTTTTCTTTTATTTCTAATTTCTGCTAGGATTGTATGGTTGATCCATTTATGCGAATCTTTTCGGGTTGCATTATAATAGGGGAACGCGTCGTTAACAATGGTAGATAACTTATTGTGAAAAAAGTTAAAGGCTTGGTTTATATCCTCATAATCCTGCAGGGGTTTCCATGACTCCATACTTATATTGGTGATAAATTTTGCAATATTATGTTTAGACAGATTTCGTATGCTAATGGTTGTTTTGATTTGGGTAGCTACTTTAAAGTTCAAAATTATTGGTTTATGGTCGGTGATATCGATGCCTGTTAAAACTTTGGTTTCGACTTGAAAATTTGAATAGCAGTGGTCGATTAAAGTTGCTGAGCTACTAGTCACCCTGGTTGGGGTTGTTATGAATTGTTTTAGTCCATAGCTAAGAGTTGTGTCAATCACATTTTCTGTTTCTTTGTTTTGAGATAGGAGATTGATGTTCATATCCCCAATGATAATCTTTTTACTATTTGGTGGGCCCATTTTCAGGATCCTGTGTTCAAGTGTTTTTAAAGATTCACTAACCTTATTACCTGACCTATACACAACAGATATATATATATATATATATTTGGTCTATTATGATAGTGAATATTTCGAGAAACTCATTTAAAGTACATGCTTCATTAGCGATTTCATATTTTATATTATTTCTAAGATATAATCCTACCCCCCCCCTCCTTTGCGTGTATCACGACCATGACCAGCAAAATTCAACCCAGGGTAGCTTTCAGAGAAGTCTTTCTTGAACCATGTTTCAGTTAAAGCGTATATATGAATATCTGTGTCTATTAGATCACATGATGCGAATGGTTGACCAAAATTCGCTTTCGCACTTCGAATATTCAAAAAACTCGAGAACAATGAGGAAATTAATTGTAGTCCATTTCCCAGACTCATGGCAATTTAATTAAAGAATTCTCTGGCATCCACTAAACAAATCGTTCACGTAGTTTCAAATTATAACAAAAATGAGAATTTGTAAGAAATCAATACAATAATGTTAATGAAAAATTAGTTTTTGTAAGATATCATAATGTTGCTAGATTAATCCTGCAACAAACAGGAAATTAATGTCCTTCAGCGCAAATGCTCGATGTGTCTACCTTCCTGATGTAGACATTCTTCAAGTCTACTGGCCATTGATTCGCGGGCGTGGCGAAGCATTCCTGGGGTGATGTTGGCAATGGCGATTCTTATTCTGGCTTTAAGGTCGTCGGGTGAATCAGGTTCAGTTGCGTATACCTTTCCCTTGACATAGCCCCAGAGAAAGAAATGTAACGCAGTTAGGTCAGGAGACCTCGGAGGCCAGGGCGTTGGGCCACCCCTACCAATCCATCGGTTAGGGAACTCGTTATTCAGCCACTCTCTTACGGGTACGGCGAAGTGCGGTGGTGCGCCATCCCTCACTACTGCCAATGGTAAATCATTAATGGCATCAGAAAACTCTTGACGCAAAAACTCCAAGTAACGTTGCCCGTGATGTTCTCGTCAAAAAAGAATGGCCCAGTGATTCTGTCGCCAATGATGCCAACCCACACATTGGTTTTCCAACACACCTGATGGTAATGCTCCCGAAGCCAGTGAGGGTTTTGCTGCGACCAATAGTGAAGGTTATGTCGGTTGACTCTTCCATCTCGATGGAATGTAGCTTCGTCAGAGAACATAACCTTGCTAAGGAAACCTGGCATTTCTTCATCGAGGAACCGCACTGCCATACAAAAGTCCTGACGCCCAAGATAGTCATCCCCTGTTAACGCTTGGTGTAGGTGAATTCGGTAAGGATGGAATCGGTTCCGATGCAAAATCGACAGAACTATACGATGGCTGATGCCACACTCGTCTCCTACCGCTCTACTGCTGATGTGAGGGTCGGCTTTGAACCTTGCCACAATGTCCATCTCTCGGGTTTCGTTTCCAACTATCCGGTCAACCCTACGTTGACGTCGTTGAACCGTAAAGCTACCTTCTGCTAGTAGGTTAGCTTCTAGCTTACCTAAAGTCCTTCGAGCAGGTGGCCTTCGGTTCGGAAAGCGTTCGGTGTACAAAATAACTGCCTGGCGAGAATTTCCTCGGCATTCACCCATAACGTAAATCATATCCAACTTTTCACGATTAGTAAAACGCGCCATCATAACGAAGCACCAAGCTAATTGTCGTATCGTGAAGCGGCAGTGAAAAAAGGCGCAGGTAAAACTTAACACTTTATTATGTTCATTGAAAGATTAGGCACAATTTGCACAACGCGGTTACTGTGTATGACAATTCGTAAGACTTAGCAATTAACATTCAAGCGAGAAGTGATGATTACGAAAACTGCTTTGCTATTTATAAGGTGAATTCTTGTTGAGAAAAAAACAGCATGTCGTCGTACGCTTTTTACTAGTTGACGAAAAAGCGGCGTGACGTAACACTAATTGAATTCGTAGGTGGGGCACACTTCCAAAGTAAACTACCGTGAGATAACCTCGTATGCGAAATTTTAATAAATCAATGCAATAATGTTAATGAAAAATTGGTTTTTTATCATAAATGTTGCAAGATTAATCCTGCAACAAACAGGAAATTAATGTCTTTCTAACGACAACCAAAAAACACCTACTGCCATGGAGGGCATAACTATCGCGGCTGTTAACAGGGGCCAATGTGCATTAAGGGTTATTTTTTAGGTTTGTGACCTCTAGCCGTAAATACGAGGTTATCTCACGGTGATTTACTTCGGAAAGTGCCCCACGTACGACAATTAGCTTGGTAATTCGTTATGATGGCGCATTTTACTAATCGCACTTTCGAATCGCGAACGCAAGCTGCTGCAGCCCCAGGTCCCAATCTCGGTGGGTGTCCTTGACGTACATTGCTAACATTGCGCCCAAAGTCTGCTTCATTCTCTCGACCGGATTACTTTGGGGGAATATATCGAGGTCAGTCGGTGTTTCACCCCTAACTGTTCAAAGGTAGCCTGCATGATCTTTGAAACAAAAACGCTTCCGTTATCTGAGATTACTCTGGAAGGTACGCCATAACGAGTAAATACCTCATCGACTAGTTTGTTAGCTATGATTGGGGCAGTGGCTCTCTTGAGAGGGAATATTTCAACAAATTTTGAAAAGGTGTCGGTTACTACCAATATCTGGGTATGACCTCTCTTGCTAGGGGGTAAAGGTCCCTTTAAATCCACGGATATAACCGACCATGGATCGGCAATGGCGGCGGGTTTCATTAAACCGGGGGGGTTTTGTACGGGGAATTTTAAATTGTTGGCAAACTTGGCAACTCCTAACGTAGCGCGTAATATCAGCGTTAATGCTGTTCCACGTATACATTTCTTTTACTCGTTTATTAGTTTTAAAGGCACCCAAATGTCCGGATGATTTATTATCATGGCAACAATATAATACGCGCGACCGTAGGGATTTCGGGACCCATACCCGATAACCACCAAAACCTTTGTCCTTATATTTTTCAACTTCTTTGCAAACTAGCCCATTTTCCATTGCGTATTGGGAAACTATCCTGCTCAGGTTTGGGGGAGCCTTACAAGACGTGGGGTCCAAAAGATGCTTTTTAACAACGGAAATTTCGTCATCCTTATCTTGCTCTTCGATTAGGGTATCTAGATCTAGTTTGACAACAGTAGCATCCTGGGGAGGGGAAATCATTGCTGCAGACAAAGTTATTTCTTCTCGCCCGGGGTCCCGGGGACTACAATCCCCCTCGGCCGATGGTATGCGACTCAGGGCGTCCGCTACAAGATTAGCGTGACCAGGGACATAATTAATTTGAAAAGGTTCAAAGGCTTGAAGCCTTAACATCCATCGGGTCAATTTGCCCGTGGGATCTTTTGCTCGGTGTAACCATTCTAAACTTTTGTGATCGCAAAAGACCTCGAAACTAGAACCTTGAATATAGGGGCGGAACTGTTCGACGGTTTCGACAATCGCTAGGCATTCTCTTTCCGAGATGGAATATTTTCGTTCTAAAGAATCTAACGAGCGACTAAAATACTGTATTACCCTTTCCTCCCCGTCGATCTTCTGACTAAGTACGCCGCCAATTCCAACGTCGCACGCGTCCGTCCGAACCAAAAATGGGTGGTCGAAATTGGGGGTGCTAAGGACAGGGGTCGTCGATAAAGCATGCTTCAGCTGAGAGAAGGCCCGCTCCTGCTCAGCGTCCCATGCCCAACGACGAATTCGATCCTTACGTAAAAGCCTATTAAGGGGCTCAGCAATTTTGGAAAATTGGGGTACGAATCTTCGATAATACGACGCCATTCCCAAAAAGCGCCGTATATCTTTGACTGATTTTGGGCGGGGATAGTCGCGAATAACCTCCACTTTACTGGGATCAACTTCAATTCCATTCTCGGAAATGATATGGCCTAGGATTCGAGTTTTATTCTGACAGAACCTGGCTTTAGAAGCCTTGGCGGTTAATCCGTGTTGGCCTAATGTACTTAAAACTTCATCCAATAACTCTAAATGATCATCAAAATTGTCGGTGGCTATGATTAAATCATCGAGATACGCGAAAACACCCATTTTACGAAGTCTAAGAAGTAGGTTGTTTATCATCCTTTGAAAGGTCCGGGGGGCATTCGTCAATCCGAACATAAGCACTTTCGGGCGGAATAGCCCTTTGTCCGTTACAAAAGCGGCCTTATCACGAGAATCTACGTGAAGGGGAATCTGCCAGTAGCCCGAGCGTAAGTCTAAAAGGGTTATGAACTTTGGCCTTGACATGGATTCCAAAATGTCGTCGATCCGAGGGAGTGGATACTGATCTTTTTACCTCTCCGAGTGACGTATGTCACGGAGAGGTTCTAATTTCGACGTGTCTGTGTGTGTGTCTGTCTGTCTGTCTGTCTGTTGTTATTGACTTACACCCCAGGGGACCGTGTTCGCAGTTTCCGAATTGAAGCAAATGTGTTCGCTATTTCCGGACCGTATTCACAGTTCCCGGAAATTTCAAAACTTGAATCTATCCACAAATCAACTGGCCACTATTACTTCATCTGACTAGTCAATTGTCTATTCTACATGAATACCAATCTGTACTTATTGGCTTCAAACACCACCATTTTGTGGTCTTTGTCCATTCCACATAGACACCAGTCTGCACTTACTGGCTTCTATCACCATCATTTTCCGGTCTTTGTTTTTGTCCATCCCACATGGACACCAGTTTGTACACCTGGCATCTAACACCACCATCTTCTGGTCTTTGTTTTTGTCCATCCCACATGGACACCAGTCTGTACACCTGGCTTCTAACACCACCAACTTCTGGTCTTTGTTTTTGTCCATCCCACATGGAGACCATCTGTACACCTGGCTTCTAACACCACCATCTTCTGGTCTTTGTTTTTGTCCATCCCACATGGACACCAGTCTGTACACCTGGCTTCTACTCCTTAAGGTTAAGACATACGCGGCGATCGGCCAGGGTTACGAGAAACGTCCGGCCTCCCAATGGTGGGGCTTCCACCAAAGGTTCACGCAATTGCGCTGTTCTTATCCATAGCTGCGATTCGACACCCTTATATACTACCTATTTGATGAAGGCGAAGCAACCGGCGTATGCTTCATTTCAAACGCCAATATTAGTCAAGTCTCTCAAGAATGTTTAATTGTTCTTTTTCAAAACGATGTAACGTTCAATAAGGCGAATAACTAACGAAGAAAATATTAAATATTAATTATATTTATTTTAATATTTAAGATAATCTTGTTTCTCAATTCAAAATTAATACGGAAAGAGTTAAAAGCAGTCTATGTTTTTGTCTGTATGTGTCCGTCCGTTGTTACAGTAGTGCGCTGCGTTAGAAGTTCGTTTTGTTTTGATGTGTAAAGAAACCATAATATTCCCTTTATCCTTAGTATAAAGTGAATATGTGGAAATATTTTTCGTAATTATGATGCATTTAGTACTTTTGTAGCTTTAAAGCTCTATTTCATTTTGATATTCCAAAGATGTTTTTTAATATTATTATTTAAAATGAATGTTTATATATTACTTAAGCTATACTACATCTGTTTATAGCATAATCCTTTCTAAAATCACAGTGAATACAAGCACAATGCTGCTATGTTGGTCAAATGACCTCTTATTTGTCAATAGGCCTAGTGAACCAAAAAGTAAACGTTTGGGTTTGGTTTTCGTTTCTGTATGCAGAGACATTAACGGTTCAGAGTGAGCCGAAAGTTAAATACACTTTTAAATAATTAGGCTTAAATTTTATTATCATGGTGGAAATCTGGGCCGCGTTCAGCAGAGCCCAGCGTTGCTGAACGCGGCCCAGGGATTTTGTTTTTGAATTTTGACGTTACGGTGCTTAGCGCTGAGCTAGCGCGGTCTTCAAAGAAAATAGTCGGCTTTTTGGATAACGTGACGTAAAACGCGTAGTTCTCAGCTTGGCGAAAAAACTATGGAGGAATTAATACAAATAGCTCTATGGGACTATAGCTATTTAATTGGCGGGAAACCAGTTGATCACGCGAGAATTTTAAGAGATATGTTAGTTTCTAATTTTAATTATAAAAGTTGTTATCTATCTCTATAAATATGTTATCCTACAATTTTTGTTAAGCCTTGGTACCTTGCACGCTTTATTGCGCTAGCGTCATTTATAAAACGCCGATGACCCGTTTTTCCCCCATCGGATGATTTTAATGTGTACAAGTATATCATTATTGGATGTAAAATGTCGTCTGATTTACAGTAAATTTGCTATGCTTTGTATACTGCTTTAATATTTCATAAATTTTAACTTAAGAAACATTTCCATATCTGGGTAAATAAGTTTGTAAGTAGTCGTCTTGACTCGGAGAGGTAATATTTTGGTTTTCCCAACTTGTTTTGTAACGCTGTTCACCCCGCGATAATCCGCAACCAGACGGTCTTCCTTGTCCTCTTTTCGCACGAGAAAGATAGGGGAACACCAAGGGCTATCACTGGGTTCGATCAGATCTTGCTTGAGCATATCCTCGCCTAAACTGTTAATTTTATTCTGTAAAGGGGGGGGGCGTACCCATAGGGACGGCATGCGATTTGGGGGCCTTTAGTTTCAATATGATGCTCGGTTTTTGTGGTTCTGCCTGCTATTTTACTGAAAATGGTTCTATGCTGATATACCACCTGGCAAAGGCGCCTTTTATCCTCTCAATTTAACGGGGCCTCATTAAGGGCTTTACTCAACTCTTCCGCATCGACCGTATCGTCGTCAGAAGAAAACATATATTTGTCCACTAAATAATTAGTTAGGGACATTTTGCATTCTCGGCAATCATCGAGAAAAGAATGTATTTCAGAGGGATACCTTTGCCAGTAATAGGTGCGCTCAGCGAAGTTAACGTTCATTCCCGCCTTTCTCAAAAAATCTAAACCTAAAATAGCGGGGAAACTAATATTATTTACAAAATAGGCGGACCAATCAAACATTATATCGGGGGTTAAAACAGGGAGAGAAACGGTTCCACTAGCCTGAACAAACTTCTTATTTGGAAGCTTGACAATAGCGTAAGAGGGGCTAGTTGCATAACCCGCTTTTTCGATATGAGCTTTGAGTTCCCCGTCAATAATTGAATGAGTGGCTCCGCAGTCTACCAGGGCCTTACACGAAATACCTCCAAATTCTACGGGAACAAATAAAAGTTTTTCTCCCCATGGTTCTTAAGTGTATTTACATTTATTTCCGAAAGTGGAAGGTGACCCTTTATGCCCGGCATGGGGGGGGGGTGGTTATTGGCGTGACCGACGGGAAACCGGGGCTCCTTGGCCCGAGTACCCGCCGTTCCTCCCGTTTCCCTGCTGTCTGGGGGGTCGGTTATCGCGTCAGTTTCCGCGTTGCAGACGGGGACATTCATTTTTAAAGTGAGAACGACTACCGCATTCAAAACAACCGGTAGGGGGTTCATACCTGTTGAAATTTTGGGGATTAGGGCGAGGGTAGTTACTTGGGCCAGGGTTAAATGGGGTACGGTTAGTAGCACCCGCGTTAGGGGTTATCGTGGGGGTGCTAGGAGCGGCCAAGGGGGTGGTCGAATTTTTAGAGTCCTCGACAAGAAAACTCTCTGCTCGCGCGACATCAACAATCAATTCCCTAAGGGAATTATACTTTTTGGGCAGAAGAATTTGTTGGATGGGACGTCTCAGATTTTTGAAAACTTTTGTAGCCTTTTCTTTATTACTAAGAGGGGTTTCTAACCTTCTCATTAGGTCCTGCATAGCATTTATGAAATCTTGTGAAGTCTCTTTCGGCTGCTGTTTGCGAGCGTCAATCAAGTCGCGAATTCTATCATCTTCATCCTCATTCCCAAATTCTTCTCTAATGGCGTCCTCAAAATGATCCCAAGTTCCAAAACATCCCTCGTTTTCGTGCCACCAATCGGAAGCGGGGCCAAAAAGGAGTGTGGGAACCCAACGGGTTAAGAAAATATTCATGGAGATATTTCTACTGACTCTTAAGCTTTTTGCCTTAGATAAAAATTCACCCAGGGAGGGAGATCGGTCGTCTCTGCCATAATATTTAGGGGTCTCTACTTGAGGTATCCAGGCCGAAGGCGTGGCCTCAACCGGTTCCTCGTTGATATCGGAATCCCCATTTCCATTATTATTTCGAGGACGAAACCCGTTATTTTGGCCATTGTTGTGACCATTATTATTCGCCACTATAGTGGTAGTGAGGGCTTGAATTTGAGCCGCCAACACTGCCAATAGATTTGCCTGGTCGGCCTGAGAAGGGGCATCATTTCTTGGTACGGGAGGAACTACGGGAGTATCTTGACCACGGGGAAGGTTAGGGTTATTGTCGTCGGCGCGGGTATCAGCCATGGCTCTGGCGGGAGGGGGTTGTCTTATCGTTTCTAAACGAAAATGTCGAGCGTCCCGCTCCTGTGACTGAAAGGCTCTTAAACAATCCGGGCAACTGTGGTGTCGTCCTAAGCTAGGGATACACTCTGGGCAGAAAACGAAACTGTCGCTAAAATGGGGAGCGTCGTCAGAGGTGGTATACAAATAAAGAGAAGCTCGTGAAAAGAAAAAAAAGAAACAGGGAAACCTTTATGGAAGATCCCGGACGGACCCCCAGTTATGTAACCGCTTTTACCTGGCTCTGCAAAATAAGTTAAGTTTCCCTACTAGCGGCTAACATAAGGCACGAGGCTTCTCGAAATCTAAAAGTGGGTTCAACTTAAGTCTAGGGGTAGGAATAGGTTTAAGAAATGGAGAGGTTTGAAATGTCCAAGCGTATGACAGAATTTAATCGAATAATCAAAATACTATAACCAAAGCAGAAGGCCTTGGCCAAACAAAGATAAACAATGACAAATCCCCTTACTATATATTTACACTGGCCCCCAAAATAATATAAACATGCGAAACAAATATTTAAACATTGACCCCAAAGTAAACATGCACACTATCCCCCAAAATAATATAAATACACTGTACTGTTTCAATCAAAAAGTTTACGATATCCAATCGTCGCTTGCGAGCGCTCTCTCTCTCTCTCTCTCTCTCTCTCTCTCGTTTTCGCGGAATATTTCGCTGAAGGAATCGTTCGCGCACAAACTTCACCCGGCAATTAAACTATTGCCACGCACGGGGACTTCTAAACTGGCTTCAAAAGGTTCTGGAAGCCTCCTTCTCCGATTAAAGTTGGAGTCTTGGAGCAGGTTTTCCACCAAAAATGGCTAAGTATCGAGCCTGGTTGTTCCTATAAATGGCTAAGTATCGAGCCTGGCTGTTCCTCTTTGAAGCGGTGAACACCGTGCTTCCTTCGTGGTCTAACTCTCCTTCCAAAGTGTCCTCTTTTTCTTCTGGGAACCATGTCCCTTGATTATCGTTTTCGCGGGTCTTTTTCCTAAGCCAATCAGGTAGGGCGACCCTGTCCAATTTGTTTAAGTTCTCGGAACTCAGGTGAGGTCGAAGGTCACGCGAGAGAGAGAGCTATTTCTTGGGCTCAAAGGCGACCCGAGAGAGAGCAATTAGGGAATAGTCTTCCCGGTGCCATTAAGTGGCGACCCTAAGACGCAAATGGTCTGGTGCCATTAAGTGGCGACCTTAAGACGCGAACGTTGAACACAATTCATTTTTGAAATATAGCAAAAAGATAAAAATCAAAGTTCAAATGGCCTAAGCCGCCTAAATACAAAAATAGTTTCTTAACCCTTATATACCAAAAAACCTTCGCTTGGACATTTTTGTAATACAAAGAGATAGGGGCATGATAAATGACTGTCAGAAGCGGGGCTCCATGAGAAGCCAAGACCTACAGAGCCGCCGGTTACCATTTGGGAATAATTAACCAAAAATCGGGGAATTGATAGAAATAAAGCTTAAAGAAAGTTCTCGTTCAGAAAAATATAAAGGATCTAAAAATATAGCCGTGACAATGTCCTTCATCGAGCCAACGTGTCCATAGGTTTGTAGCGGTCAGTAGGTTGGTTACGCAAGAACGTTTTGGGAGAATCCCGTGTTGGGCGGAAGTGAAGAAGTTGGTATATTGTAGATGATGGTGTATTTGGCGATGAACAATAGTCTCCGCTACTTTCGAGATTTGGTTTAAGGAGCTGATAGGCCTGTAGTTCGATGGATTGGTTTTGGGCCCCTTTTTGTGTATAGGTGTTATATTTGCTTCTTTCCATTGTGAAGGGATTACGCCTGAGTTGAAGGATAGGGCAAGCAAATCGGTAATCGGGCTACATAGGCTGGGCGCCAGACTTTTTAAAATAAAGGGGTGGAGGCCGTCTGATCCCGGAGACTTGTTTGTCGGGATGTGCATTAATATATTTAAAACCTCTAGGGAGTCGCAATGAAAGTTGGTTAGACAAGAATTAGGTTTTGGTTGTAAAGTTTCAGCCAGGGGGTCGGCGAATCAGCGTGAATTTTAATCATTTTTGAGAGTTTAGTGTCGTCGGCAAAGAGAAGAATTTGCGAATATTTGATCGTGTCCGGCATGGAGTTAATAAGAATGTTGAATAGTAGGGGACCTAGAACTGAGCCTTGGGGAACTCGACGTTCGATAGGGACCCATTCGGAGTGAACTCCGCTGAGGATCACACGATGCTTGCGGTCTTGCAACAGAAAAAAGCAATGAAATCTTGACAGTCAGAAATATGTAAAGTTTAATATACGTGGAAAATAAATTGCGGAATTTTAGGGTTTGAGAGTGTATCGGGACTGATTGGGTGCTGGCATGCTGGTTATAAATAATGTCATCTTGAGTAAACGCTAGACTTCATCAACATAATTCTAATTTGAACAGATTAAAAACATGCCATTAACGGTTTTAAAGCATTAAAGGCGGTAACAGACGTTTTCTTCATTTTTAAACCCCTCCCCGGCTCCACTTAGCGCTATGAGGATGACAAGCACTATCCACACAGGCTCACAACCCCTTTTAATAACAGTCAATGATAACAAAAATCCAAATAATTTAAAAATGTTATGAAGTCTATCTAATAAATTATTCAATGCATGCATATAACCCATGCAATAAATTTAATTGGGCGGTTTGGCTTATTAAAAGAAGCGTCTAATAAATTACAATATAAGTTAACAGTAAACTAAAACGTATGCAAGAAATAAACCATAAAATACACGGAAATAGCGCATGTAATAAATTGAATGGATTAAACGCGAAAAAAATAACTATTTATAATGAGAGAATGAAAAAAGTACGTGTCAAATTGGATATTAAAGAAACTTTGGTGAAAATGAATTAATAGAATATCTACAATGTGTACTATAAAATCACAAAGGAGAATACAATAATCAGAGAGAGATCATGCCGTCATGAAGAAAGTGCATGCCAAATTGAGCATTGAAAATAATCGAAATACAGGGAGACATTATTCAAACAACCTTTCATGGCATTTAGAAAATTATCTACAGTAAATTAGAACATGCTTCGCTTGAGCATGTCTTCAAAAAAACAAAATTAGTCATTATTTTCAGGCTGCAATTTTTCACTTCGGTCATGTTGGCTTGAATACTCTCAGTTTCCAGTCTAAACCTTTAATTTTCAAACCTTAGCTTTTCGTATTCGTTCCTAGACCTTTCATTTTCAGTCATTATTTGCCAAACAGACGCAAACATGAGTAGGGCATCCAAACATGCAGTAGCGGAAGCTATGAGCGTTTCTTTGCTTTTCTTACTAAGCAGCGACTAAGCTATAAGAAAGTTTAGCCCATTTATAAATGAAACAATAAAGGAAGGCCATGCATGCTGAAACAATAACAAGGAATGATGCAAAAAAGAACAATGAAATGTTGAAGCGAAGAATAAAATTAAAAGGACACCTCAGTAACTCTTAATGGTTAACTGACTTTGCAGCAACCCTCTATCTCAAAAAAATCATGTCCAAATGAAATTTTCAGAAGGTGGACTATTATACCCTACGTCGAATAGAAACCATTATTATGACCATTTCTGTGTTCTTCAGTGGCAAGTGGATGAGCACCATGTTCATGGAAAGCAAAAGGCTCTTTGGGGAATCTTCAGCAAAAACCGGAGGAAGGCTATTCAAGAAGCTTGCACCCACCTGTTACAAAAAATAATGTTAATAACATAGTTAATACATTACGAGAACTTACCAAATTTGCAATACGCAGAGCTTCACGTTCTTCTATAACAAGTGGAATATTGTTGAGGAATGCCTTTCATTGTCACCTCGGGAAAGGGTTCTCTGTTGGCGGTGGACATCATTTACCTGCTTTGTGATATTTTAACAGATCTTTGTCCTCTCTTGGGCGTGTTACCTAAGTCACTGATGACCAACAAGGGTACAACCTTCAACTCATAGAGGGAATGCGGCGCCATTTTTTAGTCTTTTAAACATATTTAATTACTATGTATAATTCAATACAATAACTACAAATAAATCTTACCAATGTAAGAACATATAAATATGCGTGTAATTACAACTTCAAAAGATGAAGATAAATTACGCAGGAATGAAAAAATTACTGTTTCACCATTACCAATAAAACTACTGACACAAAAATCTGTGTGCCCTTCACGTTATGCCTTCATTACGCTTAGGTAGTTGTGGTTCGATGTTATCAAAGTAACAACAAGGAAACAGGGAAAGATTTGACGTTTAATAGTTAATTCGGCAATTACAATTGGTTTTTAATTTTTTATACAAATATGTCAAGCACATTATTTACGTGAAAATATATAACTTACTCAACATTAAACGATGTTACCTTAACAAGCGGCTGTCTCAAATAAGTTGACGTCATTTAAAATTAAAAAAGAGCAGACGGCACGAAATTACTATTCAGTTTATATGATAGGTGGCGTTAATAGCTTAAACATTACGGGTGAAAGGTTGCAGCACTGACCTTTGGCGACAAATTTACACTGTACACTGACCTTACACCGAAATTTGGTTCAACTTGAAACTCAAACTGAACTAAAGTCAAGGGCTTATTTTTGCCGGTTGAATCTCCAATCACTGAGCCAAGGCATGTAACGTCATCGGTAGACGTAGCCAATTAAAAGGCCAAGGGCAGAAGGAGGAGTTTAACTTTTCTGCAGAATACGGCCGCTGGTGCTTGTGCTTGCAGTTTGTTCTGTGTAAAAGAACCTCTAGCCAATAAAACGATATTCTTAGCTCAGCGTATCTCGATCACGATGCCACCTAGGCTCCAGCAAAAAATATAATAATTTCAAGTTTACATATCTCAAGCTTTTCATCCTGTTCTTATTTGGGGGTCATACGAAAAGATAAATATCTGCAGTTTATGTAAAGCTTTTCGTACTTTTTAAATTGAATTTTACAGCTGAGAAATAGGGCAACATAAACTTATTCATCCGATAATTCCAATTATATATCACATATGCGAAAATTACAAATATGAGGGATTTTTGAAAGGGATATAGCGGAATTTTCTTTTGAACTTTGACCTATAACAAATAATTAAGTTTTAAGAATTTATGTAGATAAATATTATTCCAAAGATAACAATGACACCTCGTTCGTTAAAATCGATTCATAAGTTTACGAATTATGAAATATTTCAATTTGGCGGCCATTTTCCAAGATGGCCGACTTACCTACCTGAATTGGGTCATGTGACCAATGTTTTTTACAAGCCCTGTAGGTCTTTTTAAAAACCCAAAAGAGATACTGAGGGGACATTGAAGTGCCGACGGCACCATAGCTATACCTAGACTAATATTACCGGACGGTAAATTACCGACCCACATCTCAACTTACGAATCTTTAACGAGATACTAAAATAAATAACTAAAGAAATTCAACTCACTTTTATAACTTAGATTTTTCTCCCCAAATCGGTGACTGGAGATCTCTACTTCTCAAAAAAATGGCACGAATTTTACTAGGTTTTGGTGAAAAACTTCCAACATCCGCCACCATAGCGCTAGTGTCAGGCGTTGCTCTAAGAAAACCTAGCTCCCTATAGCCCATTACAAAAAGTAGGAGGTGGCTTCATGAAATATGTAGCTTATACGTCATCAGTGATGAATTTCTTCCTAGTTTGTTTGCGCTGTTAAGCGCTGAGAAAATTCTAAGTTTGAAATTATTGTAAACATCCGCTTTGTTTCTCGTGGTTTAATGGCGTTGTAAAACTCGTAATATAGGTCTTCATATCTAAAAGTCTTAGGTTTCCGGGATTTAAGGTTGGAAATATCAATTTTCTGGTTGAAACGTTTCCCACACATTTTGGAAATCCAATAGATGTCTACAGCCTGGGACTGTTTTATGAAGATGAGATATGTGACGAGAGCTAAATTATGAATGATAGGTCAGTTGTTGGAAATTTACACCAAGTAGGGTTTGAAATTGATATTATGAAGTTAAATGAAAGTTTAAAAGAAACAGTTGAAGATATGGCTACGTAATATAATCAGTTGTTTTCGAAACACGAACACGATGCCCGAGGAGGTTACTCGGCCTTTTTATTCTCATGGAACAAATGGGTTCACGAATTAGTTTATGGCGTGAACGGACCGGATTCTGTTATTAAGTGTCAAGAGGAATACAGGAATTAACGTCTAAACGTGCTTCAGTGGCTTGGTTGGAGATTAATAGATATAAAGGCAAAAGAAAAGCATATAAGAAAATCCATAAACTACGTCCTGCAAAAAAGCCATTTTCTGACCCTTCGGTCCCCCCCAGATCACGCTTCGTCACGTTTTCTCAGACCCCTCCCCTAAAAACCAACTCACATTTCTTAACCCCCCCCCCTCAAACGCACTATGATTTGTCTTAATTTATAAATTCAATTTGAAAAGAGACCCTTTCTTCTCGAGTGATATGGGTTCCACTCAGAAATATTTACTATATTACTTTATATATTATTTACTATATTACTATATTTCAGACTTTCTGACGAGTACAATTCCTAAAATAATTTTGTAAACCTTCTATTGCTAAAAACGCGACGTATTTTATAATTGTAGCGCTACCCGTTTTAAACTGCCTATCTACCATTCGCGAATTTCCCGCCAAGAGATTTCAATTCTCGGCATGTATAGTTGTATAGGCGCGCTACCATGGAAACGCGTGACTCGCAGCCTCGAACAAATTTCCCTCCTCCGAGCCCCAACTAAGCAAGACGTGAGAGGAACGCGCCGGCCGCCCACGTGAGAGAGATGCTAGGTTTAAGCAACATAACTCTCTTGTTAAAAAGACGAGACGGCCGAGAGCGTAAAGGCGTCAATCCGTGGAGTGAAAGCTCTGTGCGATGGCGCGGGATCGAAACCCGGTCGAGGAGGAAAATAATTTCATAAATAAATAGATAAAGTAAAGTACATTGCATAGAATATAGATGTCACAGAAATTCATATTTCTAGCGGGAAATTTGAATTGAAAGTAACTTTATTTATGATGGATTCTCTCAGGTTACACCAAAAATTGGGGGGAGAAGGGGGGAGAAGACGCCCAGCCGCAAGGGGTAATTGCAATGCTTCCGCAGTCTATAGACAGCGAAAGCAAAAACGAGACTAGGTTAGATACTGGCCTCACAGTAGGGCCAGCTTGACAAGCCAAAGTGGGCCAGTTGCTTTTGTGACATGTTTTATCATTATTTTGAGAAAAATTAGAGTACTAAATGAATTTTTTTTTGGAAAATCTGTAGTGCAAATTAGACTAAACGCGTTTCTGGTGCTCGAAAAACTCTTAGTGAAAAGAGATTATTAAATTTAACAAGAACGTCTATATCTACTGCTTGAATATTATAGCCTCCAAAACTAATTTAATACCCTATGCATTTGTACGAATTGAAAACTTTCTGCCTTTTTCAGAAGTTTATAAACCCGTAAAATTGACTTTATATGCAACAACCCTCGCTTAAAGAGGTATACTTCTGCATGTGAGAACTTTCCTCCCTATAGGTGATGAAGTTCTCTCAAGATGGAACCGTGCTATGAATATAGCATTAATTGCTAATAATACTGCGGAATGGCAGATAATCAAAATTTAATTAAACAGGAAAACCATACTCGATATTTGAGTTATGCCTCACGAGTGGTCAAAATGTAGCTACTATAGTGTTTTTTACGTCATCGGTTTTGCTCTTAAGTCTAGGAAAAGTACTAGAATTTCTACTACAATCCTACCAAAGAATCTCCCACTCTTAAAGGTGTTACGCGACACTCTTAAAGGTGTTACGCGACACTCTTAAAGGTGTTACGCGACACTCTTAAAGGTGTTACGCGACACTCTTAAAGGTGTTACGCGACACTCTTAAAGGTGTTACGCGACACTCTTAAAGGTGTTACGCGACACTCTTAAAGGTGTTACGCGACACTCTTAAAGGTGTTACGCGACACTCTTAAAGGTGTTACGCGACACTCTTAAAGGTGTTACGCGACACTCTTAAAGGTGTTACGCGACACTCTTAAAGGTGTTACGCGACACTCTTAAAGGTGTGAATCGACACTCTGAAAGGTGTTACGCGACACTCTTAAAGGTGTGAATCGACACTCTGAAAGGTGTTACGCGACACTCTTAAAGGTGTTACGCGACACTAATATGAGAGTAAAAGTTCACTTTCAGTGCGATATAAGAGTTAAAAAGGTGTTAAACTGCACCTCTGTTGCACAATTTTATACTTATCTTTGCCACCAATTGCTCAAATAAGTGTTATTAAACCCTTTCAGGGGTGTAAATGAAGACCTGTAACGGTGTCAAATTTGAACCCATATAAACTACTTTTAAAGGTGTTAAAGCACACCACATTTTTGAGTGAAAGTGTGATTAAATCCCTTCAGGGGTGTAAATGTACACCTGTAACGGTGTCAAATTTGGACCCAAAAAAGTACTTATAAAGGTGTTAAGTCACACTCCAATTTCTTAGAGTGTACAACAGAGTCAGGTTTTGTGTTAGAAGTGATCAGCTGGAAAATGCCATAAATTTAAGATTTATGGCGTTGAACGAACTGACAGTTGATAGGCTTTTTGCTGCTATAAGCCAAGTTAGTCAATCAAATCGTAATTTCATTTTAGACGGTGATATTAGAATTGATGCAATTTTTCTAAAAACGGATATTCCAATATCGGGTAGAAAATCAGTCAGAAATAGATCGATGTTATCACTAGAACATTACATGAAAAACGGGAGGACTTTTTTACCAATTTTAAACGATGACGATCTTTGCGTAGCTCGAAGCATAGTGTGCGGAAAAATGGTTGCGGACTTAACCTATTTAAAACAACAAAAACAAAATAGATCTGGTTTCGACTATAACCGATACCGTAGAATACAGGCACCTAACAGACCACTACAGAGGGAAGAGGCCCTCAAACTTCACCATGAAGCTAACTTACCGGTAGGACCCGTTAGTATAGAACAGATTTCGGCTTTTCAAAAAATCTTAGAACCTGAATACCAAATTATAGTGTTTAGGGCTGAAAATAATTTTAAGAAAATTTATGAAGGTGAAATTTACGCTGAAAAAAAATTTTTCCTTCTGCTTGTAGATACACATATGCATGTTATTAAAAGTTTAGCAGCCATGTTCGGATGTGTTTCTTATTGTAACAAATGCTTAGTAGCATTTAGTAATGTATTTAGGGCCTCAAATCATAAATGTTTTAATGAACCCACAAAATGTTGGCGATGTTACTCTGAGACATTCCACGAGAGCCCATCCTTGGACGTCGTGAAATGTCCAGATTGTAACAGGTATTTTAAAGGTCCCGAGTTCTTCCAAATACATAGAACTAATAAAATTTGTGAAAAAGTAAAAAGATGCAAAATTTGCTGCGAGGAAATAGAAAAAAATCACAAATGTAGTAAAGTATGCCCAAAATGTAAAATTGAACACCCGCCTAGGCTTTGTTATGTCCAACCCCTTACTAAAAAGTATAAGGAAACAACTTATTGTTATTTCGATACCGAATGTATAGTAGATAATTCCCTTCATACTCCAATACTTCTAGTTTCTGCTATGCAAATAGAGGAAAATGTTTACGATTATAACATTTTTAGAGGACTAGATTGCGTAGACAAATTTATGCAATACCTAACCCAAGTAGATGAAAAAAATGTTTTTACTAGATACAACAAAAGACGTAGAGTAACCAAACCTAGGTTTGAAAATGTTACTATTGTTGCTCATAACATGAGAGCCTATGACGGGTTTTTCATTTTACAATGGTAAATCCATAATTATGGAAAAATAGAAATTATATTCGATGGAGCAAAACTGCTAGCAATGTTTGTTAAAAACCAAAATTTAAAATTTATATGTAGTTTTTCCTTTCTGGCTATACCATTAAGGGCTTTTTCGGAGACCTTTCAGTTGGGTTCAACCTGCAAGCAGTTTTTCCCATATATCTTTTTAAACAAAAACAATTTAGATTATTGTGGAAAAATTCCCGATAAATCTTATTTTCAGCCAGAGTTTATGAAAAAAGATGATAACATAGCTTTTGAAAAGTGGTATAGTGAAAAGTCAAAACAACCCGTTTATAATGCCATGTTAGAGTTACAAGAATATTGCGTGGCTGATGTCCAAATCCTTCAGAAGGGTGTACACTGTTTTCGTAACCATTTCAAAACAGTAACGGGTTTAGACCCAATGAATTGCGGTGCGATAACCATAGCTGGAGCTTGTACTTCGGTGTATCTTCACACATACTTACAGAAGAATACCCTTGGTGTCGTTCCAAACCCTGGATTCCGTGGTTCAGGTAACTAGAGCAAGAAAGCCATAAAATGGATGGCATGGGTAAGTAAGGAAGGAAAGGTCGAGATTCAAACTGTAATGTCAGCATCAGGAGAAAAGAAAATTGGACCATATGCAGTTAATGGTTATTGTAGAGACCCGGAAATAATTTTAGAATTCATGGGCTGTTTATATCACGCGTGTAAAAAGTGTTACAAAGGAAGTGAGTGGAATAGCGTAGTTAAGGAAACTAATAAAGTTATTTACGAAAAAAGACTTGATAGAATACAATACATTAAAGAGCTTCATCCTAGGGCTGAGATCATTACTATGTGGGAATGTGATTACGATAAACTGATGGCTGAAAATTCAGATTTTAGGGAATTTTGGAATTCAGTCGAAGTATGTGACCCTATCTTATCAAGATCAGCGCTTTATGGAGGACGATGCGAACCCCTAAAGTTATACTATAAAGCAGATCCAAGTAAAAATGAACGTATTTTATATTTTGACATTATGTCTTTATACCCTAGTCAAAATAAATATGGTATTTACCCGAAGCATTTCCCTGAGGTGATTCAATTCAAATTTGATTATCGGAAAGACGCTTATTTTGGAATCATGTCGGCGACATTGTTACCCCCATATGGTCTGTACATTCCTGTATTACCCTACAGACATAATGGGCGATTGTATTTTCCTTTATGTAAATCTTGTTTAATCGAAGAAAATACTGAACTTTGCAGTCATAGCGATGGTGAAAGGTCAATTTCGGGCGTGTGGTGTACCCCAGAAATTTATAAAGCTATTAAAATGGGTTACAAACTTTTAAAAATATCAGAAGTGCATCATTATAAAGAAACTTTCAAATATGGAAAAGGTGTAAGCGACGGACTTTTCGGTGGTTACGCAATTAAATTTTTAAAGATTAAGCAGGCCAACTCGGGGTTCCCCTCCTCAGTTAAAACCTTCGAAGAAAAGAGGGAATATTTAGATTCAATTTATGAGACTGAAGGAATTAAAATCGAAATGGATGAGGTAACTAAAAACCCTGCTATGAGAGCAATCTCAAAAATTTGTTTGAACTCACTATGGGGAAAATTTGGATTAAATACTAACAAACCAAAGTCTATCATAATAGACGATTATAAAGATCTAATTGGCATTTTAGTAGACAACACAAAAGAACTTATAGATTTAAGGCCCCTAAACGAAGAGCTATGTTTGTTAACGTATAGTTTTAAGGACGAGTTTCAACCCACATATTATAAGGGGAACCCATATGTTGCCAGCTTTGTTTCATGTTATGGTAGATTAACTCTTTATGAAACACTTGCAAAGTTGAATGAGCGTGTACTTTATATGGATACTGATAGCGTAATCTTTGTTGCAAAAGAGGGGGACTACATACCCCCCACCGGTATTAACTTGGGGTGTTGGGTAAACGAACTGGGAGAGGGATCAATTTTAGAATTTGTTTGATTGACTGTCATCAAGCCACGAATGAATGTCTACGAGTTAGAACAAATGTCCTCCCTCCAGATGGAAATATGTACGTATTTATCGACGAATAAGAAAGAGTGACGGCGCATTTTTAATCTATTTAATACTATGATTCTGCCGGTCTCACTTCGTAAGAAATACCCCTACCTAACTTTGCTTAAACGAAGCAATAAAATTCAAAGAAAACACATTCTAAAAAACAGTACCATAGATCAATTAAAGACGCTTTGTAATATTTGTTTTAACATTACACACGGCGGGATACCTTTGACCCCCAAACTAAAAAATCATTTAAAACGTCACAGGAGAGTTATAAGGCTATTGGCTCAAAAGTCTTTGAGATGTGGTTGTTTCGAGGTGTTGAAAGTGGTTAGGGTTTAACTTCCCACTGCCACAAAATCTGATGGTGTGGTAATCATGCGGGTTTGTAGTGGCATCTGAAGATGATATGGGACGGAATTGGACTGATTTCATCGTGTTGCAAAATTGGGATTCTAAGAATTCTCTCGAAGTCCATGAATATACACTTGAATACATAAAGAGAGACTGTTTATTCGTTACGCAGGTATTGTGCGATAGGCAAGTTAACATTTTATTCATATAAACAAAGATGTATACTATCGATAGAGTCAAACATTGGTTTGTAACTATGAAATGTACTTTTTTATTTACTATTATTATGTAATTTACAGGTTGAAATCAATTTTCATTTGGTTTTTTCGGAGGCAGTTCTCCGTTTTATATTTTTGCACACACCATCTAGTGGCGGAGCAAAAATGTTAGTCTCTATACGGGACAATTGACGAGGGAGAAGCCACTCTGTAATAAAGTCTTTCTGAGGGTGTAAGATGGGAAGCGTATTACGCCGTTTAACGCGGAAATACACTCGGGATTACTTTTTATACTTTTATTTCAATATTAGAACGGATTAAAGGCATATCTCCCGAATTTACGGCAATAAAACCACCAAAAAGGTAATACCGGGGGAATACGCCAGTGCCTGATCCCTCGAATGGCGTCGTGCGTTTCTAGTTGTCGAGGGGAAAGCCGCTCCGTAATAAAGTCTATCTGAGCGTGTACGATGGGAAGCGTATTACGCTAGTTGCCTGATCCCTCGAATGCCGAGCGCTCTCGCGGGGTGCGGGTTAGTAACCTCGTATTGGCGCGGCTCTAGAGACCGCGCGCGTTATCAGGGGTATCGTAAATTATGTACGTAGGGAACCTCGTATTTTTAGCTTAAGATGATACTGAGAATAAACGAAGGAGAGCTCTCTGGTCTAAACACGCCAGATTTTACGGTAGACCGGGAGTATGTACGCGGGACGACGGCAATGCTATAAGCCTTTGCTTAACTGAATTTATTCAGGTAGTATTTATGAAATATTAATTAAAAGACGCAGTAATTGGCCCGATTAGTGAAATCAATTGTCGGTAAGTGTATACAAATGGCCAATTGAGTTAAGTTCCTATATAGAAACTAGTTCAAATAAAACGAAAATTATCAAATCTTAACTGAATTTCCTACTTAGATTTAAATATCAATTTTTCAAGCTAAGTATAATTTTTGTAGACACTGCGATTAATTGTATTATTTACTAAACATTGTGATTAATGTTTAGAGCTCGGCATTATCTATCCATTATCCACAAATTGGTGGATAACCGATTATTTATAAACAAAGTTGTGGATTATAATACGATTTAGCATGTGAGTTATATGGATAATTTTCGAGTATGGATGAAGATAAAATAACTTGGATAATGGATAGATAATGCCGGGCTCTAAAAGTTGTGATTAATGTAACTTTAGTAAATAAATCATTAATAATGATTTATTTACTAAACATTGTTATTAAGGCTTAGTTTAGAGCCGAATATCAAATCTTAACTGAATCTCCTACTTAGATTTAAATGTCAATTTTTCAAGCTAAGTATAAGCCCTGAAAATTTAATGACAAGTGTGTTACAATCGATTATATCCAAAAATGGTTAAAAATGTTCATAGTTAATTAGTTTTATAAAAAAAATATTTTAGTACTTTCACTCCCTTTTCTAGATTAATCGTATTGCTTAAACATTACGCTAAAAATCTTATAATTAAACAAAATTATAGTCATAGCTCCTTAGAAGATTGCGTCAAGTGAAGTTCCGATTTAATGTTATAAACAGACTAGGATCGTTAGCCGATATCGTAAATTAACCGATGTCAATATCAAAGCTTAACTGAAACACGGATACCAATTTTTTTAACTCATTAATCTAAATTAAAATATAATCTTTCATATTTAAAAAAATATTCAGGTAGTATTTATAAAATATTAATTAAAAGACGTAGTAATTGTCTGGATTAGTAAAATCCATTATCGGTAAGTGTACTCATACAAATGGCCATTTGTTTAAAGTTCCTTTATAGAAACTAGTTCAAAAGAAACGAAAATTATATTTATATCAGAAGTGCATCATTATAAAGAAACTTTCAAATATGAAAAAGGTGTAAGCGACGGACTTTTCGGTGGTTACGCAATTAAATTTTTAAAGATTAAGCAGGCCAACTCGGGGTTCCCCTCCTCAGTTAAAACCTTCGAAGAAAAGAGGGAATATTTAGATTCAATTTATGAGACTGAAGGAATTAAAATCGAAATGGATGAGGTAACTAAAAACCCTGCTATGAGAGCAATCTCAAAAATTTGTTTGAACTCACTATGGGGAAAATTTGGATTAAATACTAACAAACCAAAGTCTATCATAATAGATGATTATAAAGATCTAATTGGCATTTTAGTAGACAACACAAAAGAACTTATAGATTTAAGGCCCCTAAACGAAGAGCTATGTTTGTTAACGTATAGTTTTAAGGACGAGTTTCAACCCACATATTATAAGGGGAACCCATATGTTGCCAGCTTTGTTTCATGTTATGGTAGATTAACTCTTTATGAAACACTTGCAAAGTTGAATGAGCGTGTACTTTATATGGATACTGATAGCGTAATCTTTGTTGCAAAAGAGGGGGACTACATACCCCCCACCGGTATTAACTTGGGTTGTTGGGTAAACGAACTGGGAGAGGGATCAATTTTAGAATTTGTTTGCAATGCTCCAAAAAGTTACGCCCTGAAAACTACAGACAACAAAACTATCGTGAAAGTAAAGGGCTTAAGTCTTCAAAATCGAATAAATGAAAATATTGTAAATTTTGACTCCATATATGAAAGTATTCATAATCAGTCGAAAAGAATTAATGTAGCCGTTCCTTTTAATGTACGTAGAGATAAATATACGGCAACAATAATAAATAAAAAATGGAAAAGACATTTGGATATACATTTAAGAAGCGCGTAGTTAAGGGTTTTAATACATTTGCATATGGTTACTTAACAGAGACAACTCAGGGTGAGTAGATCTAAAAAGAATGTACATTTTTCACCAAATGTAACTGTGTTTGAAATACCTATCGAAGATAGACGTAATTACGCCCTTTACGATGCGCTAAGGTTTAAAGATCGTATTCGAAAGGTGGAAAAAATGTTACTCAAAATATATACAATTCGAACTGAGCAATAAAATATTCGAGTGTTGAATTCTTTGTGTCATTTTAATTACATTTATTAACCATGGCGTGTCGAATAAAATTTGTAGCGCCCTTTCAGATGTTATGCGCAGGCTCTAGCATGTGTGGTAAATCATCGTGGGTTTTTAATTTATTAAGATATAGAACATGCATGATTAGTCCAAAACCAGATCGGATAGTTTATTGCTATTCAATTTACCAAAATAAATTTGATGATCTGCCATTGCTACTGAAAAGCCGCACTCGTACATTTTGATTGACTGTCATCAAGCCACGAATGAATGTCTACGAGTTAGAACAAATGTCCTCCCTCCAGATGGAAATATGTACGTATTTATCGACGAATAAGAAAGAGTGACGGCGCATTTTTAATCTATTTAATACTATGATTCTGCCGGTCTCACTTCGTAAGAAATACCCCTACCTAACTTTGCTTAAACGAAGCAATAAAATTCAAAGAAAACACATTCTAAAAAACAGTACCATAGATCAATTAAAGACGCTTTGTAATATTTGTTTTAACATTACACACGGCGGGATACCTTTGACCCCCAAACTAAAAAATCATTTAAAACGTCACAGGAGAGTTATAAGGCTATTGGCTCAAAAGTCTTTGCCATTAACTAAGAAGCGTCAGTTGATGATTAATCAATCAGGCGGAGCCTTTTGGCCAATGTTACTGGCTAGTATTATCCCTAGTGCTATCTCAGCTATAAAAAGTTTAACATGAAGAAAATGGTTTTGGTGCCTGCCAATACCATTTTGGATCCGGTGGATAAAGAATTATCTGAGCTAGATCAAGAAATGCATAACAATCTTCGAAAGTCCGGGTCTACAGAAACTAAACTTAGAGAATACTTGGAAACCCTGCAAAAATATTTAAATATGAAGAAACTAGTACAACCCATTACCGTAAAAATTGTATCGGCACCTCCTACAACTTATCCAGCGCTACCTTCTACCCCGGTGGTTTCTACTTCTACCGCTACTTTACCCATTACTCCGATCCTAACAGGAATACACGCAACTACCCCCATTATGCCTACCGCTTCTGCACAGGGTTCCACCATTTTTCAAGCACCACCTAGCGGGTCCACCTTGACATGGCAGCCATTTGCGGCTATAGCGGCTAAGTCTCCACCACCCAAAAGAAAAAAACTCTACGTAAAAACAGCGTGGCTCAATCATTAGATGAATTTAAAAAATTTCAAGAACTATATTCGCCTCTTCATTCTAAACGTAAAACCAGATAAGATAAAAAACTGTTGTACCCACTACACTATGGAAAGAAAAATTTAAATAAACGTTTTTTTATTGATTGCAATATTTATTTTGATGTTTCAACAAATGATTACATAAAAACAATAGAACCAAAGCTTCATTATACATTAAATCATTTGGTTTATATAAATCTCTAATAATAACGTTTAGATTATAACCGTAACAGGCATTAACTAGATAAAAAATACAATGTAAACCGCATGTTAAAGATAATGGATATTGAACAGGTACAGGGTTTATAAACCATTCTTTAGCGTAGACATAAAGATCGCTAAGATTATAATAAGAGGGATCATTTCCATAAGAATCAAAAAAGTTCCCCACATTATTATTTACATATATAGCTAACCAATGAAGTCCTGGACTCGATGAAGGTTCCGTATTTAGACAAAAGCAATATTTAGCTTGCTTTGGCGGTAATGGTTTTTGATCTAAAGCAAATACACCGAAGAAAAAAGGTCTTGTTGCAGGTTCACACGTTAAAATTTCGATTATTTCCACCGTATTCATTATCCCGATGGGTTAAAATCACGGTACGATCTTTAGAAATAATAATTTCAGATTCAAACTCGGCGTACACTAGTACAGTTACGTTATGGACTAGCGGAGATTTGAACTTCATAGATATTCTTAGGCTTCCCTGTTTGTTTCTTGACAAATGTTCAGCGCCCGCTTGTTCTTCCAATGTAAGATCGAACGCGTACAGAGCGTTACCCTCTTTAAATTCTTCGAAGGTAATACAGTTTCCTTTATTACTTTTGAACAAATCCAAGGCCGTATAGTTTGAGAGGTACTCTCTGGAATACTCGTTAACGGCATAGTGGGGTGTAAACGGAGGATTGGGATATGTTTGATTTCCAATTGTTAGTGCCAAGTAGCTTAAATTAAAATGATTGAATTCAAAGCTATTCAAATCTAGGGCTCCATTAAAGGCCGTTGTTCTAACTAAGCCGATAACTACGCGTGATGGTTGTCTTTCCATAAAGACATTTTCTCGTATAATGTCAGTGGAACCGCTACTGATGGAAAAGTATTTTAACACTGTTCTGTTAATTGGATAAATTACATTGTGCTTTTCGTGTACCATCGCCTGAGCTAACATAATCTCATTATTTATTTCAATCTTTTTTATAAATAATGTAACATCGTCAATTTTAATTTTAAATTTAGGATTAAGTGCTGCTGTAGATATAATTGCAAATTCATTAACTGACTTTATGAAGCGAAACCGTACATCAATATTTATAATGAGAAATCGACTCATTCGACATACATCCAAATGTAAATCACCCAACATATCAATGCGTTTCGATAGGGCAGCCCGATCTCTTCGTTTCAGCATTCCATTCTTGTCGTTGTTTGACGCGGGTAAAAACATTTTACTAGCGTCCACAGGGTCATCTTTGTAATACATTTTTGAAGAAAGATAAGACTTTTTGGCACTTGTACCATAGTTTAAATGTGTTTCAAAAAATGCCAAATATGGGTAGGCATTCGTTGGTGTATTAACTTGCGTATCTCCAAAAAATACGTCAACTTGACTAAATAAAGATGCGTGTAATAAATTTGTAGGACCAACGTCCTTGTCTTGGGAAGTTAAAGAAGATCCATCCTCCTTAACTAGTTTGACTCGAACTTGCAATAAGGTTTTAGGCAAATCCATAAAGACGTCATTAGATCCAGGGATAAAAAATTCAATTGGTCCATCATCAGAAAGCGAAGCCAAAGCTTTATACATAGCATAATCACTATTTTCTATGTTGTAATTTGTTGGTGGCTCCGCGAACAAATCCAGTTCAGACATCATTCCTTCAACCATTGCTATTTTTAATCGAGAAAATCGGTCTTCGTTCTTTTTCTCTTTTTTGATCGCTTTTTAGGCTTCAAGCTTTCTGCGAAGTCCTTGGCCCGTTTGTTGTTGAGCCAAGTGTTGGCTAGCCTTTTGTAGTAAATTTGATCCTGCTTCGCTCAAATTTAATTTCAATGATTCTCTTCGGTTTCTTCCTGCTACGAGATCCCCTGCTATTCTCGACCCCGTTCTGAGAGCTTCCCTACCTAACACTTTACCTGCTGGTCGAAATATCGGTGTAATATATCTAATTAAACTTTTGAAGATGCTTCCGAGTCCGTTTCCTCTTTGAAATACAGGCCACCGGAAGTGATTAAGAACATTTCTGGTTTGGCTTAAGTAGTAGTTTAGATATATATGTTACTTCGTGACATGCTTGAGAATGAAATGAAGTTTTATGACGGACTTGTTTAATTTAAACATAATATTTTCTCCAAAATCTGTCCTCATATCAATTTCGATCATTTCAAATGATGGACATCTTAAAGGGTAATAATCAATGTTTTGAAACCTATGTACAGCTAAGCTAGAAGATTTATCATTTATTATTTGTATAGCCCTCAGAAGAGGGGCATAAACGCAGGGTTGGCAAAAATCCGGATTTTTCCTGAAAAAGCCACTGGTATGGATTTTTGCTGGTTTAAACCGGATTTTATTGGATTTATCCGGCTTTTTTTAAACTACGCCCTAGTGCTTAATTTTAGCACTTCTTTTTACATTTAGTGCGCTAGTTGTCTTCTGCTAGGAAGTCTGATTGAGAATCATTTTTATTGTATATAAACGTTGATAAAACTATAGACATTTCCCTTAGAGATGAGAAGGGCCCCTGTTTTAATCGGGATTTTTCAATCCAACCCGACCCATATCGGGTCGAAAAATCATAGGTCGGGTTTGGTTAGAAAATTACTTAAAACGTTTTCCTGGTCGGGTCGGGTAGGGTTATCATACCATCTACCCGGGTAGACATTTCTATTATCTTCCATAGGGCAGGGTCGAGCCCGGGTAGACATTTTTATTATCCTCATTAGGGCAGGGTCGGGCCCGGGTAATCTTTTTAGTGATCTTCAATAGGGCAGGGTCTGACAAAGATTTTTCTAAATGCGCGGTCCGACCCAACAGTTTAGCGTTACGAAAAATTCAACTCATTCTCACGAGTTTCGGGTGGGGCAGTGGGAGGAGGGCGCTTCAAACTAACCCACAATATATGGGAATCGACCATTTCGATACGGTTCAAACTTTTCCTTCTATCTCACTTTATGGTGCCTGCACTGTACTCTATTGTCATATTTTTTGAAAAATCCACTGGATTTTTCAACGTGTTTTAAACCGGTTTAATCCAGGTGGATAAAACCGGACTGGACACCAGCGTGCCAACCCTGCATAAACGTCACCAACCCCTTGTGGTAGAATTAAATTTGTATAAATATACAAACCCTTGTCTATATCGGCAACACTTTTTCCAGTTTCATCCATAAGGGGTCTATCCATTTGGTCCATATGAAACCCTAATAGTCTACCTAGACCAGACTGATTTTTGTTAAAACACAAATAATAGTTATTTTCACATTTTACGTTTACTTTTCCGTCGGGATTAAGCTTAATTACAAAATTACTACAGTGTTCTCGAGGAATTGCGCGGCGCATTGCTTCAATAACATTTTCAATGTGGTTATACTGGCCGGGTTGAATTTGCAGAGTAATTTCCCTTTGATTCGTTGGGCCTTTTCTTTTTCTTATATGGAAAAAATTATTGGAACTATTTAGTTCTAGAGGATCGTCTTTCTTTCTTTTAATCAGTTCTTCGGGAAAAGTGTATCTCTCTTTGATCCAATCCATGAAGGGTAAGCCTAAGATTATCCCCATTTCTTCCGGTATTTGAACTTCATATCCATTTTTAGCTCTCAGAGCGCAAAAAGCCTTCTCATTGTCATCACTGTAGGTGATAAACATATAAACCGACCGTCGTATTTCGGGGGGTATGGCATTATTAATAGATTTAATTAAACTCTTATAAACATCGTATTCGTCTCCACGCAAGTTTCCCGCGACAAGTTGTATCTTATACTGGTCCCAGCTGTTTTCAGTATAGTCATGTACTCCAGCATGAAATATAAATACTCGCCGGATACATTATCCCAGGCCTGGGGTAAAAATGCTTCGGCAAGCCCCACATGCCAATTACCAACTAAGTTTAAAGGAGCTGGTAACTGAACTTTAAAATGAGATTGCGTGTTATCCGGAAAGACATTCATAGAAGGCGAACTTACGAGTGTAACATAAAATGAATCGTTCGACATGGTTAACTAGATTAAAATGAACATTTATTTATTTGCCAATAGACATATATCAGTAGACTACTTTTTGAAGTTCGCATTCGTAAAAGGCACCTCTTATTTCTTCGTCGTTGTAATCTTTAACTACGTAACAAACTGGATTTCTGTAAAGAACTTTTGATACGGTAAATATTTCCCTCGTCCAATAGCCTTTATAACCCTTTTCGAAAAGAGGTTTACTCTTTGACAGTCTGACAAAATCACCAATCTTTAACTTTGGGGTTTAGCAGGTTTTTGATTGCCATACTAAATGTTCATTTTCGATATTAACATCTTTTGGAGCGAGGCAATACTTGAATGCATACTAGAGTTATAGGCCTTCATGATTTTTGGCAAACTACCAATATAATTATATTTTTTCGTTCTTGTAAATAGTTTGAATATTTTATCCTTTAACGTTCTGTTAAATCTTTCAATAACACCGCACTTTATCCTTCCAACACTTGTATAGAGTTGAATACCCTCTTTCTTCAAATATTCTTTAAACAATTTTGATAGAAATTCACTGCCTTGGTCAACATTAATACGCAAAGGCTTTCTCTCTTTGATCGCTTTCTGAAATGCGCTTAAAACTTCTCTACTAGATTTATTCTTTAAAGGAAAACTCCAGCCATATTTTGAGAATACGTCTATTATAGTCAAAATGTATTGAAAACCTTTGTTATGCTTTTTGATACGTCGTAGATCAATTAGATCGCATTGAAATACTTCATCAGCTGTTGTAGCATAAGTTTGATTTCAAGGGAAGTTTATTCTCCTTGGTTTATGAATAGTGTATATGGGTTGAGACTGAAGCCAAGTCTCAATTTTTTTCTTTGAAATACTTTTTACTCCTTGTTTCAATTTATTTGCGCTTCCGTAACTAAGAGGGTTTTCACAATCGTAATATACTCGGCTTAATTTTGATTCCATTGTTATTGCTAAGATTAAATTCTATTACCCTATTCCTTTATTTAGAATTGATTTCACTATAACAATACAACTGTATTCATACGCTATAAGTTATCACCATAAGTCTATGATACTCTCTATAAGTATGGGTCTATAGAATATATGCCAAAATCATTAATCACCTACGTAGATAGTAAGAATTTAACAATAGAATTTTTCCAGGAATTGAATAGTACGAAACTAGCGCCGCGCGCGGAGTTAAAATGGGGGAAGGAACTCGCGGCGCGCGCGGGGGTGAGGCTCAGGGGGGGAAGGAACTCGCGCGCGGGGAACCCCGCGGGGGTGAGGCTCAGGGGGGAAGGAACTCGCGCGCGGGGAACCCCGCGGGGGTGAGGCTCAGGGGGGAAGGAACTCGCGCGCGGGGGACCCCGCGGGGGTGAGGCTCAGGGGGGAAGGAACTCGCGCGCGGGGATCTCGCGAAGATTCACCGCGGCGGCGGCGGCGTGCTCCAGTTCCCACGCTCCAGTTCCCATGCTCCAGTTCCCACGCTCCTACTTTATACCTCTACCGTGGTACGAAGTGTGGCCCTATACTACTTCAAACGTCCAGGGATTTTAATTATGATCTAGGTCCAGGATGGGTTGTTTTCGCCACTTCTTGGTGCCGAATTGTATCTACCGCTAATAGAATTGAGTGACCCGATCGTTCCTCCGGATTTCTGACTTAAATCTCAACATCGATTCGTGAAGCTCTTGAGCATTTTGACACGGCTTCTAGGTCCAGGACAAGTTCTATGGAAACATGTATTCCACTGACGACGAAGAAATTTATTGAAACGTTGATCATAGATTGTTTATACTAGGAACTTAGTGTCTGACGATAATGACGTTAACTTATTCAATTAACAATTTAACATACAACAAGTTTGAAAAACCAAAATATTACCTCTCCGAGTCAAGTTATTTACCTAGACATAGAATTATTTCTCTTTTTTGAAGTTCAAATTTACGAATTATTGAAGCAGTATTCCAAGCATTGCGAATATATAGTAAAGCAGACGACATTTTACATCCAATAAGGATAAATCTTGGACACATGGAAATCAGTCAATGGGGAAAAGAACAGGAAATGAAGTATATAATTTTTGGAGAGATATAACCTTTATGTGTTTTTAAAGGCGGAATTGTCTACGCTTTAGCAGTTTACCCTATATTCTCATAGCTACATTCACAACTGGTTTGCAGTATAAACAAACACTACTGTCTCGTTTCACCTCAACGATATTCTTAGTTTGCCAACATGAAGGTTAACGTTAAAAATCACCAATACTTACTTCTTGTAAGACGCATTGATAGTCAATGCTCACCATCACAACAATGAAAACTTCGAAGCTATAACCCGATAACGATTAGACCTTTCACTGACCTAATTGCAACCATGATGCTTTCTTCTATTATAAAATCTAAACCTGATTTTTAAACGTGTATTTAACTTTCGGCTCACTCTGAACCGTTAATGTCCCTCCATTACAGACACGAAAATCAAAACCCAAAGTTTACTTCACCTCTGGTCTCAATTATTTACTCTTTGGATCACTAAGCCAATTGCGGATACTACTTGATTTACCCGATAGAGCGCAGGCCTTAGCTTTTTTTATGAAATCACTAAACCAAGGATTATTCTATATACAGATATAGTATAGCTTAAGTAATATATAAACAGCCATTTCAAGTAATAATAATAACAAGTTGGGAAACCAAAAGAAACCTCTCCGAGTCGAGACGAATTTATCAACGTTCTAACGAGGGAAGCAGCTAACGTCTTATTTTGTCTAGATGGCGCTAGCGTTTTCCGGGATTTGACTCCGCATTTCCATAACCCCCTCCATTTTGAGGCGGAAAAGGGGGAAGTAAGCTTTACATTGGTTGTTTAGTCGCTTAGTAATGGGGGCAGTAATGGGCTGCCATTGGTTCTTCAGTATTACTTCGTCCATGGGTCCACCAGCCAATGAGAAAAACCGGATATACGTAGCTCAAATTGGCGAGATATTGCGAAGCTCATTTGTAAAGGTTTAATCGTTTAAAATTTCCCTGTGTATTCTCATAATTCTAATGAGGACCTAATATCTATCACTTAAGTGTGTATTTTACTTTCGGCTCACTCTGAACCTTTAACACCTCTTGTAAGAGAACACAAAACAAGGTCAATTCTGGTTTAAATCTAGGGTATCATATTTCATAGACCCAATCGCTTCAACACTTCTAGAGAGACGAAGTATTAAAATCCATATTATTTAGTGAAATTGAAAGTTGCGTTTACAATATATATAAATGTAGTAAAGCTGAATTAAAAAGTAAACGCCAAATTTGAAATGTTAATATCGAAAGATGTTCTTGGAATATTGAGATGAAACAGAGCTTTGTATGTTGTAGTTGCATTTAAATAGTCACTACATTACTTCTGCAAAAACTCGGGTCTTTCCGGGATTTGAAACCTAGAACACTCGCACTCAAAGCGAGTATCATACCCCTAGACCAGCGCACCATGTATGGAGTAGAAATAGGCTCAATTCATAGGGCTACAAATTAATTAGTTGCATTTAAATAGTCACTAAATTACTTCTGCAAAAACTCGGGTCTGTCCGGGATTTGAACCCGGGACCACTCGCACCCTAAGCGAGTATCATACCCCTAGACCAACGGACCGTGTTTTCATGTAAAATATGCCCAACTCATAGGTCTACCCTGTAGTTAGTTGCATTTAAATATCTACTAAATTACTTCTGAAAGAACTCGGGTCTGACCGGGATTTGAACCCGGGCCCACTCGCAGCCAAAGCGAGTATCATACCCCTAGACCAACGGACAATCTGCGTAAGTAAAATATGCTCAACTCATAGGACTACCCTGTAATTAGTTGCAATTAAATAGTCACAAAACTACTTCTGCAAAAACTCGGATACGTCCGGGATTTGAAACCTAGATCCTTGAACACTCGCACCCAAAGCGAGTATCATCCCCCTAGACCAGCGCACCATGTATGGAATAGAAATATGCTCAATTCATAGGGCTACAAATTAATTAGCTGCATTTAAATAGTCACTACATTACTTCTGCAAAACCTCGGATCCGTCCGGGATTTGAACCCGGGACCACTAACACCCTAAGCGAGTATCATACCCCTAGACCAACGGACCGTGTGTTCAAGTAAAATATGCCCAACTCATAGGTCTACCCTGTTGTTAGTTGCATTTAAATAGTTGCTAAATTACTTCTGAAAGAACTCGGGTCTGTCCGGGATTTGAACCCGGGACCACTCGCAGCCAAAGCGAGTATCATACCCCTAGACCAACGGACAGTCTGCGTAAGTAAAACATGCTCAACTCATAGGACTACCCTGTAATTAGTTGCAATTATATAGTCCCAAAACTACTTCTGCAAAATCTCGGGTCCGTCCGGGATTTGAACCCGGGACCACTCGCACCCTAAGCGAGCATCATACCCCTAGACCAACGGACCGTGTGTTCGAGTAAAATATGCCCAACTCTTAGGTCTACCCTGTAGTTAGTTGCATTTAAATAGTTGCTAAATTACTTCTGAAAGAACTTGGGTCTGTCCGGGATTTGAACCCGGGACCACTCGTAGCCAAAGCGAGTATAATACCCCTAGACCAACGGACAATCTGCGAAAGTAAAATATGCTCAACTCATAGGTCTACCCTGTAGTTAGTTGCATTTAAATAGTTACTAAATTACTCCTGAAAGAACTCGGGTCTGTCCGGGATTTGGAACCTAGAACACTCGCACCCAAAGCGAGTATCATACCCCTAGACCAGCGCACCATGTATGGAATAGAAATAGGCTCAATTCATAGGGCTACAAATTAATTAGTTGAATTTAAATAGTCATTAAATTACTTCTGCAAAAACTCGGGTGCGTCCGGGATTTGAACCCGGGACCACTCGCACCCTAAGCGAGTATCATACCCCTAGACCAACGGACCGTGTGTTCAAGTAAAATATGTCCAACTCATAGGTCTACCCTGTTGTTAGTTGCATTTAAATAGTTGCTAAATTACTTCTGAAAGAACTCGGGCCTGTCCGGGATTTGAACCCGGGACCACTCGCAGCCAAAGCGAGTATCATACCCCTAGACCAACGGACAATCTGCGCAAGTAAAACATGCTCAACTCATAGGTCTACCCTGTAGTTAGTTGCATTTAAATAGTTACTAAATTACTCCTGAAAGAACTCGGGTCTGTCCGTGATTTGGAACCTAGAACACTCGCACCCAAAGCGAGTATCATACCCCTAGACCAGCGCACCATGTATGGAATAGAAATATGCTCAATTCATAGGGCCTACAAATTAATTAGTTGCATTTAAATAGTCACTACATTACTTCTGCAAAAACTCGGGTCCGTCCGGGATTTGAACCCGGGACCACTCGCACCCTAAGCGAGTATCATACCCCTAGACCAACGGACCGTGTGTTCAAGTAAAATATGCCCAACTCATAGGTCTACCCTGTTGTTAGTTGCATTTAAATAGTTGCTAAATTACTTCTGAAAGAACTCAGGTCTGTCCGGGATTTGAACCCGGGACCACTCGCAGCCAAAGCGAGTATAATACCCCTAGACCAACGGACAATCTGCGTAAGTAAAATATGCTCAACTCATAGGACTACCCTAAACGTGTCCTTGTGGGCTGCAAATATCTGGGATTTTAAACGTGTCTGCCCTTGGGGGCTGCAAATATCTGCGATTTGAAACGTGCCCTTGGGGGCTGCAAATATCTGGGATTTGAAACGTGCCCTTTGGGGGCTGCAAATAACTGGGATTTGAAACGTGCCCTTGGGGGCTGCAAATATCTGGGATTTGAAACGTGCCTGCTCTTGGGGGCTGCAAATATCTGGGATTTGAAACGTGCCTGCTCTTGGGGGCTGCAAATATCTGGGATTTGAAACGTGCCCTTGGAGGCTGCAAATCTGGGATTTGAAACGTGTCCTTGGGGGCTGCAAATATCTGGTATTTGAAACGTGTCTGCCCTTGGAGGCTGCAAATATCTAGGATTTGAAACGTGCCCTTGGGGGCTGCAAATATCTGGGATTTGAAACGTCTGCCCTCGGGGGCTGCAAATATCTGGGCTTTGAAACGTGCCTGACCTTTGGGGCTGCAAATAACTGGGATTTGAAACGTGCCTGCCCTTGGGGGCTGCAAATATCTGGGTTTTGAATCGTCTGCCCTCGTTGGCTGCAAATATCTGGGATTTGTAACGTGCCTGACCTTGGGGGCTGCAAATAACTGGGATTTGAAACGTGCCTGCCCTTGGGGGCTGCAAATATCTGGGATTTAAAACGTGCCTGCCCTTGGGGGCTGCAAATATCTGGGATTTGAAACGTGCCTGCCGTTGGGGGCTGCAAATATCTGGGATTTGAAACGTGCCTGCCCTTTGGGGCTGCAAATAGCTGGGATTTGAAACGTACCCTTGGGGGCTGCAAATATCTGGGATTTGAAACGTTTCTTGGGGGCTGCAAATATCTGGGATTTGAAACGTGCCCTTTGAGGCTGCAAATCTGGGATTTGAAACGTGCCCTTTGAGGCTGCAAATCTGGGATTTGAAACGTGCCCTTGGGGGCTGCAAATATCTGGGATTTGAAACGTGCCCTTTGAGGCTGCAAATCTGGGATTTGAAACGTGCCCTTTGAGGCTGCAAATCTGGGATTTGAAACGTGCCCTTGGGGGCTGCAAATATCTGGGATTTGAAACGTGCCTGCCCTTGGGGGCTGCAAATAACTGGGATTTGAAACGTGCCTGCCCTTGGAGGCTGCAAATAACTGGGATTTGAAATGTGCCTGCCCTTGGGGGGTGCAAATATCTGAGATTTGCAGTGCCCTTGGGGCTGCAAATATCTGAGATTTGAAACGTGCCTGCCCTTGGGGCTGCAAATATCTGGGATTTGAAACGTTTTTTGGGGGCTGCAAATATCTGGGATTTGGAACGTGCCCTTGGGGGCTGCAAATATCTGGGATTTGAAACGTGCCTGCCCTTGGGGGCTGCAAAATATCTGGGATTTGTAACGTGCCCTTGGGGGCTGCAAATATCTGGGATTTGAAACGTTTCTTGGGGGCTGCAAATATCTGGGATTTGAAACGTTTTAACTGATGTAATAGGCACAATGCCAACGTTTCCGAGGGACCCCCCTTACGCTAACTTACTTAAGCTTTCTCCCAAGAAAAAAGGGGGATCTTGGGTCGCCTGTCTGGCCTCATTTTCACCAGCTCCTCACGCCACGTGAGGACCCTCCTCCTCTTGGGGCTGGGGTTGGCCAGGGAACGGTGCTGTCCGATAAATTCTGAAAAGTTAAATACGAATATACTTTTAACTTAAAGCAGTTTCAAATATAGGAACATGCCCGCTATCCGCGAGTTCAGAAATATTACAAGCCTTACCCTTTTGGTAATACGAATCTCCCTTCCCGTGACGACTTACTCTTGTCCCTCACTCAATTTGCCAACGTTTTTGAGTTAACTCGATGTTAAAACTCGCGAATTTCTTAAGAGTACCAGCAAAAGCGGTTAATTTGTTCTGGTTTAGGAGATTGCATCTAATTTTAAGCTATAAAATCCGTTTACAGAATACTAAACATTAGGGAAAATCAGTTGAACCACGTGGACGTTACTCGATAAAGAAGGATTCTGGCCTACTACAAACTCAAAATCATCTTAAAAGGGATTATTTTTACTTTATACCACCGTATTTTCCATGAATGGACTAAGTTCGACGAAGGCCTTTAAACTTCTTTGGAATTGGTTTTTGAAATATAATAAGTAAATAGTGGTGCATCAGGTGGGACGACATAAGCATCAGCAATTTTTAAAAAGCTATGAATAGCAACACCAAAACCTAAAATGGCAGTCTTTTTTGGTCCATTAAGAACTAAATTTCCTACAGTGTCTTTTAAATTAAATAAAAGACTTTTGGTTTTCAGCGGGTTTTTTTTGTGATCTCAAGGTTGTACCGCCGAATTGGCACTTTGAAGTTTGAAACCCTTAGCCATGGGATTTCTCGAATTCAAAACATCAAAAAGACTAAAAGCAAGTAACAGAAGTATAGTTGCGAATGTCAGTAGGAATAATCATTAGTCAAATAAAATAAAATCGTCTCTATAAATTGTATTGTTGGCCCACATCCCTGAAATACAGGATCACCCGCTTCCTTTAGGAACTTCATGCTTTTTGTTACTGTATTTCTCAGTACTTGAGCAGCCAATATCACTTTCATCTTTTGGGTTTTAAATTTGATGTGGAATTTTGTTAGCTTGTTGGCTAATTTCAATCCTTCATGTTGCTGATACTGATGAAGAGTAGAAACATACGCCCAGTAAAAAGCCTAATAATTAGCAGGTATCAATCAATACAGTGCTTAATACGCTTCTAGATTACTATACTTCGCCAGTTCGTGTGTCCAGCAGCATACCATAGTGGTCCCATAAATTTCTGAAGAGTTTTAACATGTGGCATGCATCAAGAACAAAACTAACCCGTTCTTCATAATCAGCTGAAATTGTTTTTTGGTCAATGACATATATATTTCAAGCACATCAAATATTTAAACAAATAACCTGGATTAGAGAAGTCGCACTGGATTAAATCCTCAGTAATAACAACACCGAGTGAGTTTGCCATTGTAATGTTGCTTCGCAAGCCATCACAAAATAAAGCAATGCACTTGGTACCAGTATTTTTTAATTTGAAGAAACATTCGGTGACTAGATTTTTGAGAAGCCAGCCTACAGTTCAATTTACAAAGAAATATCCTAGTGGAACTTTCCAATGTCCATTGACAGCTGTTGCCATAAACACAAGTGCCGACGTTGCAACAACATTGTTATCTTCGGCATTTTTGTCTAGTCCAAGGTTGACGTAGCCAGCGAATTCCTTGCCTGTCTATTCAGTGTGTTTCATCAAAGAGGAGAAACAAGGCTATTAACACTGGATATTCTGATTTCTCAACCTCTTGTTTTATATAGGCGAAACTTTCTGCGGTAAAGCCAGGATTGCCACCAATTTTACTAGTCCATTCTCTAAGTGTGTTTGGATGATGCGAGCAGAAATGTTTTCGAAGGAAGGTTTATGCCTTTGGTGAATGGAAATGAAGCGTCACGGCAAAGCTTCTAATTAGATTCGAATGTTGTTGTTTCTTTCGATTTTTGAGTCCAGACTTTCGTAGTTGAGAAAAAAGCTGTACCGCTGTTGGGCCATACTCCTCATAAATATCTGTGGCGTTTTCTTCGAGTAAACGTTTTTGCTGATTCATTTGTATTAAGGTATATTTTAGGTTGCCAAGTTTCATGTCTAAACGTTTCCTGGTCTGTTTAATCATCTTAAGTTTGTAACGGTTTGTTTAACCTGTAATTTTTAGTTTTTTATTTTCGCTTGTTGATTAAAGATCTTTGAAATTCACATGTGTTTGGCACGATTTCTGGAGGATTATGCTCATGAGCAAAATCAAAATTACACTATGCCCTCTTGAATTTAATACCTCTGAAGCTGGTGGTTCAAGGATTAGTGCTGTATTGTCAATGGTCTCTTCATGGCCATTATCACCTACGAGTTTATCGTGGACCTCCAAACCGGCAACTTCGTCTTTATGAACCACAAAGGCATCAACAACTTCTTCATGGATCAAGAAATTCCTGTTTTCGATTTCTTCAACACTAGATTCGCGCAGCATGGAGTATGTCTGTGGAAGTTACTGAAAATGTTAAAAATGTGGTATAAAGGGAAAAATAAAGTTATTTCATACATAATCTTCCATTATATATTTTTTTAATATATTCTAACGACTGATGGTTAGCAAAGTCCTTAATTCATTACGTGACATCCATAAAAATAACAGGTTGTACTAAATTTTCGCGAATTGTTTCGATGCCATTGCAAATTCCGAGTAGGTACGACACACTGTTTTATCTACGAGTGATGAAGATGAAGCGGAACACGATGGTAATTCTACGTCATTGCAACTATAAGTTTTCTATAACACATGTATCACATATCGAACTGGATGTGAAAATATTAGAAACACAATAAATACTTTAGTTCCAGTTTTATTAAATTCTAAAAACGTCGTCTATAATTTCCATCAATGTATCATCTGTCCTAACTATTTCCACGAAAACCGAAGGATTTGCGTTTTGAGCTTGGACGAGATCTGATAATCGCTTTTGTTAGAGTGAGTTTCACATACGAAGTGTTTGTTTCCCGGGATGGAAATTCGACCGATTTATCGCGGCGAGCCACTTCGTGCATAATGAAGGGTTAGGTAATCGAAACCTTTTAATACAAGTTAACTCAGGCATTAAACCTAAATCCTAATAAATATACAAAAATTTTCGCCAATTTTCGGATCAGTATACCTATGAAATGCAATCCTATGTGTGGTAGACCGACTGCTACACTTTGAAACTGCGCAAGATTTTACCATTTTTATAATTTGTATTTAATTACAAATTATTTAGACATTTGTTAAACATTTGATACAAAAACAGTTTAATTTTCTTTTTTTTCCACTTGTATTCAAACGTAATAAATTTACGAAAGCTTTACACCGAGTTAAAAATTATATTCCGACTTTTCTATATTTGAAAGTTTTAAATTCGCATTTCCCGCGAATTTTCACGCGCCGGCACAAAACAACAGTTTGCGATAGATGGCGTTAGTATTTTCTCGAGGATGTGGGGAATTGGAATTAAAAACGAGATTTTTCAACAGTCAATAGTGGGTCTACTCTTTTATATGTCTATGGATTTTAAATAGCTGGAATAAAGACGGTCTGACTCCGATCGGGCACTATTTGCCCGTTAAAAATCGTGTCTCAAAATTTAATTAATTTTAAATGAAGTTCATTAAAACACTAAATGTCGCAAATAGTATTTATATATTTTTTATTAAAACCAGAATTAATTTCTTCCAAATGTACAAGAGTGTAATGCTTTTTCTAGTAATGTGTCTTATCCCTTCTGTAATACCCCTGCTTTGGAGAGAGGCTGGTTAAATCGCCTTTCCAGCAGACTTAGAAATAAGGATAATTTTTAAACTAGTCCTTGGGACCAGTGACCCCCCTAGTGTCCAAAATAATAAACTGGTCTCCGGAGTGGTCCCAGCCTTTGTTCTCCTATAGATATGCAATTAATAAACTGGTTTTGGACCAGAGGAAGTGTGCTATTTCTAAGTCTGCTTTCCAGTCCACGTTTCTCGCCTTTCGGCGTTACTCAGCTATTTTCAGTTCTTCTCGGACGCTCCGTGAAGGAGGTTCTATTATTTCGAGGAACGCCGAGCAAGGTGGTAGTTGGTTCTGACTGTGCCACTTACCATGGTTGAAATCGGGTTATACAGGGTGTTTCTGGAAAGTCTGGCACAAATTAACAGGCATGTTCCTTGGGTCAAAAGGAGTCCGAAAGGTGCTATGACGTTTTGGGGTAAAACGCTCCGTTGCAACGTTATGGGCTCTCAAAAGTAGGCCGAAAAACAAGGAGATTTTGCAGAATTATAGCACTAGTATTGTGGTTTTGACCCAATTGTTTTCGATTATTGAGCATAAGGCAATGATCGAAATAAGTTCAAACCTATTGGAAGACCGTAAACGTGTTAGACGGCCAAAAGCGTTAATCCCTTTATTTTTATTAATGATTGTAATTAAAGGTAAGGAAAGTAGCTCAGATATCGGTTACTTGTTTGTTCAGATGTACTGGTAACTGACCAGTCTTTTATTCTTTTTATCAATTAGACACATTATTTCGAATGAACCCCTTAAATTTTACAATAAATGGAATCGATTCTATTAATTTTACAATAATTTGAATCGAACCCATTACATTTACAATAATTCGAATCGAACCCCATTATTTTACAATAATTCGAATCGAACCCAATTACATTGTTCTACAAAAATTGTTCAAAATGGGCACCATCAACGTTTAAGCAAACTTGCGCGCGTCGTTTGAAAGATTCACGAACACATCCATCAATTATCCTTTGTCGTAAGTTTTCGACATCGCGAACTTCACTTCGGTATACCAAGTCCTTGAGATGGCCCCAAAGAAAAAAATCGCATGGGTTGAGATCGGGAGATCTTGCTGGCCACGCAACAGTTCCGCCTCGACCTATCCACCTCCGGGGAAACGCGACATCAAGATATGCTCTAACTTGAAGACTAAATTGGGGCGATGCGCCATCTTGCATGAACCACATTATTTCTCGCAGTCGTAACGGTACGTCTTCTAAAAGCTCCGGTAAATTGTCACGCAGAAAGGTCAAGTACGCCTCCCCATTTAGCCTCGGTTGCAAAAAGTTAGGCCCAATTAAATGATCTGCTACAATTCCGCACCAGACGTTCAAACTAAACTGAACTTGATGTTTTATGACAGAGGTTCCACTCGTGATAGTTATGCAAATTAAGTATCCCGTCACGCGAGAAATTGGCCTTGTTGGAAAATAGCAAAGTACGCGGAAAGTCTAAGTCATTTACCCGTGCCACAAACCACTGGCAGAGATCGACCAGTCTCGGATAATCAGCTTCGTTTAAAGCTTGTACCTTTTGCAAATGGTATGGGCGGAACTGATGTCCTCGAAGGATTTTCCAGACGATTACATGGTTAACGCACAATTGCCGCCCGACGTTCCTGGTACTGGTTGTTGGCTATCTTCGAAAATTGTCAAAACGGTGTCCTCTACATCCTCGGGAACAATCGCCGCACGAGGTTCAGGTCCCGATGGTTGAAGTTTCCCGGTTTCTCTCAAGCGTCTGTCGACTGCCGTTAATGTTTGTCGATTGGGAACTTGTCGTTGAGGAAAGTGCTCCTGGTACAAGCGCCGAGCTTCCACCGCATTTCCCCGAGCCAGTCCATACATAAGATGGATATCTGAGTACTTTGCATTCGTGAAGTAGACCATGATTAGTTCCAGATAAGCTTCCAAATGTGCACGTACGCCATGAAGCACGTTAAGGTAGACACATTTAAGCCTTCTGTAAAAAACCTACAACTTCTGACGTTGAAAACTACCCTAATGTTTAGACCAGCGCTTCTCAAACTGTGGTCCGTGGACCGGCACCGGTCCGCGGACATGCGGCTGGTATGGTCCGTCATACATAGTTGAAATAAAAACCGGTCCGCAAGCTTAAAAAGTTTGAGAAGCGTTGGTTTAGACCAACACAGCATAATTGGTTTTTCACGGAGGTGGATAGGTCGAGGCGGAAATGATGCTAGGCCGGTACTATCCCATAGAACCGAATTCCCAATGGACCGCAATCCCATTCGACCGAATATCCCGCAATGATTTTAGATTTCCAGCCCAATGGCTATATTCCCGATGGACCGAAATCCCAATCGTCCGAATATGCCCCTAAAAAATACATGAATATAACTTGAAACACTGTAGCCGTAAGCGATTCGGTAGTGTAGTGGATACGATGTTGGACTGCGAAGCGAAAGGTTGTTGGTTCGAATCTCCGAAAGGTATGTTAATAATATTAAAAGTAAATGTTTCGTGATACAAATTAAAACGCTCACTTTCATTCCTTTCAAGGCAAGAGATATATAGAATTAATAAACAATTTGTGCTTAAAATGAAGTACAGTCTTAATGGTAGTTCCATCAATGTCTTTAAATTTTAAATTAAAATTTTAATATTTTGGTTTCGGGTGGGTTAGGTTAGGTTAGGTTAAGTTAGGTTAGGTTAGGTTAGGTTAGGTTTGGTTCCAATAATTCGTTGACACCTTTTCCAAAATATGCTCCTTTTAATTAGCTGCTACCTTTTCCAAAATATTCTCCTATTAATTAGCTGCAACCTTTTCCAAAACATTCTCCTACTCTTTAGCTGCCACATTTTCCAAAATATTCTCCTTTTAATTAGCTACCACCTTTTCTAAAATATTCTGAAGACACTAATTTCACTAAAAATTATTAAAAAATAAACCACAAAAACAGTTACCTTTAAGCATAGATTTTAGTCCCATTGGACAGAATTCAAAACCCGCCAAAGTGCGGTATTTTTCGGTCGAATGGGACGGTTTCGGTCGAATGGGAATTCGATCGTATGGGAGACAAGCGCTAGGCCAGCATGATCTCCCGATCTCAACCCATGCGATTTTTTTCTTTGGGGCCATCTCAAGGACTTGGTATACCGAAGTGAAGTTCGCGATGTCGAAGACTTACGACAAAGGATAATTGATGGATGTGATAGCATCCGTAACACGCCAGGAATCTTCGAACGTGTTCGTGAATCTTTCAAACGACGCGCGAAAGTTTTCTTAAACGTTGATGGTGCCCATTTTGAACAATTTTTGTAGAACAATGTAATTGGGTTTCATTCGAATTATTGTAAAAGTAATGGGGTTCGATTCGAATTATTTTAAAAGTAATGGGGTTCGATTCGAATTATTGTAAAAGTAATGGGGTTCGATTCGAATTATTGTAAAAGTAATGGGTTTCGATTCGAATTATTGTAAAAGTAAGGGGGTTCGATTCGAATTATTGTAAACGTAATGGGGTTCGATTCGAATTATTGTAAAAGTAATGGGGTTCGATTCGAATTATTGTAAAAGTAATGGGGTTCGATTCGAATTATTGTAAAAGTAATGGGGTTCGATTCGAATTATTGTAAAAGTAATGGGGTTCGATTCGAATTATTGTAAAAGTAATGGGGTTCGATTCGAATTATTGTAAAAGTAATGGGGTTCGATTCGAATTATTGTAAACGTAATGGGTTCGATTCAAATTATTGTAAAATTAATGGAATCGATTCAATTTATTGTAAAATTTAAGGGGTTCATTCGAATTATTGTAAAATTTAAGGGGTTCATTCGAATTATTGTAAAATTTAATTGGTTCATTCGAAATATTGTAAAAGTTATGTGTCTAATTGAAAAAAAGAATAAAGACTGGTCAGTTACCAGTACATCTGAACAAACAAGTCACCGATATCTGAGCTACTTTCCTTACCTTTAATTACAATCATTAATAAAAACCAAGGGATTAACGCTTTTGGCCTTTTAACACGTTCACGGTCTTCCACTAGGTTTGAACTTATTTCGATCATTGCCTTATGCTCAATAATCGAAAACAATTGGGTCAAAACCACAATACTAGTGCTATAATTCTGCAAAATTCCCTTGTTTTTCGGCCTACTTTTGAGAGCCCATAACGTCGCAACGAAGCGCTTTACCCTAAAACGTCATAGGACCTTTCGGACTCCTTTTGACCCAAGGAACATGCCTGTTAATTTCTGCCAGACTTTCCTGAAACACCCTGTATATCTAATGAAAGTGAGGTTAATTTAATTAAATTGAATCGAAGTGAAAGTTTAAAGTTCCGAGAGAAGTGCGGACTTCTCTGAGAAGCCTTAATGCGCTCTCGGAACGAAAGTACAGCTTTCGCACTTAAAACGAAAGCCTTTGTTAGTCGAATAAGTCAAAATATTGTGTAAACGTACCAATTGCTGTAGGAAAGAATAGGAGGCAGTAAAACAAGGGAAGTTATTTTCGTAAGAAGAACTTAAACCATTGATGTGATAAGTTTTTAAATATTTCAATATCGTGGTGTGTTAAGAGTGGCTTTGTAAGCCAATTCTGTTACTTTGCTTGAAAAATGTAAATTGTGATTTGAAATGTTTCATGGCAAGGTTTCGTAACAACTGATTTGAAAACTCTTTTGTGGAGTTTGAAAACATATTGTTCTTGAGATATGAAAATTTTTATATTGTAAATAACTAGGAGTTTAATCTAGACTTCAGTTTTGGAAATATCTTGTATTCTGAAAAGGTTTTCCTAAGAGGATATGTCTGGGATTTGAAACCTGTGTTTGGTTTTAAAGTCTCGGATTTTCTGGGTATAGTGACTTTATTGGTAGGAAATACCAGGGAATTGAAACCTGCTTTCAGGGATTTGAAACTTGGTTTTTTTGGGAACTTAAAATATCAGGGATTTGCTAAGTGTGCCATAAAGAAATCTGCACCTAAGATAATGACACCAAATAAATCAGGGACAATATGAAAATAGTGTAAGAATGAAGTCCCACATATGGTAAACTCTAACTCTACACTACCTCTTGTAAAGAAATATTCACCTTGGGTAAAAAGATTCAATATTCTGTATTTTATGTAAATGTTTCAGGGTCAGTGTGGTGAAGGTCCATAAATACTTGTATGTATGCCTTAGTCGATATAAAACTAACTTCAGCAGCTTGATCGCTAATATAGTTCTACCAATGGGAAATTTTAAAGCTAAAGCAAATGATAACTTTGAATTAGGGGTTTTACTAGAAGATGATGCTAAAATAAGGGAATTATGAGGGTATTTGTATCGGCAAGAAGGACGCCCTCTACGTGCATTCCTGCCTGTTAGTTTCCCTTCTTACTTCTAGGCTTCCCTTGAGTAGTAGGCTTATTTGGCTTTAATTTGAGAAAATTTGGTCTCATATGCCCTTGTTTCCCACACTCATGGCATGTTATAGAAGAACTACGAGAAGGTTCGGTAGATCTTCGAATATTAAAGGTATTTTTGGAACTCTGACTAGGAGTATCACTTACAGTGACACGTGACCCCTTAAGATTCTTAACCCTAGCTTCTATTATTTCTGCTTGTACTAACAAGTCCGAAATAGTAGAACATTGGTGACGTAAATAAACATTTATGTCTGGAAGTAAATTTGCTTCCAAGAGTGGCACTAGTTCCATTTCCGGAAAGGGATCTCTTAAAGCTAGATTCAAATCCTGCATCCTTTCGAAAAAGTGAACTACGCTCTCATCACGTCTCTGTTTAGTAGAAATTAATGAGGTTTTCATAAATCTTTGTTTGACAGCGGACATAAAGTATTCTCTAAATCGTGATTTAAAAGTATTTAAACATGTCACTAAATCCATTCGTTCCTGACGATACCAAAATCGCGCACCCTCAATTAAGAAAGTAGGCATTAAACCTAACACTTCTGCGTCACTTAACCCATGTGCTCGTTGTAACCCATCCAATTAAAATAAGAAATCAGCAGCATCAGCGCTATTCCCATTAAACTTAAGATTAGGTCCAACAGCGCTAGAAGTAGGTAATACAACAGGATTAACCGTTATGTTCTGAGTAGTTGCGTTATTTGTCGCAAAGTTAGCTACTATATTAGTTAACACTTGAAGCTGAGAGTTTAATGCTTGATAGGATTGGATAGGGTCGAAATTGGTAACCATACTTTGCGTAGGAGTCAAAGGTCCATAGGCAGTTACATTTCCCATTCCCTGTACTGGTGTAGTTCCTTGAAGAGGAACAGATAGTGAAGGACCAGAAAATGAAAAAGGATTCTGTAAGCCTATTGCCGATGGAATATTTCCAAAGTTTTGTTTAGTAATATTTGTTGAAGACGAAACCATAGGTGGTTGTCCATGAGGATAAGTACTACCCAATCCCGTTACTGGAGTTGAAATAGGTGGCAAAGGTCCAGAAACTGAGAAAGGATTCTGTACTCCCCTTACCAATGGAATATTTGCAGTTTGCGAAATATTTCCAAAGGAGGGTGGTGATATATTAAATATATTGGAGGAAACCCTAGGTTGTCCACCAAATACTGTAGTAGTAGTAGTAGTTTTAGGCCTAGCACCCATAAAAACCGAAGACGTAGTTACAACACTAACAGGGACATGGGAGTGGAAGATGGTAAAAAGCGATCAGTGGTACGATATAGCTTTAAATGGGCTATATTGTCCAAAGATCGTTTCCCTGTTGCGACCTCCTCAATTACATAACGTAATTCGTCCAGTTTTTCAATTATGCGATTTGGAAGCCAATTTAGCTGAGAAGTAAGTAGCACCATGGGATTGGGGGTGTAAGACCTTCCAAACATACATGCCTCCATCTAATTCCCACTCCTCTCTACGCTGATTATAATAATGTCGTTGCTTGGCTTGCATACGATCTATGTAAGTCCTAACGGCAAGAATGTCAGCCTGTAATTGAGTAACTCTATCCTCTAATCTATTGCCAGCTTGGGTCAGGTCAGGAGACTGAAAAGGCTCCGTAGGAAGTTCCCAAGGTAGGCGTGCTTCTCTACCATGATTCAAGTAGAACGGAGTTCGCCCTGTTGTTTCATGAGGTGTTGTATTGAGAGAAAACTATAATAAATCTAAGTTACGATCCCAATTACGGTGTTCTTTCCCTGCATAGATACCTAACATAATGCCTATCGACTTATTAACACGTTCAGTAGCATTAGTCTGAGGGTGGTACGGGGTAGTGTAGGTGCATGTGACGTTGAATTGCGCACAAGTATCTTTCCAGACACGAGACACAAATTGCGTTCCATTGTCTGAAAGTATAGCCTTAGGGGCTCTCCAATGCAGGATCAGACCTTTGAGAGTCTGACTTACTGTATCAGCGGTGATGTTCTTTGGTGGTATTAGTTTAACATAGCGAGTATAATAATCCACATACACTAAGATGTAAAGATTACGCTGAGGACTAAGAGGTAAAGGACTTAAAATGTCAACCCCAACTAAATCCCAAGGTTGTTCAACCACTGTAGAGTGCATTAACCCAGGAGTTTTGCGGTTGCGTCCTTTATATTGTTGGCACATAAGGCATGTAGACACAAATAAGGCTACATCCTTTTTCAAAGTAGGCCAATAATATCGGAAACGAATACGTTCATACGTACTATCTCTACCTCTATGACCAGCAGTCATGTGTGTGTGAAATAAGTGTAACGCTTGAGGACGTAATGTACTAGGCAGGTAAATCTTACGCGGTTGAGTACCATAGCGCTTACGATAAACGAGACCATCAATGATTTCATATAATGGACTAGTCCCATCATGAGCTTCTAATTGAGCCTTAAGATTCTGTATACTAGGATCTAGACCTTGTTCACGTGTTATTTCTGCCAGATTAAATGCATTCATAACAGGAGTTAAGGGAGGCGGAATTACTTGAGGACGGGGCCTAAGTATCGCTCCTAAAACATATCCTGTAGGTGGAATATCTCGGGACTACGTTTTCTACGCCCTTACGATATTGCACTTTAAATTTGTAAGTCTGTAAATACATAATCCAACGTAATACGCGATATGAAGGGTCAGTACGTGTATAAAGCCATTGTAAAGCTTTATGATCAGTGATCACTGTGAAGTTTTTGCCATCGAGGAAATGTTTAAATCTGTTAATAGCCCAGAATATAGCTAACCATTCCTTTTCGTACGTAGAATAATTCTTTTCTGCTGCGTTAAGCAGAGTAGAAGCGTAAGCTATAGGAAATTCTATGTTACCATCTTTCTGACTTAGCATAGCACCTAAACCAACGTTGCTAGCGTCCGTGGTTAAGTAAGTAGGCTTACTTGGATCATAATGATGCACAGGATGCTCATTAGCATGCACTATAGCGGCTTTTAATTTAGAAAAGGCTTCTTCACATTGCTCAATCCAGACCCATTGGACATTCTTACGCTTAAGACGGTATAATGGGGCAGCTAATTCCGCATAATGAGGAACAAACTTGCTATGCCATCTCGTCAAACCTAAGAATCGCGATAAAGACTTAAGATCTGTAGGCCTAGGAAATTGTTTCATTGCTATGGTTTTTGCAGGATTTACATGAATACCTTTCCTATCTATTACGTGTCCTAATATTAACGTTGAAGGTTTAGCGAAGTGACATTTCGTTAGATTCAGGGTGAGACCAGCTTTCGTTAGTTGCCTAAATACATATTCCAATGCTTTAAGGTGTTCTGTCCATGTTCTAGACGTAATGATTAAATCATCCAAGTAAACAAAAATGGTAAACTTGGACTTATCCCGAAACACCTCATCCATTAACTTTTGGAAAGTGGTTTGTGCATTGCACAACCGAAAATGCATTACTACAAATTCATATTTACCAAAAGGGGACAAAAATGCTGTCTTTGAAATACTATCAGGATCCATAAGGACCTGAAAGTATCCACTCATTAAATGTAAAGACGTAATGTACTTCGGTTTATTTAATCCTAATAAAATATCTTCAACCTTAGGAAGAGGATAGGGATCGGCTTTAGTAACTTTATTTAAAGCTCTATAATGCACACAAAATCTCCAACCTCCTTCATTTTTTGGTACTAAGCAAATTCCTGAGGACCAGGGGCTTCCTTCCTGTAACATCTTGTCAATGTGTTCCTTAGTAATTGCTCTTTTTGCATCGGTACAAGGGTAAGCAAAGGTTCTAATAAGTTTAGTGTCTCCTGTATCTATCTTATGTGTAGTCATATGAGTGCGACCTGGCTCAGCTGCTGTGACTGCAGGAAATCTAGACAATAATTGTTCAAGTTCCTGAACTTGTAATGGTGTCATTGTGTTTTCCTCTAAAGCAGGACTTATGTCTTGCTGGTCACCTACCGAATCACTGATATCGGTGGTGCTGGTAACAGTGTGTATGGTTTAGAATCTAAAGTAACTGTTAATGTAGGAAAATCTATATTAGCTTAGTGTTCCATAAAGAAATCTGCACCTAAGATAATGACACCAAATAAATCAGGGACAATATGAAAATAGTGTAAGAATGAAGTCCCACATATGGTAAACTCTAACTCTACACTACCTCTTGTAAAGAAATATTCACCTTGGGTAAAAAGATTCAATATTCTGTAATTTATGTAAATGTTTCAGGGTCAGTGTGGTGAAGGTCCATAAATACTTGTATGTATGCCTTAGTCGATATAAAACTAACTTCAGCAGCTTGATCGCTAATATAGTTCTACCAATGGGAAATTTTAAAGCTGAAGCAAATGATAACTTTGAATTAGGGGTTTTACTAGAAGATGATGCTAAAATAAGGGAATTATGAGGGTATTTGTATCGGCAAGAAGGACGCCCTCTACGTGCATTCCTGCCTGTTAGTTTCCCTTCTTACTTCTAGGCTTCCCTTGAGTAGTAGGCTTATTTGGCTTTAATTTGAGACAATTTGGTCTCATATGCCCTTGTTTCCAGGGATTATGACTGGGGGTATTTAGTCCGTATACCGTCAAGGATAGCAGAGTGGGCCCAGGCCATATTTTCCACCCACGGTTCATTTTATTAATTTTTGAAGAGACACTGGGCGTTGAGTGAGTAAACACTTTGACTTGCGACTCGTGGTGGTAGGGAGATTGGTGATAATACGGCAGGGGGTTGTAGTAGTTTAACGGTGGTGACTGATCCAGCAGCGAAGATTGCGGGAGCGAGACTGGAGAGGGGGTGTACGGGGCGTTCGTTGAATAGGAAACAATCTTGCCTTGACGAATACAAAGGTCATAACGGCCTGGGGCTTTCAATTGGCGAAGGTCCGCGAGGAGGGAGCGATGAGTCTACCGTTGGACAGGGTTACGATCATGGGAGGCGGCATACGGAAAATTATTATGGCGCCGCCATTCATGGATGCTTTGTACGAAATATTGTCGATGCGACACAGTTAAAAAGGTTATTAGAAGGGGACGGTTATAGTTCTGGCGAAGAGGCCCAACTCGGCGTATAGAGACAGAATTGTACTCGTCTGGTTTGAAGAACAAGTCTTGTAGAAGTTTGCGGACAAAGTACATGTCTTCCTGGGGATCATCATGGTCAGGAACGTAAAGAGCAACGCATTCAACTTTCGAGCGGATGAGGTAGAGATTTCACCGGCAGTATTTTGTGGCTGACCAGACAGTGGGGCTTGCGGTACAGAGACATGTGTAATTGGTAGGTCATTTGATAAAGTCTTGACAACACAAGAACTATTTTCGAAAAGTTCGCCACCAGCGATTGGGGCAGAGGATGATACGTTTTGATTAGGAGTCGGAGAATTGTTAGAATTGTTAGGCTCCGAAGAGAGTTCAGGTGGACCGGAAGAGCCTGATTCCACTTGAATGTCATTAAGAGGGCTACCAGGAATTATCTGGGGCGGTGACTCGTTGATTGTTTGACTAGCGGACTCGTTGATTGTTTGACTAGCTGAATCACAGGTTACTTTGGTAACACAAAAGGCCGGAGCCGGAACTGACGTAGAAATCGAGACGCGAATGTCTTCAAGCTGTCCAGAAAGGTTACAAACCTTGTCAGAAATTAAAATTTGATGAGCCCTATTATGAATAAGATCGGTTCGCAAGGCGGAGATTTTGTCCGAATGACTATCATAGTCTACCCGTAGGGAGTCAATTTCAGTCTGACAAGCAGTCAGGATGTTTAAATGAGAAAGTAATTGAGCGCGGAAGTCGGATTGAGGAGTTAAATCATTCGTTGGCTCCGTGGTAACGAGGGCTTTGACCGCGAGAGCACAGTACTGGGCTTGTAATTGTAAGACTTCTTTGGGGAGGGAGCTCACTTGCTGTCGGAATACATAAAAGTCTGACATAAATTTAGAGAGCGATCGGAGGGCCAGCGGGCAATTAGAGGCACATGACGGGCAAAAAAATGAAAAATGTTTACTGTTAGATGTGGTGTGAAAAGCGTAGATATCGTCTGGGATATTGACACAGGAAATGTGGCACCAGGAGAGACACAAATCACATTGGAAAGCCTTGTGGGTAGCGTCAACTTGGGTGAGACACGAGGAGCACGGGTGCTTAGGTCGTTTTCTAGAGTTAGGTTTGCTTTTACGACCGGGTGTTTTTTGTTTAGTACAAAGACGAAGTCGCGAACTTCGTAGTCTTTTGTTAGTAAGGGGACCAGTTTGTGAGTCTAAACCGAGCACTGAATCGGAATCAGACGGGGTATCACATGTATTTTCTATTGTAAGTTCAGATTGAGGTTGGGTTAAAATAGAGGAAGCTACTGTCGTATCCGAACAGTTAATTAAAGGGCCAGTAGAGAGAGATAGACTGTCCGAAGAACCAAGTGGATGAGAGAGTAAAGTTTTATGTGGTATACTTGTAAGAAAATCAAAAGTGGAGGAAGATAAGGCCTCGGTTAAGGTCGCAATCGGGGATCGCGAAACAACCATGATGATGATCTATAGCCGGGTAATGCAACGAGGTGACCAAGGCTTAAGAGACCATGGTGGAATCCGAATAAAAAATCACCAAGAACGCGACTCACACGCAAAGTTTACCATATAATAACTAAACTAAGCCATTAACTATCACTTTTAAAACTAAATATAGACAAATCATAAGAAAAACCCGCAAAAATAACATAATTGCGGTAGAGTTTTACTGCGCGACTCATTGCGGTAGTATACTGAGTATGCTCACTCTCAAATAGTTAAATTAATAAAGCATTTTAATTATTTACTCATATTTATTAGGCGTACGTTATTGTTTTTTCAAAATTTTCGCATTATTCATTGTAAATTTTACAGACAGAGGCTTAAAAATCATAAAATTACTTAAACGTACGTTTTCATCATGCATTTAACGAATATACTATTCAGAAGTCAAGCCTTTTCGACTGAAAAATATGACTTAAATTTGGCTTTGAATTTTAAAATTTACTTTCCCGAAGGTTTTTGTCACAATTGAAACGAAAAACGAAAAAAAAGCAAAATCGAGTCTAACTGAAATGGAACTTCGAACTGACACGTACCACCAGCACGAATTCTAATTTAAATTTACATTTACTTTAAAAAGGGGCTATTAAACGTTTCCCTAGTAACACTACCTATGCATTTTTTTAAAGGAAAAATAAGATTGTTCGCGTTACTCCGTACACATCTTCGCCGGATGGAAAAATTACTGACTCAAATATTGCACGGTTTTTAAATGGAGAGTTAATTGCAGATTAATTATTTCGCGGGCGTTCTGCTGACCGTTCGGGTAATCCGTTTACCACTTTTGGCCTTCCGGGCCTCCTTCGGACAGGCGCTGGTTCGCGGACGGCAGCTGGCCTTCTGGAAGGCTCCACAACTTCTTCTTCGAGGACGGCAGGATTAACCCTTCCAGGATCCGGATTAGCAGGACCCGGGGGACGGCGGGGACGGGGGGAAGGAGGTGGATTTGCTGGTCGGGGGCCACGGGGGGGCAGGAGGTGGATTTGCTGGTCGGGGGCCCCGTGGGGGATTAAAATTTTGTGGGCCATTACCAACACGTTGAACCCTCCGTGCCGCTGGGGCTCTCCCTCCATTGAAAACATTCACCGTAAACGTGCAGTTGTTAGCAACAGACACAAATTGTTCCATTTCGTTAACTAGATTTTGAAATAAAGACATTTATTGTTTTGGTATTAACCTTTGTTTTACTTAAGGACTATTTTCATATTAATGGAGGCTGATTTTAACAGAGAAAAATATTAAAGGGACCAGGGTGGGAAATAAGGATTTTTTTAAAACTGGACATTGCGCCAGCAACCCTCCTGGCCTGAAATAAATAAACTGGTCCATGACCATTGACCAGGGCGCGTCGTCTGCTAAACTAAAGAAAATGGGTAATTAAAATTGTTCAGATATGGTCTGGACCCTGGTTACCCTAGAATTTTCTTAGTGGTCCCGTGGACCACTGACCCCCCTCCGATTTAATTTTTAAACTGGTCCAGGCAATTTTTAAACTGGTCATTTGCCCTTTGCCAGTGCCTTATTTCCCACCCTGATCGTAACGATATCCAATTTAGTTGTTCTCACAGAAGACTTTGGTATCGTAAAGATACCAATATAGCGGTTCACACAGAACACTTTGGAATCACAAAGATATCCAATAGAGTGGTTCACACAGAACACTTTGGAATTACAAAGATATCCAATAGAGTGGATCACGTAGAACACTTTGTATCTGTAAAAGGTACAAAATAAATAGGTAGAAGCTTCACACGCAGAACAATGAATCCAATGTACATTCAGATTTATATGATATACCAGGAGTTCATAATAACCCGAAGTATGAAACTAGTTAAAAAGCCCGTAACAACAAAGTTTCGCCGTAAAGCTCAGCGGATTCATACTCCGCTTAACTTCCAGAGAAATAGTTACCCCATTTTTTAGCGCCCACGCACATTAACTTACACACTTCCGGTTTAGCACTATTTTTATCTTGCGATTTAGGGAGCGAAAATGGCTCACGTGTGCTTTTGTCGGAACGGTGTAAATTAAGCCTTGGCTAAGAAGTTGGCTTTTAGTCGGGGTTTCTAGTTTACTACAAAACATTTAAACGATCGTCAATGATGTTTTGTTGTGATATGTGTGAGTGAGAATTCCGTGGTTAAATTAAAACGGTTTGGACAAATTTACTCCCAGTATCTTTAATATAAGAATTGCAACGTGTTTCTCCGTCCACCATATCGCCATTTTCGTTTTCGACGGAAATCCCAGCCAAGGGAAGTTTTGGAACGAAAACCAGGGAGCATAGATACCACTACGATATACTGTAAGGTTGTATGTCCATAAACAGGCTAATCCTTTCTATGCACAACGACAGAATCTTTTTGTTCGCGATTTTTACCATTAGCTCTATGGCCAGTTTCATACTTCCCCCCGAAGGGGGGTTATTATGAACTCCTGGATATACTACAAAACAAAACAAAAGTTACGTTTTAATGTGGTAATACAATTTATTTATTTATTTATTGAAGTATACATATTCGCTAAGCCTTTTTATGCCTAGGCTTCTGTGCAAATAGAAAAAAAAGTTATGAATGAAAACATGTATTTAAATAGCAAAAAAAAGGGGGGGGGAGTGGGATAACAAAATTTTAAGAAGTTAAACTATAAAGAATGGAAAGTTTTTGACGAAACGTATGACGATTTTGAATGTGAACTACATTAGATGGTAGATTATTCCAGTCATGTATGGCAGTGAAGGTAAAATGATTGAGGCTAAAATTTGATTTAACGAGAGGCTTGACTAATTTGAAGGCGTGACCACGGGTGATGGTGGCGGATTTGGTGAAAAATTCACCAGTCTCCAAATCGAGGCGGCCGTGGAAAAAGTCGTGTAAAAGGCACAGGTTGTTCTCGCGATGTCTTAAAGAAACTGATTGAATCCGCAATGCAGCTAGGCGATCGGGCGCGGGAAGTCTTGATAGGCGTTGCGGAAGCTTAGAAAAAGCATTTTGAGCCTTTTTCAGGATCTAGGCATCACCTAACAGAGATGGTGTCCAAATCGGCGATGCATAGTCGAGTATCGGAAGAACCAGAGAGTTATATAACCCACGAATAAGTTTCTCCGACCGATGGTGTATATTTCGTCGAACCAATCCAGTGGTGGATTTGAGACGCTTACAGACTTTGTTGGATTGGCTTGAAAATTTCAACTTGGTGTCCACAAGAACCCCTAGATCCTCTTCCGTCGCGAGCGAACGTATTGGGGTACCATTTATGAGGTATACGTTGCTCGGGTTATGACGACCAAGATGAAGAACCGCACACTTATTGGCATTGAAGCGCATATCGTGATCTAGTCCCCAATTCGCAACAGCGTCCAAATCATCTTGTAGGAGGCGACAATCAGCCATATTGCGAATGCGAAAGGATAATTTAGTGTCGTCCGCGAATAAAAGGACAAGAGCATGTCGCACGACAGATGGACGCGAGTTGATGTAGATGTTGAATAATAGGGGCACAAGAATGGAACCTTAGGGTACCCCACACTTCACAGCACCCAAAGAAGACATTTCGCCGCGGAGAACCACTCGCTGGGTGCGACCGCATAGGTACGACCTCAACCATTCCAAAGCGTCTCCAGTGACGCCCGCTAATTCCAGTGTATGCAGCAAACCAGTATGAGAGACAGTGTCGAAAGCCTTTGAAAAGTCCAAATATATTACGTCAACACCTGAACCATCGTCTAGCCATTTCGTCCACGTAGTTGTGGCAACGAGCAAATTGGTAATGCAGGACTTCCGAGGAAGGAACCCATGTTGAGCTGGGCTGAAGAAGTGGATGGTTTCCAAATGAGCACGCAACTGAACGTGAACAAGCCGTTCGGCAATTTTAGGAATGTGATTCAACACACTTATAGTAGTTTGAGGGATCCGTACGCGACCCATTCTTATGTAAAGGCGTGATGTTGGCCTCTTTCCACTGGTCCGGGAGAGTGCAAGTAGAGAAGGCATAAGTCAATAGCTGATGAACTGGTGCCAGTAACTCAAGTGCAAGACGTCGTAGCAAAAGAGGGTGAATACCGTCTGAACCAGGAGACTTATTCGTAGGTAATTGATGGAGTTCGACGAAAATAGCTTCAGGTAGACAATCAAAATGGGCAAGAGTACGGGTAGGTAAAGTAGAGGGAAGCATAGTGCGGTCGACAAACGAGGGACAAGAAAGGTGACCAGAATCCGAAACCACCGATACGAAGAACTCATTTAAAGCATCAGCCGCATCCCGAATAGATGTGGTTTGAGAGCCATCTGATCGAGTTATCTTTGTAACTTTGTGACGGCATTTTCTAAAACGATTTATGTAATTGTAGAAACTTTTCGGATTTTCCTTTAAACGGGTGGCCAATAAAAAACCTGATAAATACAATGCACTAGAGCGCAATGATAAACACTCGCATTATATACTCAAATGGATGAATAACACTTGAGTGAAAGTCAATATAATTAGTACAATTAATGAACCAAAAAAAGGATAGTCAAAGCCTTAATACGTTTCTAAAATTTAAACAAAAGATTATTTAAACTTACTAGAGGTTGCCTTTTAGCAACGCAAATCCCTTGACGAAACGAACAGCTCAAAATTAGGCTTAAAAGTTAATTTCATGGGTGAACCACGTGGCCACGTGAATTTGCCCCAAATCTTGTCTCGCGCTGAATTCGGCACTGAATATAGGGGCGCTGTAATGTTTTCAAAATGGCCGTTTCAACGGGGTATATAATGTGTTTATCGACATAGCGCAATTGAAGAATAAAGAATTTTAAATGTTGACAAGTTTAAGGTAACATTATTTGAATTTTATACATACGCGAATTACAACGAAGGGATTGAAAACGATGTCAAAAAGAAGCAAAACAGATACATAAGTGCAAACACGTCGTATTATGTGGCAGTGGCATACAAACTTGTAGAGAAGACCAAGTCTTGACAATCGTAAAGCTTTACTTAAAATGTTTGATAATAACTAGTTATCTTAAATAAATTTAAAAATAACGGTTTTTTCAATTGCACAAGAAAATGGTTTTTAACTAATTTATTAAATTATCTTGCGCAAGGTGCTTCTATTTTTTTCATTCTAACTAGTTATCTTCAACTTAACTTCTTCAACAGGGGCTTACCCTCATCAAATAATCGGTAAATTGAAAGGTGAAGATAAATTCACTATTCATTGCTCTTGTAATGCAGGATTAAGCAGAAAATGTAAACACATTTTGGCTGTTTTACTACTTATAAATAATGAAGATGTAGTGTCTCTTTAGGACGCAAGCGCAACTGATTTGAAGCAACAATTTGGTAAACTCAAAGTGAACAAATTAATACCCATAGCATTTCAAAAGTGTAGCTATTTTAAAGAAGTGAACCCTGTTCATAAGTACCCAACAGCATAACAACCTCAACTTCCATGTTGAAAAGCTACAGACATCACTCCGTAAAACAAGCTGCCCCAGCAGAAAGGACACTCGTGCGGTATATGCAAGATAATAAAAAAGTGAAACAATAGGGGCTAAAAAAGCGAACATTAGATGAAAATTTCTTTACTAGACGCCATACCTCCAGTTGTGAGAGAGTCTAATAAATATAAACAGCAGAACTCGCAGCAGACAACTCCTTCTAAAGAATTAAGCTATCCACCTGCACCATACCTAAAGCGACGCTCGCCACCTCCTTAAACCAAGGCACCATCTCGGGCTTTGGAGGAGGCGGAGTCTATTTATCCTTTTTTGTGGCTTCGACTAGAGTTCGTTCTGGTGGAGTCACCAAATAAGTGTTTACTTTAAAAAAACTCGAAATCGGAGTGACGGGGATGAAAACCCCCGAACACATGGTATTCCTGTCGCCATGCATTGCCAAAGCTACGCTAGAGAGACCTTGAAAAACCGGGACCAATACTCGTGCGAGGGGGGATTCTCCCCCGCACGAGTAAAAAGCTACAAACATCGCGGTATAACTATGTGGAACAATCTTAAACCGGATATCAAACAAATTGACTCGTTTAATAAATTTAAGGACGCGATTACCAAACTGGTATTAATTGTGTAAATTGAGTATTTATTTTGTTTTGTTTTAATTCTACTATTGCTAATTTAATTTAAGTAATCGGACCTCTTTGTAAATCAGATTCTCTGAAAGAGTTATCCAAATAAAGCCTTTTATTATTATTATTATCCTAGGTGTTGCTCTAAAACTCTGCTGACCCTTACGTTCCTTAAAACACTTCCGGTTACTATACTTAACGTTAGTTCGCTCGAAAGCTTTGAATGGTTGCCTCGCCTGGAGTGGGTGAAGTTTGTACCTAAGGAAAAGGCTTGAAGGCGTACAGAGAAAATTCATCTCGTATGCTCATTTCTTTTTCCTGAGGCACTTGGAATACCGGTACGAATTCCTTTTGGATCATTTGGGTATCCCAACGTTTCACCATTTACTGAAAATATACGGCATTAAGTTTTTGCATAAACTTGTAAACAATAGTATTACCATACCTGATCTGTTACGCAGGCTAAACTTTTCAGTCCCGCATGCAACAAGACACAAAAATACATTTTACGTACCTTTGAAGCAACTTAATCCCATTCTCCGAATTCAGCAGAATTGTAACCGGCATTCCGTAAAAATTGATATCTTCTGTATAAATATTGGAAAAATTCGATGATTGTATATACTTAATTCCACCTATACTTGTAGAACTGTGTGTAATTTACTTAATTCCAACTACACTTATACAACTGTGTGTAATCTAGTGAACTATGTAATTAGTTTTTTTTAACGCACAATAAACAACCTTTTCATTCATTATGAACAATAACGAACCAAGGATTATTTAAAACTCAGAGGGGAAAACATCAAAGGTAGATGTTCAAACAGTACCTAGCGGGTAGAAGTGACAAACCGGAAAGTCATTTATTTTGAAGCGTAAACAAGTGATCCAGTTCTTGAAAAGTTTTGTCTCTGTCGTCTCCTCTAGGAGATGTAGTCAAACAAGGCTTTAATGAAGAATTATTACTTTAAAGTCAATGGTTTTCGCGATAATATAGACAAAGCCTAGATTATTAATAACAAAAAAGGTAGCTCCATATTGATATTTATTTTCCGTTTGACACACCACAAAAGGAGCCACCATTTCAAATCGATGAGTTAATGAAAGCGCAGATTCCATATTTATAAGCGTAAGGAGACAATTTTATTTTTAAGGAAAAAAATATCACAAACAGATTTGGGCGGGATATGGCATTTTAAAATTTGGAACAATGTCTTGGTCACTTAAAGCAAGAAATTCAATGACAAACTAGTCACTGTACCAAAAAAAGTTAAAACATGTTTAGTGTTATAAAATTGTAGAACTGAGTTGCAATTAAAATAATTTTTTAAAAACCAAATATTCATTTTATTAAAATCTAACTTTATCTAATATTGGTGATGACAAGTTTACAATACCAGCTGCAATTAAAAACATAGGGTTGATGAAAGACGTCATCTCCCAATCCAGTTTTTCATTAAAGATTGAAAAAAGTTTTAATCTTTGTATCAAACTGTCTATGTGCACTCTTGCTTTTACTATTTTGAAGTTATCGAGAGATTTTGTTTCCATAAACTGATTAGATTCTATCAGAAATGGTGGCATGAAAAATTCAATACCTTTTTATAAACATTCAGTCTCTATTCTGAATCCTTTATCTACCATGCATGCGTCTACATAGGGTGTTAATTTGTCCAATACTCTACTGTGCACACTGATAACTTTGTTGGATGCTCTTCCCACATAAGCTCTACTGAAAAAAGAAATAAAACCAGCCAACCAAAATTTTAAGAGTGTGGTTACATTTATAATTTGAATAAGACAAGATTGTATATTTAAGACAATTTGGTTTCTCTGTTGGAATTTCAGTACAATCCAATACCAACACAGTTTTTTCAAAGCCTTTAAAACATTGGGGCATGGTATTAATGATTTCTTCCTTTGAGCGCCATTAAAAATTTGCGCGACAATAAACACTGTTTGTTTAAAGTATCGGCGGCTACTTGTTTCAGACATATTAAACATAGTAGAAAGAACCCCGTACGTCAAGTTTAGTTAAATTTTCGTTAAAACTAGAAGGGAAAGTCCTTATATTGGGATCTGAGTTTTAAAATTTATTAACACTGTCATAGATTCCACAATGGCGTAAAATAATTTGAAATTGGAGATTCCGGTCATAGGACTTAAATCCGTGTCAGTTTTAACTGAATTCATAATATTTAAGGTTTCAGAATAGTAAGTGTTGACTTGCACTGAAACATCTTTTCTCTCTTGATGCAAAGTCTCACAAACCTCAGTTGCGAGAGCATTCAAACCAAATTCAATGTTTGCTTGTTTGCCATGGTAGAAGAGGCAGCTAACATGTTAAGATACGAGACATTTGAATTCATCAAACGACCATCACATAGGAGAACCATAAGGGGACACTGGATATACAAAACTAAACATGATGAATCGGTTAACGTCGCCAAATTAAAAGCAAGACTCGTCGCGTTAGGAAATACGCCGAAACCGGGACGAGATTATGACCAAACATATGCACCAGTTGTACAGATGAAAACTACACGGCTTCTATTTGGATTCGCAACTGAACGAAACTGAAAGATTCATCATTTGGACATAACAGCGGCATATTTAACAGCAGAATTAGAAGAGGAAGTTTACATGGAAATTCCTGATAAATTTGAAGAGTTATCTGACGATTTACGAAAGGTATTCCGAAATGTACCAACTAAGCAAGACTTTGAAGAGACAGATTACGTCATAAGGTTACGCAAAAGTATGTACGGCTTACATCAATCTGGTAGACAATGGAATAGGCACTTGGATTCAGTATTACAAACAGAAGGCTTCAAACGATCTAGCGCGGATCCCTGTGTTTATTACAAACCAGGAAGAGATATCATTGTTACCACTTACGTCGATGACGAAGTACTTTTTGGAAGCGAAGACGAAATAAATAAATTAAAGAAAGCGCTAAGAAAACATCTAGAAATTAAGGATCTCGGTGAAATCCGAAATATTCTCTCGATGAGAGCTAACAAGTACGACGACGGCTATTCACTAGACCAAACGTATGAACTATTGCGAGAAATGGGAATGCTGGAATCAAAAAGTGTCGCGACACCACTCGCACTTGGAACCAAATATACGAAATGCGAAGAAGGAAATGAACTAACTGAAGAAAAGTCACCGATGTACCGACATGTCATAGGGAGTTTGCTATATTTGGCAACACACACGAGACCGGATTTGGCATTCGCGGCAACTTATATGAGCTAGTTCAATCAGAAGCCATCTAATGAACACTAGTTTGGGATGAAGCATATTCTGCGATATTTAAACGGTACCAAAGCCATGGTTTCACGTTTCCAACGAACGGGAAGCAAAGCAGAAATCTTCACAGACGCAGATTGGGGTTCGGATCAAACAGATCGAAAATCATTCAGTGGGTTCACAGTCACACTAGGCGGTGCTGTCGTCAGCTGGACAAGTCGTAAACAAAGATGCACTGCGTTGAGTACTGTAGAGTCGGAATTCGTGGCTCTAAGCGAGACTGCTAAGGAATGCGTTTGGTTGCAGAGTCTGTTCAAAGAAATAGGACAAACGACCTTTCTAGAGACACCTACTGTCATCAATATTGTCAACCAAGGAGCTATGATACTAGCCGAAAACCCTACCGTTTCGGATAGATCCAAACACATTGATCTCAGATTCTTCCATGTTCGATGATTAATTAAAGACAAGGAGATCAAGCTCACATATGTGCCTACCGAGTTAAATCTTGCGGATCAGTTAACTAAGATTGTATCGAGAAATAAAATGAATCTACACTTTAAGAAGCTAGGGATCGTTGATCCAGGAGGGGTGTGAGTGTTAGATTGGACTTTTGTAAAACGCGCTCTAAAACAGATCTAAAGACTGTAGTGACATCAAGCGGCATTGTAAAAGAATTACCAAGTATATATATTGTAAGAAACACTTCGGGAGTAGAGACGCGAGACGCGAGCAATGACGTTGTATTATTTTGTATCGTATTAAACATCTTTCTTTTCTTTTGTTAATACTGAGTGATCAATTAGTTCAACACTAACAATTTAAGCCTAGTAATTTAATGGTAATGTGCAAGTTTGCCTTAATCGAAATAGGTGGAAAAGATAAAAACCATCTTCTGGCTTTAAATGCATTTTTTTTGGATGCCTCATAAAGAAATAAGTCAGGAAAACTATTTTTCTTGTTAAATTAACTTAATTAGAAGTTGCAAGTAACGAAAAGCTCATTCAAGAATTCCCAAAAATTGAATTTCACAAACGCGTGAGACTCTTATGGCACGTTGATATTTCAGCGGAAAACAATTTTTCAAAATGTAAGTTTTCGGTTATTTTAATATTTTTCCATGATTATTAGTTTATCTGATTAACATCGTATATTCAGTTTCAAAAACTTTCTGACACCCTTAGTGGGAATTTGAGCTCTCTACAACCACCCGTTGATTAATTACGCATTTAAACGTTTAAAAATACAGGGATTTTTCTTACTTTTGTATCTTTCCAACATCATTTCGGAATTAAAATAGCAATAGATTAACAAAATATGACTTATTAAACTATATGGAATTGAATGGAAGTGGTCCGAAAGTCTTATGACTAATGACTGATTAGATATTCAAATAATTTCGAAGCCGCCCCCCTCCATGTCTAAGGTAAACCTAACTATGAAGCGAGAGAAATGGCGATAGTTCCTTGTTTCTCTTTCGTTTCTTGCTAACGAGATATGTTGATGCTCAGTAAGATAGTTTTAATTGGGCATTGTCACGTGATCTGTTACGAGTATCATGTAGAAAAATATAATTGCAATCTTTAGAAACGACTGAAACAATCGATTATATAATTTCTGGACTTTAAATTCGACTGTTTTCGATCAAACTGATTTGGTCTCTACCAAATTTTACTCTGTTTGATCGATTCCTGATATTTCCTGATTTTGTAGAATTTCGAATATTTTCATATATTCATATAATTTGCATAATTTCATTACTCACGTTTGAATTTTACTGTCTCTACTTCAAAAGCTACTATCTATACCTCCGTTCTCCAAACTTTTTCAAATTATTCGCCCTTGATTTACTCTATATCATCTACTATAAACGGTTAACTAATAATAAATAAAGGCAAAAATTCCAACTAAAATCTGTGGGTAAAAAAATCAGAAAATGCACACTTTAATTTATGTACTTCTACATTTGGATGATTTCGTGGAATCTTGTCGCATGAGTGATATGACGGGTGGTCCTTCTTCCTCAAGTCGTCGTTCACAGCAGTGTGGGAAATAATGATTTTTTTAAAACTGAACCTGTGGCCAGTAGAGCCCTACAGTCTTAAAAAAATTCTTGCAATTTTGAATGGAAAAAATTCTGACACTAAAAAATGAAGGATAAAACCAGCACGTTCGAATGTTCGCTTGTTCAAGTTTAAATGTTCGCTTGTTCAAGTTTGAAAGTGCGCTCGTTCAAGTTTGAATGTTCGCTCGTTCTAGTTTGAAAGTGAGCTCGTTCGAGTTTGAAAGGCAGCTTATTCGAGTTAGAAAGGTAGCTTATTCGAGTTTGAGAGGTAGCTTTTTCGAGTTTGAGAGGTAGCTTATTCGAGTTTGAAAGGTAGCTTATTCGAGTTTGAAAGGTAGCTTATTCGAGTTTGAGAGGCCGCTTATTCGAGTTTGAGAGGTAGCTTATTCGAGTTTGAAAGGTAGCTTATTCGAGTTTGAAAGGTAGCTTATTCGAGTTTGAAAGGTAGCTTATTCGAGTTTGAAAGGTAGCTTATTCGAGTTTGAAAGGTAGCTTATTCGAGTTTGAAAGGTAGCTTATTCGAGTTTGAAAGGTAGCTTATTCGAGTTTGAAAGGTAGCTTATTCGAGTTTGAAAGGCAGCTTATTCGAGTTAGAAAGGTAGCTTATTCGAGTTTGAGAGGTAGCTTATTCGAGTTTGAGAGGTAGCTTATTCGAGTTAGAAAGGTAGCTTATTCGAGTTTGAAAGGTAGCTTATTCGAGTTTGAGAGGCCGCTTATTCGAGTTTGAGAGGTAGCTTATTCGAGTTTGAAAGGTAGCTTATTCGAGTTTGAAAGGTAGCTTATTCGAGTTTGAAAGGTAGCTTATTCGAGTTTGAAAGGTAGCTTATTCGAGTTTGAAAGGTAGCTTATTCGAGTTTGAAAGGTAGCTTATTCGAGTTTGAAAGGTAGCTTATTCGAGTTTGAAAGGTAGCTTATTCGAGTTTGAAAGGCAGCTTATTCGAGTTAGAAAGGTAGCTTATTCGAGTTTGAGAGGTAGCTTATTCGAGTTTGAGAGGTAGCTTATTCGAGTTAGAAGGGTAGCTTATTCGAGTTTGAGAGGTAGCTTATTCGAGTTTGAAAGGTAGCTTATTCGAGTTTGAAAGGTAGCTTATTCGAGTTTGAAAGGTAGCTTATTCGAGTTTGAAAGGTAGCTTATTCGAGTTTGAAAGGTAGCTTATTCGAGTTTGAAAGGTAGCTTATTCGAGTTTGAAAGGTAGCTTATTCGAGTTTGAAAGGTAGCTTATTCGAGTTTGAAAGGTAGCTTATTCGAGTTTGAAAGGTAGCTTATTCGAGTTTGAAAGGTAGCTTATTCGAGTTTGAAAGGTAGCTTATTCGAGTTTGAAAGGTAGCTTATTCGAGTTTGAGAGGTAGCTTATTCGAGTTTGAGAGGTAGCTTATTCGAGTTTGAGAGGTAGCTTATTCGAGTTTGAGAGGTAGCTTATTCGAGTTTGAAAGGTAGCTTATTCGAGTTTGAAAGGTAGCTTATTCGAGTTTGAAAGGTAGCTTATTCGAGTTTGAGAGGTAGCTTATTCGAGTTTGAGAGGTAGCTTATTCGAGTTTGAGAGGTAGCTTATTCGAGTTTGAAAGGTAGCTTATTCGAGTTTGAAAGGTAGCTTATTCGAGTTTGAGAGGTAGCTTATTCGAGTTTGAGAGGTAGCTTATTCGAGTTTGAGAGGTAGCTTATTCGAGTTTGAAAGGTAGCTTATTCGAGTTTGAGAGGTAGCTTATTCGAGTTTGAAAGGTAGCTTATTCGAGTTTGAAAGGTAGCTTATTCGAGTTTGAAAGGTAGCTTATTCGAGTTTGAAAGGTAGCTTATTCGAGTTTGAAAGGTAGCTTATTCGAGTTTGAAAGGTAGCTTATTCGAGTTTGAAAGGTAGCTTATTCGAGTTTGAAAGGTAGCTTATTCGAGTTTGAGAGGTAGCTTATTCGAGTTTGAAAGGTAGCTTATTCGAGTTTGAAAGGTAGCTTATTCGAGTTTGAAAGGTAGCTTATTCGAGTTTGAGAGGTAGCTTATTCGAGTTTGAGAGGTAGCTTATTCGAGTTTGAAAGGTAGCTTATTCGAGTTTGAAAGGTAGCTTATTCGAGTTTGAAAGGTAGCTTATTCGAGTTTGAAAGGTAGCTTATTCGAGTTTGAAAGGTAGCTTATTCGAGTTTGAAAGGTAGCTTATTCGAGTTTGAAAGGTAGCTTATTCGAGTTTGAAAGGTAGCTTATTCGAGTTTGAAAGGTAGCTTATTCGAGTTTGAGAGGTAGCTTATTCGAGTTTGAGAGGTAGCTTATTCGAGTTTGAGAGGTAGCTTATTCGAGTTTGAAAGGTAGCTTATTCGAGTTTGAAAGGTAGCTTATTCGAGTTTGAAAGGTAGCTTATTCGAGTTTGAAAGGTAGCTTATTCGAGTTTGAAAGGTAGCTTATTCGAGTTTGAAAGGTAGCTTATTCGAGTTTGAAAGGTAGCTTATTCGAGTTTGAAAGGTAGCTTATTCGAGTTTGAAAGGTAGCTTATTCGAGTTTGAAAGGTAGCTTATTCGAGTTTGAAAGGTAGCTTATTCGAATTTGAAAGGTAGCTTATTCGAGTTTGAAAGGTAGCTTATTCGAGTTTGAGAGGTAGCTTATTCGAGTTTGAGAGGTAGCTTATTCGAGTTTGAGAGGTAGCTTATTCGAGTTTGAAAGGTAGCTTATTCGAGTTTGAAAGGTAGCTTATTCGAGTTTGAAAGGTAGCTTATTCGAGTTTGAGAGGTAGCTTATTCGAGTTTGAGAGGTAGCTTATTCGAGTTTGAGAGGTAGCTTATTCGAGTTTGAAAGGTAGCTTATTCGAGTTTGAAAGGTAGCTTATTCGAGTTTGAGAGGTAGCTTATTCGAGTTTGAGAGGTAGCTTATTCGAGTTTGAGAGGTAGCTTATTCGAGTTTGAAAGGTAGCTTATTCGAGTTTGAGAGGTAGCTTATTCGAGTTTGAAAGGTAGCTTATTCGAGTTTGAAAGGTAGCTTATTCGAGTTTGAAAGGTAGCTTATTCGAGTTTGAAAGGTAGCTTATTCGAGTTTGAAAGGTAGCTTATTCGAGTTTGAGAGGTAGCTTATTCGAGTTTGAGAGGTAGCTTATTCGAGTTTGAAAGGTAGCTTATTCGAGTTTGAAAGGTAGCTTATTCGAGTTTGAAAGGTAGCTTATTCGAGTTTGATAGGTAGCTTATTCGAGTTTGAAAGGTAGCTTATTCGAGTTTGAGAGGTAGCTTATTCGAGTTTGATAGGTAGCTTATTCGAGTTTGAAAGGTAGCTTATTCGAGTTTGAGAGGTAGCTTATTCGAGTTTGAGAGGTAGCTTATTCGAGTTTGAGAGGTAGCTTATTCGAGTTTGAAAGGTAGCTTATTCGAGTTTGAAAGGTAGCTTATTCGAGTTTGAAAGGTAGCTTATTCGAGTTTGAGGGGTAGCTTATTCGAGTTTGAGAGGTAGCTTATTCGAGTTTGACAGGTAGCTTATTCGAGTTTGAGAGGTAGCTTATTCGAGTTTGAAATGTTGCATTTTCAAAAATGACAGTGAAATGGTTCTTGTTTGTCAGCGTGTTAAATAATAATAACAGATAAAAATGAAACTTAAACCCACTTTATTTCAAGACCTTTACAATGGTATGCTATTCACAACGTTCAGCACTGCTATATAAATTTTTTTCTGGCATTATTTTGAACACTATCTTCTGTAAAAATTCCATAGTTCTTGAAATTCCTTTTGTGTCCTTTTGTGTATTTTAATTGAAAATTGTAAAATCCGCAGAAAGTAGAGGCCACCGCTTCTTCAATTGTGTCCATTTCAAATGTATGGCCGTTAATAACCACTATCCTTATTAACCTAGACACAGAAAAATTGTAAAGCCAGGTCAAAAGCTGTGCTAAAACTTTATAATGAAGTTCAACAACCTCAAGATTTCCGATGATGCTAATGTATTGAACAGGTCACAAAGTGATATTACCGACAGTTTAGAGCAAGTCAGCAACTTTCGTATAACGAAGAAGCCGAGCAACTGGAATTTTGAAACTTTGAATCAGCCCTTGCTTGCGTTAAAATCATCACCTAGAAAAATACACGCTCTAACAATGCATCAGACTTGTATGGAAAACGGAAAGTTGCCCAGACTTAAGAGGGTGTCAAAAGTAAAGTTTCAAAGGCACTAAATATTTGCGAAGAGGCTTGTGCTCCGACAACTTCTAGTTCCAGCAACTTTGATGATTTAGTTTTACAATTGAAAGAAAAAGTCCGAATACCATCCTGGAATGTCAAATGCCAATTACTCACTATGATTCCCAATTCGTGGACGGTAGCCAAAGTGTCAAAAGAATTCAATGTATCTAAATATTTTGGTTCTAAAAGCTCGAAGACTGAAGAAAGTTTGGAATTTTACCAGAAAAGCCTGGAAATAATTTATCAAACGAGACCAAAGAAAAAGTAACTTCACTTTTACGTGTCAAGGATGTGTCCAGGAAAGAAATAATTTGTGACGATTCGGCAGGATGAAGTTAAAGTTTATAAACAGAAAAGACTTTTGCTATCCAATATTCGCGAAATATGCTTACAATTTCTGTCATTAGTCAAGCTATCAGTCACCCAGAAGTAAATATGTTCAAAATATTTAATGTCAGTTTTGTTAACATTATTTGAAATGAAAAGCATGCGGGAATTGCGAGGAACACTTCAAATGAGGTCGCGATAAATGAAGCTTCTCATATAAGCATAGATATAATTGAGAATATCGATGATGCAATGTATGCACAAGAAGATAGTGAAAATCAGGAGATGCCAAGAATAACAAACAATGACGATCATGTAGGTGGCTGAGCTTCGAATAATTACTCTATTAGTTCATTTAGTAAGTCTCTTTTATGGGTTTTTGAAGACATATTTCAGGAACCGCAGTAGTGTTCAATCTTCATTGGGTCATCAAATAGTAAAAACCGATGTTAGAAATCTCAACTGTATTAAACTTGTGGTTAAATAATAACATTAAATTCACTTAAAAGAAATCTAGGCAAACACCCATGCACTTATTTGCCCTCGACTATGCATTACAAAAAGAGAAAAAAAAATCTATCACTTCGCAAAAAAACTTATGATGGCTCATCAGACAAGGCGGCGAAAGGATTTGAAGCTTTCTTTACTTAAAGATGTGATCCGCGAATTGAAAAAGCAAAATCTTCTTTTAGAAGAAAATGCACTGGACATTGAAGAGTGATTCGGACCTACTGCAAAAGAAATGTTTAAAATTTTACGACATTCAGGATAAAAAACAAAACCAAGCAAAAATATACTCGAGAAATTCGAAGCTTTGCCATGACGGTCCACTTCTATTAGCCTATAGCGTATGAATTTTTAAAGAAAACGTTTTGTTTGCCCCATCCAAACACCTTACGTGAATGGACAAATAAAATTGATGGCCAACCCGGGTTCACTGCCGAAAGATTCGGGTTTTACAAATCTGAGGTGGAAAAATCAAAACATCCAATATTAATAGCGCTCTCCTTGGGTGAAATGTCTATTAAAAAACATACGGAATGGGCAGGAAAAGAGTTTTCCGGCTATGTTAACTGGGGGTTAGGCCATTACGCTCAAGATTCCGACGAGATTGCAACATCAGACCTAGTTTTTTTGTCCGTTGCTATAAATGCACATTGGAAATTTCCAGTAGGCTATTTCCTGGTTCATGGAACCCCCAGCTCCATGTTGAAAACTCTGGTAACAGAGTGTATTTTCAATATACACAAAACCGGGGCTAAATGCATCGCTTTTGTGTGTGATGGGCTAAAAAGTAACCTCACAATGGCTTAATTACTTGGAGTTATAATCTCGAAAGATTTTATACAGAGCAGTTTCCCGAACCCTGGTACTATATTGTTTTTGACTTTACTTTAGGTGTACACTGTTTCTGACTCAGTTATTTTACACCATTCAGCAGATACTAGTGAGAAGGTATATTTTATTCTCGACGCATGCCATATGCTGAAATTTATGGGAGCACAATGGTGTTTTGCTTGACCAACGCACTCGCGAAGTACAAAAAACCACCTCTTTTCTAAAGTTATATAATGTTAACAATGCGTATTTATTTAGCGAATTGACTGGGGATATGTCGCCATCTTACATAGCTACCAAAGTGACGAGGGTTTAACCTTGGCAAACAAGCTTACTAAATTTCACATAAATTTTAAAAGCCAAAAAATGAAAGTAAACTTGGCAGTGCAAACCATAAGCAGCTCTGTACCGAAGGGTATATAGTTTTTGAAGGAGGCTGGGGATCCAGTATTCCAAGAAAAAGGCCCAAGATCAAAATTTATATCATGTATTGATAGGTAGATAGAATTTTTTACCTTTATTTATGTCTCGAGACCTTCGACATATCTTTCCTCTCTTGGACTTCCACAGATTGTTGATGTTTTAAATTCAAGAAACCCTATGAGTAAAGGTTTTAAGGCAGCAATTAGACCTTCAAATTTTGAAATTACAAAAAGGCATCTTTTAAAGACAAAGGAACTTCTTCTAAATTGGACTGACACCGAAGGCAACTTAATTCTAGAAAGTGCCAGGAAAATCGCCATTTTGGGATTTACAGTTGCCATTCACAGTGTCTTAGAAATTGCGGAGAAATATATTACACCCAATGATGCACCACTAAAGTATTTGTTAAAAACACAAAATCTCTTTTGATCAATATCAAAACCACTCATTCCTTTTGAAGGTACCTTTTAACTTAAAAACTGTCCCAAGACCATCTTGAATTGTATTTCAATACAATTCGACAAAGAGGAGGCTGGAACAATAATCCAAGCTGTCGTCAATTCACTGCAGCATACAAAAACACCCTTGTGACAAAAATTGAGTCATCAAAAAGTGGAAACGTTGTTGCTTTAGACATTACTCACGTGCCAAATCTGTGTGAGAGTTTAACTCCGAACAGAGAAACCAATGTTGGTTCAGATGATGCCATTATTTAGATGACCCTGATGTCTTTATCGCTTTTCTAAATGATGAAAAATCAACATCAAACATACATAGAGAAAATATAGTTTACTATATGAGTGGTGTCGTAGTGAAGAAATTGAAAAAAGAACTAAAATGCAAAACATGCTTAGGTGCCACAATTGAAAGTGAAACTGAACCAAATAACCCATACAAGCTTTTCTTCCATTTGAAAGACAACGGTGGTCTTCGCCATCCCTCAGCTGATGTAGTAAAGATTTGTGGTTTAACAGAGAAAGCGTTGCGGTATTTTGGTCCAATTAAAACTGCGTCAAAAAACATTGACTTGAGAATTGAGTGCTTGGTTTTGAGGCAACTCTTCAATACAGACATATTTTCATCATTAGCCGAACATATGTTTGACGATGAATTGGGCTCCCTACATCATGTCAACGCTTTAATAAAACGAATTGTTAAAATTTACTAAAAATTCGTTTAAAAAATCAGCAAAGACATAAACAACGAAATTAAAAAAGAAGCTGTAAGGAAAAAACTTACCAAATTAATCCTTTTTCAAGGGCAGTAAAGTGTTGCAATTGCAAAGGCTAACAGTTTGTTAAAGAATAAAATATATATTCCTCTCTCTCCCCAGAGAAACACTATTATAGTTGTTTTCCATTGATTTCATTTTTATCATGAACATAAAAATATAAATTAACTAGAAAATTTAATTAAAATAAATAATACCCGGGCCAACAGCATAATCAAACTCCACGTGTTCCAAGATACGTTTCCTCTATCGGCATTTTTCGTTCGTGACGCTGGTGCGCATGACTTAAATAAGTTGACCAATCATATTCCAGCATTAAATTAAAAAAACATATTTTAGTTACCGCCACCGCCGCAGTGTGTCGCATGGCCTTTTTCTCCCCATAATGACGTAAAATACATAAATGCTGTGACGTCAGCAACAATCGGCCTCAATTGCGGGAATTCAACAGTGACTCTATGTATCTCTATGGCATTTTCCGTTTCAACGACGATTTCTTTCCATTGTAGGGCATTTTCATCGTCATAGCTTTCTGCATCCGAAATAGTTGAAATCTCTTTAGCCTTTTCGGAAGTTCTTCGGAAACCGAAAATATCTCATGGTATTCTCTCATGGGTTTTAGCGTGGATAATGAGCTTTTGAAAGTTTCAGCGAAGGTTGCAAATTCGCCCGATAACTCAGTTTCGTTTCGCCATGGTTTGAACAGAATTAGTAGAGCGTGGCAGTACTTTTCTGGTTCCTCTATTGGGTCGTGAACGTAATGTTCTATTATGTAGGGCTTAATCGTTTTTCTCATCAAACCGAGATTATTTTTCAACTCGATTACATTTTCAGATTTTTTCGCTCCCTCCGAACATTGACGTAATCGTAAAACCGCCCGAACTCTCGCAAGCTTAAATCTTCCTAGCTATCGGGTCTGTTGGGAAACTTGTCGTCCACAAACCCTTTTTGGCAAATGTCTTCGCTTTCAGGATCAATTTCCCTCAAGCGCGCAAGATCCTTGTAAAATTTCAAAACTTTGGATCGGTTTTCCATCACTTTAGTGTTTATAAATCTGGTGCTGTCAGACTTTTGAAACAATTTCTGACCCAACATCATGTCCAAGGCTTCGTAAATACCGACAGACGTATTTGTGAAAGATTTTAGTCCGTAAGACAAGCTTTCGTGTGCCATCTCTGCGAAGCACTGATCCATTTCAGCCCGATCTCCCTTTGTCACGTACGACGTGACGTATATCGCCACTTGTTCCGAGGAATCGGCCACAAACTGCAAATCCATATTGGCTTTCAATGCCAAAAGTAATGCCGGATTGAAGTCATTGATAATAACTTCGCTCTCAACAAGCAATGGTAATGCGCCAAGCCGCGAGATTGGTACTCGACGCGCACAAAATGATGCGCCAGTGGCGGATTTACACTTTTGCCGCCAGTAGGCTATTCAAATTTTGCCGCCCCTACCGACCTCTATAAGTGTAATTTCCTAGATTATTTTTAGATTTAGATTACATAAGAATTAGAAGTAGTTTTTGAGTATATTTCTGGGCTAATAAAAGCTCAATCATGTTCTTCTAATAAGACGGGGTTACGCGGTAAGGTATGCCTTAATCCTTCTACAAAACGTAATACTAATTAAATAATTTTTATTTTGCGCTCACTTACAGTTTTAAAACAGTTTTCAATTTTGTCATATGAAAACAATCCGGCTGATGATGACGATGATAATGATTGATTCTCAAATTCAATTAACTGAATTAATTAATCATAGTAATGACAGTTTTACAATTTCATTTTGCGCGATTTTCTGTTCGTAAAATCATCGATTACATCGTTGTATGAAATCTTGTTCATAAGCTCTGACTCTATGCACAAAAGAGCTAAGGCGTTTAGTTTTTCTTGACTTAAGGTATCTTAGGTAATTTTTCACCCGTTTTAAGCAAGAAAAGCTTCTTTCACCCGAATAATTTGTCGCTGGTGTACATAGAGCCATGCGAACTGCTGTACCCAAGTTTGGATAAACGTTTTGCAAATTCGATTATCGCAGGAACGAAGATAGACTTTCCAATGATCTAGAATCTGGTTTTACTAAAATTCAGAACGAAGATAGACTTTCCAATGATCTAGAATCTGGTTTTACTAAAATTCAGAACGAAGATAGACTTTCCAATGATCTAGAATCTGGTTTTACTAAAATTCAGAACGAAGATAGACTTTCCAATGATCTAGAATCTGGTTTTACTAAAATTCAGAACGAAGATAGACTTTCCAATGATCTAGAATCTGGTTTTACTAAAATTCAGAACGAAGATAGACTTTCCAATGATTTAGAATCTGGTTTTACTAAAATTCAGAAGAAAGGTGGCATTGAACTAAGACAGTCTCTAAATCATTAGGATACATTTCTACCAAGAAAAGGGATTTTTCCGTAAGGGTTGATGATGACAATTTACTAATTTTGGTCAGAAATGAAAACTTTTCAATGAAACTGTTGTAGGCCTCCTGCCGTTTTTCTAATTCGGATGCGAGTCTATCAAGGAGGACGAGAAATGTGTTTACCCTGAAATTATCACTCGCAGTCATTTTCATTTCTTCATCGGGGGTTTCATCATAAAATATTTTCCTTTTCTGCTGCCTTTTCCGCAAGTCTTTTGTATACTGCTTTGACACGCTTTCTCCCATCACTCATTCTATGATATAATGATGATTCTAACAATTTTTAGCAGTATCCTTTGTTAGAAATTTCACTATTTCAGGACACTGAGGTGACCTGCTTAGACAGGATTGTCAGGATAAGAGGCGAGAGTGGCGAGACTCTACTAGAGAAAAAACGGGTCTGAAACAGCCCGATTCCAAAACCAAAACAAAAATTACTCAGTGTGGGTACGAGAAAAAAATAAATTTTCATACGAAGACCCAAAAAGCAACTGCTATCTTTATATTGTAAGAAAACTCATTCCTTCAACGAAAAACTTATTTCACCATTCCGTGAAATGTTGGAATTCTGCTAGGAAAGGTAAAAATAATAGGGAACTAGCCTGGTCTATGTAGGCATGGAAGAAAAGGGGATTTATTTACCAAGCTTGCGTGGATTTTCCGACCCTCACCTTGTCACCCCCTTGTACTACGGGTAGGGGTAGTTTAAAAATTTAAACTACCCGTACCCGTAGATTTTGGGGCCGCTAAGGGGCGGCAAATTTGGGGCCAAAACTAGTAGTTTTGGCCCCAAATTTGCCGCCCCTTAAATCTGCCGCCCTAGGCTCCAGCCTACTCAGCCTTCTGGCAAATCCGCCACAGTGATGCGCTATCGGTCCAAAAACCGGATTTTCTTTACATAGCACAAAGTTGTTTAGTAGCGATCTCACTTTGTTGTGAAAATGCAAACTGACGCTAAGTGGATCTAAATTTAATAGTTCAGCCACCGACATAGATTCGATCCCTGGCACGTCAGCATTCACTCGTCGTAGGTAGTCGTGAAGTTCAATGTCATCGTATTTGGCCGGATTAAAGGTTAAAAGCCAAGTAGGTGGGCCATACTCCCTAATCATGGCCAAAACACATTTGAGAACTTTATACCGATAATCCTTGGTACCTCGAATGTGGGCCATGAATGTCGCTAAATTACTCTCGAGCTCCGAATCTCGAGAATCAACTTGATTCACGAAATCATTGACCGATACGTTCATGGGTTTTTTCACGCGTAGAAAGTAATTCAAACTACTTTTAATGGATTTCATTTCGGCCTCTTGGTATAAATGGAACATGAACGCATAATCTCGTCTAAACATTGGATTCGCGTTCTAAAGACGAGAAAGTCGGTATTCAGTATCCGTTGTTTTCCCAAACGGTCTTTCGTCGTGCTTGCCATAGCGAGCCATTGGGAACAAATGCATGAATGACATGAATTCTAGATTTTTGTCCCAATTACTGATAGGCTCGGCTTCGACACGCTTCATTTGGAAAGAAGCCAACAAATCTTTTGACGGCTGAACTTTCACCGGGTGAATTGTATAGTGATCGTACAGCTCATTCACTTCATCTTTTGAGAGTTTTCGCAACAGTGCCTCAGGTTGAGTTAAAATTTTATAACGGTCGTCTGGCGAAAGATCGGATTCGATCACACCATCATTGATAACATCGATATCGATTTGGTGCGATTCCGCTTGCGGATTTTTTGCAACTGTAGTGAAGCCGTTTGTATTGGCCTCGTCGCGGTTGTTTAACAGTGCCAGAGGGTCCGTTTCCGCCAAAAATTCATCGGGAGTTAATGAATTTTCGTCTTCAATAGTTCCGTTAATCTCTTCGGAGCCATAAATGTAATCCTCATTGATAAGAGTAATATCAATGTCTTTGTACAATGGAATAATTTTTTTCAGTTTAGCGACGGCCTTTTTCAAAGCATCAAGGCGAACAATTTTTTGCCAAATCTTTTTGTCACTAGTGGGCAAACCATTAACCAAGACGTGCAATTCGTGATCTTTAGGCAGTGCTGCTGGTATCATATCCAATTTTTTTGGACTGGAATTGGCAAATAAATGATTCTACCCTTCAATGCTTTCACTGCGCCAAACTGCATGTTGGAATTAGTTTTAGTACCTAACCGGACAACAGTGTGAAATGCCTTCACAAGCTGAATTATGGGTTTTTCAAACATGTTCAAACTCGTGACTTCGGTCGGAGGGACGTCAACCCCAAGCCATTGAGGAAACATCTAATTGGAACCTTTCCCTTTTGCAACTCTTTAGAACAATAAGTTCATAAAAGCATGTCCATTTCTCTAAAGTCAGGATTTTTCAACAGTAAACCAGCTCTTAAAATGAGAAAGGCGTGGTTGTCAAAAACTGCAGTGCATGCTTGTTTTTCAACGGTCCTCAAATCTGAATTCTTTAATAATCTAGCGCAACAATCGCAAGATTTGTCGTGAAATTCGTTCGTATCACGCTCAGCTCCAGCAAATTGTTTAACGTAGAAAGCCAAGATTTCACTCTCATCGAGACAAGGCCTTATATCGTTCTCACCGCCTTTCGTCACCTCGTTTTCGGCATTTGCCATTTTTAATCCACGTGCCTCCACAACTTTACTAATTTTGGGTATATCATTTTGAAGAGATTCGTAATCACCATGCTCAATCTCATCGGTCAATGTTGAAAAAGCATTAAGCAACGCTCTAACGGAGTAGATTTTACTCAAAATGGTTCTAATTCCCGAGTAATGCGGAGCCAGCTCTCTGAAGGCCCTCAAGTAACTTTGGCATTCCTCGCTTTCAGAGCATTAGTAGAAATGACCAAGATACGGCAAAACTTTAACTTCAAAATCTCAATCGTCCAATGGCAATTTGACAATGGATTTCTGGCAAAACTTATTTTTGTAGGATCAAACGTCAAAATCAGAACAAAAAAGTTCATTCAAGACGCTATCACTGGCCTTTGTCGCCTGATTAATGAAAGCTATGACTTTAAAAATAGTCCGCTCTCTAACGTTGCAAATGTCACTGCATTCCCAATACGAAGCTTTTTCTTTGATTTCAATAAACCCAGATTCGTTAATTACGATATTCGCTTTGGGATTTTTGTCCTTTGAAACGTTTTCTACTGCATTGAATAGATTCGTGACAACACCGAAATCATTAACTTGCAATTAGCGTTCAATGCCTCTGTTCAGTCTTTTCTGGTCAATAAAATTACCAGTTTCATCAACCCATAATTCATTAACGTTTTCGCCGCTACGAGAGCTTTCTCGTAGCACCTTTATTAGAAGACCATTTTCGTCGAACTGTAAAATTTTTTAAAAACGTGTTTCGTGGTCCTCGTTTTTAAAAATTCTACCATCATTCCCCATAGTAAAATATGTTGTCTCGTGATAAAAAGCTTCTTCGAGACTATTGTGAAGCCTTTTTCCTCCAATGACTTTGATTAAATTGTCACTATCTACCAATCCAATTTCTTGCACTTTCTTGGCAAAACTTTTGAAATCTTCAATAAGTAACGAACGCCTTGCCTAGAAGGCCGAATATATTTGCCTTTTTAAGTGAAATGTTTTTCCAGATAGCAACTGGCATTGGAGTTTGTGGGATGTAAATTTGGAACTTTGCTTTTTTACCTCTCCGAGTGACGTATGTCACGGAGAGGTATTATACCGGCCGTGTCTGTGTGTCTGTCAGACCCCACGTGAATAAGTTCGCAGTTTGCGTATCGGAGCAAACAAATACCCGATTTCCGGAACGCGTTCGCGGTTCACGGAAATTTGACCATTCATCTACCAACACCAGTCTTTACTAACTGGCTTCTAAGTGTCCCACATGGACACTAGTCTGTACTTGCTAGCTTCCAAGCACAACCATCTTCTGTTCTTCGTCTTTCGTCTATACCACATAGACACCAATCTGCAACATTGGCTTCTTACACCACCATCTACTAGTCTTTCGTCTATACCACATAGACACCAATCTGCAACATTGGCTTCAAACACCACCATCTACTGGACTTTCGTCCATACCACATAGACACCAATCTGCAACATTGGCTTCAAACACCACCATCTACTGGACTTTCGTCCATACCACATAGACACCAATCTGCAACATTGGCTTCAAACACCACCATCTACTGGTCTTTCGTCTATACCACATAGACACCAATCTGTAACATTGGCTTCTACTCCATCATCGTCGTTAGGCTTAAGATGTACGCGGCAAGCGGCTAGGGTTACGAGAAACGTCTAGCCTCCCAATGTCAGGGCTTCCACCATCGGTTCACGCGAATGCGTTTTTATCTATTATTGGTTTCAAGATACACGCGGCGATCGGCTAGGGTTACGAGAAACGTCTAGCCTCCCAATGGCAGGGCTTCCACCTTCGGTTCACGCGAATGCGTTTTTATCTATTATTATAATGGAAACGAATCGTATATATATCCCAAAATTTGAAAAAAGCGGGCAAGAGGGGTACCCTTCACTTTAAACGTCAATATTAGCAAAGTTTCGAAAGATAATAGGAACAACTTTATTTTAAACGATTTAACTATTTTTAAAGTTATTTACTGGCCATTAAAATAATTAAAAATAATTATATTTATTTAAATATTAAAGATAAACCCAAGTACCGAAGTCGTTAAATCATTGCCTCCTATATCTATCAAGGCCCGTGCATTGCGTTATATTTCCTACATTGCGTCCTGTATCCATCAAGGCCCACGCATTGTGATATATTTCCTTCATTGCCTCCTATATCTATTGAGGCCCGTGCATTGCGATATATTTTTGAGAACAACAACCAAAATGGGAAGCTCCTCTCAGAACCATAATAATTTGTTTTCTCTGTTATATGAAATGAAAATATGGATAATATTTTCGGCAATTCGATTTGAATGGCTCTTTCTGATGTATCATTCTCTCAGCACTGTTCATAATGGACAGGAACGTAGAGATTCGAGACACTAGGAATTAAAATAGTGTATCAAATCCTCTGTAATGAGGGCTTAAAGGCTTGGAGTGAGTCGAAAAATAAATACACATCCTAGTTTTTAGTTGTACCATGCGTACCACAATGTTGCCAGGCGTTTATTGAAGGATGCTTGGGTACTAGTACAGACTGTTACGTCTACCAAGTTTCCTAGCATCCAACAATAAATAGGATTCATAAAAGCCAGTGTTACGCGCATGTCATGGGTCAAGTCGTTATATATATCGACGCAGTTAAATAGCTGATGGCATTATTTTATCCACTTTCTCATTGCGTTTCGAGAGGAAGTTCAACTTTGGCACGGACGACAGATGGCGCTCTTAACCTTCTACTTCCAAAAATCGCTTTTGTCTGCTCGTTTTCCCCTTCCGCGTTTTTTCGTTATAAACTTATGATTTAACGAACTGTTAAGATAAAATTTCATATTTCCTAAGACAGATAAGCTTCTACTCCTTTCATCTTACTCCCAGTTAGATTTAACCTTGTTAAAACATAATCAGATGAATTTGAGTTACAATGTCGTAAAATCCTGTGAATACAGTTACCTAGGAGTGATAGAGACATTTTTAACGATGCCTAGAGATGATTAACTTAAGCGAAATTGTTTTACGTTTGAATAAAAATACCGCTTCCAGTAGTGGGTTTATAGTACTCCTTGTTTGTGTAAGATTAGTGTAGGTGTAGAGAGTAATCATTATAAACGCTTAAAAATATATTTTCAAAAATGAAGAATATAGAACATTTATTATGTATCAAAAAATATTTTGGTGCTAAGATTGCTTTAGAAAAATCCAAACGGCTAGGTATTGGTAAAAAAGACATGTGTAAGCTATTTGTAGATGAGATAATGTTTTACATGTTTTAAATGAGGCTAAAACTTCCACTATTGTGTCTAAAAAAGTGTTGGCAATGTTTATTTTTTAAATATGACGGAATTGCGGTTGATATGATAGCGCCCTATTTGCGAAAAAAACCTTTTTTTAAACAGTTGAATCACTCTTTGATGATAGAATTTCAAAGGCAGAAGTTAAACGTTAAATTTGCTCGATTAATTTTGTTCGGAAAATAATATATTTAAGCGCTACGTATTACTGAAGGAGATTGATTTTGCCAATCTTTGTGAGTATTTAACTGTTTAATAATTATTTTGGTTAAGTGGGAGCCTAGCTTATGTGTGATTGGGTTGTGGCTTCCATGTTTTGGGGACATTTGCTTTTTGTGTGGCGAAGTATGATTCAGCTTTGATATGGACAAATGTTACAAATCATACTGGTAGACTAAGAATACGGTTGAGGTATAGCGAGAGAGTAGAGTTTCCACAGCAATTGAGAGATATTGTAAAGGCTTGAACAATTGACTATTTTAAAATTGAATTCCAGCACTTGCAAAGAATTAAAAAAGCGATAGATGCATATATTTAGGTTGTTTAAGGGGTAGTGATAGTCATCTCCACTCGGAGAGGTAATATTTTGGCTTTCCCAACTTGTTTATAATATCTGTCACTTCAGTCTTATTGTAATTAAAATTTGAATAATTTTATTTTTGCTTTACCGTCATACATTTGGGGTTGATCTGTTTCTAATTGCTTAAAGAAGTACTTTAGTATCGTTAATTACATTTAACTTATATTCAAAAACATTGATTTCGATAAGCATATAATGTTGTACTTTATTTATGAAAGAAGTTTAGAAACGACGGTATTTGAAATATGGAAGAAAAATATTTGTTTCGTACACTGTATACATCTACAGTGTTGTCGAGATCAGACCAACAGCTTCCTTTATGTAAAACCCCCAATACTGCCAACGGGAGATGTAATAATAAATTATACAGGGTGTAAATAAATGTTTAGAATTCATGTTTTATTGTATGCCTGAATGCAACAAAATATATTAAAGCACAGTCCTACGATTAGTCTTAGTCTCTTAGAACATGGGTCTCAAATTGCAACCTCTAAACTGTTTGGTAAACAACTCAACGTAAATATTCGACGTTTCTACCATTGTGGTTGAGGCACTCTTCCAGAGGATTGTCCGTGTCTTACATTACATTTGCAACCACTAAACTCATGACGCATGGTAAGACTAGTGGTATTGCCGTTAAGGCTTGATGAAGGGGGATCTGATTATGCCGGTAGTAATGCCCTTGTAAACTGGCACGAACAGTAGAATGGATTAGTGCAACTTCTTGTTCCACCGCTCTACTACTAGCATGAGATTGGCTTGAAAACTATCTACGATGTCAAAGACTCTGTCCTCATTACAGACTATACACTCTCTTCTACGTTCACGAACTTACACTACCGAAATCACGAAGGTGCTCGCACCCGAATGTTGTCGGTGTGGAGACCGTTCGGAATAAAGCACTGCCTTTAGTTGAACGTTACCGCGACCTTCACCCAAAATAAACGTGCTGTCCAATTTGTCCTGGTTAAAATAGGTTGGCATTTTGCTAGGAAACGAGACTAACTACTGTATTTCTACTACTTAGCTGCGACACTGAAAGACCCTGTATATCTAAAGAGACCGGAAGTTCCTCAAAGTTGAGTTTTCAATGATTGCCAGCTTGAGCAGGTCATAGTATGTATAGTGGTGAAGGTCGCTTTAACGTTCGACACGTGACACCAAGGTATGTTTGGTCCTCCAATGTCCTGACCCGATAGGTCCAAACAATTACCATCTTGGTTTTTCGGATCAGTGTTGCGGTATTGCTGGTCCCATAAGATATACAAGGTCTGTAGTGTTACAATTGTAACAATACGTCTGTAAAAAAGGCACAAATACTGTAAAAAACCATTGTAATAATGGTTGGCCAATTTTTAAACACCCCTAACCTTAAACTTTGGACAAAATAAGGAAAACATAATGGTTTCTTTGGTAATAACTTTGAAGAAGGTCCGAGTTGTCTGTGGAACCGAGAAAAAAGGCCGTAGTGAAAAGTAATCGTCGTTACGTAGCAGTTAAGATCGAATTTAATTAGTCTCGTCTCTTAGCAAAATGCCAGTGTATTCAAACCAGGGCAAATTGAGCATGATGTTTACGAGGAATACCTAAGACGGCAAAACCTTTACGTAAACTAATTGAAGCCGATAAATTATTTTTTAGAAAGGTACTGTTTTCTAACGAGGCTATTGAGGGATGGTACCTTAAACCTTCATAACGTGCATTTTTGGGAGGGCATTCTTGGAAACCAAATTATTGGACCCTTTTTCTTGATAAGAAAATCTCTGAAGGCATTTAATCATCTGATCGTCGTTCAGACCACATTGATTTGCTTTTGCCACCTTTTTTGTGGAAATAGACCTCTACCCGTTCATTGTTTCGCCAAATTCGTTGTTCCATTTCTCGATGAAGACGTTGGTAATTGCTTCGTGACGGAAACCATTCTCTAAGAAGACTCTTCCACTCATCCCAGTCATGATCTATTGAATCCAGACCTTGATACCAAATTTTGGCTGTTCCCTGCAGCTTTATTAGTGCAAAATGAATAATGGCCCGCTCACTCCATTCATATGTCCTGGCAGCATCTTCAACTTTACGGATCCATACGTCGATGGTTTGTTGAAGAGCTTTAGTTGGGTCAAACTCCGGTATGACATCTCCCTCAGTGCCGAAGTGACGACGCGCGTTGTCACCTTGAGCCGTAGCGTTGGCATTCAAGTTTGCGACACTAACTATTGCCTGTTGAATTGCTTCGCCGATGGCGTCTCTCATCGTTTTCTGAAATTCTTTTGGGGAAAGGGCTACGTCTGCCTCGTTTTACTCGTCAGCCATCGTCGTTGTGGCTGTTAAGTTATTCACAGCGTTGGTTCGTTCCCCGTTTTCTTCGCTGCTTTCGTACTCGTCACCAGACGTTGAATTTTCGTCGCTTTTGCTAATTGCCCTTCTTCTCTTCTCAATTTGTTGTTCTCGCTAAACATTCGCCCTCTACGTTCCGTTCCCAGACTTCTTCTAGTTGCTATACGTGCACTGAATGTAGGACATAATCCCCCCTGGACATAATCCCCCGGACAAAATCCTCCCATTAGAGAAGAAAAGGACATAATCCCCTCAGGTAGGAGACAAAATCCCCCGGACAATTTCCCCCGAATAGATGATGAAGACAAAATACCCCCAGCCCTAGGACAAATTCCCCCCAGCCCCATGACAAATTCCCCCCAGCCCCAGAACAAATTCCCCCCAATAAATGTAAAAAATAACATTTTGGAAAAGGCATACCTTTGTTGGTCGCTAATATATTTTGGAAAAGGTGGCAGCTAATTAATAGGAGAATATTTTGGAAAAGGTGTCAGCTAATTAATAGGGGAATATTTTGGAAAAGGTGCCAGCTAATTAATAGGAGAATATTTTGGAAAAGGTGGCAGCTAATTAATAGGAGAATATTTTGGAAAAGGTGCCAGCTAATTAATAGGAGAATATTTTGGAAAAGGTGCCAGCTAATTAATAGGAGAATATTTTGGAAAAGGTGCCAGCTAATTAATAGGAGAATATTTTGGAAAAGGTGCCAGCTAATTAATAGGAGAATATTTTGGAAAAGGTGCCAGCTAATTAATAGGAGAATATTTTGGAAAAGGTGCCAGCTAATTATAAGGAGAATATTTTGGAAAAGGTGCCAGCTAATTAATAGGAGTATATTTTGAAAAAGTTGCCAGCTAATTAATAGGAGAATATTTTGGAAAAGGTGCCAGCTAATTAATAGGAGAATATTTTGAAAAAGGTGCCAGCTAATTAATAGGAGAATATTTTGGAAAAGGTGCCAGCTAATTAATTAACTACGCCACCAGATCGCTGAGGCTTCCAGTGTTTTTGATAATATTGATATTGTATTTTTTTGTCGGGGGATTATGACCGGGGAATTTGTCTAGAGCGTGGGGGATTTTGTCTAGAGGGTGGGGGGATTTTGTCAAGAGGGTGAGGGATTTTGTACTCTTAACTAGGATGGGGGGAAAATGACCGGGGGATTTTGTCTTGAGAGAGGGGGGATTTTGTACGTTTTTAAAAATGGGGGGATTATGACCGGGGGTCTTTTGTCTTGGGGGTATTTAGTCCGTATACCACGTGCACTACGTCTCACTTCACTATACATACATAAAGCAGTACCTCAATCGTTCTTGGCACTTTACGTTCTGCCTATTTCGTTCTATTCCGTAATTTTATTATAAGCGTTCGTAAGTCTTTATTCCGTTCCATGCGTCGAGGATTTCGCTCTATTTTTCGTTTCTTCTAGACCATTGCGGTTCCGTTCGGATCCTAGTTGAAAGTTCTATAGATGTTTTTGACGCGATTTGTTATTTATACCACTTCTGATATGTAAGAACCACACAGTTTATTCCGTTTAGGGTTAATTCTTTTCTTACCGCTTTTAAAAACAACGACCGTTAGGCTCAAAATATTTTTAAGAACTTCCCCGAGTCAAATCACGCGGCACGAGATTATACAATTTAAAAAAATAAGCGCGTGCTTCTATAGCACGCAATTCTTAACAGTTCTAACAATATATTGCTTTGCAAAATAACAATTTCATTTTTCCCTTTCTAATTGGATTCCCAATAGTAGAACAATTACAAAACCTTTTGGTTTCACGATAAGCCCTCTTATTAAGCGTTATGTGTTTAGAACAACTAAAGAAGAATAATCCTGAAAGAAGGAAAACACCCGTAACATCAGTGAAAGACTTACAAAAGAATGAAATTATTATTGAAGATTCAATTTTTAAGAAGCACATTGGACTTTTAATTCGGACTGCCTCCGAACAGATGGAGAGCATAGATAGAACCTATCTTAGTGTAAATATGAAAGCAAGTATTTCGTGAAAAAATTATGGCTATAAGTTTTTATAATTCTACATTTACTATTATTAGAATTGCATTTTAGAAATAATTGCCGATCCAAATAAAATAAATATTTCTGACGAGCTTTTCAAACACCTTGCTAAATTAGTCACAAGAGATGATTTCTCCAACGCAATGGGAGATTCTTTCTGTCAATTAACAGTGTGTGATTATATTAGAATCATTGCAGCTTGATGAAGAGATAATGGTATTATCTTTAAATCTGAACTTAATTCATAATTTACAGGAGTTTGCTTTATTGAATGAGGGTGAAAAATACCAGATTTGTCCAATGCTTTACAAGACTGTTTTTAAATGAGGCTAAGGTTAAAAAAGTGGAAATGCTGCAGAAGCATTTGCTGCAACAAAGTCTACTACACAACCCGATCAGCCATACCCCCTAATGACCATAAAAGAATCTTAAGACAAAGTAGAAAAGGTTATTTACCATATTGGTGCATATATAGCGCGTGAACTAATTTTAGCACACGGGTATTCCGCTAGTCATTTTGTAAAAATTCGCTAAAATTGGATAGTGGTGAGTTAGACGACTACACAAAATGGACCCAAGAACTAAGTAATGGTGGTTGTCTACTAGGTTTGAAGGAAAAAGCATTTGCGCTATTTAAAAATATTAACGATCTTGGTAAGATATGTTACCAGAAGAAAAATTATCCACAGAAAGATAGAGTAGCAAAAGCCTTAATTCACTTGAAAAATGATACATTTGTCAAATATACCTTTTTTGATCTATGGAGTGAGGGTGAACGTAAGGATGCTGCTTTAAAAAAAGGGTTGCAAGATATATTTGAATTGTTTAGGGAAAGGTTTTATAAATCAGTGTAAAACAGAAATTCAGATTGTTAAAAGAGCTTCTCTTAAGGCAGTTAGTCTTAGAAAGGAAATGAAAAATCAAAACGTTTGCCAGAAATGCAAAAATAATGATAGCAAAACTGAAGCAGGGTGCCCTAAACCTAAAGTTCCTAAAACTCGCAAGACTCCAAGGGTTATTTAGCTTAATTGCTATTAATTGTGATAGTGGGACTCCTATTAATTGTGAGAGGACTCCTATCAGCTGAAATAATATGATCGACTCCTATTACCTGTTCCTAAAACTAGCAAGACTCCTAAGGGTCATAAAATCATGCTACTCATACCCTAAGCGCATCAGGGGTGTACAGTATCCAACTCCCCTACATAAGCAACCCCAGCCCAAAATGGGCTCGCATCTTACTCATAACACAGATACATTTTTCCCTAACATAGTAAAATAGTGATAATTTCATCACGGCGCCCAAAAGAAGCAGGGTTGTGTTCTACATCCCGTTATCACCGTGTTGTAAGCGTGCGTAAGGGAATGCGCAAGATCAAATGATTTCCTGACAAAAGCGCATTTATTCCATATCGCAGAGTTGTATTACCAGTGAAAGCGCTATCGAGGATTTTCTCTCTGTCAGAACAATCAATATCTCTTATAATAACTACTGTTATACTACGATTTAAAGGGTTTGCGCTCTTTTCCAACCCAGTCTAAGACTCGCTTGACTACTCATATTTCATTTCATGAGTTCCCCCACACGCGTATCATCCTAGATTGTACAGAGTTCAGAGTTGAGCGACCGTCATCCATATTGGCTAAAAGAGCGACCTTTTCATCATACAAGAACTACAACACTTTTAAATGCCTAATAGGAATCTCTCCGACAGGAATGATAACATTTGTATCAAAGCTTTACGGTGGAGGCACATCAGACAAGTTCATCGTTCAAGACTGTAAAGTCCTTGATCTTATGGATCCTGGTGATGGTGTCATGGTGGACAAGGGTTTTGACATACAAGAGATTATGCCAGAAGGAGTAGGGCTACTTATTCCTCCAAAGTTTTACGCAAGTAAAAACCCACAAATGTCGGTGGATGATGTGTTGAAAACAAGAAGTATAGCAAAAGTTAGGGTCCACGTAGAGAGGGCAATCCGACGAGTTAAAACATTTCACATATTTGATGGTGCGATACCTCTCTCAATGGCTGATGAGGCAGAAAAAATTATTAGAGTGTGCTCCCTCCTTACAAATATTTTTCCAGCTATTATCAGAGGCTCAGATTTGTCACTTCTAGAAGATGATTGTTGATAATATAATTAAATAATCTGCTAACAAATAGTAAAATTTAATTCATTCAATGAGAAATACAGTCAAATACTTAACTTAGAGCTGCGTGACTAAATTTTGAATCATTCAATGTTGTGTTAAAATTAAATATATCACAGTAATGATTTTTAAATGTAAATGTTTCTTATTTCTGAGACAGCATGGCTCTTAACTATCTTTGAGAAGAGTTTATATTTTTCTTCCCAATAGAGAGGTAGGTTTCTTTCGACCCGCTTTTACATCCTTTCAGGCACGAATGCGCACAATAAAAAATAACACAGCCTATCCAACATGTTTTTCATAAATTCATCATCTTTTTTATCCAAATACAAACTTGCTGACCTCTATTCTTACCGAGATAGACGAAAAAAATCACACCATGGTCGTTGCGTGACGAACATTTGACCTTGAATTTGGTAATAATAGTTATGAACCTTTTTGAGAGTGATATGAGTATTTTCTTCTTTAAGATAAAAGGTTTTTTCTTTAAACAATCTGAAACGCTGCAATTATTCTTCGAGTAAGGGCATTTTATCTCCAAAAGCCCCTGATTTTGAGATATTTACTCATACACTAATCCATCTGGAGATGCCGCTAAGAATGGGAACAAACTACTAACTAAGCCACTTTTTGCAAATTGCACAGGATTTCCTTCTTAGCTCTTGAAATTAACATAATTTAGGACTGCAGTTTCCTCTAGTTCTTTCCCGTGGCGTTTGCTGGCAAATGGTCGAGGTTTTCCATACAAAAGGCTTTTTAACCGTTTATCAGGTTGTGTGGTCCATTTGGGCATTATGCTAAAGTGTGATGATGTTAGTCTATGGCGTCTTTCCAAAATTAGGACTGTTCACGAGCGAGCTGAGCCGCCACTTTTGCGGCTCGATTAATTAACGAGCGAGCTTTTTTATGGTCGAGCCGAGCCAAGCCGATAGGCATCGAGCCGAGCCGACTCGCGAGCCGGCTCGCGAGCTTAGTCACTGATATAGTGCTTTCTTTTAGTCTTTATTCTCTCCACCAATAGCGTTCCGTTGTATTTTTACATGAAATAAAGCGTGGGAAAAATCTCTCGTCTCTAAACTTGAGCATATTTTAAAGAGCGGGTTTTACTGAACCACTACATTCCTAAACATGGGATGGCATTTATAGTCATTCTCAAGTTTGACGTTGGTAGTAGCAATTTTTTTTAAACATGTATATGTTAATCGAAAATGATCGAGCCGAGCCGAGCCGAGCCAAAACCCAGCTCGGCTCGAGTCGAGCCGAGCCGCCGTTTTTTTGACTCGAGACGAGCCGAGCTTTTAAAAAGCTCGCTCAGCTCGGCTCGTGAACAGTCCTATCCAAAATCCTGTCTTCAGTTGAGGACTGTTGCCTCGTCTTCTCCTCGATGTTTTCAATTTGCTCTTTAGTTAAAATTGGATAGTTTTCTATGACATATTTCAATACACCCTGATGGAACGTTTCAGATTGTAGCGAAGGAGAGTTAACAAAAATATGATCAGCACTTTTCTGAGGACTTCCAATGCGAGGTCCCAGAAAATTTGTTACGTTCTTTCTTAGATGTGGGATGTTTTTCATGGGTTTGAAAACTGACCGTGAGGTTTGATCTGATGATTGTATATCTTTACGACTAATTAATGCCACATCATTTTGACTAGTGTTTGGAAGAGTTGATAGTGTTTGTAGAGTAGGGGGCCTTGGTATTGCAAAACTTTAAACTGGTTTTTCAATAGAATCGACAGGTAAATTTTCGAAATTGTGGACAAATGCGCTTGTAGAACTTGTTAGAACAAGTCTTTTGTAATGCTTCAACCTCTTGTTTTGGTCTACCACCCTACAGCTAACCCTTCTTGGGTCACATCTGCTTTTAAACTTGTTTTTTGGTTTAAGAAGTTTGCCACGTGTTAGCTTGACTATTTCCAAACCTGATATTTTTTCCGAAACTTTATACTATTCTTTCCTGGGTTTATCCACTGACATAATTTTCCTGTTGTAGAAGTATCATCTGGAAGCTGAATATCACTCTGAGATTCTAGTATAACATTAAAAACTGCAGCACAGTCATGGCATTTGCCTAATTGTCTAAAACGAGAAAATTCTTAATCAAATGACAAACGTACAAATTGTTATAAATTCAACTCACCCGCAAGGGCATTTGCAGTAACTAAATAGCACTACTCCAGTAGATTTTTGAAATCCAATAACAATAGCGTAGTTTCCCTTTTTCACTGATGGATAAACATTGGCTCTTATGGCAAAAACAATATCAAACTCTTCAAATGGTTTTGGATTGTAAAAATGTTTTTGGACAAAACCCTCCTCGCTCAAGTTACATCCTTTCGTTTGTTTTTCTCTGTTATATTGAAATAGTTTTGAGTATTCCTCTTTACAAGTTCCTGGAAAATCTGCCAGTGACTTAATCCAAGCCCGGTTGTTTTTGTAATCCACATCGAGATTTCTCCATTTACTAACATCTAATATACCTTTGTTATTATTCTTTTCTATTTAATATCTTTAATCTTGTAACATCAAATATATTCAGACATTAGTATAGTTGTGACGTCTTTTAAAAAGAAGTCTATGACCTATTGACTGAGAGATCTCTATTCAATGTCAAATTAGCAGACGCCACAATTTACATACTAAGGGCTTCAAACGTTCACCGATAGGGGTGCTGCAGTCTCAGGTCATGCGCAGCTTGAAACTCTAAAGTGGCGAATTCCATGCATATCAGCCCAGTTATTAGAATTAATGGACACTCGTACGAAAAAAATACACTTCTAGTTCAAAAATATACCGAAGAAGAAGGTCCGACCTTCATGATAGTAATGAATTTAGTTTGTATCAACCTTTCATGTTATGTTATTGGTCTTTTAGCGGAATTAGAATATTTTGACGGGTATTGAAATCGGTACGTCTTAAAAAGACCTTAAAGTGGTAAAAGATTGTTAATGCCAATTAAGGATCTTTTATTTAAATGGCGTCAAATTACTCATATAAGAGGAGAAAAATTTTGATGTAATGCTTTGTATTACCGCAAATTTGGAATTCGTTTAAGTAAATAAGCTAGAAAAAATGCGTAAAATCAAGTTTTTTATGCATTATTATAACACGCTATTCCCATGATAATATTTGTCTTAAAAATTTATAGTTTCACATAAATTGTTTTTGTTGCAGATTACGCCATAATGCTTTTCAAAATAACAACCTCTAACGGTAAGCTCAGAAAAGCTGTGGTTACGGAAAATTTCATTAAACTTGGTAAATACAGTTTTAAATTTTTCCTTTAAAATTTTCAAAATGTAGAGATTCCCAAAGCAAAATGCTATTTGTGGATTTATCGATTATGACTTGTCATTAATGATCTTTTCTATCATATAGCGAGTGAATTTATAACTGCAAATAAAAAATTACTTCGTTGAATTAATAGATTTTTTCATTTTTAGCGTGTGCAAAGCTTTGTTTATCGCCAACACATGGCGTAAAAGCCGTTTTAGAGAGCGATGGTACAGAAGTTGATGAATGGGACATTTTATCACATTTTAGAAGTGAAACTATTATGATTCTAAATGGAAATTAAATTTACAAATCAAATGCAATTGAACCTTCACCGAAACGATTGCATTCCTCAGAAGTTCAGGTTTCCCCTGATGTTCAGGTATTGAAACTTAATTAAATTGTTGAAAAAGGGTTTAATTTATTCGGTTTTAAAATTGACACATATATATTTTTATTGCAGACTCTTCATGTTCAAGATGTTTCGGTTGATATCTCCAATTTAGATGTTCCTAAGGATGGATACACTATTATGGCACCTGTTGAACCGGCATCTCCGATTTCATTAATTGCGGAATATCAAATAAATATCGTGGTAATGTTTATATTTGATTAAACGTTTCACAAGCTATACCGTCTTTGTAATCAAAGAGCCATTTAAGACTTGAGGAAACCAGAAATGGGGGAAAAACTAAGCTCGCGGCACTAGTTTTCTATTTACCCTTTTTTATGCAAAATGTTTTAATCACAGGATATCACTGACAATACTGCACCCATCCAAAAAGAACAAGATCCTCTACACTTGCCAGAGTTTTCAAACTTCATTTGAAAAAAGATTAAGAGAGGGAAAGCCTATGGGGTTTTTTAAAGGTCTCTTCAAGGAACTTGCGCATATGGGCTTCTCGGGAAATTCGACATAAGAACAAAACATCAGTACGAAATTATAGGCAAAATGATGCTTATATCATATATATAAAATATCCATGCATACACGTTGATAAGAGCAGTCACGAGCAAGCGGTCAGTAAAAACATTTTTTATGAAAATTATGGTAGTTTATTTCATTAAGTATCATCTTTTGTAATAGTTTTCTCAGAGGTTTTTAATCGACAAGCTTTCAACAAAAATAAAGCATATTAGGATGTTGGAAAAAGTGAGAGAAAGAAGCATGGAAATCAGACAGCGAATGCAGCAGCTTCTTCAAAGATCAAGAAAAAACATTAATGGATCAAAGGGAAACCGTTGGAGTCCATTAACGTATAGAGTTGCTTTAAGCGTTTATTCAAGGTCTCCCGCGTCTTATGAAGCATTATCTTCTAGAGATGGGCCTTAACCGATGCCATATCGGTATCGGTACCGATATTTGGCCTTAACCGATATATCGGTATCGGTTAAAAATGAACCGATATTTCTACCCGATATTTTTTGAAGAAAATAAACACTTATGTTGAGAGTAGATGACGCCATAAGACCTAAACTCTGAGACAGCCCAGTTTTTCATCTATTTTTGGATAACGTAACTAGTGTCTAAAATGGGTTTTTCGTATGATAAGCCAGTTTTATAGTTTCAAGTACCGAAATTGGATCGAGAATCATCAATAGAGATGGGCCGATACCGATACCATATCGGTATCGGTTTGATATCGGTTTAATCGAAGGATCGGGTAAAATATCGGTATCGGTACTTATCGGTTTCCCAAGTATTGGATCATGTCGGTATCGGTTTAAACTGGTATCGGCCCATCTCTATTATCTTCCTTTAAAATACTGAAGCTACCAAGTGTACACACAATGCGAAAGAAAATTAGAGAGATACCGAGCAAGGAAGGGCTGGATTTGAAACATTTGAAAGCTGAAGCTAAGCGGTTTGAAAATTATATTGAAAATTCTTTCAAGAATAACAAACCACCGAAGGAAGGCGCCCTTATTTTTGACGAAGTCAAAGTGATAGGAAAGTTAATGTGGAACTCTAGCAATAATGAGTTTATTGGAAGCGCTCTTACATCCGATCAGTTTCCTAGTATGGAAGATTTATACAAAGAGAGCGCAGTATCTGAAACTCTGGAAGCGGAATACGTGCTTCAGTATTGATGGAGGTGTTTAGCAGGAAAGTTTGACATCGTAGGACCATACTTCAAACTGGCTAAACCAGCATCATGTGCTTTTATTTTGGACTCCCTATTCAAAGTAATTTGGGCATTCCAAACAGTTGGGTTGGAAACCACTGCCCTGGTTTGCGATGGTGGCAGTAGCAACGTCGCTGCTCTAAGGAGTACCTTGGAAATGGATAAGAATTTTTCTCACACTGAAAAAGAAGACGGCACTTTTGACTTTACCATTAAGCCTAGCTTCCCCCATCCTTATTTTGAGAATCGCTACCTGGATTATCTGTCCCACCCATCAGCTCAAAAGCATGATAAACGCCTTGCATCACTCTCAAGATTATGGAACTAAAGATTTTAAAATCATGGGAGACGTTACATTTGGGTGGAAACAAATTATTAACATGTATGAAAGGGAGGTGAATAGAAGAAATAATTTTGAACTTGCTCAAGTTAAGGGTTTAAATCTAGCTTACGTAGAAAGGGATTCGTGGACGAAACTGAATGTTACTCCGGCGCTTATAATGCAAGATCTGAAAGTTATAGGCGAACTTTTTAACTACGCAAATCCCATGACAGAAGCCGCTCCACTTGATAAAGATAATGTAATGGCATGCCATGACTATTTATACGCGTGTCATCAGATGTTTGAGAAGGGTTTGCTATCGCATGAAAAAGCCGACTCCCTTAATTCTATTCCAATAAAATCCATGCTTAAAGGCTTCGAGTTTTTTTGAGAGTTGGGCAACTGAAAGAGTTTTATGTGAAGAGAAACTTACAAGTTCCTCTGGGTTTTTGGCTTGGCAAACTTGGGAGCTCATGCGATTAACGATATTTGGTTTCTGCAATCTTATAGAGGATTTTACATCTCGCTACCCTGATAAATGGATATTCCCCGTACGAATAAATGGCTCAGCGGTTGAAACGATTTTTAGTCAGATAAAATATGCAACTGGGGGAAAAACTACAAGCCTAAATTACAGCAATGGTAAAAGAGCTCTACAAACAAGCAAATTTGTCATGACAGCCCAGAATGCCGAATCTTCTTATAGAAAGGTTGAATTAAATGTTGTATAGGCCTAAATATAAAAAAAACATTCCAAATAATGTACGTATGAAATAAAAGTTTATAATTATTTGGTAGCACAATACCATTTATTGAAATTAATTTTAATATCACAAATGCTGAGGTAATATTTCTAAGTACTACTGGTCTGCAGGGTTTCCTTCAACAATTTCTTGTTATTTCTCAAGGTAATTTTTGTACTGTTTCTTAAAATAATTTTTTGCGCAACTTTTCTACTTTGTTTAGTTCTTTCTTTGACTGCGACCTTGTTGCGGGCGTAACATTACAAACTTTTTTAATGAGATCCTTTTTGACTAACGCTTTCTGACTTCCTTTCTTTTTGACTTGAGGATTCTTACCACTTCCATTGCTTTCACCCTTTTTGACTAGAGGCTTGTTATCACTTTTATTTATCACAATTTTGGATTTATTTTTTAGGACAGTCAATTTTTTGGCATCACTTTGGTTTCTATCCATATTTGGCTTAACCTTTTGGACAGCAGATCTTTTGGCTGGTAATTTTGGCTCCTTTTTGGTTTTAATACTATTTCTATAAAGGTAGCATCTTTAATTTTGTCCACCAAATCCTCTTTTCCCCATTTTATCATTTCGTGCTTGTATTTTCCCACGAACCAAGTCTCCAAGCTTGGCATGCGAAATTTTCCTCGTCCAAATTTTTCTAAATTCTTCTAAATCTTCAAATAAAAAATTGCGTTCTTGAATTTCATTTATCTTCAACATTTGGGAGTGAAATTCGTCTTTAAGTTCGTGATTTTCTATTACCAGCTTACGTAATCGAAATGTGGTATTAGTAATCCACCTTCATTGATATGAATCAGGGCTGGTGGCAGATCTTTGGGAAACTGATCCATGTTACGCAGGGAGAGACTGATTTTGTACGATATATGAGCTTTATCTATTCGGATTTGAGTTAGAGGTTTCAATCCTTTTCTAATTGTTTGGTAGATTTGCATGTTGGCCTTATTCAGCTTCCAGATTTCTCCTAGGCAACCTCCACCCAGTCGATTAATCGAGTACAATCGGTCACTATTAATTGGGCGCATGTGTCCCTCACGTAATGTGTTTTCCAACTGCTGTAGTGTATTCTACTCTGATAAAATGTTACTTTTATCAACAAGCCTCTTGATTCGAGCATGACCTCCCATGATTTTGTCACTGATCCAGCGTATAATTAGAATTAGATCAATCTTTTCACACACTATGCCAAAGGCTTCACAAGATGTGTCATTCATCAATTTAGTTAGGAACTTATTCCTAGAATAGATTAGTTTTACTTGGGCACCTGAATTGGATCTGTGTTCGTCTATTAGTGATGAGTATTTTTTGCCAGTTTACCGATTAAAATATCCAAAGTTCAATTCCAATCCATAATTTCTAGGGTTGTTCACGATTATTTAATTCATCAGTAACAAAAAAGTCATCCTGATAGTCATTTAAAATCGAACGCACCGAAAATTCATCCTCTTCTAGTTTATCTTTTTCATTCATACTATAAAAGTCGATTAAACCGATGCTGTAATTTTTAATCGTAGCTGCGTAAGTTCAAATTGGCCTCAGGCCTCGGCATGGGCGAAGGAGATAGAGACATTTAAATATTCAGCGAATGAGAGAGGATTTCTAGAATGACGTCATCGGCTTTCACCAAATCCAGAGGAACTATTTTTGAAGGCGCGAGAATATTATTTCTTTCGTGTTCCTGTGAAAAAGACGGGCGTGTTGCCGTAACGTTTCTATTCGCGCTTGGAGGGAAAATTTTTGGGGCGCTGTAAATATCATGAGTGGCCTAAATTCACAAACTACCCACATTATCTACGAAGTCCTATGGACTTTTGGTACGAGCCCACCCGGGAGCGTTGTTGTGAAGTCTTAGAAGTAACATAAAAAGTAAAAGTTTTTTAAAAATACGTGACAATCATTTTATTTCAAAGCTTCCGTTTCGTTATGGTTACCGCGTTCAGCTGTTAACCGAAAGGTTGGTGGTACGAGCCTACCCGGGAGCGTACTTGTGAAGTCTTAGAAGTAAAATAAAAAGTAAACTTTTTTCCACAGTACGTGACGATCATGCTTTTTCTAAGCTTCCTTGGCGCAATGGTTAGCGCGTTCAGCTGTTAACCGAAAGGTTGGTGGTACGAGCCTACCCGGGAGCGTACTTGTGAATTCTTAGAAGTAACATAAAAAGTAAATGTTTTTCCACAAAACGTGACAATCATTTTATTTTAAATCTTCCGTTTCGTTATGGTTACTGCGTTTAGCTAATAACCGAACCTTAGGTGGTTCGAGCCCACCCGGGAGCGTTGTGGTGAAGTCTTAGAAGTAACATAAAAAGTTAAGTTTTTCCAAAATACGTCACGATCATGCTTTTTCTTAGCTTCCGTGGCGCAATGGTTAGCGCGTTCAGCTGTTAACCGTAAGGATGGTGGTACGAGCCAACCCGGGAGCGTTGTTGTGAAGTCTTAGAAGTAAGCCCTACTTACTCTGTCCAAGTTGCCAATGCCATTTTCAAAAAAAAAAAGTAATTGACCATGAAAAAAAAAGTCGCGGATTCGCTTCGCTCCGGTTTTTGATCTAACTCTGAATAATTTATTAACGTTTTATTAAATTACATTTTGTGTTATTAAGACAAGTTTTTTGCGGACTACAACGTGGTACAACCAATTTTGTCGATTACCTCATGTAAGCCCTAATATGAACCCTATGTAAACCTCAGTAAGCTCGCATAAGCCTTGGTACTATCTCTTAGGACTCGGTCACCACATACTACACAACGCATCTACAATGTTCGTCGCGCGTTCATCTATAAAGTCTTTTCTCAAAACTACCCCCGCGATAGTTAATAGCGCTTCGTAAACACTTTCTACGTCGCATCATATCTACTCGACCCGCTGTATCGACAAGACTATCGTAAATCCTGACAAGTCTGTAGACGAGTCTGACAAGCCTAATGACATTTCCGATACGAATATTAAACATTCCGACAAATCTAGTGAACAGACCGACAAGTCAAATGAACAATCCGACATATCTAACGTATATTCCAAATCAGATCCCTCACTCATAAGCAATGATAACTGCCCAATTTGTTTCCTGCAAGTTCTTGACACCGACGCTGGTCTCTTATGTGACATTTGCCACAATTGGTCCCATTTCCACTGCTCTAAAATCGCTAAGGCTCTCTACCAAACGCATCTTGACCATCCTAGTGACAACTTCAAATTCTATTGCGTTAAATGCATTCCATTAATGCCAACATTTTATCAGATACTTTCGAGCATACAAACGATTAATCAAGACCACCTCTCGCTTCAACGCGCCTATTCAAAACGAATTTACAGAGCTTAAAACTACCGTCTCAAGTACTGCTACATCCTGTGATTCCCAACGCTGTGATATTTCCCAACTACAAACATTTCTTCATAAGAATGATGATCTTATCTCAACACTCAAAGAAAAAGTAGATAATCTTCATTTGATCCCGGACAATCTCCGTTTGATTGAAGAAAAACTAGCCACAACCCTACAAGAAGTTCAAGTCCTAAGTAACTCCTCACAAGATCTTCAAAAGAAATTCGAAACTATCCAATCACCTTCCACTACATCGGACACATTGAGTCTCCAAATCCCCACACACTAAACTTACGGCCCTACGCTAAGTAATCGCTTCTATGAAGTCCATACATGCGGCCCAACCTACGCACCCCCATGATACCGACTTTGCAATCGAACATCGCAAACGCAATGCGTTATTCTTTAATGTCCAAGAAATTTCACAGTCGGACGATACGTCCTTCTGTAAGACCCTACTTCGCGATACCGGCCTCACACACGACGAACTCGTTCATGTTCAATATTATCGCATCGGCAAACCGGACGTCAAACCACAACCCCGCCCGATTATATTTAAATTCCCGACTGTGAAAGACAGACAAAATTTTATAAGTCAGCTACAAGACTTGAAATCAGACCAAAGTTATGGCTTTTCTTACTCTTACAATGTCGAACGATCACCAGAACAACGGCGACACCACAAAAATGGTGGGAATCTTCTGAAGAATCTTCCTTGGGATGGCCCCTCTGCGCCTTCTTTACCCTTCTTTCCGTAGAGGAGAGGTGGACTCAGTAGAAGTAGGGGGATCCGTCTTTGAAAAGAAACTTGCGCAGATGAATGCACCGATACCCTTCCTATCATCTTACCTTCCTTCCCTGAACTGAAAAGGGCATGTGAAAGTTTTGGGGAACCTCCGTATTCTCTTCGGAATTAAAGAAGGCAATTGGCTCGGGAAGGAGGATTACCTTCTTTTTTTTGGGATGGGACAGTACCAAAGAAGGGACGTTTTTGGTGGGGGTTTGACCAGGCATTTCCCAAGAAGGGAATTTTAATTTTCTTCTGTGATGTAAATACCCTGCGGAAGGTTTTAAGGCTTCTTTCAATGGGAAAGAAGTTAAGACATGTAAGGGAGTGCATCTCCATTTTAAAACGCAAATGCGATAAACTAAATGTAGATTTGTGTTACTCTACTAAAAAAATTCATTATGCGAAGATTTCAATTTGATTGTCAATTATGATTAAAAACAAACCTGTCCCCCGCACTTTACGCTTTTTACATTACTTATTACTTTTTTATGTAAAGCATATAATTAATATATTTATATTAAGTATTAAGTTATGGTTTTTGAGAATATGCTATTAAAATGGATTTATCAATCTTTTAAAAATATCGGAGTTTCATCATTATAAATAACCCTCTAATTAGTAAGAATGTAAGTCTAAGTGTGGAGTTAGGCTTTTCTGCTGTCACGCAATTAATTGAATGAAATTCCAAGAAAAGGAAACTGATGATGGTTGGAATTATAACGACACTTCAACTAAGGGCCAAACAAATACCACCTAAAAGAAGAGAAAACCTTAACTGGAAGATACCGCCATATAGGTTATTTTTCTTTCAATGACACCCCAACTGGTAGGGTGTGCACATAATTTATAAAACCTTTAATAGGAAAGAACGTTTATAACTATATTTTGGTGAAGTTGATTAGTTAGTCTCTTGTCTCAGAAAAGTGACCGCGTATTTCAACTGGTTATGACACTATTACCATCAAATGCGCTGGAAGGTAAAGGTTAGGGTTGTCATTCTTGGAAACCGAATTATCGGACCCTGCTTCTGCGATGAAAATGTCACTTGGAGTTCCTGCGTCATGAGTTTAGTAATTGCAAATTTACTTCAAGACATGGACAGTCGTCTTGAAGAGTGCCTCCACGACGATGGAGGACAAATCGATCATTTTCTTTGAGGTGTTTACCAAACAGATTGGAGGTTGTAATTTGAGACCTAAGTTCGAAGACTAATCGTAGGACTATGCTTTAAAACATTTGTTCCAACATTCTTTTTGAACCTTCTCATTTGCATACAACAAAACCAAAAGTAAAAAGCGTGTATATTTGAGGTCTATAATTTAGTTTAGTGACGTCATCCGTTGGGAGTATTGGGGTTGTCCACAAAGGAAGGTTTGGTCTGATGTTGTCCACGCTGTATAATAATAAAAGGATTGATTTTAAGAACCAAGGTGAGTGAAAAGGAGAAAACAATTATTTATTTGAGAAAGTGGTGGAAAAACCTTTCAGATCTAAAAAATAGTATCACCAACAACGCAGATCAAACTAAATATATCAGAGACCTTACGAAGGCCAGGAACCAAATAGAAGAAAAGTTTAAAGACCTTTATGCAAATAAATTTATTTTATAACCTAATTTACAATGTTATATATAAAGAACATACAAACAAATAAAGCAGTTTTGCTTTCAATGTTTGTTTGGTTAATTTTTCCTACTAGTACATGGTTCACCTTATCAAGTGGTTTAACAGGGCAGAGAAATAAGCGCGCGCCGGAAGTAGATAGGAATGATTTCATACCTACAGACCAAGAACCCTCGAGCTCACCTTCTACTCCTTTTCTTTTTATGCTCTCTTATCGGTAAAATTCAAAATAAACAAGTTGGGAAAGCCAAAATATTACCTCTCCGAGTGGAGATGACTATCACTACCCCTTAAACAACCTAAATATATGCATCTATCGCTATTTTTAATTCTTTGCAAGTGCAGGAATTCAATTTTAAAATAGTCAATTGTTCAAGCCTTTTCATTATCTCTCAATTGCTGTGGAAACTCTACTCTCTCGCTATACCTCAACCGAATTCTTAGTCTACCAGTATGATTTGTAACATTTGTCCATATCAAAGCTGAATCATACCTCGCCACACAAAAAGCAAATGTCCCCAAAACATGGAAGCCACAACCCAATCACACATAAGCTAGGCTCGTACTTGTTCATCGCTTTCGATGATTTCACTAATATTAGCATTAACATTTTGTACATTATTGGGTTCCTTATTAATAGATATGCCTACGCCTACAGTACTTTCAATAGAACATTTATTTAATGCATTATCTTTCGTACGATCATGGCCAACTGGCCTCGTGGTAGGACCAACATTTTGTGTGCTAGAACCTGTTCCAGAAACAGCCTTTTTTTCCGCGGCTAACGCTCTTCTCCTTTCATTTTCGCGTTTCCTAAATTCGGGATCTGACCTTTTTGCCCTCATTCTTTCCCTTGCCTTTCGTTTTCTGATTTCCTCTTTACTTAAATTATTATCTTCCTCCATTTTATTATTCAGTTAAATACTCACAAAAATCCGCAAAAGCAATCCCCTTTTGAAATATTATTTTCCGAAGAAATTTATTACGGAAGATTGAATTATGAAGTACTAGCTTTGAAATTCAAAAAAAGAATGATAAAAGTACGTAAAAAAGGTCTTTCACAAATAGGGGGCGTATAAACTTAACAGCATTTGTTTATATTTAAAAAATATTCTTAGATAGTCAAATACTTTTTGCGCCGTTGAATTTTTTTAACACCAGCTTGTAAAAAAGGTCTCTTTCAAACTAAGGGGGGGGGGCGTATGAAAAAACAGTTAAACATTATTTATAGGAAAATTTCCATATATGGGGGTAGGAAAACGGTAACAGTTGACAAAGACTAATTGTATTTACCTTAAGTGGACAAGCAACTTTTCACTGTCTTGTGGTTTTGAAAATGCATAGCTTGGCAACACTGTCACTTGCACCGCGAATCGGCGTATGGGTTTTCCATATTGAAGGAGAGAGGAATGGAGTGGAAACCCCCATACCTATAGCGTTGCCTGTGTACCCCCACCTACGGCACCGTAGTCCTCCCAGCATCCTCAGCGGTTAGGTAGGGTCGTACTGGACAAAATTATAAAGGGCGCTCCCTCTATCTTAAAAATAGAAGCTAGTTCTCATACAAATAAAATGGCGCTACGCGGCAGCACTTAGCAATCGCCTACCGAAGGGTAGGGGCGTGCGCGAGGTACATTGGGAGAGATACGGTGCCGCAGGTCGCCCATCATCATTTCCAATCCATCTCAACTCCCTTTTCCCTGCCTACATCAGACCATTTGGGGCAAGGTTACTAAATCGAATCACATACGCGATAAATAGTTCCCTCATCAATGGCAGTACTACGTATGCTAACGTCATACCCTTCTATCTCTTAGCTCAGTGTCATCCCCCTACTGGGCGCGTACAGTATATCCTCTCGCAAGAGCGCGCCCAGAGGAAGGGATACACAGTCTACACCCCTCTCTACCGCCACTAGTAGAGAAAAAGAAATTATTATGGTTTTGAGAGGAGCTTCTCATTTTGGTTGTTGTTTTGAAATGCACGGGCCTTGATAGATATAGCAGGCAATGAATGAAATATATCGCAATGCACGGGCCATGATAGATAGAGGAGGCATTGTAGGAAATATAACGCAATGCACGGGCTTTGATAGATATAGGAGGCAATGATTTAACGACTTCGGTACTTGGGTTTATCTTTAATATTTAAATAAATATAATTAATTTTAATTATTTTAATCGCCAGTAAATAACTTTAAAAATAGTTAAATCGTTTAAAATAAAGTTGTTCATAATATCTTTCGAAACTTTGCTAATATTGACGTTTAAACTGAAGGGTACCCTTCTTGCCCGCTTTCTTCAAATTTTGGGGTATATATACGATCCGTTTCCATTATAATAATAGATAAAAACGCATTCGCGTGAACCTTTGGTGGAAGCCCTGCCATTGGGAGGCTAGACGTTTCTCGTAACCCTAGCTGATCGCCGCGTATATCTTAAAACCAAATAATAGATAAAAACGCATTCGCGTGAACCGATGGTGGAAGCCCTGCCATTGGGAGGCTAGACGTTTCTCGTAACCCTAGCCGCTCGCCGCGTATATCTTAAAACCAAACGATAACGGTGGAAAAGAAGCCAGAATGTACTGACCGGCGTCCACGTGGAATGGACAAAAGACCTGAAGATGGTGGTGCATAGAAGCTGGTGTCAATGTGGAATTGACGAAGAACAGAAGATGGTGGTGCATAGAAGCTGGAGTCAAGGTGAAATTGACGAAGAACAGAAGTTGGTGGTGCTTGGAAGCAAGCAAGTACAGACTAGTGTCCATGTGGAGTGGACGAAAACCAAAGCTGGTGGTGTTGGAACTCAAGAAGAATAGCCAGAGGAGACAAACCCAAATTTCCGTGAACTGTCAATGCAGTCCGGAAATTGGGAACACGTTTGCTCCGATACGCAAACTGCGAACGCGGTCACGTGGGGTCTGACAGACAGACACACACACAGACAGACACGGCCGGTGTAATACCTCTCACGTGACATACGTCACTCGGAGAGGTAAAAATGTGTAGCGCACACCCTTCAGCTAGCAGTAAACGACGCTATCAAGGGCAACCATAATGCTAAAACATTATTTAGAAAACTGCAAGAATGGATAAATTTCTTTAGGTGGTCAGCGACATGGAGCGAGGAGCTGAAGTGTCATACTTCTGGAAGAGACGTCAAGCAGGCTGGTGGTGTTCGTTGGAACGCTTTGTTTTTCGCCCTTGAGCGGTTTGTTGAGGTGAGTTGAAATAGAAATATCATATTACTTAGCAATATGCAACGCAACGCTATAAGGGACCGTTAATAAACAATGTCAAGCAGTTTTTGGAAAAAAGTTTAAATCCTCCCTCCCAGTGCCTATATATTAAAGATTTCACTTTGTTTTACCGGTGTTCTCTTTTTTGTTCCTAATTTAAAGTTTTTGGTCTTATTTTTACCTCATTTTTATATTGTCAAAAAGTCCCCTTTTCCCCTATTTTGTTGGGAACCCTGATTTCATGATCAGGAACATAATTTAAAAGCTTTCATCGCACGCAAATCTATTTGCAGCCTGACATGTTAGAAGGAATGGTGGCAGCGTTTTCTAAGGCTCAAAAAGAGAACGTAAAAGTATCGTTCGTGTTGCCAACACAAAACGACACCGAAGAAGCGAAACCATTATTGGCAGTTTTAAAACCATTGAAAATTGCAACGGACTTTTACCAAAAAGCTGGGTTAATTGCCCCAAAAGTTATTGGGGGTTTATTAACCCTGTTTAAGGAGACCTACGAGGTTAAAACTGTAATGTTTGAGGATTTGCAATCTAACCTTTTAAAAAATATAGAAACGAGGTTTACAAAATGCATCGAAGACCCAACCTACATTTTAGCCTCTTTGCTAGATCCTAACCAAAAAACTGTACTTTTTGACAGTAAGTGGTTTTCATGGAACCTTGTCTTAGTTACTGTTGTTTTAAGTTTTTACAAGGAACTGAATCAGAAAGTCAATTGAAGAAACAAAATACAAATTGTAGAAAAAATGTTTTTGTATTTAGGTATATACACGTCTCCTGCCTGGATGGACAAATATCCAAATTTTAAATGTCCATCGAGGACCATCGCAGAGAGAATTTTGCGAGAGGCGTCTTTGAAGGAAAAGATAGATTCACTGCAAGAGCCGATATCAGTGCAATCGGAGGAAACGTATTCGCCATTCAGTTCCTTACAGTTGCCAGTTGCTGAAAATTCAAGGACTGCGATGGACGAGGTACATCAATATTTAATGGAGAAACGATCGACGCAGCCCGATGTAGCACTGGGCTACTGGCGGGCAAGGGAAATTGAGTTTCCCACTCTAGCCATTCTAGCCAAAAGGTATCTTGCCGTGCCGGCAACATCAGCTATTGTTGAGAGATTGTTTTCGTTCGCAGGGTTTATATTAAGGGCTAGAAGAAACTGTCTGACTTTGAAAAATGTTTCTAACATTATAATTTATAGAGAGTTTAAGCAAATGAGGGAAAATCTGTTTTTGTAAACATCTCAAAACGGTTGCAAAATGCCATTTTTCGTTTTTAATAATAAAAAGGTTTAAAAGCACGAATATTTGAAGCTAAATATGGTTTTCGGCATACTTACCAACTTATTCTATTTAACTATAATGTATTACATTACAAAAACATCACATTAGTGATATTAATTTTCATATGAGCAAATTATGCAAACTTATAGGCCTACAATTGTATCGCGATAATATAGTATAGGGGTCCGGGAAAGCTAAACTTAACAAGGATTTAATCCGAATTCAAATTAACTTGTGAAACAAGGATTTAATACGATATCAAATTTATTTCAGAAACAAGGATTTAATTCAATAAGTTTAATTCTGGTAACTTCAACAAAGAAGTTACTTCTGGTAATACCTATGACACGCAACTATTTGAAATAAAAAGAGAACTTAGTTTCCGTCCAATGTTCCGAGCCGATTTAAGGTGTTGCGATTTCTCCAAAAAGAAACCGTAAATACCATAACCAATTCGTAACTAAAAACCATTGTATGTTGAAGGGTCAGGAGAAGTTTTCAACAGCAACTATAATTACACGGGGTGTTTTTGCAAATCCCATGAAAAATTAAGGGGAATGTTCTTTGGGCGATTTTGAGTCGAAACTGTTTTAAAGATTTTTCCGTCGGGATCACTGTTTGCAAGTAAAGATTGGAGTCTTTCACGCATGACCCCTTAAATGTAATTCAGAAAAAATGCTAATTCAATATAGGGGTCATCCCTATAACACTCAAATCGTTACTCGAAAACAGTGGTCCATCCATTTTCGACTCAGCACGCTCAAAGAACATTTCTCTTAATTTTTGATGGACTTCGTAAAAACACCCTGTAGAACAGCAACACAGCCTTTATACATAGTGTCTTTCCACCCGACAATGGGGCAATTCTTTAATTTTTAAGCGAGTTATCGCAAGTGATAGCTATCGTCTAAAGGGTTTATGCCAACCTCGTGCCGTCTATGAGTGCGCGATATAGAAACAGGCTATTATTTATGTGTGTCATCAAGCCTTTAACGAAAATCGGCGGATGTCTAGTGAATTCCGCTCGTGCTAAAATAAAACATGGGGGCAAGTTAAAATTTTACCGTCTTTGGTTATAAAGCAAGCGATAACTTATCGACCAGTTTAACCCTTTCGATAAAATATCACTCTCGTGAATATTAAAGACGGTAAAATTTTAACTTGACCACCTTGTTTTTTATTAGCACGAGCGGAATTCACGAGACATCCGCCGATTTTCGTTCAAGGTTTGATGACACATATAAATAATAGCCTATTGAGATCCGGCGCTCTCATAGAACACACGAGGTTGACACCAACCCTTTAGATGATAGTTATCACTTGCGATAACTCGCTTCAAAAGTTAGAGAATTGCCCCCAATTGAATCATTCATTCTTGCTACCGTGACCGCAATACCAATCCTTCGCGCCAACCCAACAAACCGGTCTACAAAGAAAAATGTTTCTCAAATATACGCTTTCCAACAAATCGCCTTCGATACAGCCGCCCATCAAATTAACCGCAAACCTGAGGGTTGTCGCAATATAAACGGGTAAATTCTTTTTTTGATGCCAATGTTGCTCCCTTCCCAATACTTCCAAGAGCCGAAAGAGGATCCAAACAAACTTGTTTTACCTAAATTCGAAGCCTGGAAAACTGCTGTAAACTCGTACTATACTATAGCGCTAATGTACTTACTTTTGCAAGTCTTTCACATTACGAGCCCCAACGTAGTAGTGTATAGCTTAATCAGTTTCTATGTAGGCTTGTTTACCCTGTACCCGGGGCAACAAACACACATACACACAGACAGACAAAACACCATCGCAAAAATAGGTCTAGTTTCATAACCACACCTAGCAAAAATTGACGCGCCTAATATTCTTCATTCCATTAGCTCCTTTAACATTAGTCCTCCAAATAAAAGAAGCTACTTTGAATTCAGGAGTAGGTCATCTTCTCAAAAAATAAGGTATTCTTAACCCTCTGGCAACAATGCCTCCGACCACAGCAGGTTTACTTCTAAAGAAGGTAAACTCTCCTTCAGAGGCAAGCGCTTTCTTTTCGAAAGAAGCAAGACATTTCGTCGAAGAGGGGAAGATAACAGTTGAGAAGGGGGAAAATCACTTCCCAAGCTAGACCGTCAGCCTCTCTTAGTTACTCACCCCCCTTCTTATCTCTTATACTAACTCTTTAACGGGAAGGTAAAGTAGATAATTTTGGAAATCTCGTCTGAGAAGGTGAAGCGCGAATTGACGGTGTCGCCCTCTGCCTCAAAGAAGGGGAAAATTGGAAGTGGGAAAAAATTGCGAAAGTCCCACCACTGAGCTAAACCGCTGTATTTGGTTTAACAGTAGGAATGATTATGATCATGAGGAGTTAATTTATCTATAGTTGACCGGTTTATCAATATTCTTTTTCAGCGTTAGTTCAGTGGTTTGGATTCGTTGGCCTTGAAAACTAAAGTTAAGGCTTTCTATTTCTTATTGGTAGTTTCGAAAATAATATGGTTTGATATAGATAATGGATAAAATAAGTTATATCAGAAGTAAATAGGGGGTAGTAGGTATGCGTACCTTTAGCTAGTGCAAGTCGTTCCTCTCTCCTAAAAATCCAATTCGCGCCACAACATATTCAAATGAGCCAATACGCGAGAGGCAGAGAACCTAGAGCAGGGCCGGAAATAAGCACAGGACACTGGACATTGTCCCATAATTGTTTCAAAAACTAAGGGGGTCACTGGACAGTTTGACCAATAAATTTTCCAAAGTTTTGATAGCTTGACTATAGAGATGCAACACTATTTTTGCAAACTCCGGTGGACAATGTCCTATAAATTTTCAAGTCAAACAGGGGGTCACTGGACACATGTCCTATAGGAAATTTTTCTTATTTCCGGCCCTGACCTAGAGAAACATATGACTGTGCGCCACCATACCTTGATATGCCGAACTACGAACATAAACAAACAAAAAAATCCTCCCACGCTGAAGTTGTTTTTTCATGTTCGTGTAGATATTATTCTAGATTTATTTAGGTTTTAAGATGGATAGCTTGGTTCAGTGCAATTTAATTTAGCGTGAAACAAGTGATTAAAAAAGTCAGAGAAATTTTAAGGGCAAATCCGACAGTTCTACTCTGATAAAAATTAAAGCCCACGAACTCTGGAAAAAAACTAGTTCCATGTGTTCATCCGCGGTTTCGCGCCAAAACCGCCAATATTCAGAGGCGCGAAAAATTACGTTAAGTGACGCCTCGCAAAACGGCAACGCATACCTACTTCCCCCTATTCTACAGGGCCGGTAAGCCCTTGTAGATATGACTTGATACCCTTCCGTAATGTTAAAGAAAAAGTCACACCTTTTTAGTGTTAGCGTCCCATAGAAAAAGCATTAAAATATTTTCGGTTTTTTAAGGCAATTGTGACAGGCCATACGGAAAAACTATGGCGAAGTTAGTTTTCGGAATATTTCTAAATTAACAAGCATTTCTTAATCTAAACCTGTTTAGATTTTTAATTAATGAAGTATAAGTATTGTACTTCAACTAATTAACAAAGTACGTCAAAAATTACTTTTGGGTCAGAAGTCAGCCTAGCCTTTTAGCGCGCTTAAACTTATTTCTCCATTTTCGTTCTCGTTGAAAACTAGAACGGCCTACCTTTTCGCTTGCTAACAAGTTACGTTGATATACTTCAAAGGCTTGCTTTTATGTTGAAAATTCCTAATTTCATAGCAGACGACAGTAAGGCAGCTAGAATTAATTACTTTGGTATTTTGTCCGAGCTTGAACACCTTTGATTGGATTTGCTAATTATCTATAACACCCTTAAGAACAAATACTTTTATATCAGGTGGAATTTTCGTCAAAAAACTAATTCAGGTAAATAATTACAGTTAAAAGAGGTTTTTATATCTTTTAAAGTAAGTTTTTCGACGTTCTTTACGGCCAAGGCTTAAGTTGTATAGACTAATGGAACTCCATGTTATTTCCCCATAGAGCTTAATACAGTCGAACTTCGAAGGCCGAGGGCTGCCATTACCCTATCTTAGTTACTCTATGTAATTATAGTCTCATATAGTGTCTTTCCTCTTTAAAGATTAATAAAAAGGCTGATTTCCAGCTCTCATTTGTTTTGGAATCCTGTATATAGTCTGCTCAATTTTATGCTAGAAACATAGCCTAACCGGGTTAACCCTAGGTTTTTTATGCTGTACTTACGGTGTGCGCTTCCAATTTGATGTTAAAAATGGCATACCTATTCAAATTATTAACGTGTTGAAATAAAGAGTGCTTTTCACGGTAGGATTGCACTTTACGTGACCCACCCAACTAACAATGGTTTCTAATTAATTGGACCCCGAGGAGTCCGAAAAAAATAGTTAAAAAATTATTTGGCCACCGCAAGTTGCTCAAAAAAATTTTGAAAATTTTAAAATCCATGCACTTACCGCCATTGAAGTCGCTATCCGCTTAACGCATTCTGCACTCAATCTTGCAAAATAAGCCGGGGGTGACTGTGAAAAAAATACGTAGTCGCGCCGGAGTTATAGCTATGGAATTTTTTAGCTTACGGAAAGCCTTCATTTCTGATAAAAGGACGGAAATATAATGCGAGAAAAACTGCTATGTTTTGGGAAAATCGTTGAATTTTCGGGAATTCGATAATTGATAACGGTAAATTTTGGTAAATGCCGTCAAGTTATTTTTGAATTTATTTTGGAAAATGTGTCAAATCCTTGGGGAATTAGATTTTTGGAGCAAAATTTTTAAATAAAAGGCGTCAAGTTATTCCAACTATGTTTTGGAAAAGGTGTCAAATTATTGGGAAATTAGCAAATGTCAACATCAATACTTCAGAAAAGGATTCTAGCTGTTGCAACTATATTTTAGAAATGGCGTCTAGTTATTTCAGCAATATTTTGGAAAAGGCGGCAAATTATTGGGTAATTAGCAAATGTCAACATCAATATTTTAGAAAAGGCGTCTAGTTATTCAGCAATATTTTGGAAAAGGTGGCAAATTATTGGGTAATTAGCAAATGTCAACATCAATATTTTAGAAAAGGCGGTCTAGTTATTTCAGCAATATTTTGGAAAAGGCGGCAAATTAATGGGTAATTAGCAAATGTCAACATCAATATTTTAGAAAAGGCGTCTAGTTATTTCAGCAATATTTTGGGTAAGGCGGCAAATTAATGGGAAATTAGCAAACGTCAACATCTATATTTTAGAAAAGGCGTCTAGTTATTTCAGCAATATTTTGGAAAAGGCGACAAATTATAGGGTAATTAGCAAATGTCAACATCAATATTTTAGAAAAGGCGTCTAAATATTTCAGCAATATTTTGGAAAAGGCGACAAATTATTGGGTAATTAGCAAATGTCAACATCAATATTTTAGAAAAGGCGGTCTAGTTATTTCAGCAATATTTTGGAAAAGGCGGCAAATTAATGGGTAATTAGCAAATGTCAACATCAATATTTTAGAAAAGGCGTCTAGTTATTTCAGCAATATTTTGGATAAGGCGGCAAATTAATGGGTAATTAGCAAATGTCAACATCAATATTTTAGAAAAGGCGTCAAATTAATGGGTAATTAGCAAATGTCAACATCAATATTTTAGAAAAGGCGTCTAGTTATTTCAGCAATATTTTGGATAAGGCGGCAAATTAATGGGAAATTAGCAAACGTCAACATCTATATTTTAGAAAAGGCGTCTAGTTATTTCAGCAATATTTTGGAAAAGGCGACAAATTATAGGGTAATTAGCAAATGTCAACATCAATATTTTAGAAAAGGCGTCTAAATATTTCAGCAATATTTTGGAAAAGGCGACAAATTATTGGGTAATTAGCAAATGTCAACATCAATATTTTAGAAAAGGCGTTTAGTTATTTCAGCAATATTTTGGAAAAGGCGGCAAATTATTGGGTAATTAGCAAATGTCAACATCAATATTTTAGAAAAGGCGTCTAGTTATTTCAGCAATATTTTGGATAAGGCGGTAAATTAATGGGCAATTAGCAAACGTCAACATCAATATTTTAGAAAAGGCGTCTAGTTATTTCAGCAATATTTTGGAAAACGCGGAAAATTAATGGGTAATTAGCAAATGTCAACATCAATATTTTAGAAAAGGCGTCTAGTTATTTCAGCAATATTTTGGATAAGGCGGTAAATTAATGGGCAATTAGCAAACGTCAACATCAATATTTTAGAAAAGGCGTCAAATTATTGGGTAATTAGCAAATGTCAACATCAATATTTTAGAAAAGGCGTCTAGTTATTTCAGCAATATTTTGGATAAGGCGGTAAATTAATGGGCAATTAGCAAACGTCAACATCAATATTTTAGAAAAGGCGTCTAGTTATTTCAGCAATATTTTGGAAAAGGCGACAAATTATAGGGTAATTAGCAAATGTCAACATCAATATTTTAGAAAAGGCGTCTAAATATTTCAGCAATATTTTGGAAAAGGCGACAAATTATTGGGCAGTTAGCTAATGTCAACATCAATATTTTAGAAAAGGAGTCTAAATATTTCAGCAATATTTTGGAAAAGGCGACAAATTATTGGGTAATTAGCAAATGTCAACATCAATATTTTAGAAAAGGCGTCTAGTTATTTCAGCAATATTTTGGAAAAGGCGGCAAATTATTGGGTAATTAGCAAATGTCAACATCAATATTTTAGAAAAGGCGTCTAGTTATTTCAGCAATATTTTGGATAAGGCGGTAAATTAATGGGTAATTAGCAAATGTCAACATCAATATTTTAGAAAAGGAGTCTAAATATTTCAGCAATATTTTGGAAAAGGCGACAAATTATTGGGCAGTTAGCAAATGTCAACATCAATATTTTAGAAAAGGAGTCTAAATATTTCAGCAATATTTTGGAAAAGGCGGCAAATTATTGGGTAATTAGCAAATGTCAACATCAATATTTTAGAAAAGGCGTCTAGTTATTTCAGCAATATTTTGGATAAGGCGGTAAATTAATGGGTAATTAGCAAATGTCAACATCAATATTTTAGAAAAGGCGTCAAATTATTGGGTAATTAGCAAATGTCAACATCAATATTTTAGAAAAGGCGTCTAGTTATTTCAGCAATATTTTGGATAAGGCGGTAAATGAATGGGCAATTAGCAAACGTTACCATCAATATTTTAGAAAAGGCGTCTAGTTATTTCAGCAATATTTTGGAAAAGGCGTCTAAACATTTCAGCAATATTTTGGAAAAGGCGACAAATTATTGGGCAATTAGCAAACGTCAACATCAATATTTCGGAAAACGCGTGAAGTTTTTGGAAAAGGTGCCTATTTTTCGGCAATTTGATAAATGTAAACAGCAATATTCCAGAAAGGCGTCAAATTATTTGTGAATTTGTTAAGTTTGAACGGAAACTTTTCGAAGGGTAGTTCAATTATTCAGCAATTTCCTAAATGTGAATGGAAATATTTCGCAAAAATGTGTCTAAGTATTCGGCAATTTTATAATTGTAATCAACCATATTTTGAGAGGTTTCAAACCCTTAGCCAATTCGAAATGTGAAGGGCAATATTTTGGAGCATGTGTCACATTATTCCGGGATGTAACGAAATGTAAATAGAGTACTAGGGAGGAACTCAATGGTATGCAGTAATTTGTGGCACTTAGCGTTACCCGAGAAACACCTCTTGGAGGTGGCCACACGTCGTTTCTCATGGGGAGTTTTTATGGCAGGACCCCTTGCCTACTGCTGGCAACAATGTCCTGGGTAGTCTTCATTCGGCAAGCCCTCTTGCCTGCTGCCGGCTTCGTTGTCTTGCGGAGTTTTGAATTACTCCGCAGGGCAACGAAGCCGGCAGCAGGCAAGAGGGCTTGCCGTATGAAGACTACCCAGGTTATTGAAGCCCTTTTGTCTACTACCTGCATCACTCATCGCTGACTTCAAAAGTGTTTTGAGCGTTTTGCCCTGCAACAAGGAACGCCGGCTGTGTCTGGATTCAGAGTACTTAACTCTTCCTCCGACACGCCAATTTCAATTAGCTCAAGGCCTTTTCTTCCTGGACCAGGGTAGCATTCCTTGACGTCCTCCAAGAACCGACGAAAGTTGGTTCTTAGAGAAAGCCAACTGCCATCTTGGTCCTTGAAAAACAAGCACCTGTACCAATAGGTCGCCATGTAGCTGTTCAATGCCCTGTCAGTTCTATATGACTTAATGCTGTCCTTCAAATGCATGTTCCTATTTTCGATGTTATTGGTATGAGCTCGTGAATCCTCAGAATTCACAAACTCATACTTATGAAGGACAGTCAAATGCTCCTGAAACCACATCAAAGTACAATTCATGTACATTGGGGCACCGTCCGAAACTATAACGGACCCAGGGGCTATATACTTGGACATTTTCGTCCATAAAACGGGCCTGGACTTATTCTTGACCCTTAAAAAGAGACCATCTTTTGTATCTCTGCAGTAAATACCAAAGATACAGATGGTCTCTCCGGCCAATTGAGCCCCACGATGGTATTTTCGACAGTGTAAATACGTTTCGTCTACCTCTACGAACAATCGTGGTCCTCCTATCTGAACCTTGTCGGCCCTGTTCGAGATTACAATCTCAGCTACCTCGCGGCACATGGAAAAATAGTCCACGACGGTATGGGCGGAACATTCAACGTGCGTCAGACACGTTCAAGTTGCACACCCACAGGAATACCAAAAAGAGATTGTCAGTGACCGACAAATTTTGATTGTAGAACCAGGTGTTTTTTGAGGGGACGAAAAAGCCTTCACACATTGTCTTACCAAGTACTCTGGTACTTTCCTTTTTTTCGCCTTTAAAGCTTTTCGCTTATTATCGCGAGATTTGGCGGCTAAACAGCGGATTAAATACCCAAATCGCCTTTGAGTATCCTGAACGCCCACAAGATACCCATTTATCTCCCCATCTTCAGACCTGTTCCCTCATTCACAAACTATCTTTCGTTCATTGAACGAATCAGGTCGCGGGACAAGATTCAAAGAAAGTACCAGAGTAATGGCGTCCTTCTCTGACCTCGCCTTAAGGGCATCATCCATACACGGGAAAAATCCTCCCCAATTCCTCAATGAAACCCTTTGGAAAAAGTGCTCCCCATTCCCAAAATTAGGGTTTTCAAAAATATCTCCCTCCAAATTAGCCTTGGCCACTGAAAAATATCTCCTTGACACCCAAATATATCAAATATCACAGGAAAAATAAATGCCTTAAGACATTTAAAAGGCACTTTAAGGCTCAGTTTAGAGACTCTGAAGCTGATTCTAAACTTAAAATAGAGATATCCCTTAGGAGTCAGAAAGATAAGGAATCTGTAGAGGATTTCTTCGGAGATGTGATGAAGTTAAATTTAGGGATAACCCATCCTCTTTCCGAAATGGAGTTAGTTCCTATAATTAAAAGCAATTTAAAGAATGAACTAAGAACTCCTCTCCTTTTCTTGCAATTTACTACCAAGGAACAATTAAGGAATACCTGTAAAACAATTGAAAAGGATATTGAAGTAAGGAAAAAGAATGCCGAAAAAAGGGAAAAGAGGAGATCACCCCCTAAACCTAAGGTTACAGCTGAGTCCTCTTGCCCAGCTAATAAGGGCTCCGCCCATAGTCAGTGTTCCCCCGGGCATTGTCAAAGCCCTTGTAATCCTCCTACTTCTCCCCAATGGGAATATCCCTTACAACCTTTACACTCTAGAGCCAAAGCTAAGGCTAACAACTCTAATAGAGGTCAAAGATCCTTTACTAGATATAATAATCAGAGATCAAAATCTCCTGGTCGTCAATTGGCCTTGTCCTACCCCTCTACACGTACTATCACATGTTATAATTGCCAAAAACCAGGTCATCTGGCACCCGATTGTCAAGAAAAAAAGGTTAGCAAGTCGGGGGAAGCCCAGACGGGAGAGATCCCTCGTGGTCCCTCTCCCGGTGCCCAAATAATTCCCCTAACAAAAAGCGTGTCGCGTTCCCCTTGAGGATTGAATCCGTCAGGAAAGGTTCAGTTTATAAAAGGGTTACCATTCCCGTTACTTTTGAACACGTGACAGTTCAAGCTAAATTAGATAGTGGGGCCAATGCCTCTTTTGTCAGTTAAGATCAGTGGCAGAAGATTTGTAAATATAGAAACTCTTCAGAATTACCTGAAGATGAACAATTAGATTGTGTAGTTTGGGGCGATGGCCGATATACATTTACAAAAGGTTCTCACGAACTAGAGTTTACCCTTAAGTCAAACGAAAGTGAGAAACAATTTAAATTTAAATTCTACATAGTTCCTTCCCTCATTAGTGACATTATATTGGGTCAAGATTTCCTTGAAGAAACCAGGGTCAAGTTAGATTTAAAATCGTCACTATGTCTAGTGGGTAACTTAATGATCCCTTTTTCTATTCCATCTGAAAAGGATCCCATAGATAAGGAGATTGTGAATAGTATTAGGGACGCGGTTTCCGCAGCCCCTATCTCTGATGAACAACGTCAAATTTCCTGAGTTGTTTTCGGATAAAGTAGGAAGAACAGGACTAATCTTCCATGAGATTCATACGGAAAATAGTCGCCCATAAAATCTCAGCCTTATCGTGTCAATGACCAGAAAAAGAAAATAATAGAACAACACGTCAGGGAAATGTTAGATGACGGGATAATCACACCCTCAGTATCTCCTTGGGCTTCGCCCGTAGTTTTAGTTGATCAAACAAAAAGGGGTAAACCCTATAGGCTTTGTATTGATTACAGAAAACTAAACGAGGTTACCATAAAGGACCCTTATCCCCTGCCTAATATAGAAGATATGCTAGCAAGAGTAGGAAGGCCAAAATTCATTACAACCCTTGACCTTCAGATCAGGGTATTGGCAAGTGGAAATGCACCCTAAGAGTAGAGAAAAAACTGCTTTCGTGACTCACATGGGAAAGTACGAGTATAATGTACTCCCATTTGGGCTTTGTAACGCCCCTAGCTCTTTCCAGCGTTTAATTGACGAAATTTTTAGAGACGCAGGATTGGGATCAACACTTAACGTGTTTAGAAAACGTCTTAAATATATAAAAGGACGCGGGTCTCACCCTTCAGTTGAAGAAGTGTCGTTTCGCTCAAAAAGAAGCTACTAATTTTGGTCACATAGTCAATGAAAAAGGCGTGCATATTGACCCTTCCAAAATTGAAGCCATTGAGAAATTCTCTCCTCCTAAAAATGTTAAGGAAGTCCAGATATTTTTAGGGATGGCAGGTTGGCATAATAGATTTATTAATCATTACTCCCAAACAGTAGCCCCCATTAATAAACTTAAGAGGAAGGATCAGAAATTTATTTGTGATACCGAACAGCAACAGGCGTTCCAAAAGATCAAGGAAGAAATATGTAAAGCTCATCCTTTAGCTTCCCTTAGAAGGGATTCCCCGTGCATTCTCACGACAGATGCTAGTGATGCAGGGTTAGGTGCCCTTCTTTCCCAAATACAAGCTAATATAGAAGTTCCTACACTGTAAAAAATAACCGTACTGTCTAGTACCTTTAAAGGTATTTTTCGATGCATCCCCAGACGTACCTATAAAGGTACTACAAAATACCGTTGTGTAAAGGTACTCTAAAATACCTCTTATCAAGGTATTTTTGAGGACTACAAGGTATTTTGTGATACCGAAATAAGTATCATTTAAACCCGAACAAGGCAACAAAGGTCAGAATAATACTTTAAAATTTTGAAAGGTACTCCTTATTACCGAAAAGGGTACCTGTTAATACTCAAAAAGGTTCGAAAATATACTTTTAAAGGTATTTTGAGCTACCGAATTAGGTGTCAAATAAAACCCACGAACAGGTCTAAATTATATTTTCGCGCCATCAGAAATATTGGCGGCACATTTGAAACCGGTATGCTTTTCCTTAATTACCACGGGCTTGAATCATTCTCAGACAAGGTAAGCAATAGACAACTTCGATGTTACTGAGACGGAAAGACGCGAGGGTAAATTTTGCCTTCCATCTCGTCTTTTACGCTGTAGGCTCGCAGTACGAGTGTAAAATTTTGCCATCCATCTCGCCTTTTAGTGTCTGTGCTGTAGGCTTGCAGGATCATGAAAGTAAGCAAGGGATCAACCGCTATAGATTTCCCCAAGTTTTGCTTACCCCTTGTTAAGGAAGGTGTGGCACTGTTACATTATAATAGTAATTGAGGGTCACATATTCATGGATATTTTCTGAATGGGGACTCAAGGCGTACGCTCGGATTCAAACCTTTATATTAATTATGTATACCTTATATCATAATTGTACCACATTTAAATGATGTAACGTATGCTTATGTACATAACTGTAGAAGAAAATAATTAATATTAATTATATCTATTTAAATATTTAAGAAAAACCACTAGCTAGGATGCTTGCGATTGAAATTTAAATATCGGGTAGAAAACCACTACCCTATTAAGTGGAAAACATAAAAATAAACCTAACCGAAACTTTTCTTTATGCTTATATATAATATTCCAACAGAGATTCCTTCTGCGCTGTCATTACTAGTGCTAATGGTGAAGTGAGCAGTGTTAGAGAATTTGGGCTAGAAGCATTATATCATGTATTTTACTTTACTCTAGTACTGTTAGAAATAATCAGCAGGCCGGAGCTAAAAAATCCCTCTAAAGGGATCTGTTAAGTCCTTTTCTACATCCAGGGTACGATAAAATACCGCTAGAAGCGCTGAAACTCTAAAAGGTTTCATTACATACCTTATTTTCCCAAAATACCTTTTTCGAAATCATTTAATACCCGCACTGTGAGACAACTAATAGAATACGTTCATGGGTACTAAAAAAGTCCCGGAGGTAATTTATAGTGCCTTCAAAATACCTTTTTTTTTAACAGTGTATAGCCTATGCAAGTACAGGACTAAAAGATGCAGAAACTAGGTACTCCACTAGCGAGAAAGAGTGTTTAGCCATTTGTTGGGCAGTTAAGAAGTTTAGGCCCTTTCTAGAAGGTCGTAAATTCAATGTCCTCACTGACCATCAAGGTCTACAATGGTTATTTAACATCAGGGAACCAAATTCTCGACTAGTTAAATGGGCAATGTACCTTCAAACATTCGACTTTACAATTAAGCATAAAAAAGGAGTAGGAAATGTAGTAGCAGACGCTTTGTCGAGGGCCCCGATAAACGTTTTAAGTATTAACTTTAGCTCCTCTACATCAAATTCTACTAGTAACCAAGATCCAACTAGTAGCAGTAGTACAAGTCAAAATTCTACCAGTGGTAGTAATTCAACTTCCTCTAGTGATTCTGTTGAAGGTCAGATTCGTCCTAGAGCCTTATATTCAGTCTTTACAATAGAAGACGTAAGAAAATCTCAAAGGGAAGACCCCTTTGCTTCCCCTATTATTAATTCCTTGCAAGGACCTAACCCCGTTAGGCAAAAACTTTTCGAATAAATAAATGATCTTCTCTATAGAAGACCTTACAGAAACTATCCTGAAAAAATTTATTTTTCTCCTCGTTTAAGGCTAGAAGCCATGAGGTTATTACATGACCACCCACTATCAGCTCACAGGGGCAAAGATAAGACCCTAAGTAAAGTGACATATAGATATTGGTGGCCTACTATAGTCAATGATGTCCAGGATTATGTTAGAGGATGCACTTTATGCCAAGAATTTAAGGCTAGGAATAGAAAAAAACCAGGGCTAATGCAACCCTCCGAAATAACAAGTCCTTAGGACCAGATTAGTGTCGACATAATGGGACCTTTCCCTCAAAGTAGACACCATTATAAATACCTAATAGTCTTTGTTTATTATATGACAAAATTCGTGGAAATGATACCACTTAAAACCATTACAGCAAGGACTTGTGTCCAAGCTTTTAAGTCTGTTATTACTAGGTGGGGAGCACCGAAAGCTATCCTTAGTGATAGAGGGGTACAATTTACCTCGAAACTTTGGCTGCACACTTGCAGAGCTTTTAGAATTAATCCAAAGTTTACTACCCCCTACACACCTAAGGGAAATCTCACTGAAAGAGTAAATAGAGTAATAGGCGAGCTAATATCATTCTATGTAGGGAATCACCATGATAGATGGGATGAATCCCTTGACCTTCTTCAATTTGCAATTAATTCTGCACCCCATGAAACTACGGGAAGATCCCCCTTCTTTTTGAATTTAGGGCGGGAGCCACGTCTCCCTTGGGATTTAGAAATTGAAGAGCCCATTCAGGACCCTGATGACCCCGGTCGTAGTAAAGCTTTAAAAGTTCTGAAGGAACAATTAGAATTCAGTAATGAATTATCTAAGTTAGCAAAAGCTCACCAAAAGAAATACTATGACCTCCGTCATGACCCTCTAGAATATGAGGTAGGAACCCTAGTATGGATGGAAACACATCCTTTATCAAGTACGACAGGTCAGCTTATGAAAAACCTTAGTCCCAAATGGGCAGGTCCCTTTAAAATAGTTGCAAAACATTCTCCCGTAGTCTATGAGTTAGAGGACGCTAACTCAGGGCAAAATGTAGGGAAAATTAACCTAGAGCATCTGAAACTCTACTGGACAAACGTAGCTGTCTTCGACAATGCCGAAAATGCCCCCACTTTACAATCGAACGTTGCAGATGATCCCGAGCCTAGTCCCGCAACTAATGGTGGTACCATAGACCACTCTCCTACGGCGACTTCCTCAACTACTTCATCTGAATCATCATCAACTTCTACGTCACCGTCACCTCAGGACGGTCAGGAAGTCGATCAACAGATCACTCCTGCTATTCCGGATGTCCCTCATATGTCGACATCAAGTACTCTAGAAGATCTAGCAGCGGATCAACAGATCCCTCCTGCAATTCCAGATGATTCACATCAACCTACAGACTCTGATAGTGAATCGGGCATGGCCCTTTTCGAAGACCCTCCTCTCCTACTCCATACTTACCACGATATGAGGGCTTTTCAGCTCAATCATCCCACTAACGATAGTGCGCCTTCTGCGGCAGGGGAGGCTTCCCCGTCTGATCATGAAAAATCAGTCGAGGAACCAGAGTTACATAAGTCAACTTCCTGTTTTACAGAAGAAATTCAAACGCCGGAACACAAATCAACGTCTTCTGAACAATCAGTATCGGAACCGGCATTACACCATTCTCCTTCTGGTTTTTCGGAGGAAATTTTGGCTCCTGAACCGATTCCTCAATCGAAATCCCAATCGCTGCGTGCGTCTGACAGTTCTTCGACCACGTTATCGGAGTCTATGAGAACTCCTAGATTAAATAGGGCTACCTTACCCGATATATATTTAGAACCTTTTAAATTGGGATGGCGACGAGAGGTGTGCAAAAGGGCGACGGTTCAGCCCGGAGGTAATGAAGTTGATATCTATTATCGACCTCCTGATAATAAACGATTTCGGTCGAAATATGAGGTCCAAGTTTACCTCCAAAACAATAAGATTCCAAACCTAACCAGGGAACATTTTTGTTTTTCCCGGGAGCCTATCTCTATATTCCCATGGGAGTTTATCTTCCAAGCCAATAAGAGACAATATTAATATTGTATACTTGCAGATGGCTTCTAATTGGAAATTCGACCTCCCAAAGAATTGAAAACGACTAAGAGGAATCAAAAATCATTGGCAAACGGAGTAAAGCCGCATTGGAAAGGAGGGAAGCTCGTCGATTGGCCCGTTTGGCAAATAAGAGAAAAGATGACGAACAAAGAAAGGACATCGCTCCAGAATGTAAAAAAAAGACATTTTTCCTTTTTTTGTGATACTTGTGATACTATATACCTACCCCTGCCAATAATTGCAAGGTTCCTCGGGGTACCCTATTTGTTTTGTTTTTGAATTTTTCAATATAATCAAAGTTCCTAACGAAGGGGGGATGTAGCATGGCTGCCAGATTCCTGGAGTTTCTACTCGTTGGATCTGGCAGGGTGTTATGCCTCCATGCTACATACTACTCCCCTTTACTTACTGCGATATTTTTGCAAGTTAGAATTAGTTACAGTTTGCTTCGGTCGAGAGCAGTTCTCTCCTTTTTGATTTAACCTCTCCAAAGACGGAGTTTTGTATTAACGTAGTAGTTTGCGGGATCTTTATCCCTTAGTTATTTGATTAAATCAATAAAGTCTAGAAGATATTCTTCCATTTTTGGATTATTAAAATAAGTTGTCTTTAGTTCATTTTTATGGCCCTCGGGAGATTCTTCCTTAGTTAAAGTTTTTGATTGAGGGTTACAATATATAAACTTATTTCCTCTTCCTGAAAGATAATTTTTAATATTTTTAGGCTGCAAAAAACGAGGTTGAGAGAGATGAAAACTTAAAAGTTGAATTTCTGAAAGCTTGCTCCAAAATTCACCAAAACCAACCTTTTGGAACAACAAATGAAGTTATTACAGCCTGGGATGCCAAAAGATCTGAAAAAGAAAACAAATCCTTGAAAGGTTGTGCTAGTCTCCGTGATAAACGTTTGGTGGTTTCAAATTCCAAAGGCAGTGAAAGGAAAGAAAAGCGCAGAATTTAACTAAACGTAAAACAAATTACAAAAAGAAAAAAAAGTAAAGAAAGGAAGAAAAAAGAAACGGACTTAAAAGAGGTTTGACCATTCCGTCGTCATTTTGATGAACCTTACCCATATTTACTATGGGTTGGACGTTTATCGGGTCTGTGGTCGGTTGTTCCGTACCACGCCCATCGGCAGTGTTTTTGACGGTTGGCTTGACCATTCCGTCGTAGTTCTGATGAACCATACCCATAGTTTCTATGGGTTGGACGTTTGTGGGATAAGTGATCAGTTGTTCCGTAAAACTCCCATTTTCAAAGATCAAGACGGTTGGCTTGGCCATTCCGTCACAGTTTTGGTCCTCCATTTTTTTAGTAGAAAAAAATTGCGGAAAACCTGTTACAAAAATACAAAATATTAGAATGTAGAAGTATAAAAACCATTCCCCTATTTAGCTCAATTTTCAATAATATTGGCAAAACCTTAAACTTGAGTAGTGAGAAAAGGGGGATTCTAGACCAGGAACCACCATGTTAAACCTATGGAGTTTTTCACAGTACCACCATGTTATTGCCCATAGGGAACCCAAAGGGAACCCATACTAGGTTCTAGACCAGGAACCACCATGTTAAACCTATGGAGTTTTCCAGAGTACCACCATGTTATTTCCCATAGGGAACCCATACTATGTATTTTCTATGACGTCCCCGTTTTTATTTTATGACGTAAAGATCGGGGGGGGGCTAAAATGGACACGTTTGATTTTCTGACCTATAAAAACCAAAATGTAAGTTATTAAAGTATTAGAGGAGGGAGGGGATGTGATTTAAAAAGAATTTTTTTTTACGACGTAAAGATCAGGGGGTGGTGTGAATATGTTGTGTCTGGACAGTTCGATTTCCTGGTCTATAAAAACTAAAATGTAGATTATTTTTTAAAGTATTAGAGGAAGAGGGGATGTAATTTAAAATGAAAAAACCCCTCTGGGAATACGAGACGTAAGAAAATTTATCTCGCGATTATGTATAAATACCGTCCTACTCGAGAAAATGGGAAAATTTGTATTTACACTACAAACGTTGAAATGAATACGTTGGAAGTTGTTAAGCTCTGTCAAGAAGCGATTATTCCAACTAGAGGGTCTGCAAATTCAGCCGGACTTGATTTGTATTCTCCTCGAAATTATGAAATTCCTGCTCAATCAACTATGTTGATAGAAACAGATCTTCAAATACATGCTCCTTCAAATTGCTACGTCCGCATTGGTATGGTTTTAATTCCCGAACCATCATCCTAAAAAGGGGTGTATTTTTAAAGTTAATTAAATTTTTCAGCTGGACGTTCGGGTTTAGCGTTGAAAAACTCAATTTCCATCGGAGGTGGAGTTATAGATCGAGATTATACTGGTAACGTTGGGGTTATCTTATTTAATAATTCAAACGAGATGTTTATCGTTGAGAAGGGAGATCGTATTGCTCAACTCATTTGTAAAGTTATTGTGCCCCTGTTTTGTTAGTATGTGAGGTAAAACTACACGTTTTGAAAACAACTTTATATTGGAGTATAACCTTATTTTCTCCCCTCAAGTCTCTTGAAAAGACTGCCAGAGGGATGAACGGTTTCGGCTCAACTGGAAAATAACGAATTTAAATTCATACGAGAATCTAATAAAACTTTATGAACCACTTAATATTAATTATCCACAAAACTTGTAATGTGTTAAATAAATAAAGACAAAAATATTTTCATCAAATTTGTTTACTTTGGATTATGAACAACAAATTTGTTTTTCATTAAAACTAAAGATAAATGTTCGTGGTAAAAGCTGTCCGGGCTTTTAATATCATTCATTTGTCGCATCACCCAAAGTAAGTAATTATCCACGAGCAATTTCGCCTTTTCCTCCAGTAGTTGTGGTGGGCTGGGCATTTTGAGGGTTTCAGCTACGGTTGCATTAAGTCCATGACCCAAACGACTGAAAATTTCTCCATCTCCGATATTTTCAAGAATGATGGTACTTGCGGGGTAAATAATTTTTCCAATTATTTCTTCCTGCTCCTCGTACTCAAAATCCCTCGTCCGAATCATCTTCTCATCAAATGGAGGTCTTTGTTTCGTTATTCGAGCAATTTTTCCTTTCTCACTCGTTCCGTGTTCAAAGTAAATGGTAAACATACATGGCATTTGAAGACAATAGATTACCATGTGCTGGAATTCATTTCCCGCCTCAAAACGTGCGTATGTAACGATGTAATGCATTTTTTCCGAATGAATTCGAAGCGATAGAGTAGATGGTTCTTATAACAAAATCTAGTAATCAACGACGTTTACGGTATTTTTTTTAAAACATTTAAAACTTTTTAGTATTTTATAAACGTAATAACAAACTAGAATATCGTTTAAAACAGGATATGTTGTATAGGATTTAATAATCCGTTTCAGACTCCACCCTTTGTGCATTTTATGAATGAAATCAATTGAGTATAGTCCACATGTTGAAGATCTAAAGTCTTGAATTTGTTTATTTTGTATTTGAAACTGACGCGCTAGATGATGTGTTTTCAAATTGTGCGATTCAGGTCCTAACCCAAAACTATCGAAAAAAATCGCTTTTCCCCCTTTTTTATTAGCTTTGACACCCAAGCTAATCCAATGTTGTCTCGGCTGATCACTCGTTTGATTGTTAAAAATTATATAGTAATCACCTTTCCTTTTTTAGCGATGAAATTGGAAGGGAAAACCCCGTAAAAGTTTCTACCGCAAATTTTGGAAATAATAGATTCTAACTGCTGGGTATCCATTTTCTTTCCTCGGTTATGAGGGGTTGTCTAATTATACGTAATACCTCTGTCCCTGGATATTTTCAATGTTGATTCGAATTCAGAAAATAAAATGACTGTTATATTGTCAGTTAAAGCCGCTTTAAATTTTAAAAGTAACTGTAAAGATCCCGTCTTAATAGGCTCTAAATGTTCTAAACCCCCTAGTTCATCGGCGGTTAGAGGGATGACGAAAAATGAATTTCCACTAACGTATTCGTCATATGTTATATTCGATCCGGAATTAATATTATAATTATTAGATCCCGTGAATAAGCTGAGATATTCTCTATGATATCTTTTCTCAGCGAAGTTCGGGGTAAATGCGGGGGAAGGATACCGACGAGTATCTATTATACACTCTAAGTGAGTGAGACCGAAATGTTCGAATGTGTAAGGCGATGTGTGTATATTACCATTAAAATTAGTGGACTTGCACATTGCGACAATTAATCTGTTGGGTAGGGTACCATTATACACCATGTGATTTTATCCATGTGTTTCCTCCGTTGAAATTGGTATATTAATTCACCATGGTACTTAAAAATAAAGTCGTTGTTTATATGTTATATACCCTTTATAACTATTCGTCGGTAGACCGCTACTCAAACTGACCTCATTCAAGGCTACATCTAAATTAGAAAATAAAGCGGATAGACAATTGTTAACAGTAACCACTTTAGCATCGTTAGGAAGGTTATCGCCGTCGGCTTTAACTATCTTAAAACTTACTGATAATAAAGTATCGCTTAATTTTAAATAGTGATTGGCTGAACCGTGAATGAAGAATTCTATCGGAACTCCCGCGGCAAAAGTATTACTCATAGGTTTTATTAAAACGCATTCACTCGCCTCCAAACAATGATTTACAGCGGGCTCGTTGAAAAAATCGAGCGAGCTCATTAGTAAAGTAGAATTATTAGCCATTTTTGTTTTATAATCAAAGAAGTCCGGAAGAGGTCTGGTTCTTTTTCTCTTAAGTTTAGATGTGGTGCTTCGACGTCTTTTTTTCTTTTATATACACCCTTTCCAGATTGGAGGTTATTTAACACATTCATCCCCGATTCTTTCAATCGTTGAACAGCGGCATCTTTGAAGTAAGCGTCTTCAGCTAAATTCCCTAATATGTTCGAAGTGGCACGAAGCGCCTCATTTTTTAAAACATGACCAATAGGTTTGTATATAGGTTTTAAAAATGAAAATAGGGATCTGAAAATCGAATTAAATGATCCTCCGTGTTGATACTACTGAAATTGGGTAAATCACTCCCAGTGTGGTAATTATTATGATACCGGGAAAAGTATATAACATATGGATTATTTGTAGAATCCATTGACAATTTTATGAACCGGATACGCTTTGTACCATTAATGAATTAAATGATATTAGGAAAAGACAAGTCTCTTTATATTCAAGATGAAGCTTTTTTTCTTATGTGAAGTTTAAGAATGGTTTTTCCTTTTAAGAATTTTAGAAAGTCACCGTAACTAGTCTTAATATTGATTTCAATAGCTTCGAAAGAATTGCATTTTAAAGGATAGTAATCTGGGAAATCGTAACTTTTCACTAAAACCTTCTCCCTCTCGAGGTTTCGCGGGATGGGTACGGTCCGTAAAATTGGAGCCATTGAAGAGGCGTACAAACTTTCTTCTACCAGAGAAGAGTAAATTAAGAAATTGTTAACACCGGAACGTGCATCATGTACGCGATTTGATCGAGTAAGACCTTCGAGTTTCACATTATTTTGGTCCGAACTGAAACCTAAGAGATACCCCAAATTGGGGTGTGATTCGGGAAATTTTATAGAGACGGGTTCGTGAGTAACTAGCAGTGTTTTCCCATCATAGCAGTTAGATATATTTACTTTATTTCTTAATTCATGAGGAACTACCCGCATCATAGAGTTATAAACTTCTTCTGTAGTAACATAGTAGCCAGGCTCGATATTGAGTGCGATCGATTCATCATGGTACGAAAGAAAACTATCCATCTTTAAAATTGCTGTTGAAAATTCTGTGGTGGGCGTGGTCAAATTTCCAAATTCTTTGCCCTCTGTGTTGATGTAAGATCTGGGGCTCTGGCTGGCGCTGGCTCTGGCTCGGGCCGGTTATTGAGAAACAAGATAGCAGAGTACAGGTTAACAGTAACTGCTTTTCACAGATTCAGTTTTCATCCGTTTCAGCTAGGAAGTACAAAAACTGTGGTTCCTAAATTATGGCTTAATTCGGTAAATAATTTCCATTTCAATCATAATAATATTAGAGTCACCCCAGAAAAGAGTAATTTTTTTAAAATCATAAGATAATAATATATATATTATTTTCTTATGTTAAAATTTAGTATCGAAACGAAAAGGTTATTTATTTTATTCTATATTCCTTGTAGAGCAGAAAAACCACCGTATGTAGTTAAAGTTAAAGTTGGTCGTGGGAAAACCATATGAGTAGTGAGAAAAGGGGGGTCCTAACCCAAGAACCACCATGTTAAACCTATGCAGTTTTCCAGAGTACCACCATGTTATTTCCCATAGGGAACCCTACTATGTATTTTCTATGGCTAATAAAAAGCATCCCGTTTTTTTATGACGTAAGGATCCGGGGGGTGTTAGTGGTAAAATTAGGTTTGATTTCCTGACCTATAAAAACTAAAATGTGGGTTATTTTTTAAAGTATTAGAGGAGGAGGGGATGTGAATTAAAAAGAAAAAAAACCCTCTGGGAATACAAGACATAAGAAAATTTATCTCACGATTATGTATAAATACCATCCTTCTCGAGAAAATGGGAAAATTTGTATTTACGCTACAAACGTTGAAATGAATACGTTGGAAGTTGTTAAGCTCTCTCAAGAAGCGATTATTCCAACTAGAGGGTCTGCAAATTCAGCCGGACTTGATTTGTATTCTCCTCGAAATTATGAAATTCCTGCTCAATCCACTATGTTGATAGAAACAGATCTTCAAATACGTGCTCCTTCAAATTGCTACGCCCGCATTGGTATGGTTTTAATTCCCAAACCATCATCCTAAAAAGGGGTGTCTTTTTAAAGTTGATTAAATTTTTCAGCCGGACGTTCGGGTTTAGCGTTGAAAAACTCAATTTCCATCGGAGGTGGAGTTATAGATCGAGATTATACTGGTAACGTTGGGGTTATCTTATTTAATAATTCAAACGAGATGTTTATCGTTGAGAAGGGAGATCGTATTGCTCAACTCATTTGTAAAGTTATTGTGCCCCTGTTTTGTTAGTATGTGAGGTAAAACTACACGTTTTGAAAACAACTTTATATTGGAGTATAACCTTATTTTCTCCCCTCAAGTCTCTTGAAAAGACTGCCAGAGGGATGAACGGTTTCGGCTCAACTGGAAAATAACGAATTTAAATTCATACGAGAATCTAATAAAACTTTATGAACCACTTAATATTAATTATCCACAAAACTTGTAATGTGTTAAATAAATAAAGACAAAAATATTTTCATCAAATTTGTTTACTTTGGATTATGAACAACAAATTTGTTTTTTCATTAAAACTAAAGATAAATGTTCGTGGTAAAAGCTGTCCGGGCTTTTAATATCATTCATTTGTCGCATCACCCAAAGTAAGTAATTATCCACGAGCAATTTCGCCTTTTCCTCCAGTAGTTGTGGTGGGCTGGGCATTTTGAGGGTTTCAGCTACGGTTGCATTAAGTCCATAACCCAAACGACTGAAAATTTCTCCATCTCCGATATTTTCAAGAATGATGGTACTTGCGGGGTAAATAATTTTTCCAATTATTTCTTCCTGCTCCTCGTACTCAAAATCCCTCGTCCGAATCATCTTCTCATCAAATGGAGGTCTTTGTTTCGTTATTCGAGCAATTTTTCCTTTCTCACTCGTTTCATGTTCAAAGTATATGGTAAACATACATGGCATTTGAAGACAATAGATTACCATGTACTGGAATTCATTTCTCCCCTCAAAACGTGTGTATGTAACGATGTAATGCATTTTTCCCGAATGAATTCGAAGTGATAGAGTAGATGGTTCTTATAACAAAATCTAGTAATCAACGACGCTTTACGGTATTTTTTTTAAAATATTTAAAACTTTTTAGTATTTTATAAACGTAATAACAAACTAGAATATCGTTTAAAACAGGATATGTTGTATAGGATTTAATAATCCGTTTCAGACTCCACCCTTTGTGCATTTTATGAATGAAATCAATTGAGTATAGTCCGCATGTTGAAGATCTAAAGTCTTGAATTTGTTCATGTGTATTTGAAACTGACGCGCTAGATGATGTATTTTCAAATTGTACGATTCGGGTCCTAACTCAAAACTATCGAAAAAAATCGCTTTTCCCCCTTTTTTATTAGCTTTGACACCTAAGCTAATCCTATGTTGTCCAGGCTGATCACTCGTTTGATTGTTAAAAACTATATAGTAATCACCTTTCCTTTTTTTAGCGATGAAATTGGAAGGGAAACCCCGTAAAATTTTCTACCGCAAATTTTGGAAAGAATACATTCTAACTGTAGGGTATCCATTTTCTTTCCTCGGTTATGAGGGGTTGTCTAATTATACGTAATACCTCTGTCCCTGGATATTTTCAATGTTGATTCGAATTCGGATAATAAAATGACTGTTATATCGTCAGTTAAAGCCGCTTTAAATTTTAAAAGTAACTGTAAAGATTCCGTCTTAATCGGCTCTAAATGTTCTAAACCCCCTAGTTCCTCGGCGGTTAGAGGGATGACGAAAAATGAATTTCCACTAACGTATTCGTCATATGTTATATTCGATCCGGAATTAATATTATAATTATTAGATCCCGTGAATAAGCTGAGATATTCTCTATGATATCTTTTCTCAGCGAAGTTCGGGGTAAATGCGGGGGAAGGATACCGACGAGTATCTATTATACACTCTAAGTGAGTGAGACCGAAATGTTTGGATGTGTAAGGCGATGTGTGTATATTACCATTAAAATTAGTGGACTTACACATTGCAACAATTAATCTGTTGGGTAGGGTACCATTAAACACCATGTCTCTGTACGTTTCGATAGTCCCCTGAGGTAGAGTGAAAAATTTGACCTCACTGCGGTTTAGGTTATAGACAGCCGGTCTATGTTCTAACTTTAACATGTGACCGAGAACCAAATCGGGGTTTAATTTCCATTTTTTAACATATAGACTACTATCCACAATTTCGATTTTATATTGATCGTTATTGGTCGAGGGTGTCATTAAAACAAACTCATCGGGGTTTCGATTAAATTTTAATCGAAGCGAAACCCCATTTAATCGGGCTTTATTCAAATTGAACAGTTCATGATAAATTGGGCCGAAAACAGTTACAATTTTCGACTGAGATATAGCTTGGATTCTCCTTTTTAAACCGTTTGAGGTGGTAGAGTTAAAAAAGTTATCAATATCTAAACCTTCATTTTCATGCGTATATAGTCTAGTCGACATTTGAGTTCGTTTGGTTTCTCTATTGAAATTGAGATGATCTGTTATATACCCTTTATAACTATACGTCGGTAGACCGCTACTCAAACTGACCTCATTCAAGGCTACATCTAAATTAGAAAATAAAGCGGATAGACAATTGTTAACAGTGACCACTTTAGCGTCGTTAGGAAGGTTATCGCCGTCGGCTTTAACTACCTTAAAGCTTACTGATTATAAAGTATCATCTAATTTTAGATAATGATCGGCTGAACCATGTACGAAGAATTCAAACGGAACTCCGGCGGTAAATGAATTACTCAATGGTTTTATTAAAACGCATTCACTCGCGTCCAAACAATTATTCGTAGCCGGTTCGGAAAAAAATCGAGCGAGCTCATTAGTAACGTGGTATTATAGGCCATTTTTGTTTTTTAATCCAAGTAGTCTGGAAGACGTCTGGTTCTTTTTCTCTTAGGATAAGATGTGGTGCTACGACGTGTTTTTTCTTTTATATACGCCCTTCCCGGATTGAAGTTAATTTATAACATTCATCCCCGATTCTTTCAATCGTTTAACAGCGGCTTCTTTGAAGTTAGCGCCTTCGGCCAAATACCCTAACACATTCGAAGTAGCACGTAGCGCCTCATTTTTTAAAAATGGGTTTTAAAAATGAAAATAGTGATCGAAAAACCGAACCGAACGAACCACCGTGTTGATAATACGGTACAGAACTAAAATATGGCAAATCCCCTCCAGTCTGGTTGTTATTATTATTATGGTATCGTGAAAAGTATATTATATAAGGATTGTCGCTAGAATCCATTACGATTTTTATGTACCGAACACACTATGAGTCATTCATGAATTAAATAGGTTTATGGAAAGACAAGCCTTTTTAGATTCAAGAGGAAGGTTTTTTTCTTATGTGGAGTTTGAGAATGGTTTTGCCTTTTAAGAATTTTAGAAAGTCACCGTAACTTGTTCTAATATTGATTTCTATAGCTTCGAAAGAATTACATTTTAAGGGATAATTATCGGGGAAATCGTAACTCTTCACTAAAACCTCCTCCCTTTCGAGATTTCGCGGGACGGGGACGGTTCGTAAAATAGGAGCCACTGTCGAGGCGTATAAGCTTTCTTCGACTAGAGATGAGTAAATTAGGAAATTTTGAATACCGGATCGTACATCGTGTACCTGGTTTGATCGAATTAGACCTTCGAGTTTCACGTTAATCTGATCCGAACTGAAACCTAAAATGTACGCCAAATTATTGTGTGATTCGGGGAATTTTATAGAGACGGGTTCGCTAGTAGCTATCCGTGTTTTCCCATCATACGATTTAGATATTGTTACTTTATTTCTAAATTCACGGGGAATTACCTGGATCATGGAGTTATAAATCTCTTCTATACTAACATAGTAGCCGGGTGTGATATTGAGTTCGAGAGATTCGTCTATGTGGGAAATTTTCTGCGTTTCGCAAATTAATGACGTTTCAGAGTCTATAATTACCCCCGGTTCCATGTCCTCAACATGCGGTAATTCATCAGACCTAACTATCCCCCGAAACACGACCCAACCCTCATTATCCTCTTTACTCTTAAACCGTAATAATTTAGCCAATTCAGGACTAAATTTAACCAAAACCCCATTTGAAACTTCAATTTCAGCGTACATTTTCATTATGGTTTTAATCTCTTTAGAATTCGAATCTGTAGTAAATCTTTTACTTTCAAAAAGTCTAAAATTGAATCGCCCATCGGAATTACTGTAGCCGAGATTGTGAAGCCATTCCTCTAAAAGTCAGTATAATTCATACCCCCCGCGGACCGTTTACCTTTCCCAAATTTTTCCCAGTCCATGACGTGTGTTGAGGAATTTTCAATAACTTTTTCAGATGAAACTAAGTGAAAATGGGTACAGTCATCCGGGACATTTTCATATTGCAAAGGCATTATCAACTCTTTCAACCCACATTCATAGTTCCCGTGTAAATGTATTTCTTTTGGTAATAAAATCTTAAACTTACTACTAGAATTGTCATTGAAAACATCCAAAGACGCGGTTGATATACAATGAATATAAAACGCGTCCATTATGATGAGAGTCGTATCATCTTATGATCAGGATAAATAAAAAGAGTCGTCATATATAGATTTCAATATGTTTATTGATATAAAACAGACACACCAAAATTTTTCCACAAGGGGAATCATGATTAAAAGACCTAAATAAAAACCGATATTTTGCCCCGAATTGCAAATGTAATATCAAAAATATAATTACGTTGTTATAAAACCAACAAACTTACAAAACACGATTAAAAATTGAAAATGGTAATTAATACTTAATTTCAGCTTCATAACTAGTGAAGAAGCGAGAAGAAATTTTAACTTGTTTATTTTTTTGGTTCATGAGGTCGGTTTTAAAGTCTTCTAACTTTAACAAACTATTAATAATGTCGATAGTTTCTTGAGCGTTTCCGGGAGCGCGTCTTAAAACTCTTTGGTAAAAGTTAATATAATTTAATACTTCGCTCATCTGTAAACTTTGGACGGCCTGATCATAGAACGAAGAAACCCTATCACTCCAATCTAGGGTAACACACTGATGGCCCAGTTGGTTTTCGTATGAGTTTTGACAACCAACACACGAAGTCTCCGCTATTTTATTTATTTCCCTTATGAGGAGAAAAGTCAACGTTTGTTGGGCTTCAAAGTCCCCCGTCAATTTAGGTGGGAAAAATATGAAATGTATAGTTGGAATTAAATATTTTAAATAATTCCATTCGTCAGGGGTCATCATTATCCCGGTTATACTACACGATTTTTTTTTCTGACGTGTTATAGCGACATTATGTTCAACACCCGCGTTTAAAACAGTTAACCACGCTCCATCGTTATTTTGGTCCGGCAGTGGGTAAATTAATTGAGCGGGTGTCAAAAGTAAATTGTTATGACCTCTAAATGATTTAGAAAGTCTGATATTTTCTTTCGCTTCATTAAATTTCGCGATGTGTGTGTCGGTCAAAACTACACCATCATGTGTTGGTAACCATCTTCCGATTTCGGACGAATAACGGAAAGAGCGTATGTTTAAGAACATATTCCCATTGTTGTTTTGTCTGGAAATAGTAGCGTATTTGACCAAAGTTCCATCTTTCTTTCTATATGTTGATCCTAATGGCGCTTTAAACAATATGTCAAAGCCACTTTTATTGTCATGAAACACGGGATCGGCTACGTCCATGTTGTAAAAATCAGGGCTCTAATTGGACGTCAAATCATTAACACTATAAAAAGCTATATAAATATAACAGATTATTCGGTGAAATGAAAAAACATCCAATTACCAAATTAGAGAGTCTTGGGCCAGTTTTAGCGTTGTTCGCGCGTTGGATAATTGAAGAAGACTGAAAGCTTCCAACTGCAACCTACCTCTTATGTGATTTTAGTTTCGATTTTCTGGACTCTCAAACCTTTTTTTTTTTTTTTAAAAAAAATCGGACCCAACTTCGAATTCGTGGTGGAAATAAGCTGCAACATTGTTTAAGATCCAGGCTGTAATTGGAAGCAAATCATTAACACTATATAAAGCTATATAAATATAACAGAATATTCGGTAAAATGAAAAACATCCAATTACCAAAATAGTGATTCTTGAGCGATTTTTAGCGTTGTTCACGCGTTGACTAATTGAAGAAGAATGAAAGCTTCTAACCTCAACCTTTCCTCTTATGTGATTTTAGTTCCGATTTCCTGGACTCTCAAACTTTTTTTTTTTAAATCGGACCCAATTTCGAATTCATGACGGAAATAAGATGCTTAAATCTTATGACATTGTATAAGAAATAGTTTATTCTATTTTCACGTTCAATATAATATATTACGGATATATTGTCGAAAAGAACTTTCTTCATTTTAATAAACGTCGAAACTACATGCGAGGACGTGTTTTCGGATTAATCGTTGTGGGTGAATTAATAATGGATAGTTATTTCTTTGGTTTTTAATGTATATCAGATATTTTATGAAGACAAGTCCTACATGATCTACCATAGAAACTAAATATCCTATTTGACCCACATACGAAACTAGTTCGAGGTGGGATTAGCTAGCGATAAAAACGTTAAAATACATCAATAAGGATTATAAGTATCGGATTAAGCGTTGCGGGTGAATTAATAGTGGATAGTCATTTCTTCGGTTTTTAATGTATATCGGATATTTTACGGAAATAAGTCCTACGTGATTTATCGTAGAAAACATGAGTTTATGGTATTTTTTAATATCCTATTTGACCACGTATGAAACTAGTTAGGTGAGATTGAATTCTTTCAGATTGTATATGTATTATACTTTACTAATTTATTCGTTCCAGTGGGTATAAAAGTATCGGTCCTTCCTTCTAGAACCATCATTCTCGAATAGTATTTCTAGAGATAGCCACATTTGAGATGGAAAATGACTGTGACTCCTATTTTTGTTGGAGAAGAAATCAAGGCGATCTTACGGTACACGGCCACCTTAGGCCCAATCCCCTTGAGAGACGACCTCCCTGAATTCACGTTCAGGGATTTAGAGGTAAGAATTTAACAACTTGATTCATTTTTATATTACGTTTTTATTCATTTGTTTAAGATCTTGGTGCGCTCCATACACGTTGGCTTTGTCATCAAGTTTGACCTTAGGCCGGAGATATCTTCCGTTGATGTCTCCGTCTCCTATCACCCGAACCTGGACCGGCTCGTTAGAAGAATTGGAGGTGAAAATAGCATCATAAAGGTGTGTTTTCTCTCTCTCTCTCTCTCTCGCTTAATTACATCATTATTCCATGTTTCCTTTATTTCTTCACTAGGTGAGGAAGTTGGAGACATTCATTCTGCCGCACGAACGGGCCAAGTCGTTTATTTTTAAAGACTATTTTGAAAATCAGGGCAAAAGCAGCGGAATGTAACAAAAAAAATTAAAATTAAAAAAAAAATGGGAATAAATAAATAAATGAAAATTAAATACTAAACAAGCAATGAAAAGTCTATTTTTTTACAACATTTTATTTTTAAAAATCTTCATCGTCCCAATCAATTAAAATTGGAGGCGAAGCTAGTACAACTTTTTTCTGGTTTTCTTATTAACCATAGTCGGGGGTTTCTTCTTTTCCAATAACTCCGTCTGGCTTCTAGTTATAATCGGTTCTTGACCGGTATTTCTGTTCACTTTACCCGAGATGTTATATTTTCGTGATTTTTTTACGATTGGTTTCGCGTTAGTGGGAGTAAAAGTCGAAGCTGCGGGGGTTTGAACTGTGTTAGTTTGAAATGTTGGGGTTTGAAGGGGAGGAGGAGGAGTTGGAGGGGGTATATAGGTGGAAGGGTTAGAATGGATAATTAGAGGTGACGATTGTATATTCGGTTTGGTTGATGGTAGATTGCTAACGCTAACCGTTTTCGGAACAATGTGTTTTTTAGAAAACTGATAATTTTGAAGCAATTCTTGATACCGTCGAGTTTTTTCTCTCGATGTAAGACCTTTTGTTCGAATTACCGCGAACATTTCCCGGTCAAGGTCCGTCATTTCATTGTTAATTAGATCTTGATTTGATCGAATTTGATCATATGGGACGAGAATTAATTTTTGAAGAGTATTCATTGTCCGAGTAATGTTGAAATACCACTGATAATGCTCGGTAGAAGCCTGGAAATTAACGGGAAAAAACCTCCGTGTTGTTTCAATTTCAGAAGAGACTTCTTTCTTTTTAACGAAATATTTTTATCAGCTAGTTTACGTATCAAATTCCTGTACTTGACTAATTTTCTCCTTGTTTTATTATCTATGATAACATTTCCTTTTTTTAAGTTGCTTGATAGTTGGCATATGAATTTAAGTTGCGGATCGTTTACACAATTTACCCCTCTTAGAGGAAGGCCGTTTAGACTACTAAATCTCCTCGAAGTTCTCGACATAATGATGAAATTAATTGTTAAATATAGCTATTTATAAAATATCATCGGTAGATCTTCCAAAATTCCGTGTCCTCTTAACCAGAATTAGATACGCGTACGGCGATAAACTAGTCGCATCCTCATACGCCAACAGTAATTTATTGGGTTTTTTGGGAAAGACCTGTCTCGAAAGCGTAGCAATCTGATTCTTATCACGCATCATTCGCTTCAAAATTAAATAATGCGTGTTCAGGCTGATATCTCTCATTACAGAACCTTTAAAAATTAGACATATTCAAAGTACGGTAATAAAATATATGCAAATAAAATCCATACACAACCTTGCTTGTACATATTTTGACTTAATAATATGCAGCTGGCGTTTTTATGGTGCGCATTTTTAATGAATAAATTTCCGACAGTTTTATTGTCTTTCAATTCGTTTAGAAGGTCATCGATAATAATCAAGTTATTTACATTACAGTCTAGTAAATTTTCAAGATCATCGGGGATTCCCTTAACAAATTCCAAAATTGGAAGTTCCTTTAGTAACTTTTCAAACTCGGTTTGATACGAACCGTACATATAAATTATTCTCTGTATTTTCGAAGTTATGCAAAACTCGTGATTACGTAGTAATTTAAAAACGAACGTGCTTTTACCTGAAATAAAGTTTTAAAGTTAATAACTATCGTATTAAATATAAAAACAACGAAATTGATGTAACCTGATAAACTGGGTCCGTAAATAGCGTAGTTGCTAGGATGACGAAACTTCAGATAGCACGAGTTCATTTTTAATAATGGATGGAATGATGTTCCGTGTCCGATATTTATACATGATTATTATCTTTTCTTTATTAAATCGATTTCGCTAATCCACGAGTTGAAGGATTCGTCATACGAATACCATTTAAGGTACTGTTCTTTAGTACCATCGGATTTTTTACGCGTTTTTAAAATTTTTTCAATACGGAAAACGCAATCATTCAAATCTTTCCCCACTATTAGCATTTCCGGTTGAAGGAAAGTGCCCTCGATCAACCGAGAATTCAGATCTTCAATCTTATAGGTCCTCGGTTGCGTATTCAAAACCTTGAGCACTCTAAATAGTTCATCACTCCATCTTGGCTTGAATTTTTTATTAAACACGTTTGTTTGTTTGGTAATTCTAATAATGTTTCCCACGTATATATCTTCTGAATCTAAAGGGGGGCTGAAATCGATTTTACCAAACATTCTATACCAAACTTCTGCCGAGTTTTCGCTGTTGACTTCATTGGGATTCATTCCGATTGTTCTATGGAAACTTTCGTTATAAGCCTTTACCAAATTCGGTAATACATTATTGTAGTTAAACGTGTTATTCGCTGTCATATACTGGTAAATTCGATGTTTCATAGTTTGTATAAATCTATATAAAAAAACCCAAGTTAGACGCTTCCTTAATAAAAAGCCTCACCTTTCGCATATGGACGATTTCATTTCCGAAAACGTTGTATAATATTTTATACCCTTACTTTTTAAATATATCTGAAAACGAGGACCGAATTCCGAACCTCTATCGCTAGTAACTAATTTAGGTTTGTGTCGATTGCTTTTTAATAGGATATGTTTAAAAGCTTGAATCACCGTCTCCACCCTCTTATTTTTAATCGGAACTAACGAACCCCATTTTGAAAAATAATCCACGCAAGCTAAAATATATCTGACCCCTTTATTATACCTTTTTAAGCTTTGCATATCAATTAAATCCAAACCCCAAATTTGATCAATACCAAATGAAATAACTCGCGGTCTCAAATAATTAATTCTAGCTGGTCTGTGTAGAGTATAAACATTTTGTTGTTTGAGAAATTCTTTAACATCCCGTACCCTATAACCAAACTTCCTCGCTTCCCTAAAGAGAGCAGCGACACTAGCGTAGGAACCTGGGCTTTTACTATTATAATAAATGCTTCGAATTTTCCCCCAATCTTTCCCCTTGTTTCGTGTCTCCTCTGCTCTACGCTTTTTCATCTCGTATCCTTTTCACAACCTAAAAAAAATCGGCGCCTAAACTTTCACCTTTCTTGGTCTATTCACTCTCTTTACTGTCTTTCTCAAATGTTTATTCGCATTCCAAAACCTTTTCCCCCGTCTAACTACCCTCCTACCTGATAGAGTTTCCGCGAAACCTTAGACGGGACTATTATAATTCTCTTACGTAACATCATGGATCCAAATTCTGAATGAGTATGGTTTATTCATACACTTGTTATTTATAGGAAAATAATGCAACTAGGAATAATAGACATCTTAGTAATATTTTTTTTATTATCACACATTACAAAATAGGGTTATTTTACCGCTATATCCTTATTCCCGTAAGGTAATGAAGTAACACCATCTTCCAAAATATACCGTTTATCATCATAACACGATAACGCGGCTTTCTGAACTTTCAAGGTATAAAGTTCATGATTCTCAGACTGGAATCGATACATGGTCTCCGACGTACGTTTCCTTTTGAAAAGACAATTTTTATAGTCCTCGTGTCTTATTTTGTTTTTCACAACAGTTTTACAAATCCCTTTCAACGTTTTTTTTTCTTCCGTTTCACTCAACAAAAGACTATAAATTTTACTACGGAGCCCTACGTATTCGTGAATGGGCTTCCCCGAAGTTTCATCTTTGAACTTCCCCAACGCCTTTTTATTGACCTCATTGTAGAGAAAATGGTTCTTAGGATAATTGCTAAAGTCAAATTTATCACCGTGTGTTTCTAAATCTTTATACACGTTTTCCGTTTGAACTTCAATACAGAATGAATCAGTGTCGGTGAATAACAATTTCACACGATCCTTATATACTTGCTTTAAGAAATTGAAGTAAAAATCGAACATGAGATGTTTTGATAATTCAAGAACAGAAAACCCTATGTAAATTGGTCTATTTAAAGTAATTTTTTTGGGGCGCATGGAAACACCCACTAAATCTTTGTTAAATACCGTCACACTTTTAAACGAGGGTTGACTAACTTTCTTTAACAATGTTTTTTTCGTGTGAGCTAAATGAAATACTATTCTTTTCCTTAAATTTTCCATTGATTTACCAAATAACGAATTGACAATTAGCTTGAACAATGATTGTGTAAATTCGTCTGGCGCTAGCTTCCGCTGTTCGGTATTGAATTCGATAAACGGTCTAAGCCAACGCTCTTGTCTGAATTCTAACGCTCTATGTATTTTAGTTAAGACCATACCTTGTTGTAAGTAAAGTTTTAGATTTCTATAATGGAGAACATACTTCGTTTTAGACATTTGGTTGGGAATTAATTTTGGGTTTGATTCTTTAGGAGGTATGTTAAATTCTGCTAACACATCTTGACAATATGGTGAAAGTTGGGAAACCTGAACGCTCAACCTTTCAGGAGCCAAAGGGAAATCCGATGTAAAAGCGTGAATTTCCGGGGGGTAAAGAAGGTCGCATTCGATGATGTATCCTAGATTATTATCATTAGGTATTTTGGGGATTTTTGTCATTAAACTATTTAATTCCGATTCGGGGACCCACTTAAAACCATCAATTGGTAAATAATCGCTTAAACTTGTTCCATATCTGAAATGATAGACTAACATTAACCCCTTGTAATTATTTTTAAAAATCGACAAGTAACTCACAGGTTATTACAATCCAGATAGAGAATGTAACTCGTTGGTTTATCATTAACATATGTTTGAGGAATAAGCGGGTTATTAGCAGCGGCGTATCGGTGCGTTATCATAGAAACTCCTCCACGGATTTCCGATTCTAGGAAGAGATACTGGTCGATGTCTAATAATAACTCTAGTTTCACCCCAGTTTTGAAAAGCATCGCTTGCCAGGCATAACCTGGTACTGTTGAAAATATTACTTTCTAGTATTTAAGAACTACATTAACAACACCTTACGTGTGAACGAATGTAGAACATCGAGGTTGTAAAATTGAAAACATTTGTCTCTAAACTCGTTAAAAACATCACATAATTGAACACAGTCGGTAAGCACGTATAGATCATGGAGGTCACCTAGATATTTAAATGAATCCTTTAAAAACATCAACCTTTAGATTTTCTTGTTAGAAATTAAAAGCTATTACCCATATTTTTCAATTGGAATGTATTCCAAATTAATTTCACGTGTTCATAATCCTCTTCATCAATACTTTTATCCGATAGAGTACTGAAAAACGCTTCTTTATCCGGAAGCGCTGTCTCATCGAAAACCTTCAAGGAAGTTACGTATTCGTATGGATACGGTAATTTTTTTAATAGCAATTTCGCTTTGTCCTCTTCAAATAGGTTATTAAGAACCTTAAATTTTTCCGCCCCTTCTTTACCCAAATTCATCACGAGATTGGATAATGAAGTGTTTAGAAATCTAAAAACAATTACTATAATCACTTTTACCGGAGTAAAATAATGAAATATCTTACCTAAATGAGTCAATAAATCGGATAGTACTAAACGTAAACGAAATGTAACGTTCCGTGTTTGAGGGGATGCAGGACAGTTTTTCATTTTTGAAAGATCCGGCCTTTTGAAGAATTAAATGTAAATCATAGCTGAAAAAATAGTGTTATGTTTTTAATCCTATTTTAGAATTTCATATTCAAACTATTACTTGGAGAGATTATGAAAAATACATGGTAGATATTTAGGGGGTTTGATTTTCAAATTACATGACGAATGCGCCGCTCCACGAAACTGACCAGTTAAATGACAATGATCACGTACTGGTCGGTCATCATCATCATCATCATCAGCGAAATTCTTCTTACAAACCCTACAGTGACTTGAAAATTGAAACTCTTTCTCCTGTTTATCCGTCATAATTAGTGGAATATTTATAGAGAGCATGAAACTATTAATGTCAGCCTCTATTAGCATTCGTTCGAGAAAAACACTAACAGCGTCCAATCCTATGTTTAAAGGGGGCTTCAATTAGAACCGGTTAAAAGTAATTGGAAATTAAAAAATGTACCTGTAAACAAACGGTTTTGATGTTGTACCATCGCTATTCATAACGATGTATGCAAAACCGCAGGTGATATGCTGATTAATTTTATGCGTGTGCGAAACTTTGTTATCTTGTTCGGGGCCTGCAATCGGAGATAGAATAGATTCGAAATCGGCAACAACGTATCTAGGTATTTTTTCCCTCATTTCATAATTCTTAAAAGTAAATTCTTGTTCTTCCGGCATTTCTATTAATGTCGGCGCGTGTTTTTTACAGCCGTCGATGTGTTTATCCCTTAATGTTTGTTTCGAAAATCTGTGTAGACATCTCCGACAATAAAATGCCGCGGCTTTCTTTTTAGTTAAAGTAGAAAGAAGTCTCGATAAACTTTTGATAAGACAGAAATGTTTCTTTCTTCCTTTAGAAATTAGCAACAGGTCTATTTGACGCCGTTCTTCACATTCGTACTCACTGATGAACAAAGGGTAGACAAACTTTTCGAATCCGAAAATATTGATACTTAAATTGTTACGCTTTTCGAAGGAAATTAGCTCACTCGGTGACACTTTGAATGGACTTTTAATATTTCCCATGTCTATTTCATCTAAATATCTCGCGTAGTTACTAACTCTTTCAATGTGTAATTTAGCAGGATGTAATTTTGCTAGAATAGAGTATTCGAAACATCTCTCATCCTTATTTCGAATATTTAGCAACGCTTTTTTCGATTTCAAAAACGGTGGTAGCTCGAAATATGACGCTGGTCTTAGCGGATGATATGATACGATATTTACTTGTAAAAACAGAATTTTGTTCAAAACCCAGTTGCTACCACCTTTCTGGAATTGTTCCAAAGAGTTCATAATTTTCTGAACACTTCTCTCTATTTGTTCATAAATCTCATCCTCGCTTAAAGTTGTATTTGTATAACCACGAAAGAAGGGAAACTCTAAGACTTCCTGCGTTGAATTAACTAATTGTCGACTAAACTGGACATTAACCACAATGTACCATTTAATACCTCGTCTTTCAGTCAAATGTTTCTTCAAATACACATATATCGCTTCTCTATGTCTACTAGTAAACGTTAAAATATCAACCTCATTTTCATTCGCCTCTATCCGTGTCGTTACTAGAGCGTTACGTAAAATCGGAACTTCATTCGACTCTAAGTCATTAACTCCTGGTTGATTTAAATTCCTTTCACTCGATGTGTTAGCACGTGAAGTACTAGGTTGATTCAAATTATCACGTGAAGTACTCGGTTGATTAGTTTTGCTGGATGGGTCCGCATCATCCTTCTCTCGATCGGGGTAATTCTTTCTCAGTTGTTTTAATCGTTTATGAATGGTTAAATGTTTTTCTAATCTGTAACAGCGGGAAAATGTCGCGCCACAAACTTTACAAGTTAATTTGTTTCTTTGATGAACTTCGCGTATATGTCTATTTAACGTTTTCTTATAACTAAACTCTCGATTACAATCCGGACAGATGAAATTCATGATGATGACTGAAACTTAAAGTGCGGGTCTTTTCTCGAGTAGGATGGTATTTATACATAATCGTGAGATAAATATTCTTATGTCTTATATTCCCAGAGGGTTTTTTCTTTTTAAATCACATCCCCTCTTCCTCTAATACTTTAAAAAATAATCCGCATTTTAGTTTTTATAGGTCAGGAAATCGAACTGTCCAGACACGATATATTCGACTAATTTTTTTACCGCTAACACCCCCCCCCGATCATTACATCGTAAAAAACCTTAAAGTTTACACAAACGTGGGTACCTTATACATTGGATTCTCATAACCGTATTGTATTCCTAGAGGGGTTTTTTCTTTTTAAATCACATCCCCTCCCTCCTCTAATACTTAAATAACCCGCATTTTGGTTTTTATAGGTCAGGAAATCAAACGTGTCCATTTTACCCCCCCCCCGATCTTTACGTCATAAAAAAAAACGGGGACGTCATAGAAAATACATAGTATGGGTTCCCTATGGGAAATAACATGGTGGTACTCTGGAAAACTCCATAGGTTTAACATGGTGGTTCCTGGTCTAGAACCTAGTTTGGGTTCCCTATGGGTTCTCTATGGGAAATAACATGGTGGTACTGTGAAAAACTCCATAGGTTTAACATGGTGGTTCCTGGTCTAGAACCCCCCTTTTCTCACTACTCAGTTCTAATATGTAAATCGAGGTATTGAACACACTACCAGCTGTTTATACGTTAATCAATCTTGTATCGCGTTTTTTGCACAAGTAAATAAACCGTCGCAAGTATACCAATACAGAAATTAGTACTGGAAGACCAATAAATGAAACCCATGTTTTACAATGCCCTATATATCATTTGTTACTCAAATTTCAAAGACACCACTAATCTAAGACATCGAGTTTTTTTTACATTGGGAATGTCAATTTAAATCTTAAGGACTTCTAGGAAAGGTCAGACACTTTTAGGCTTAACATCTATAAAACCATTCGTTATAATTTGAAAATATTCAAGTATTCATGATGCATTTTTTCTCTATATATTCATGAAGAATTTTTTTTCAAATATTCAAGATGGATTTTTCTAAATATTCATGATAGATTTTTTCTTAGTTATCATGATGGATTTTTTCTTTGTTATCATGATTGATTTTTCTAAATTTTCATGATGAGATTCTTGAAAATATTCATGATGAGATTCTTAAAAATATTCATGATCAAATTTTCAAAAATATTCATGATAAAATTCCTGAATATTTTCATTAGTTAATAAACGTAAATCGTAACATCATCTCCAACGTAGGCAGGCACTTGTTTACCGTGATTATACACTTTGGCGTGGTTGATGAATTAAGTGATTGCCATGCTGCAAGCTTAAAAAACAATGCAGCCTACCTACTCGGAAATAAAATACAAAGGTATTTTTTCTCGTTTCATGAAGCCCAGCCCCTATTATTAATATCATTATTATGATGTTGATGACTGTGTAAAATTGTTTGAAGACTACTTTTTTAAATACAGCGTTCTATAATTAACCTTAGATTTTAACAAAAAATATATGGCATTCTAAAATTTAAAGAGATAGTTGTCTAATTTCAAAAGTGGTGGAAAAATTAAACTTCCAGACAAAAGGAGAAGTATTCGAATATCAATATTTTCATGTCATTAGGACAAGTGAGTCTTTTTAATTTAAATAATATAATAATTCGAACCATTAATTAATATTCGCATCCTTCTTCAAGAATTTGTCGTTGTTACATTCTTCTCTAATTCATGTCATCGTGGATCTTCATTCCCGATTCTCCGCTACATTTCCATGGTAGACACGTCACCTATTCTGCAAACTGGAGTTCTGCCGCGATATTTATTCTCTAAGCACTCAAAACATTTCCAAACAAAATCCAACCAAACATTTTGATACCGAAAAGACACCCAAACATTATTTACCGAAAAGACACCAAAACATTAATCACCGAAATGCCACCAAAACATTAATCACATTTCACCCTCCCGGAAGCTAGACAAAATGTTGTTTCTTTAAGAGCTTAAAACATTTACTACAGAAAAAGGCACAAAAGAATTCAACCCAAAAAGCAATCTTCGCGCATTATAGAATATTTGCAAAATCCTTCCACTTTTTGCAACCACAACTTGATTATTATTCCAAATTCACAGTTTTAACACTACCCTGCACACAAATCCAAAATTTCTACTTTCCAAAGTGCCATCCAAACCTTTATTTCTAAGTTGGAACCCTATCGTCCTTTCAAAATAGAGACCCTATTAGCAATTAAGTAATAAATCGCCACATTACTGAAAGTAATTCTTGAAATCTCATTTCTATAATTTCAGAGTAAAACTATGCTATGGCTAGAACATCTTGTTTTTCTGATCGTAATGTTTTACTACTGAGCTAAGTTGATATAGATGATATAAATATTCGTTAGGCTTATTTGCCAATGTTTTTAACGTCACGTTTTCTGTCATAACTTTTGATTTTCTGAACCGATTTTCAATTTGAAAACAGTTTTGGATTCTACGTGACAAGACGAGTGCAACGATAGCATGCTGATCCATTTGAAACATTATTTCGTGACGTCATTATCGGGGGGCTTTAATATTTTCGCTATGGCTTACGCCCTATTAGTGCCACCGTGTCATTTTTAATTTTAAAATAATTTTGAGAAGGCAACCTATCTAGAAAGTCCTATTTTGTTACTCTAGCTCAAATAGGAGCAAAATGGCAGCCAAATGAAAATGTCCAGAAACTTTTGTCCGGGACTGTACATGCTTATCCTCATTGAGGTAGAATTAACCAAGCTACTTTGCCACATTTTCCAAAGTAATCCAGTGATACGACCCAGAGAGTAAGATCAAGTTGAGCGTCACTAGAATTCTATTCTTGACTGGGTCCTTTTTGGAGGAAATAAACTGTAAGGCTTTAATAAATTTTCGCTTGGAGAAGCGTGACCTAGCCTAGATTTCCATTAGCATTACAGTGATTACACGTAGAAGTGAAAGTAAAATTTATGATATAGTTGAATATTAAATTAAATTTTCTTTTTTACTTCTTTCCTTTACAATACAAATCATGAACCGTAACCGCAAGACGCAGATTTCGAAGTTGGTCGTATTGATTTAAGAATACATAGGCCTAAGATTTTTTCTCTCCTAATTTTTCTAAACAATTTTAATTAATATTAAGACTAAAGTTGCAGATATTAATAAAAATAACCGTCTTTGTAGACAAAGACGGAGAAGTGTCATAGATTAGTGTTGAAAGTTAATTGCCTGAAGTCCAGATATTAAAATTTTCACTTTTGAAGACATGATTACAAAAAATCAATTATTTGAAAAAATTCTTATCTTAGTTTTTTCACCAAAATTATTATAGCAAAAATATTTTAATATGAAACATGTGCATCATTTTAAAAATAGTACGCGTTTGCATTTAATTTTCTCTCAAAAATTTACAATTGATTGAGTATTCGGCCCTATTAGGAGAGTCAAATGGACCGAAAATCGTTCATAGCTTCTGATATAAAAACCGTGTCAAATGAAATTTATCGCGAGATTTGATAAAATTTGCGGGCGATCGTGGCGCGAGAGATGGACCATGCCACGAGAATTTTGTTAACAAAAAGGCAGCGCATTACGCGATTTGTCGGAGGGGCTTAATTCAAATTATACTCATAATCTGAAGTTAATTTGAATTTTGAAATCATTCGGAGGTATTTCCTGAATGTTTCACTATGCAGACTGGTCTTATAATTACAGAAGAAGAATCGCTGAAAAATTACTTGATTTTCCACTTCACCCTCCCTTTAAGGTACAATTTTTCTAGGCCTATTATTGAGAGCATACCTAATAATTGGGTAAATAACGTTGGAAAATATTTCGGGAAAATGAAATTTTCGAGGAAAACCCTGAGAATTTTTCAAATAAATCATATTTTATAATCATGTCTTCAAAAGTGAAAATATGAATATCTGTCACTTCAGGCAATTAACTTTCAACACATCTTTCACAATAGAAAGACGTTTTTTTATAATGAAAGTTTCCAAACGCCTACAAATGGTGAATTTAGTTAAAACCCGCCTACAAAGAGTGAATTATGTCTCCGAACGCCTTCCAATGGTGAATTAAGTTACCACCCGCCTACCAATGGTGAATTTATTTACCACCCGCCTACCAATGGTGAATTATGTTACCCCTCTACCAATGGTGAATTATGTTAGCCCCCCTACCAATGGTGAATTATGTTACCACCCTCCTACCAATGGTGAATATAGTTACCACCCACCTACTCATGGTGAATTAAGTTACCAAGAGCCTACAAATGGTGAATGAAGTTACCGAAAGCCTACTAAAGGTGAGTTATGTTACTAACCACCTATCATTGGTAAATTAAGTTATTAACCACCTACTAATGGTGAATTAAGTTACTTACCGCCTACCGATAGTGAATTGAGTTACGAACCACCTACCAATGGTGAATTGAGTTACTACCCGCCTACCAATGGTGAAATTAGTTACTATCTGCCTTCCAATGGTGATTTGAGTTACCAACCACCAACAAATCTGCCTTCCAATGGTAAATTGAGTTACCAACCGCCAACCAAGCGTGAATTGAATTACCAACCGACAACCAATCGTTAAATAAGTTACCACCCGCCTACCAATGGTGAATTAAGTTACCACCCGCCTACCAATTGTGAATTATGTTACCATCCGCCTACCAATGGTGAATTCAGTTACCACCCGCCTACCAATGGTGAATTAAGTTACCACCCGCCTACCAATGGTGAATTAAGTTACCACCCGCCTACCGTTGGTGAATTAATTAACCACTCGGCTTCCAAATATTTGAAAAGGCTGATTGTTTCAACTAACCGGAACTTCGAAGTCTGGTCTACTACTTTGCCTTTTTACGTTTTGCCACTCTTTAGAGTGGAAAACGTATTGTTCCGATCTCTGTTGGCTGGACGGCTGGCTGGATATGTTGTGACTGGAAATGTTGTGACCTGATGAATTTTGACATAAATGAATATTTCGAATTTTATATTTCCCGCGAATTTTCAATTCACCCGTAGTTCACGTTACACCTCAAAGGTGGCGTAACGTATTTTATTTCAATTGAAATTATTTTCCTGTTGGTGCCGGGAGGCGAACCTGCGACGTCCCAATCCATACTATGACGCCAGTGAAGACGCCAAACACTCTACCAATCGACCCACGCTCGCTTAGGAAATATAGCGCGTTAAGTTAGAGTCTAGAGAAGAGAGAGGTAGAAGCATGTGGATAATTTGGCTAGTTTTTGTCAGTTTTGCCGTTTATTTAGACGTAATTAAACAATGGTTAAATACTGCAGCGTGTATGGGTGTAAATTTCCACGTGACGTTAAATTGTCGAAACAATGGGACATAGCTTAAAAAATGAGTAAACCACACACCAAGTCCATGGTTGTCTGCTCCCTTCATTTTAAATTAGAGGATTACCGCCTTCAACCGAAATATGAACATTCAGGTATGTTTTAAGCGTATAATATTAATTTAAAACCAATTATAATAAGAGTTATTATTGTAGATAAGTTAAGTTACCCTCCCAGACTTGGACCCTTGGCTGTTCCTTCCAAAAAACTCCCGTTAAGGAAACATGATCAACAAAAGTTCAAGGCTAATGGGAGATTGGGAAGACTGAAAAAAGGGAATCAGCTCTCACAATCTCCAACTTTGCATGCAAGTGAAACAGCTGAAATAAATGGACCAGCAGACGCAGAAATTCTAGCTGAAAGATTGGGGATTGATGCTGTTCATCAAAATACCGAAGAAACTACGACCGACAAATGCACCACTCCAAACCCCAATGATAAATCAGGGTTGCCACGGGTCAGGGAGAACCTGGAAAACCTGGAAAAGTCAGGGAATTTTATTTTAGTAGGTAAAATTCCTGGGGATAAGTCTTTATTGAAAGAGTAATGAAAGTTTCTCATCCTCTCTTAACACAGAAAACTCTAGAGCAATCCTAAAAAATGTCTAGAATTGTTTTTGTAAAGTTAATGCTCTCTAAAGAAATCTCTCAGACTGTTATTTATAGTTAAAATTTTTCTTAATAATTTTGGTGAAAATGTTTCTTAATCATTTTGGTGTGAAAAATACACTGGAAAACTTAAATGTAGAGACTTTATTTAATTATAAGCACTTAAAACGTGCTGTAAACATTTACACTTTCGGCCTAAAAGGTCAGGGAAAATCTCAGAAAAAGGTCAGGGAAAACCTGGAAAAGTCAGGGAATTTGGTTTTGAATATTCCGTGGCAACCCTGTAAATGCATTATGGTCAACACCTTGGAAAATCATACATATTATGTTAATGCTTCTAATGGAATATTGAATGCCACCTCTATAATTTCATTAACAGGATTACAAAGTACTGGTCTATTTGATGCGATCATTAAAAATATTAACAGTAAATTCATACCCCTTTTTCATGGACAAATAAGATAGAGAGGAAGCATGGGCCAAGAATGGGGGAAACTACGAGTCTCGAGATAGGGTATTTTTGACACTCATGAAACTAAAACTTGGCATTTCATTCACCGCTCTATCAGCTTTGTTTGGAATAAGTGAAGTTCAGACCTCAAATCATTTTAAATTAACTCTTACGCAGTTCCTGTTAAATCTAAAAAATGAAATAATGTAAAAAATATCGTAAACGTAAATTTATCGCTATTCGGGCATAAAAAATATAGATTTAGTTTTTTATCTTCTGTATATAAACTAAGAACGCTACCATAGAAAATCAGTTGTCATCGGTTATGAGTTACCAGTTGTTATCAGTTAGTTACCAGGTCTAAGTTGTCAGTACTTAATGAGCTTAGCTTGTAAATATTTTCCATTTGCTAATAATTGACAATGTCATAAGAGTTCTCGTGACGAATAAAGTTTTTATAATATTTAACTCCAGTTGAAGTTACTTATAAGTTAGCCACTATCAGTTTTATTATAATTAGAATTTAGTTACCGCAACGATATATTCAACAAATTAATGGTGCCGAAACCCGGGAATAATCTGTGGTAACAAGAAATCAGGAAGTAAACTGCTAGTATGGATCCATTGGAAAAACTTAAGAGAAAACGTGGAACTCTGAAGACGTCAATTACAAATCTCATCAAGAAGTCCAGCGACGAGTTGAAAGCCGACCCAGTTGATGCGGTGAAGTTGCGAATTTCATTGAACCGTCTAGTGCAAAAGCAAGGGTGCTTACAAGAAGCCGACCACGAGATTCAAGACCTACTGACGGTGCAAGCTGATTATGACAAGGATGTTCAAGAATCACTGGAACTCATGGACAAGATTAGCGAGAGCAGGACACGCATCGAGCTAAAGATCGAGGAGAGTCGAGAGACACGAGTCAGGAGAACTCGGTCAAGAACAAGTAGCGCAAGTAGCGATGACACAGAAATAGCTAGACCAGTTTCAGTGAGGTTACCTAAGTTAACAATGGCAAAGTTTAACGGCGAGAAGACCAAGTGGACAGCTTTCTGGAGCCAGTACGAAATTGCAGTACATGACAACCAAGGATTCAGCAAGGTAGAGAAGTTCACGTACCTGCAGTCTTACCTAGAAGGGAAAGCAGCCAGATCTATCCAAGGCCTTGCTGTCACTGAAGCGACTTATGACGAAGCTATAACCATTCTCAAGGGAAGATTTGGAGATCAGGGAGATATAGTAGATCGGCATATGGGGAATCTTTTGAAACTAGAGGCCGTAAAAAAATCGAGCGACGTTAATGGACTTAGACGGCTCTATGACACCTTGGAAATCGAAATTCGCAGTTTGAAGGCGCTGAAAGTTGGATCAGAGTCTTATGGACAACTACTACGAACAGTCTTGAAGCAACGTATAACACAAGACATCATGTTGTCATTCTCACGGTCGAAGAAAGGTCAAAAATGGAACGTAATGGATTTAGTGGGCTATTTACGTGACGAGGTGGAGTCAAGAGAACAAGTTCAAGAATTCCAAGAAGACGACACGCCAAACAACAGAGAATCAAGTTCAAGGGCATTCCTGGAGAAGAACAAGTCAAAACCATGGCAGAATCTAAACAATCAGCGACAAGGAAGGCTCGCATCAGCAGCGGTACTGAGTGTTGGTACTGTTATAAAATGCCTATATTGTCAAGATCCAGGCCACACCCCAGAGTCCTGTAGCAAACCAATCGAAGAGAAGCTACAACTTGTTCAGAAGGAGAGACGATGTTTCATATGCCTCAAGACCAGACACTCTGCGAGAAGCTGTTGGGAGAAATCAAAACTTGAAGTGTGCAAAAGATGCAACAGGAAACATCACCAAAGTCTATGTACAGAGGAACGTACCGCCAACAAGGAAAACGAATGTTCATCGTCAGAAGTAATCTCAAGACAAATCTCCAGCCTTTCGACAGTCATGACATCTCCAGCAGTAAGAACAGTGTTGCTGCAAACAGCCCAAGTGAAAATATATGGCGACAAGGGTCAGAGTAGAAGAGTCCGATGTCTACTTGATGGTGCAGCTCAAGGGACGTTCGTCAATCAAGCATTATCTCGTCACTTGCAATTACCTTTCATGCGAGAAGAAACGATATCATCGTACGGCTTCGAGGAAGATAAACCAACATCCATAGTCAGAAGAGTTGTGAAGATTACCTTGGAGAACATCAGAGATCCAACAAGAAAGGTCGAAATAGAAGCCATGGAGTCACCCAACATCTGTAGCTCGCTCATCGCTATTCCATGCAGAGATACCAATAGTCAGTTACGAGAGAAAGGACTAGAAATTGCGGATGAAGAAGGTCAAGGCTTTGATGGCCAAGGCGATATTGGAGTGATGATTGGTGCTGACAGCTATTGGACGGTAGTAACGGGCAAGACCGAGCCGTTGGATTCTAAGCTACGAGCTGTTGAAACAATCTTTGGATGGGTGATGCATGGACCGTCAATTTCGACGACGACATCAGTTGGAATTAATATGGTGAGCATAATGACCATAGCCATCAATAACGAAAGTCAGTTATCAAGACAGATCCAAGCCTTCTGGGAACTCGATGCGATGGGAGTTACGGACAATGGAAACAACGATATCACAGATGACGGTATCAAGTCGGAATTCGAAAAGTCGATCCAGTTTATAAGCGACAGATACGAAGTTTGCCTACCATGGAATGAAAAACGAGATAATCTCACGGATAACTATGAGGTTGCTAAACAACGAACAGACCGTCTGATGTCCAGATTCAGAGCAAACCCCGTATTACATACTCAATACAAGGATGTTATAAACGAACAAAGGGAGCAAGGCGTCATCGAAAGAGTTGATTCACCAGAACGGAGTAGCAACAACCCTACTTACTACTTGCCGCATCAAGCAGTCATCAGAGCCGATCACGATACCACCAAGTTGCGTGTAGTCTACGACGCATCGTCCAGTGACAAGGGAAAATTGTCACTCAATGACTGTCTCTCATCAGGGCCGAATCTAAACCCAGAACTGCTGTCGATCCTTCTCAGATTCTGAAACCACAAGATCGCATTTACCGCCGACATCGAAAAGGCATTCCTTCAGATAGCACTCTCACCACCCGATAGAGATGCCGTCCGATTCTTATGGAAGGACGATCCTAGACAAGATAATTATGAAGTATGGCGAATTACGAGAGTACCGTTTGGAGTGACGTCGAGTCCTTTTCTGTTATCAGCAACGATCCAACACCATCTGAAGAAACATCAAGATGAAAAGGCCGACCTTTGCGAATTGATCAAGAACAGTCTTTACGTTGATGACTTAATATCTGGAGCGTCGGAAGACGAAACCGCCTATGCGATATCAGTAGATACGAAAAACCTAATGAAAACTGCTGGGATGAATATCAGAAAATGGCGAACGAATTCAAGTCAACTTCAGTCGAGATGGGATGGCGAATGCGTAGATCCAAAAACTCTAACTACGCTTGGACCGAAGACATCAGAAGAAACACAAAAGGTCTTAGGATTGACCTGGAATCCGAAATTGGATACCTTAATCTTCGATTTACGACCATTACTGGAATTCATCACCACACGCAAAAACACCAAGAGAAGCGTTCTTCAATGCGTTTCAAGAATATTCGATCCTGTAGGATTTATTGCGCCATTCACAGTCAGGATGTAGACCCTCTTTCAAGAACTTTGGCAGTTGGGCGTGCAGTGGGATGATCCGTTACCAATCGAACCGACAAGAAGATTCGAGGACTGGTGTTTGGAACTATCACTGCTGAATAGACTAGCAATTCCTCGACATTATTACCATGGCCTCAGCGTTTCTCAAGTGAAAGAAAAAGAAGTCCATATTTTCTGTGATGCCAGCGAGCACGTTTACGCCGCCGTTGCATACATCCGCTATGTACGAGAAGACGAAGAAATAAGCGTATCAATTATCGCCGCCAAGACGAGAGTCGCCCCGCTACAAAGAATCACCTTGCCACGTCTCGAATTAATGGGAGCAGTAGTCGGAGCTCGTCTGGCCCAATATCTCAAACATAATTGGTTGCAAGAAGAAATACCGATATACATGTGGACGGATTCTTTAATCACGCTCCATTGGATCAAAGGAAAATCTATAAAATGGAAGCCTTTCGTAGCGAATCGAGTTGCGGAAATACAATCACTGACCGAGCCCAGCATTTGGAGTCACGTGAAGGGCAAGGAAAATCCTGCAGACCTACCGACCAGGGGATGTACCGTTCAAAGTCTGATTCAGAGCAAGATCTGGTGGGAAGGCCCAGAATGGCTACGACTCGAGAAGGAACATTGGCAAATCAAACAGATGGAAGAGCTACCGAAGGAAACCATTGCCGAAGAGTCTCGTACCAAGTATACAGAGGTCACTCAGCTAAATGTCACCATCAAAGAAGAACCGCTCATGGATCTTTCAAGATACAAGTCCCTCACGAAAGCAAAGAGAGTTATGGCTTGCATTTGGCGTTTCGTGGATTACATCAAAACCAAGGAAATCAGAAAAGGAGCTTTCAACGCAGAAGAGTTCGAACGAGCTGAAAGATCATTAGTACGCATGGCCCAGTCACAAGACTTTCACCAAGAACTGACGTTGTTGAAGGAAGGAAAAGCGCTACCAGTCAGCTCCCCAATATCAGCTCTGAACCCAATTTTGGACAAGGAGCAGTTGATCCGACTTGGAGGACGATTACAGAAGACCAACTTTTCGTATTGCGAAAAACATCCGTGCCTAATAATGGGAAGAAACAGACTATCAGAATTAATTATCCTTTCTCAACATAGCCAACTTATGCATTCCGGTTTACGAGACACCTTGGCTGCTGTTAGAGAGAAATATTGGCTCACACGTGGAAGACAAGTGGCGAAGACTCTACTCAATCGCTGTTTCATTTGCAAAAAACTCACCGTGAAGCCGGGTACGACTACTATGGCGCCACTACCTAAAGACAGAGTCACAAAAGCACCTCCATTCAGCGTTTCTGGGATAGACTTCGCAGGACCGGTGTACGTGAAGGCCGGCAAAAATAAATCCACCAAAGTTTACATCACGATCTTCTCATGCGCCGTTACTCGTGCGCTACATTTGGAACTGGTATTGAATATGACGGCTGAAGCCTTTCTGATGGCCTTCAGACGATTTGTGTCAAGAAGAGGAGTACCAACTACCATCTACTCCGATAACGCAAAGAGTTTCAAGAGGGCCGAGCAAGATCTTAAAGAAATCTGGACCAATCTCAAATCACCAAAGACAGACGAGTACCTAGCCAACCACAAGGTCATATGGAAGTACATCGTTGAGAAGGCTGCCTGGTGGGGCGGATTTTATGAAAGGATGGTACGATCGGTCAAGAGTGCACTTAAGAAAGTATTGGGGAAGGCGCTGCTAACATCCGAAGAGTTCCAGACGATCCTTACAGAAGCAGAGGCGGTCATTAACTCCAGACCTCTGACTTTTAGCTATAACGATGCGGGGGAACCATCACCGATATGTCCCAGCAACTTTCTCGTCGGCGAGCGACTTATGGCTATACCATCAAGAGTCCATGATCCACTCGAAACTATATCCTCTACGAAGCAAGATCTCACAAGGAGACTGAAGTACCGCCAATCCCTGCTGGACAACTTTTGGAATCGTTGGCGAAACGAGTATTTATTTGAGCTGCGATCCATTCATCAGTACCGAAATCCACCCGAAGGTCAAGAATTCCAAAAAGGGGACCTTGTTCTGGTACATCAGGACAAAACACCGAGGACATTTTGGAAAACTGCCCTCATCGAAGAAGTGTTCCGTGGCCGAGACAACAAGGTTCGAGCTTGCCGTATACATCTTGGGAATGGACAATATATGAGAAGACCAATTCAATTGTTATATTTATTAGAAGTTCAGTAATTGTTTGGATGAGTTCTAAAACTCATCGGCGGGGAATTTGTTAAATCTAAAAAATGAAATAATGTAAAAAATATCGTAAACGTAAATTTATCGCTATTCGGGCATAAAAAATATAGATTTAGTTTTTTATCTTCTGTATATAAACTAAGAACGCTACCATAGAAAATCAGTTGTCATCGGTTATGAGTTACCAGTTGTTATCAGTTAGTTACCAGGTCTAAGTTGTCAGTACTTAATGAGCTTAGCTTGTAAATATTTTCCATTTGGTAATAATTGACAATGTCATAAGAGTTCTCGTGACGAATAAAGTTTTTATAATATTTAACTCCAGTTGAAGTTACTTATAAGTTAGCCACTATCAGTTTTATTATAATTAGAATTTAGTTACCGCAACGATATATTCAACAGTTCCCAAGCTTGTTAAAACCCGTGAAAAAAAATGCAAATAAATAATGCACCCAAGACTCCTGAAATATTGTTAAACAATTTTATTTAATAAATTTGTAAGATTCTATCACATTTTAAAGGAACTTAAAAATATCACTTCAGCCTTATTTGCGCCATTACATTCTGTCCTTTTTATTCCATTTCAAATAATTTGGCATGTAGTAATTAAAATAAGTAATTTGTAATCTTGGTAAAAGATTGTTAATAAATGTTTGGTCTTTAGGCACATCAATAACAAAACAATCATCTTCCAGTTTAGAATAAATTACAAAATGACAACTTTGAAGTGCTAAAAGGGCCAAACTAAGTTGCACTTGCCCATAATACATTTGTTTGGGTTTCAAAGAAAATGTTCTGTCCTTCTTGATTACGGAAGGAGTTTTCCTGAGGACAGTTTCTAAGTTTCCTTTTTCACCAATGACTGGACACTTCATTTCGACCAAATTATCGTTGACTAGACCGTCAGAGGAACACCCCAAGAATGGATAAGAAGGGTTGACTTCAAAACCAATCTTCGTTACTTTTAAATTAGACTTTTTTTAAAGCAACAAGAGTTTTTTCGTTTATAATTCCATACTGTGTGAATTCATTTGCCTTAAAGTTTGACTGAAGAGCTTTTCGAATTTTTTCAGTAGGATCTTTGGGAAAATATGCGTAATACTCGTAGCAATTTTGACAAGAGAGAGCAACAGGTACTGAACAAAACGAATACAGTATTACCAATTTTTATACTGATGTTATGACCAAGGCTTAAGAGTTTACATAACTAATCTGGTTAATATTAGGGTGATATGGTTATCAACAGTTATCATTTTTGAAAATATTCTCTTCTGAAAATTGTGGTTCATTCATTGCACGAAATTTCGAGTACTAATTTTCATTTGGCACTGAATTATAAGTTTAAACGTCACATACACTGCCGCTGATGCTACAGGTCTTTGGCCTGCCATTTTTATTTCCCCTAGATCAAGCTTCGCGTTTTCTCCGCACGGTGGCATTATTGAAACTTTTCGTTCTAGGCGCGGAATCTGGCAGCCCTGAACTAGGGAAATTTTGGTTCAAAAAGGGAAATTTTAAGGGTTAGAAATTTAAATTTCATTTTTCCCACCTGGCATCACTGCTTTGAACATCCTTTCCTTTGTTCTCTTGCGAACTCTGAGTTTAACGGCTGTGGAAGGATTCGATTTTTGCTATCGTGACGGCCGGTCGCCTTTCTTGCGCTCCGGTTTCTCTGTGTGGGGGTGTGTCTGTGTGTGTGTCTGTTGTTACACCCACGTGACCGCGTTCGCAGTTTCCAAATCGGAGCAAACGTTTTCACCATTTCTGAACTGCTTTCACAGTCACGGAAATGGCTCCTCTACTTAAGTTCTCACACCACCATCTTCTGGTCTTTGTCCATCCCACACGGACACCAGTCTGTACTTACTGGCTTCTAATCACCACCATCTTCTGGTCTTCGTCTATTCCACTTGGACACCAGTCTGTACATACTGGCTTCTAAACACCACCATCTACTGGTCTTCCGTCTATTCCACATAGACACCAATTTGTCTCATTGACATCTAACTCCATCGTCAACGTTTGGTTTAAGACATTCGCGGCGATCAGCTAGGGTTACGAGAGACGTCTAGCCTCCCTAGGTTGGGTGGTCCACCAAAGGTTTTCGCAATTGCGCTTGTTCTTGCTTTTAACTGTAGTTCGACTTCCTTATATACTACCTATTTGAGTAAGGCGAAGCAAGCGGCGTATGCTTCATTTCAAACGCCAATATTAGTCAAGTCTCTCAAGAATGTTTAATTGTTCTTTATCAAAACGATGTAACGCTCAAAAAGGCAAACAACTAACGAAGAAAATATTTAATATTAATTATATTTATTTTAATATTTAAGATAATCTTGTTTCTCAACACAAAATTAATACGGAAAGAGTTAAAAAGCAGTCTCTGTTTTTACCTCTCCGAGTGACGATGACGTCACGGAGAGGTATTACACTGGACGTGTGTGTGTGTCTGTCACACCCCACGTGACCGCGTTCGCAGTTTGCGTATCGGAGCAAACGTGTTCCCAATTTCCGGACTGCATTGACAGTTCACGGAAATTTGGAAAATTGTGTTTGTCTCCGCTGGCTATTCTACTTGAGTTCCCACACCACCAGTTTTGGTTTTCGTCCACTCCACATGGACACTAGTTTGTACTTGCTGGCTTCCAAGCACCACCATCTTCTGTTCTTCGTCTTTCGTCTATACCACATAGACACCAATCTGCAACATAAGCTTTTAACACCACCATCTACTGGTCTTTCGTCATGTACTGACAAAAGTGAGAGTTAATATAGAACGATTAATGAAGATTGCATCTGAATCGAAATACTGCACGCATATCAAAGTTAATATAAAGCGAGTAGGATAAAAAGATCTCTTACAAAACGATAACATTTTCTTTTTTCAGAATATTAAATGGAAATACTTAAATATTTTCCGGCATTACGATTCTTTTAGTAGTTGTGTAGCTATAAAGCTCTGTTTCATCTCAATATTTCAAGAACATCTTTTGATATTAACATTTAAAATTTAGTGTTTGCTTTTTAATTCATCTTTACTACATTTATATATAGTGTAAACGTAACATTTAGCTTCATTAAGTTTTAAGGATGTTAATACTTCATCTCTCTATACGTGTTGAAACGATTGGATCTATGAGATAAGATATCCTAGATTTTAACCAGAATTGACCTTGTTTCATGTCCTCTTATAGGAGGTCTTAACGGTTCAGAGTGAGCCAAAAGTTAAATACACATTTAAGAATTATTGAGGATACGCAGGAAATTATTAAACGCTTTAAACTTTACAAATGATCTTGGAATTGGCAATATCACGCCGATTAGAACTATGTATTTCCGGTTTGTCTCTATGGCTGGCGGACCTGTGTTTGGAAAGTAAATTCGTCTCAGCTCGGAGAGGTTTATTTTGGTTTCCCAACTTGTTAACAACAAGATGGCCCCGGCCATACAACGTTTTGCCTGGGCTAGCTAAATTTATTGTAAGGTGACCCCGGCCTATATACTTTTACGGTTATTTTTTTCTTTTAAATATCAAATATCATTCCAATTGTGAATAAAAATAATCTATCTTGATTTTGGGTTATAGATTTATGAAACAAGTAAATAACCAACTTCTGTCCTATGAACTGGAACAATTTTGTTGATATTTTTGTTGAAAACCTAATATTTGTGGAATAATTGATGCGTTTGGGCAGTAAAATTATTTTATTGATTGCACGCTTATAGCAATATGCAACAAGGGCTTAGAATTAGCCCCAAGTCATGTTGTCTTGAAACTTGACGCAATAGAAATGAAGTAATTTGCTTAAGCCCTAAAGAACAACGCTAGACGTGACACGGAAACGGATGGTGGAGATAAAGAACAGAAAAAATCGTACTGAATAGAAGGCAGGCCCGATAGATATTACCGCCAAAAACAACCTCATTCCTTTTTGTTTATGACGTACTAAACGCTAATTAATCAGAGAAGCCGGAACCGAAAAAACTTACAAAAATCTCATAATATTTGTGCCAAAAAGGTAATTTAAAAACAATTTTATATATCTTAATTCAGTATAAAACAATTTTAGAACTAAAAATGGGGTTGAAGGGACGCCCAGCCTGTCAGCCAGGGTCGGACCAATACTTTTCCGAACTTCTAAAACGCGCGAAAGTAAAAACTTAGCAAGGAAATTTTTTCTCATGCTTACAGGATTGGCAACTCCCTATCTTTGACGGCAGCTTATTCGATATAAAATTTGTTCTACCTTTGGTTCTCAGCACGAGAAAACCCTGGTTCCTATACTGGAGTGATTTTGCGGTAATCTATAACCTAGTTTTAAGCGTGCTGACAACACACGAAAGAAATATTTCGAGACAAACGACGAAAAAATACTGTATTTAGGATTTAAAATCTTGACGTTTAAAATCCTGTAAATCAGTAGTTCCATTGTCTGTTGTCTGCACGCACAAACCTACGTTAGTGATCACAATTTAGCCGCTCCAACATAGAAATCTAGGTTTGCGCGAGCTGACAACCAACGCTATAAAAGATTATATATCGAATAAGCTGCCGTCGGAGATAGGGAGTTACCTATCCTCTAAGCGTGAAAACAATTATCCTCACGCACATCACTGCCTTCAATGTACAACAGAAGCATTTTTACGTGACATTTTGAATTTGCGATTAGTAACCGTTAGATGGCTTTTTTCTGGGGCAAATTTTTGCGATGACGACAGTAAATTCGCACTGCGCAGCCTCGCATGACGTCACGTCCTTCGCTTATGTCGGACCAGGGTGGGCAATATGGTTTTTTTATAAACTGGACTAAATTACCCCAACTCAATGAAATTACCACTTGGACCAAAATTTTCCTAGTTCAGGGCTGCCAGATTCCGCGCCTAGAACGAAAAGTTTCACAAGTGCCACCGTGCGGAGAAAACGCGAAGCTTGATCTAGGGGAAACAAAAATGGCAGGCCAGGGCCTATAGCATCAGCGGCAGTGTATGTGACGTTTAAACTGATAATTCAGTGCCAAATGAAAATTAGTACTCGAAATTTCTTGCAATGGATGAACCACAATTTTCAGAAGAGAATATTTTCAAAAATGATAAGTGTTGAAAACCTAATCACCCTAATATTAACCAAATTAGTTATGTAAACTCTTAAGCCTTGGTCATAACATGAGTATAAAAATTGGTAATACTGTTTTCATTTTGTTTAGTACCTGTTGCTCTCTCTCTTGTCAAAATTGCTACGAGTATTACACATATTTTCCAAAAGATCCTACTGAAAAAATTCGAAAAGCTCTTCAGTCAAACTTTAAGGCAAATGAATTCACACAGTATGGAATTATAAACGAAAAAAACTATTGTTGCTTTAAAAAAAGTAATTTAAAAGTAACGAAGATTGGTTTTGAACTCAACCCTTCCTATCGATTCTTGGGGTGTTCCCCTGACGGTCTACTCAACGATAATTTGGTCGAAATGAAGTGTCCAGTCATTGGTGAAAAGGAAACTTAGAAACAGTCCTCAAGAAAACTCCTTACGTAATCAAGAAGGATGGAACATTTTCTTTGAAACCCAAACAAATGTATTATGGGCAAGTGCAACTTAGTTTGGCCCTTTTAGCACTTCAAAGTTGTCATTTTGTAATTTATTCTAAACTGGAAGATGATTGTTTTGTTATTGATGTGCCTAAAGACCAAACATTTATTAATAATCTTTTACCAAGATTACAAATTACTTATTTTATTTTACTACATTCCAAATTATTTGAAATGGAATAAAAAGGACAGAATGTAATTGCGCAAATAAGGCTGAAGTGATATTTTTAAGTTTCTTTAAAATGTGATAGAATCTTACAAATTTATTAAATAAAATTGTTTTACAAAATTTCAGGAGTCTTGGGTGCATTTTTTTTCACGGGTTTTAACAAGCTTGGGACAAATTTTTGAGAAACATTTAAAATTTATCGATAGCCAAAATTGGTGTTGATAAATTAATAACAGCAGATACCACTCTCTATTTCGACTTCAGTACAGTCTAGTATTCCCCTTGTATTATAGAAAACTCAGCAAAACATGTGGGAATACATTTCATAATTTCATTTTTATCAAGCCATTTTATCGCGCATTCGAGAACCGAAACCAACTGCGTAAGAGTTAATTTAAAATGATTTGAGGTCTGAACTTTACTTATTCCAAACAAAGCTGATAGAGCGGTAAATGAAATGCCAAGTTTTAGTTTCATGAGTGTCAAAAATATCCTATCTCGAACATTCATTGAGATACGGCTAGTTAACTCACAGTTAATATTTTAACGATCGGATCAAATAGACCTGTATTTTGTAATCCTGTTAATGAAATTATAGAGGTGGCATTCAATATTCCATTAGAAACAATAACTTAACATGAATGATTTTCCAAGGTGTTGACCATAATGCCTTTATCATTGGGGTTTGGAGTGGTGCATTAGTCGGTCGTAGTTTCCTCGGTAGTTTGTTGAACAGCATCAATCCCCAATCTTTCTGCTAGAATTTCGGCGTCTGCTGGTCCATTTATTTCAGCTGTTTCACATGCATGCAAAGTTGGAGATTGTGATAGCTGATTCCTTTTTTTTCAGTCTTTCCAATCTCCCATTAGCCTTGAACTTTTGTTGATCATGTTTCCTTAACAGGAGTTTTTAGGAAGGAACAGCCAAGGGTCTAAGTCTGGGAGGGTAACTTAACTTATCTACAATAATAACTCTTATTATAATTGGTTTTAAATTAATATTATACGCTTAAAACATACCTGGATGTTCACATTTCGGCTGAGGGCGGTAATCCTCTTCTTTAAAATGAAGGGAGCAGACAACCATGGACTTGGTGTGAGGTTTACCCATTTTTAAAGCTATATCCCATGGTTTCGACAATTTAACGTCGCGTGGAAATTGGTGAAAGCGGACACCCATACACGCTGCAGTATTTAAGCATTGTTTAATTACGTTTAAATAAACAGCAAAACTGACAAAAACTAGCCTAATTATCGTTGAGCAGATAGTTGAGTTGTTGATTTAATTTTATTATTATCTTTGAGCAATTCAATTTAATTAACTTTAATTAAACCATGAGTATGTTGATTGCGTTTGTCATTAATAGTATCGCCGGAATTAAGTTACATTTAAACACCTGATTAAACTATCTAATCATCGATCATTCGTTAAGCCTTAGACCTTGCAATAGCCAGACAACAAACTAGACGGAGTTTGCACTTTGCAGTCTATTTATGACATCTCATGTTGCCCTCTATTGAATCTCTCAACAACTATCGTTAAATTTATTACTTAAATAATATAATTTTTTTAATTATAATAATCGCGTTAGCTAATTATAATTATTTAACTTTAAATGAGTATGTTTCATTGATTTAAATTACATTGCTAAAAATATTCCGCGCGCGCTAAGGAATTTTCTCTATTCTCTCTCCTCTCCCGTTTACAAAATCCAGTTGCAGCTGGTTTTCGCGCGTCGGGAAGGGGATGGTGGGTGGGTGGGGGATCCACAATCTTCTACCTCTCTCTTCTATAGACTTTAACTTAACTCGCTATACATCCTAAGCGAGCGTGGGTCGATTGGTAGAGTGTCTGGCGTCTTCACTGGCGTCATAGTATGGATCGGCACGTCGCAGGTTCGCCTCCCGGCACCGACAGGAAAATAATTTCAATTGAAATAAAATACGTTACGCCACCTATGAGGTGTAACGTGAACTACAGGTGAATTTCGAGTTGAAAATTTGCGGGAAATTTAAAATTCGAAATATTCATTTATGTCAAAATTCATCAGGTCACAACATTTCCAGTCACAACATAGCCAGCCAGCCGTCCAGCCCACAGAGGTCGGAACATTACGTTTTCCACTCTAAAGAGTGGCAAAACGTAAAAAGGCAAGGAGTTACGTGATTGGTCGAAGCAGAAGTAAATAATACCACAAAGCGGGGTAAGTGTAACGTCACTCTTCCCAACATCGGAACATTTAGAGCAAGGTTACTAAAACGAATCACATACGCGACAAATAGTTCCCTCATCTTTACTCTATTAGCGTTTAAATATTTGGCAAGACGCGCTTGCGCATCTTTGTCCCACGTCAAGACGAGGTTTGTGGGATGATTGCTGGGGATTTAGTGCCAAACAATTATAGAATTAACATTACGGTGCGATGCCCATTTGTAGTTTGATGAGCGGGAAAGCAAACTAAAAGAGTGAGCCTGGGAAGAATGACGTTACATAACTAAAGCATTAAGAGGATACAGAGTGCCATACTTCTTCTATTATCCCCTTCTGGTCGAAGGTACTTATTTCAAATTATCCATGAAATTTCAAACAAATTGTTATTTTAAAATCATTCGATGTTATTTCTTGGATGTTTCGATATGCAGAATGGTCTCATAATTAGTAGAGGAATCTATAAAAAAAATCACTTGATTTCTCTTTTCCCCCTGCCTTTAAGGGTAGATGCGTCCATGGCGTGGCGCTTACTGCCACGTTTAACTTGGAAGTCACGGCCGCGCAGAAGTATAATTTCTTTTAGAACTTAATATTTTAACACTATCTATAGAAATCCATATACTTTTGGTTGGGATTTCTAGGGTATTCTTTATGCTCTTGGAAGAGACTTAATTATTTAAAAAACGTACCGACTGAAAAATACGTTTAATTTGTTTTGTTTAATTATTTTAAAATTTTTCTAAGTATTTTTCTCCATGTGGATGAGGGTTGAGAAAAACTCTAGAGCGACTATTCTTTTCCGTTGACTCGTGTAAGCATTCTGGTTTATTTTTCAAAAACATTTTACAATGTCGGTCCTGGGACCGTACAAAAGGGTTGGTTTTTTTATAGCTAGAGAGCGTGGCCCAGGGGTTTACCAAGTGACCACCCATTTTTTTCCGTGACGTTGAAGATGTTTATCACACATGTGCGTCACTGGTTTATCCATGGACCCTAACTCTCTTGCTTTACAAAGGTATTTTTAGGTTTACAAAAACATAGGATTAGATACGGTATTGAGAAAAAAGAGTTAGAGGTTAATAGTTTATTTATACAGGTGTTTTTTTTAAGGTTAAGATTTTGAATTAGAGTTTGATAGTTGAGAAAAAAAAATAAAAATAAAATAAATACAAAGAAATATTTGAATATTTCACACTCCCGCGAGTAATACACAGTATTACTAGGATTATTTTTTTGCTGATTAATTATACAATTTAAACAATTTATGCATTTTCATTTTCATCAAGCTCTAGCGCGTACAATAATTGGATTGGTCGCTTAATTTCACTACCATTTCCCATTTTAACTAAACATGATCTTATTTTTGAATTTCTTCCCAACATTACTTCTTTAATTACCCCTAGCTTCCACATGTGTTTAGGTACGTGGTCCTCGTGGACAATCATGACGTCACCCACTTTAACTTGACTATGGGTTTTAGCTAATTTAACGTGGTGGGCACTTCTTAACTCTAAGATGTACTGTTGCCTAAAACGTTTCCAGAGTCTTTCATGGAGAGCTAACCTATCCTTTTGGCAAATTCGGTTTGGGTGCTAGGGTTTTTTAGAGGTTTTGAATTTTGGGGTCGCAAATATGTTAATCGCAGTGGCGTAACTACAGGGGAGCAGAGCCCGCAACTGCGGGCGGGCCCATGGCTTTTGGGGGCACTTTCAAAATTTTGCTTATAGGCTGATTATCCTATATTTTATGAAATGTCCAATAATTTCACAAATCGTCCAATGAAGTCCTATATTTTTGAGATTTCAAAGTAAGTATTTATTATATTAGCAGTTTGACGTTTTTAACGCAAAATTAGCGACATTTCATTTGGTCAGATGAAAAATCGAGGACCTCGCTTCGCTCGCTCAGCAATTTTACATCTTCAATTCTCACATATTTGAATTTATACGATTGTGTAAGGATTAAATATGATATGATAGCAATTAATTAGCATTTGAGCTACACTCAAAAATAACACAATTTAATTTCGCCTCAGACCTTTCATTTAAATTGATTGAACTGAATTATAGCATAGGCCTTCATAATGTGTTTAAAAAGAGAGTTTTGAAAATCTGTCATCTCTGAAAACATCTCTTCCACCTGACTCTTTTAAATAGCTTGATTTGGTCATTTTCACTCACTTGGGTCTTTTTTTGCTTACCGTTTCTTTAATTAATAGTCACTTTTTCAAGTAAATCTAAATGCATGTCTGTGTGAGCCCTTCAGTATATGAGTATATTTAAAGGCGATAAAACGCTAATTTAAAGAATCTTACGTTCTCAATAAAATAAAATTATCCACTCTAATCATTTTTAAGTCCTGTATAATACTATAATTTGATTTATGTGGTCCTATATAATGTTATAATTTTGCTAAGAGAATCCTATTTTCGTATTAAACATTCTCTAGAAGCGTTGGTACCCTGCATTGCTTTTAAAGGAATGCTCTCACCTGAAAATGTTAGAGCCGTTTTTTTAATATTTCCCGGTTCATTTCAATTAAATATAAAATCTCTAATTTTGTCTGATTTTTCAAACAAATTTTTTCAATGAAAATAAAATATTTTTAAATTTGTTAGCCTTAACAATGGGTCTCGATTTTAGCGCACTTACCTACCGGCCAGTAAATGAATCCTGTATAATCCTATAATTTGATTTATGTGGTCCTATATAATGCTATAATTTTGCGAAGAGAATCCTATTTTCGTATTAAAAATTCTCTGGAAGCGTTGGTACCCTGAATTGCATTTAAAGGAATACTCTCAGCTGAAATGTTAGAGCCGTTTTTTAATTTTTCCTGGTTCATTTCAATTAAATATGAAATCTCTAATTTTGTCTGATTTTTAAAAAATTTTATCAATGAAAACTAATTTTTTTTTAAATTTGTTAGGCTTAACAATAGGTCTCATTTTAGATCACTTACCTACCGGCCAATAAAAACCTCTTTAGGGATAGAGCCAAATCAGCCAATCCCGTGAGGTTAAGAGAATATTAAGATATATGCTGTATTCTTCTAAAGTTCAAATAGGAGAAGCTAGGATTGGAAATAAGGATTTTTTTAGAGTGGGCTTGTCACCAGTGGCTCCCCGGGGTCCTTCGTCTGCTAAAGTTTGTAGACGATAGTAATTGTGCTGCAGCTTGACTCTGCTGAGTTGTAAAAATGGGTTTTTAATTTTCTAAATCTCGAACGTCACAAAGAACACAGATCTTCCCATTCCAAAGGCTAATAACTAGACATTCAGATATACAACAAAATACTACATGCCACATTTTAATATAATAAGATTATGAGAATAATTTGAGTTTTAGTGAAACGCAAAAGCATAAACCTGCTGATTATTAAAGCTCCTAACTTGAGGATTGCCTATTATAAATCGCGAGCGCTGATTGGTCGGTAGGTCGCTTAACTAAAATTCAAATGCCTGTTTAGGATACAAAACTTCAATTCTTATTTAATACCATAATTAGCTATTCAAAAAATCCGAAAAAAATTCAAGGGGGCATATTTCAAAACAAAGAATCAGAAAGAAAATACTTAATTTCTGTCAAAAATGCCCCTTTAAGGGGAGTAAGCCATGTACGCGCGAGAAATCTTAGTTGAGAGCGGCGTATATACGCATTGCTGTAAATTATGAAAGGGAAAGTAGTAAGGTTCGTGATGCTTTCATACTTTTTGAAAATTCGACACTCAAGAAGAGGCTCTAAATGTCGGGCTGCGGGCGGGCCCAACAAACGTCGTTACGCCACTGAGCTAAGTTTTAAATAAAATTTTGTAAATGCATATCATCACTTGGTTTTAATATTGTTATTATTGACTCATTTTTGCTGTGCTATGGGCAAGTGACAATGTGTTTTAAATAAACTCTATAAAATTCAAAAATATTTATGTAGAACTTCGATGCACATTTGATCTCGGAACTCATACGGTGTAGCAGTTCCAAAACGAAGCTTTCTATATTTTTGCGCTTCAGGCATTTTGTTAGAATATCACTTCTTTTCACCTCTCCGAGTGATGATGACGTCTGTGTGTATGCCTCTTATCGTGTTCGCAAATGGCAAATCAGAGCAAACGTGTTCGCAGAAAGCAATTGTTGGAATCTACTCTCTTAGTTAGGATTAAGAAGTACGCGGCAATTGGCTAGGGTTACGAGAAACGTCTAGCCTCCCAATGGGTTCCCACCAAAAGTTCATTCAATTCCGGATTTTCATATCATTTATTATGAATAAATCGCCTTTTGTACCCTAAATTTTCAAAAATTGTTAAACAGGCATAAGCTTGAATTCAAACGTCAACAATAGCTATGGTTAAAATGATTTTAGGAATAATGTTTCTTAACTAGAATTAAGGTAAGCTAATGACGATTAAAATAATTAATATCAATTATATTTATTTAATAATTTATGAAAAATCTCCTATTTCGGAGAGATTTTTTTGGTTTCCCAACTTGTTATAGGTGGTCTTTAAAGTAAGAACAAAAAAACCATTTAAAGAAATCTTAATATTTTTAAATTTTTTCTTTACTTCATAATTTAAACACTAATTTAATCACAAATTTTTGGTTTCTACATCTTCTAGAGGTACCTTAGAATTTTCAGGATTGGAACAATTTGACTTAAGATATTTCGTAAAATATATTAGGTACAAACTTATAATTTGGTTTTACAGGTAGGTCTATTAAGAGCTATTAGTTAATTAAAATTCAGACTTCCATCTTAAACGAAAACGAAGATACTTGGGCTTGAAAGTGCCTAAATTGCTACGAGAAATGAGTGTTTGGAGTGCTATTGGCGAGTGCACGGAATGGCTAATTTAGCCTCTCAGATAACTGCTGTGCACCGAGATAATTTCCCTCCCAATGAGTTGGTGAATTTTTCTAAGGGCCCGCTAAGTCTCTCGACGGCCCTTTATGTGGCTACTATTAAGGCCCAGCCCTTGGGCCAACTTTTTTATGATGTTTCGCCCTATTTCTAATTTATTTGATATTTTGAATTACGGATCACATATTTCTGGTGTCAAATTAGGTTATTTCGAGGGAGTGTCTTCAGAGTATAGAAAATACCGTCCCCGACACAATATACGTTATCAAATTATATTTATTTTTGAGATTGAAAATGAATTTGGACCAAAACAACGAACTCAATAAATTATTTGCGTGAAAAAAACAAACTCATTTCTCGAGTATAAAAACTCGCTCGCTGCTCGCATGACTAAATACAGCTCTTTCGAAATTGCTCTTTATAGCACTATAATTGAAATATAATCTTTTAAGAAAGGTTCCCAGAAATGATTTGTATCACGCAATTGCGTTGAATAAAGCGGAACTCAAGAGTTTAACTTCTTTCTAAATAAATCACGTCCAACCACAACAGGTTATTGCTAGATTTTTGTTCTTAATTGGAAGGCATAAAAGCGCACAAAGAAACGTTTTTGGGTCACGCGAAATTATTGATTAAAGCTTTACCTTTCAAATATAGAAACATTAATCGAATACTGCTCTATTTCTGACCCACGGTTTTCGCCATAGTGCGCTAAAACGTACCACGACTGAATGGTGGAGCTCATTCTTGGCCTGTCGTTTATCCATATATTTTGCGTTTAATTCCCGAAAGCAGCGTCGTTTTGCATACGAAGCGTACGTAAGGAAAAAATTTTCAGTTTTTTAAAGGCAAGCAAAAATGACAAAGAGTATGATTTTTGACCACCTGAAAGCGCATTCGATGTGAGTATAGACTTGCTAATAGAATTTCGAAAAAACACCTTGGAAAATTGTCTATTGGGCGAGTTATTGTACACCCCTGGGACCCTATTCTCTAATTTCCTTTTGGAGGAATTTCAATCAGAATCTTTTCATTCGGAGTCAATTTCTCCGAATGAAAATAAAACGTATTCTGTAAGCACCTTATCCTAATCATACGGCGGCCGTAAGAGACGGCCGAATCGGGCATTCGGAGTTTTTACCGCCTCTCTTCCCTCCATCAATCTTAGATTCGCGGAACTTTCGCCGGAGTTTTCTAGTATTTTTCCCCGTACCTTTTTGCTGGCACCTTGGCTGCGTTCATATTTTTATTTAGTATGGCTGCTTTGTTTTTCAACTCAAGCTTCATCGTTTGCGATTTGAACATGGTAATCACATTGCCCGTCGCAATTTACGAGTTCAAAGGGTTTTCGAGACTTAAAATCAAGCGTGGGCAAAATTTTAGGTTAAAGCGGGAAATGGCTTTAGGCCTTGGCGAAATCTACAAGGTAGATCGACGGCTTTTTGGTAGATTTAAAGGTAAAAAAGTCGTTGAATTTATAATACATTTAAGGGATAATTTCGCGAGATCCAATTTCTTAACACAGATTTAATTTTTCATTTTAATATTTTTTCTACCTAAGCTTGTAAGTTAGAGCCACCTATTTTTGACCAATTGCATCAATTATTAATAATTGCTAGATTAAATTTGGTTATTTCGTTTAGCATCTATTTAAATTATTAAATTTTGGTAGGTGTAACCATTGATAGAGGGCTAATGATCTACATTAATGAATTTATCATAATCTCACGAGATCCACACAATTGGATTATAATTTGCGATTAATTAACGTTGTTATTCTAGGTTCTCATTGCCTCATATTTAACCCTACTAAAACTTGCGCTAAGTTTCATTCAAAAAGATATTTGTCCTATTGGACTGAATCGAAAAACCGCAGAGTTACTGCAGGTTTTCGGCCGAATAGGAAGTACTATATATGGTTACCCCCCATTTCACCCAATTTAAAACACCCAATTCCCATTTACCCAAACCTCATTCAACCCAATTCCCAGTTCTCCTATTCCAATTAACCCAATATTGCATACCCAAAAAGACTCAAATAGAGTAGAATTTGGTGGTTTTATTTATTTATTGTTTCATTCCATAAGGGATACACTAACTTGAAGTGTAAACCGCTCCAAAGAGGAAGAGACGTCCACCTAACCAAACCAAACCTAGCCTAACCTAAGATAACATAACAGTAGTGTTTTGGAAAAGGCGTACCATAGTTAGATGATTAAAAAAATATTACTAACCTACCTTAACCAAACCTAACCTACCTAACCCTAACCCGGAAAAAGGTATTGATACGTACTTTGTTAACAGAATCCAGTGGCTTTGAAAGAACTCTATCCTTCATAATCTCAACTGCCCTTTTCTTAGTGATAGGCAAATGGTATATGGGATGATTTTGCTCATTTTTGGCATAGCAAACGGTTTTATTAGCGGTCGCCGCTGTCACCTTGCATTCCATTATCGGGCATCGCCATTATTTGCGATCTTGAACTGTGCTTTTTATCATCATCATCTGGCCACGAATTTCGGGGGCATGTTTTCCTTTCGAAGTTTTCAGCCATTCGACTTCCATATTTAATAAGTTACACTGATCAACAGTCTCTTATTTACTTATTTTAAAATATTGATTTTTTAATGGAAAATACGAATTAATAAAATGGGTATGTTATTCTTGCCAAATTCCTGTGTTATCGCCTTTTGTCGCAAACGGGAATTGGGAGAAATACATTTGGGTGAATCACGAATATATGATTTGGGTTAAATTCTACCGATTTGGACAAATGAGATTGGGTGATATGGGGGGGACACCGTCGAACCTGGTATCGTTGGTTTTAAACTTTAATCAATAACTTTAAGCACAATGTGAACATGTTAACTGTATCAACTATTAATTAATATAATATTACCCTAGACAATTAAATTTTCAACCTTTAGATAAAGCTTCTAGTTTTAATTTAGTTAGTCTAAAAATAAAGAAATACTTTCCGCAATAGTATGAAATTTGTCATCCTTGTGAAATAATTTCTTTATGGTCTTAATTTATAAACTTAAGTACAAAATTATTATAAACCTTTACACAGTCATCTTTTGTTATCAATAAAAAAGGGAGAAGAGACCGAAAAAACCCCGTCTCCCCCCTTACAGTGGCCGCCATCTTGTAAGCCGTACTGGCTGCATACTCTCTGTCATTTTTATATATATGTTTCTGGCTAGGTTTGATGAAATAAGGAATAATCTTTATTCACTCGTAAGATAAGTTTGAAGTTTGACTGTAAATAAGTATAAATCCACGCATTCCATATTAATAATTCGTACGGTTGGTGAAATCAATAATTAAAATTCTTTTTCAGGGTTACCAAGCAATTACACGTTACACTGACAGCACTTTAAACCATACATCGCTTCGGGTTCGAAAATCACCTATGCTCGTGGCTGCTTTTAGCAGCACAAGGGTTAACAAGATGACCCAAAGGCTGGGTTCATAGTACCCATATCGTAAGGTACTAAACAGGCTATAGAAAATTTGTGTTAATAGCCCCTCGATGCGCTACTTTTTAACTGTGCTAATGTTATCACTCGCAATCCTGTGTTGAAATGATTAGGAGTACAGAAAATCTGAGTTAATAGCCCCTCGATGCCCTAAAGTAAAAATGATTACCAGTAATCCTTACTTTGATATTTTTAATTATTTATGTTATAATTGTAATATCTTGGAGCCACAAGTTAGTATATACTTTCTTTGCTTTTAAAATTTTCAATTTCTGACAAAAACACTTAACTAATGAACACCTCCTTAAGACTATTATAAAAATAACGTCAGTATACACTTGCGTTTGGTGTAAAAATCCCCTCGATCACTTGTATTGTTGAAATAGGGGAGCTGGATTGAAAGCGTAAAATTCTTGTTGTCGACGGGTGACAGAAATTTTAAAGGGAGTAGGAAACGTCCCATTTACATTAAGTCAATATCATAATCCTATGTCTCTCGCCTTAAATACATCGAGAAAACGTTAAACACAAATCACAATGCTAAACCTTACTAGTTCATTTAAAAGAAATACTTCAACTTACTATTATAATCCCCATCCTTTTAAAATACACGATCGTAAAATATCACCTCACCCAAATCCTCTTCCACTCACTCTCCCTTCAATGACGAAGGAAACATTTTATACTGCCAATGGCGGTAGTCTGTCACGACGGGCACTACAGCAGGCATCGTAGATGTACATCATACGATGTGGGTGAAAACGAATTGGCGGCTATTTGCGTGAAGCCGCCATTTCTGCACCTCAGAAATACCTACGCTCAACGGTGCCTTTAGCAGCACGAGGGTTAAAAATGAATTGGCATTTATTTGCTGAAGCCATAGGCCTGCCATTTCTGACGTCAGAAATGTCTGCTCTCTCATTTTAAAAATTTGCTCGTATAAAGTCAGGAAACTCGAACGACCAATATATATCAGCCAGTCTGTCGACTTTCTTAAATAAAGCAGACGATACTACGACCCCCTTACCTTTTGTAAAGGATCCGCACTCATTTTCCAAAAACAGTAAACACAATACAAAGTGCGCTAAAGCCGGTATCAGGTCTAAGAACGTGGCACTGTGACAACAAATTGGAATATGGAAATTTTCAGAGATTTTATTTCTCGAATGAGGTCTCTTGCTCATCTTTGTTCGGCACTTTAAATCCAAAGATATGGCGACATTTAATATATGTGGCAGATGTATCAGCATAATGACTATTTTTGTGGCTCTCCGTGAAAATATCCGTTTATCAGATGCCAATTTTGATGCCTATTTATGATTTGAATTTTTTAAAGGAAAGAGAAATGGATGGCGGTATGATTTTTGACCACCTGAAAACATATTCGATGTGAGTATAAATATGCTATTTTTAGTGACTCAACATTTTAAAAACAACCCGAAGTAGAGCTCCTACAGTTTAAAATGTTACTCGGGGTCAGAGTCAAGGTATCCCCCTCCCCCGCAAAACACAAAGAAAAGTCGGGATCGGGGTCGTAACGTCGGGGTAAGACAACGTAGTTTTCAGAATCGTAGAAAAAATATAAAAAACTTTTTCTTTGTATTTGGAAATTGGATTATTTAATAGTAAGGATGATTATTATTTACCTCTGATAGCATCAAATAGTAAGAATGATTATTATTTACCTCTGATAGCATCAGCTTGTAACTATAACAAGATTGCCCAACGACTGTGCTTTGAAATAAATTTTTTACACGACTCACTTGGGTCATTCTAAAGTATAATTCTTAAAAATACTCCTGAAACACAATCGTGAACCTAATTAAATTATTATCACAAGGGAAATGATCTAACATCAAGGTTATATATCACACTCTCTAGTTCAGAAAGTTGAGACGTTGAGAATTTTACCTTCCCAACGGAGCTCGCCTGAATGAAGAAAAAATTTCTAAAATCTAGGCCACGACCGAGCAAGAGCTTTCGAACTATGGAGAGTGAAGTGAAACAGGCGGGGCTAATTTTAGGCTGAGTAAGTTCAAGCATGAAGGATTCATTCACGTAGACGGTGTTTAAGTTTTTTATGGCGACGGCGTATCGTGTGGCGTGCTAAGGTTTTTAAAGAGAGTGATTAATTTGACAAAAGCCGTCAGAATTATTTTTTCAGCCTTGGGGACCAGAGTTACGGTGAAGATACCGACTCTTTTCACGATAGTGATTTGGGTTCCAATTTTAATGAGTCAATTAAAATTTCTGACCCCATGGCGTCCGGGGGGCTACCGGTACCTTCTCCTATGTCTCAGTCGAGCGTGGCTGCTTCTTCAGGCGCTAGCTATCAATATTAAACTCAGTTACAACTTCAATAAGTTGTACCACGTTGGCGACCCCAGTTACAAACTCAGTGAGTACAACTAAAGGAGCGCCATCTGCCGCTGAATTTCCAAACTACATCAAATGATGGCATATTTTATGGTAATGCAAAAACAGAACCAAACTCCTCTAGCAGCCTTAAAAACAGCTTTTCCATCCCCGACCTCAGGCAGTTTGCCCACACTATCGCAAACACCCGTTGTTAGCTCCCAAAGCGTTACCACTCCCTATCTGGCTTGTCCGGGTTCGGCAAGTGTAGCCAACTTAATCCAAACTTGGGAATGGTTACGTGTAGTGTGGCACCTCTTATCCCTAGTGCGCTTCCTATAGTTAACAGCGGCTCTGAGTCGAACGAGCACCTTGCGTCCGCCGATGAATAACGCGAATTGGTCTGCATTTCACATTGAAGGTGAGGTTAACTTAATTACCACGATAGCCGGGCGTACATCGAAGCCCGTCATTAGATAGCGATGTAATTTTAGGTTGGTATTTTGAGGAATTCACTCAAATTCACCCTAAAGCACACAATAGCACTTTTTTTTGGTACCGATCCTATGGAATATCCACTAGCTAGTATAGTCACACCCTCTAGGAATGCTTGCTCCACTTTAGGAGTTCTCCCTGAAAAACATAGCCCTTCAACGACAAATGGCGATAAAACTGAGCCTGTCCCTTTCGATAAAACTGATCCAGAAGCCTTGGGTTTATCCAACTCTACGAAAAACTCAACCCAGGTTGAGATTCAGACCCTAATTGAAAAATTACGAGAGTATTTTTTAGCGGGAAAATGATCTGGAGATTTTGCCTTGAGTATGGGGGGCTTTACTTTCTTCTAGGATGAGGGAAAACTTTCTTCTAGGATGAGGGAAAATGACCGGGGGATTTTGCCTTGAGAATTGGGGGGAGGGTTACTTTCTTCTAGGATGAGGGAAAATGACCGGGGGATTTTGCCTTGAGAATGGGGGCTTTACTTTCTTCTAGGATGAGGGAAAATTACCGGGGGATTTTGCCTTGAGAATGGGGGGCTATACTTTCTTCTAGGATGAGGAAAAATGACCAGGGGATTTTGCCTTGAGAATGGGGGGCTTAACTTTCTTCTAGGATAGGTGAAACGGACCAGAGGATTTTGTCTTGAGAATGAGAGGGGGGTTACTTTCTTCTAGGATGGGTGAAAATGACCGGGGGGTTTTGCCTTGAGCATATGGGAAAACGACCGGGGATTTTGTCTAAGGAGGGGTGTTTTATTTTTTTTTCAATAGTGGGGATTATGACCTGGGGTTTCGGTTTTGAGGGTATTTAGTCCGTATACCATTTCGAAGTAAATTTAAGATTCGGAACTAAAAATCCACTTGTATTTGTTTTAACTGCTGTCGTACTAACAATGTTACGATAGGCCTGGCAATAGAAAAGCTCGAAATTTCATACCAATGATCATTTGAAAATACAGAAATTGAACGTCCCAGCAATCGTAAATTTAAACATTATTTCTATGAATAAGTTAGTGTGGTGTGTAAGGATTTCAAACTAGTCTAGCTACGCGGCGTTGTTCGGGTGTAAAAATTGACTTAAACCAGGTGTTTGACAACTCTCAAATTCAAAATAACAATGCTTAACCAGGGTTTATTCATAAAACTAGTATGTTGCGGGTCTATAATAGGACGTCCCTAAGAGAGTGAATAACTAGACATTCGTAGACCCAGCCTCAGCTAATCCATATGTGAAGCCATACTCTATTGTTAATGGTCAAATTGGGTAACTAACTGTGACTGTGCATAAAGACTTAATAAACTAATAAACAAACTACCTTTTCAAATATAAGATCACAGCTACTTAAGAAAATACCGACTTTGAACCTTCACCTTACGGGTTATAGTTGGCTTGAGTAGACCGACCGTTCTGGTTATTCTTAAAATTCAGAACATTTATGTCTCCCTTTTAACATAATGAAAAGTTCAAGTTAGCTGGAACTTACTAATTCGTCATATCAACAAAAAGGTAGGTAGAAATACCCTATATGGGATTTTCTAGATATCTGGGTAAACGGTTTTCATTTTCACTTTTTGTGGAACTTAGAGGGTTCTCAATTTTATAAATTTAGACAAATTGAAAACTAGTCGTTACACCATCATATGCTGACTAACCGAAAATTCTTTCACTCAATACCCTCAGTATTTATGGGTGTACCTCATATGAGCAGTTCCCTATAGAGGAGTTCTCGAAAAAGCAACCGCGATTCCAAGAAAACCGTGGAGTTTTTCAAAACTGCTGTTTTAGAAATAGCGGCTGCTGTTTTGGGAAATAGCAGTGTTTGTGTTGAATTTTGAGCATTTCTCAACAATATAGTTGTATTCGTTGGTTTCAAAAACTTTAATCAGTAATGTGACCTACTAACGGATCGTGTTTATGATTTTTTAAAGTACATTTAAATATTGTACTATTCTTCAGGCTGTTATCAGTAAACAATAATTAGGAAAAGGCATATTAAAATTCAAGAAAGGTTATTTTATTTCGGAAGATGATAATTGTAAACAGTAGTATTTTAGAAAAGGCATATTATAATTCGAGAAAGGTTATTTTATTTTGAAAGTAGATAATTGTAAACATTTTTTGGAAAATGCATATTATAATTCGAGAAAGGTTATTTTATTTCGGAAGATGATAATTGTAAACAGTGGTTTTTTGGAAAAGGCATATTATAATTCGAGAAAGGTTATTTTATTTCGGAAGAAGATAATTGTAAACATTAATTTCTTTTGAAAAGGCGTAATATTGTTACACCATTTCCAAAATATTACAAACCAAAGTCTAACCAAAGGAAACAAAACCTAACCAAACCTGACCTAATACTATTTAGTTGAAATAATCAACTTTAACCTAACCAAATTATTTATATCTGACCTAGTTCTATTTGAGTTCATATAACCCAGCTGGGCAAGCTTACACCTTAATAAACAACTATGGTTTTTTGCATATATGGTTTTTGGCATATCTGTTTTTCCACTCGTTAAAGAACTGGTGTAACGGTACGCCGCGTTTACGAGAACCGCTGTATCGGTAATTTCTGTAATGGGTAAACAGCCATTTCGGGAACCGCTATTTAGAGAACTGTTGTTCTTAGGACCGCTTTTATGGAATCCGCTCATCAGGGAACTGCTCATGTGAAGGCTTCCCGTATTTATTGGCTTCTAACAACAACACCATGCACTAGTCTTTTGTGTATCCCACATACACACCAACCTATCTTTATTGGCTTCTAACAACCACTACTACTGGTCTTTCGTCTATACCACATAGACACCAATCTGCAACATTGGCTAATACTCCATCATCATCGTTAGGCTTAAGATGTACGCGCCGAGCGGCTAGGGTTACGAGAAACGTCTAGCCTCCCAATGGCAGGGCTTCCACCATCGGTTCACGCAAATGCGCATTTTCTTAATCCTAAACGTGAATCAATCGCCTTATATAAACTTAATTTACAAAAGTTCTGAAATAGGTGTTCGCTAGAAGTCAAACGTCAAACATAGCTATGTGTAAAATGATATTAGGAGTAAAGTTTCTTAAATCGACTCAACTATAGTTAATGTAAAATAAATAAATAATATCAGTTATATTTATTTAATTATTTAAGATAAACTTCTTTCTTTGAAGTGACGCAAGTGAGAGTTTATATTGAACGATTAATAAAGATTGCATCTGAATTGAAACTTTATACGCATATCAAAGTTAATATAGAACGAGTAATGAAGATTGCATCTGAATCGAAACACTACACGAATATCAAAGTTAATATAAAGCGAGTAGGATGATACGATGTCTTACAAAACGATAACAATTTCTTTTTGCAGAATTTTAAAAGAAAATATTTTAAATATGTTCGGCATTACGATTCTTTTAGTAGTTGTGAAGCTATAAAGCTCTGTCTCATCTCAATATTCCAGGAACATCTTTTGATATTAATGTTCCAAATTTGGTGTTTACTTTTTATTTCAGCTTTATTACATTTATATATAGTGTAAACGTAAGTTTAGACTCCACTAAATAATATGGATGTTAATACTTTATCTTTCCTTAAGTTTTGTTACGATATGGTCTATAAATTAAGATATAAAAATTGGCCTTCTTTCGTGTAATCATGAATCTATATAACTAGTTATATATAAATATATATAACTAGTTATAGATTCATGGAATAATTTTAGGAGGTCTTAACGGTTTAGAGTGAGCCGAATGTTCAAAACCAATTTAAGTGAGAGATATTAATACCTTTGAAGCAATTATTGTGGTTATGTAGTAAAAGAATTGACACTTTAACCTTAACAAATGAACTTGGCATATGTCACCAAATTTGTGATATTTATTTCCGGTTTTTCTCATTGGCTGATTGACCTTTGTTTAAAAAGTAATTTTTTTATTGAAAATGTAAGCCCACGTCTCGACTCGGAGAGGTTTATGTTGGTTTCCCAACTTGTTCGTAATAACGATGTCTTTAGTAGTTTTGTAGCTTTAAAGCTCTGTTTCATTTTGATATTCAAAGGATATTTTTTAATATTATTATTTGGAATGGATGTTTATATATTACTTAAGCTATACTACATCTGTATATAGAATAATCCTTGCTATAGTGATTACAAGAACAAAATTTGGCCTAGACTTCGTCAGGTAAATCAAGTATTATCCGTTATAGGCTTAGTGAACCAAAGAGGAAAGAATTGAGACCCGAGATGAAGTAAACTATGGGTTTTTATTTTCTTGTCTGTAATGAAGAGACATTAACGGTTCAGAGTGAGCCGATAGTTAAGTACACGTTTAAATAATAAGGTCTTGATTTTATAATAGAAGTAAGCACCATGGTGGCAGTTAGATCAGTGAAAGGGCTAATTGTAATCGGGTTGTAGCTTTGGAGTTTTCATTCTTGTAATGGTGCGCATTGACTTTCATTGCGTCTAACCACAAATCAGCTTTGGTGGTATTTAACGTTAACACTCGTGTTGGCAAACTAATAATATCGTTGAGGTTAAAAAAGACAAAAGTGTTTATACCGCAAACCAGTTTTGAATGTAGCTATGAGAATATAGGGTTAACAGTTGAGGCGTAGACAATTGGGCCTTTTATAACACATAAAGGTTATATCTCTCCTAAAGTTATAAACTTCATTTCCTGTTTTTTAGTCCATTGACTATTTTCCATGTGTCCAAGACGTAACTTTATTGGATGTAAAATGTGTTCTGTTTTACTGTATATTCGCTATAATTGGAATACTGCTTTAATAATTCGTAAATTTTTACTTCCAAAAAAAATAAAATTATTTTATATCTAGGTTAATAAGTTTGCAATTGAAGTCCTCTTGACTCGTAGAGGTCGAATTTTGGTTTTACCAACTTGTTAAAATTGTAAATCAAAAACACCTAGCATGTTTTCGTTGAAGAGAAGGCCGAAACCCCAAAAAACCCATCCTCGTGTGTACGAGCGAAAGCTCCGGGTTTGGTCCCCACGAGACCCCAGATAGAAAACACTCATTATATTTTTTAGTTTGAAAAAAATTCTACTAAGACTTTTTAAACGTTCCCAAACCGGCTCATTATTTCCTTACGGATAATAATATAATTTAAATGTTAACTTAACAAGTCATTTTGTAGCGAGGTGATTCATCTAGGCTATGATTCCCTTAACTTAATTCCCCACCACATGCCCGCGAAAAGCTCTTATCGAGCAAAGTTTCGCCAAGTTGTCAATTTTTGGTTACCGGTGCCTATTTAGTATTCCTAATTTTGCCTTAACAAAAAGTGATATCCAGTTTACACACACACATTTCTTACTTTATCTGCAGTTCAAGCGTAGGTCCAGAGTTAATCCCCGACTCTAAATTACACCCAGCGTCTCATTGGTTCTTGTAAACTTACTTCAGCGCGACGCGAAAGACGAAAATTACTGACGACTGAGGAGAGGCGAAATAGCCGGGGCTCCTTTTACGTTCCCTCTTGTATTTTGAAAGGGGGACTGAGACTAAGTCGAGCGAATACTTAGGCATCTTGTACCTTCCCCCAAGTAAACTAAATATCCCTTCTTGGCCTAACCTAAAACGATACTTTTATTCCCTCGCACACATATTTCGAAATAATAACTTTAAACTAACTAGTAAGAAAGAATTATTATTAGTTAATTCATTGTTTCTTTGTAGGTTTGACGAATTCAAAAATCATCTCTTCCTTGGTGTAAGATAATTTTAAGTATGACTGCAATCCAAATCCAAACATTTAACTTTTTTTAAAGAAATGGTGTCGTTTTACTCGCCTTTCAAACCGAAGTTTGAACCGTACACCGCTTCCGATGCAGTACGATTATTTTACAACGTTAACAACAAATCCGTATATATCAGATGTTTGCTCTGATATATATGGGGCATTTAGCTTAGAGGTACGTTTTTATGTTACAGCAACGAAAATAAAAAAGCAACTTGGTTTGTCTTCAAATTATCAGTAGTAACTCTTGAAAATCATTTCCTGGTATTCTACCTGTGAGGTAGTTTGAAACACGATGAATGAAAGATCCATTGAACACCAATGTTCAACTGTTCTTTTAGCATTCTATTGCATTGGCCTCGTAAATGGTCAAATATTCTGTCTAGAGAAAGTTGTGTCTCAACTAGTGGCTTATAAACTTTTTGAATTAAACAAGATGGCCTAATTATAATTTTACACGGCTCACGTAACTCCCGATATAGTTGACCTATGCATATAACCAGAAGAATGATGACACTTTGTATTCTCTTAATACTTTAGTTATGCATGTAACGTAATTCATAAAGGCGTGTTGCCAAATAGTTACACGCTGATAGAATAATGATGAGGGAACTATTAAGCGCGTATGTGATTCGGTTAAGATACTGTGCTCCAAATCTTCCGGTGTTGGGAAGAATGACGTTACATTTACCCCGCTTTGTGGTACACTTCTCTCGAGGATAAGTAAGTTATTCTTGTGCTATAATTAAAAAACATTTCTGAAACACATTCGTGTATCCACCTAAAGTAATATTTGTCCAATAATATTACTGAAACGAAATTGAGCACCCCACTAAAGCATAATTTTAAAATCCATACGACACAAATAGTGTGTCTGAAATGAAATTTTGGATCCCCTAAACCAGAACGCACAATGTTCGCAAACCGCTAACTCTATTTAACGAAACCTAACCCAAATTGCTATGTAATGATTCAAATTTAACTTCTGGTCTTTCTCTCTGCACATCTTTGGCTCACAAACGGACTGGCAACACTGGAGTGAAAACTCTGTATCGACTCCTACAACAAAAACGAACTGTGGGGACAGTATTGAATTTGAACTCGCTGGACATATTTTTGGATCACATGATATGTGACCTTAGGCAGTGCGAAATACCCGCCCAGATAGGTATATACGCCCGTTTACTACAGTTGATTATAAAATGCACTTAATCCAGACGGCCGATACCTTTCTCCGGTATCAATGAAGTCGACGCAAGAGAGTTCAAATCGTTACCCTCCTTAACGCAATTCGGAGTCACGCGGGAAAAAAATCGGTTGGTGAATGGACAAGAAATCGTCAAGCGAATGGACTCGAAATCGGCTGGCGAATGGACACGAATTTGGCTGGCGCATGGACACGAATTCGGCTGGCGCATGGTTCTTATCCATGCAAAAAAATAGTTATTAAAAATATGGTCTAGCCAATAATTAAGCCACATCGTTTACGTACTCTCGCTATCGCTACTAAAATAAATATACTTCTAGTGAAATATACCGGTCAGGGGGAATAATGTTTCAATGGCTGCTTGGCAATGTGAATCACATGTCGCCAACGCCCGTTAATTATTTAATTTCTAATACTATTACTACTACTCGTTAAAACTATTAGTCCCATAACTAAGAAGAAACCAAAACATCTATGGGCGAAATTACCAAAGCGCTCTTCTATAGAATCCTTGCCGTCTCGTACCGCTTCTATCCTATATCTATCTATATCCTATTCCTCTCTCTTGGCATTTCAAATATGCGTTTTACAAATTATGTTTATGAAAAGTTACAAGTCTTTAACTACAGTCATGAATGATTACCTTTTATAGCTACGTACTATTGCCAAATAGTCTCTCTAAAATACCAGCAAAATTAGGTATCATGATCACCAAAGCTCTTGACACTTTTTGACTCGAGACACTTTTACAGATCACAACATCATTGGTCGAATAGTGATTTTTATGGTTTGAAAAGGACGGTACTTTTCATAATTATTTGCATTTATAATGAGCATTCCGGTGGCCCTCCAGCGCCATCTAGTTTTCAAAAACGCCCGATTTAAAGTGCGACCTTCCACCTTAAAGAATAACTTTAACGGTTGCATATGTCAAGCTAAAGATTCAATGCTAATATCTGCAGGCAGTCTTGGATTTGCATGTTTTGCCAAGATTGTTTTTTTCCAAGAGCTTTCCATATTACATAAACTGATTATCTTCAGGAATCTGAAAGATTTCAACGATATTTTCGAAGCCTTCTCGTAGATTATTTTTTACATCGATAACTGACAAGCGTAATAAATCTTATTCCTACTAAATTAAGGAAAATTGTAATCATTATTTTAATTTTATATTTTAAATATTGATTATTATAATGAAATTTAGGTAATCGGAACTTTTAAAGGCTTAACACTTAAGTTTTGAGCTGATTTCAGGTTTACAAGTGGGGACCTAAACAGTCTTCCAACCTTATATCTGGGGACATTTGTGTATAAATTATTAGGTTTTAAATTAGTGTCAAAGCCTATATGGTTCAATCAAGTATTTCAATTTCATTTTTCACACTCGATAAATTTACAAGTGGGGACCTTCACCGTCATTTCAACAGACAAGTGGGGTCTTTTAAACACACATTTTCTAATTTCATGTATATTTTAATTTTATAGTTTAAATATTGATTATCAGAATGAAATTTAGGTAATCGGACCTTTTAAAGGCTTAACACTTAAGTTTTGAGCTGATTTCAGGTTTACAAGTGGGGACCTAAACCGTCTTCCAACCTTATATCTGGGGACATTTGTGTATAAATTATTAGGTTTTAAATTAGTGTCAAAGCCTATATATTTCCATCAGGTATTTCAATTTCATTTTTCACACTCGATAAATTTACAAGTGGGGACCTTCACCGTCATTTCAACAGACAAGTGGGGTCTTTTAAACACACATTTTCTAATTTCATGTATATTTTAATTTTATAGTTTAAATATTGATTATCAGAATGAAATTTAGGTAATCGGACCTTTTAAAGGCTTAACACTTAAGTTTTGAGCTGATTTCAGGTTTACAAGTGGGGACCTAAACCGTCTTCCAACCTTATATCTGGGGACATTTGTGTATAAATTATTAGGTTTTAAATTAGTGTCAAAGCCTATATATTTCCATCAGGTATTTCAATTTCATTTTTCACACTCGATAAATTTACAAGTGGGGACCTTCACCGTCATTTCAACAGACAAGTGGGGTCTTTTAAACACACATTTTCTAATTTCAGGTATATTTTAATTTTATAGTTTTAATATTGATTATTATAATGAAATTTAGGTAATCGGACCTTTTAAAGGCTTAACACTTAAGTTTTGAGCTGATTTCAGGTTTACAAGTGGGGACCTAAACAGTCTTCCAACCTTATATCTGGGGACATTTGTGTATAAATTATTAGGTTTTAAATTAGTGTCAAAGTCTATATGGTTCAATCAAGTATTTCAATTTCATTTTTCACACTCGATAAATTTACAAGTGGGGACCTTCACCGTCATTTCAACAGACAAGTGGGGTCTTTTAAACACACATTTTCTAATTTCATGTATATTTTAATTTTATAGTTTAAATATTGATTATCAGAATGAAATTTAAGTAATCAGTCCTATTTCTAGCTTAACACTTAAGTTTTGAGCTAATTTCAGGTTTACAAGTGGGGACCTAAACAGTCTTCCAACCTTATATCTGGGGACATTTGTGTATAAATTATTAGGTTTTAAATTAGTGTCAAAGCCTATATGGTTCAATCAAGTATTTCAATTTCATTTTTCACACTCGATAAATTTACAAGTGGGGACCTTCACCGTCATTTCAACAGACAAGTGGGGTCTTTTAAACACACATTTTCTAATTTCATGTATATTTTAATTTTATATTTTAAATATTGATTATTATAATGAAATTTAGGTAATCGGACCTTTTAAAGGCTTAACACTTAAGTTTTGAGCTGATTTCAGGTTTACAAGTGGGGACCTAAACAGTCTTCCAACCTTATATCTGGGGACATTTTTTGATTATACACTTTCAAGATCCACGCAGTGACTTCATTGAAAAGTGGGGACTTTCACCTAGCGACATCTATATCTGAAATTTGAAAGTAATCTGGAATTAAGGTCCCCATTTATGCGGTGAAAATATCGGTATGGTCCCAATTAACCCAAAACCATTTCTCCCAATTCTCACTTAACCCAAAAATATTTTGGTTCCCATTTAAACCAAACGCGTTTCTCCCAATTCCCACTTAACCCAAAAACTTTTTAAATCTAGATTTTTTTAAGTATAAAATGGTTATATCTTTCTTTTTTAATTCTTAAGTGTAAAATCGTTGTACATTTGTAAATTTTTTAGATGGGCACAAAAAATTATTAGATTAATTAATTTTTTTAGTTTTCGTATATAATGGGGTTACAAATATGCGATTGTTGTATTGGTGTTTGATTTCGTCACTATCAAGATGGAGTGGGTTAAAACCTCGAAGGATCGACTTGTTCCGGTTATTGGTGGGCAAACGATGATGTTGAAGAACACCGCTAATGGTAGAAAATACTGGCGTTGCCCTTTTGGCGAGTGCAAGGTTACGGCAGGTAGCGATGATCAGATTATTCTTTATGTGAAAAACCAGCATAACCATGGAGTTAATCATTTGGAAGTTGTGAAAAAACGGGTCCTACAGAAGTTGAAGAAAGAAGTCGCAGACAACCCATTAAAATCTGTTTTGGAGGTATAAACTGTTTTTGCCTGTATTAGCATTATTATTGATCTCCATGATTCAACAGATTCACAGTGAAGTTCGGGCAGAGTCAATTAATGGAGCCGAGAATGAAGATATAGTTCGTCAAGCTTTCCCTAGTCATTATCAGTGCAAGTCATCTTTATATCGGAAACGTGCTGAAAATCATCCTAACAACCCATTAACTCGTGGAGCTATCGAACTCGTCGGTCAGTGGACAAGGACTATATCTGAGCATAATTTTCTGTTATTCAACGAAGGCGACGAAGATAAGATACTCATTTTCGGAACTGATCGGATGGTTGGGAGAATCTGTTCTGCTCAACGCATATGCATGGATGGAACATTCAAAGCTTCACCAGCACTATTTTATCAACTCTTTACATTGCACTGTATCGTTGAAAAAAAAATATTACCTCAGCTATTTGTATTGCTACCAGATAAATCTCGCGAAACTTATGATCGTATGTTTCGCGCCATTCAAACAATCGCCGCAATCCGTGGTTTATCTTTCAGCCCTGCAGAATTCATGGTGGACTTTGAACAAGCTGTTGTAGCTTCCATTCAAGGTATATTTCCTGTTGCACGAATAAGGGGATGTTTTTTCCATTTTGCGCAAGCAATCTGGCGAAGAGTTCAAGTTCGTGGTTTCGTCGACATTTTCAACAGCAATTCCGAGTTCGAGATGTCTATTCGAAGGATGATAGGACTGGCTATGGCTCCGCTACAGCAAATAGATGATCTTTGGTTGTACATGGAGGGGAAAGCACCAGCAATTCCACAGTACAGAGTTATGGCCGATTATTTCGTTAATATTTGGCTGGGAGAAAACACTTCTCGATATCAAAGATCAATGTGGTGCCATGGTGACAACGCGGATGCAAGAACGAACAATGATTGTGAAGGCACACATAACAAGTGGAACAAAGCATTGAAGGTCCCTCATCCCAACATCTATGAACTCATACAGTTTATGAAAAGAGAAGAGGTCCATCAAGAAATAGAAATAGACTCCATGAGCCGTCTTCACCCTGTTAGACCACCTCTAAAAAAGTACCGCGATCTTGAGAACAAACGGAATATTCTGAGAGAACAATTGGACACCGGCGCTAAAACACCCGAAGAGTTTTTGGAGGCAATAAAATTTGGTTTTAATTTAGAATAGTAAAATGTATAAGATACTTATTTTAATTTTGGGAGAAATAAATATTTGGGTTAAAAATCATTGGGAGAAATAATTTTGGGTAAACTGGGATTGGGATAAGTAGCGTTTGGGAGAACTATTTTGGGGGAAATGGGACTAAATCGAAAATATCGTGTGTTTTCAGGTCCCTACATATAAATGTCTTGGGTTCTTTTTCCACAGCGAGTGTTTAATTATATGCTTTACGGCGCTCAACTAATTATGAAATCCTCTTTTTAATGAACTATAGTTAATTGGGTCCTCAGATGTCAATCACTCCTTACCGGTCCCCAAGTGTCAATCGTGTGCCCGTATGGGTGTGTCTGTGTCTGTCTGTTGTTATTGACTTACACCCCAGGGGACCGTGTTCGCAGTTTCCGAATTGAAGCACATGTGTTCGCTATTTCCGGACCGTATTCACAGTTCCCGGAAATTTCAAAACTTGAATCTATCCACAAATCAACTGGCCACTATCACTTCATCTGAGTAGTCAATTGTCTATTCTACATGAATACCAATCTGTACTTATTGGCTTCAAACACCACCATTTTGTGGTCTTTGTCCATTCCACATAGACACCAGTCTGTACTTACTGGCTTCTATCACCATCATTTTCTGGTCTTTGTTTTTGTCCATCCCACATGGACGCCAGTTTGTACACCTGGCATCTAACACCACCATCTTCTGGTCTTTGTTTTTGTCCATCCCACATGGACACCAGTCTGTACACCTGGCTTCTAACACCACCATCTTCTTGTCTTTGTTTTTGTCCATCCCACATGGACACCAGTCTGTACACCTGGTTTCTACTCCTTAAGTTTAAGACATACGCGGCGATCGGCCAGGGTTACGAGAAACGTCCGGCCTCCCAATGGTGGGGCATCCACCAAAGGTTCACGCAATTGCGCTGTTCTTATCCATAGCTGCGATTCGACACCCTTATATACTACCTATTTGATGAAGGCGAAGCAACCGGCGTATGCTTCATTTCAAACGCCAATATTAGTCAAGTCTCTCAAGAATGTTTAATTGTTCTTTTTCAAAACGATGTAACGCTCAATAAGGCGAACAACTATCGAAGAAAATATTTAATATTAATTATATTTATTTTAATATTTAAGATAATCATGTCTCTCAACTCAAAATTTATACGGAAAGGGTAAAACAGCAGTCTATGTGTTTGTCTATATGTGTCCGTCCGTTGTAACACTAGTGCGCTGCGTTAGAAGTTCGTTTTGTTTTGATGTGTAAAGAAATCCTTCAGAACCTTAATATTCCCGTTTTCCATAATATAAAATGAATATGTGGAAATATTTTTCGTAATTATGATGCATTTAGTACTTTTGTAGCTTTAAAGCTCCGTTTCATTTTGATATTCCAAAGATTTTTTTTAATATTATTATTTAAAATGGATGTTTATATATTACTTAAGCTATACTACATCTGTTTATAGCATAATCCTTTCTAAAGTCACAGTGAATACAAGCACAACGCTGCTATGCTGGTAAAATGAACTTTTATTTGTCAATAGGTCTAGTGAACCAAAAAGTAAACGCTTGGTTTTCGTTTCTGTAATGCAGAGACATTAACGGTTCAGAGTGAGCCGAAAGTTAAATACACTTTTAAATAATTAGGCTTAGATTTTATAATCATGGTGGAAATCTGGGCCGCGTTCAGCAGAGCCCAGCGCTGCTAGCAGTGTCCTACATAACGGGATTTTGTTTTTGAATTTTGACGTCACGGTGCTTAGCGCTGAGCTAGCGCGGTCTTCAAAATAAATAGTCGGCTTTTTGGATAACGTGACGTAAAACGCGTAGTTCTCAGCTTGGCGAAAAAACCATGGAGGAATTAATACAAATAGCTTAATGGGACTATAGCTATTTAATTGGCGTGAAACCAGTTGATCACGCGAGAATTTTAAGAGATATGTTATTTTCTAATTTTAATTATAAAAGTTGTTATCTATCTCTATAAATATGTTATCCTACAATTTTTGTTAAGCCTTGGTACCTTGCACGCTTTATTGCGCTAGCGTCATTTATAAAACGCCGATGACCGGAGAAAAGCTATGACGACAGAGCTCACCGGTAAACATTTCCAAAATCCGCTGTCTTTTTTGGTGATCTCTGCTGAACGCAGCTCAGACCAGTGAAAGGTCTGATCGTAATCGGATAATAGCTTCGTGTTTTCATGCTTTTTATGGTACGTATTTACTTTCTGTGTGTGTAGCCACAAATAAGCTTTGGTGTTATGTAACGTTAAGTCATGTTGTTAAACTAAGAAAATCGTTGAGGTGAAACGAGAGGATAGTGTTTACATGCCAACCCTGTTGCGAATATGGCTTTGAACATAGAGGGCATACAGTTGAGGAGTAGAAAATTGGGCCTTTACAAACACGTAAAGGTAATATCCCTCCAAAGTTTTATCTCTTCATTTCCCGTTTTTCCCCCATCAAATGATTTTAATGTGTACAAGTATATCATTATTTGATGTAAAATGTCGTCTGATTTACAGTATATTTGCTATGCTTTGTATACTGCTTTAATATTTCATAAACATTTCCATATCTGGGTAAATAAGTTTGTAAGTAGTCGTCTTGACTCGGAGAGGTAATATTTTGGTTTTCCCAACTTGTTTGGTAGGTGTAATGCAATTAAATTTTATTATAAATAACGTTTTTGACATGTACCCGAATGGGAACTATTTTTGACCTCTATAGTAGGAATTTGTCTTCTTTCACTAACAGGTTTATTTTGGCAAATTGAATATAGCAATACATGGACAGTGTACTTTAATAACTTCATTGACTGTCAAAACACCACATAGCAGAGGAAGGATAACTGGATAAAACATCAGGGATCACAGATAGGTTAAATGATGTCAATCTTGGTTGGAAGAGATCAAGAAGGTATTGAGCATCTTGAAAGGCGATATATCATGAAAGACTGCTTCGGCAATGGAGAGCATTAAAACTGGAGGATAAATGGAGGTGGAATCACTTACGCCCATGAACTCCTGAAATGTACCTTTATTCCCAGGTTTGAACTTGACATTTGTCAGTATGCCGTAAATTGTTAGCTATCTTATACTCGATTTCAGATATATAATATAATAATTAAACACAAGAATATGTTGACCCCCTATTTCCTATCCATTCAAATGTTTAAGCTTTATTGTCGTAATTCATTTTTGCGTGGCATCGTCTCTTAAATACACTGGGGTGCACGAAACTTTGAAGACGGATCCCTTAGATCAAAAAGGTAGCCAATGCGAGATGAAAATATATCCATAGAATCATAAATAAGCTTACTACTTCTTAGAGTGGCTCAGTTTAGAATCGAAACTTGGCTGAGGAAGGACCGCGGTCCGAAAGCTTCCATAGTAATAATTTTTAAATTGTAAATAAACGTAAAAAGTTTAAAGTTCCATGAAGAAGTAGTCCTTATTAAAAACAACAAAATTAGAAATATAAAACACCAACGATCCAAAATTTAATATCTACGATGAACACATTTTACTTAGTGATTTAACAATAAAGGGGTAGCCAATAAATAAATAATTAAAGTTTAAATTGAAACACGTTTTTAGAATAGAACATGCAAAATGAAAGTCATATAAAATATTTTGCGATTTCAGTAATGCTTCGTGATATGTTGAAATGTGCAATTGGAAATATAAATATGAGGAATCTTCATTTAAAACTGCAACATAGATGATCAATAAAAGCCTTTTTTAATATATAGGATTTTAGGTTGAATACATAATTTCAATTGGTCCTATTTGAAATGAATATTAATACAATCTTATAACGATAATTTATAAACAAAAATTCTCAAGAACATATGCACATGAATTCCAGTCCTCCTTCAACCTAATACCATTCCAACAGACTCATACCATTGCCTACATCAGATAATAATACCATAGATATGCATTCAGTGGTCGTCAAATACAATTGTCTTATAGATATTGAAAATAAGAGACAAATTTACATCGAGAATTCTACGTGATAAAGTTAAAATAAACTCAGTTCTTTTAAATAATGTTACTAAACTGTTTTTGAGTAAGAGCTCATCGTTCAGTCTCTACATAGGTTCCTCTCCGTTACTTATTTTCCTATATTTAATACTTTATTACCATAATATTAATTAGTTAAGTTTAATTTGTTTATTTTATACATACCTTTAAAGAACTCACCTCATAATTGTATCGGCTCAAACCACATACTCCTTGGTAGTTTATGGTTGCAACAACAACGCCAGCCTTTTGTATTAAAGGGATACCTTAGGGTAAAGCATGCTCGACTAATAAAAGTGTGAATACCTTAATATGTAAGTTGGTTATAACACTTCAAAGTTGGCAGATATCCTTAGAGGAATTGCCCACCCAAGATCATTCTTCATTGCCAGTGTCAATGATAGAAGTGTCATTAACACAAAAGCATATGAATATTTATATTTGTTAGACATGTCTGCAACATTATTTACCAGTTGAATATAAATGCAATAGTTGCTATATAAAAGGTACAAGAATTTCTTGCGCTGTTGGTGCTTTGATTATAAAATAGCTACAGTTCATGGTGCCAAGTGCAAGGGAAGATGGCTGTGACAGTCAGGGAATATATTAAAACGAATCAGGCTTTCATGACCCATAACGAGTAGGCAATCATATTTGTATAAAAACACAATTATCTTGGTCATGCCCTATGAATGAAAAATTTCTTCGCTATGGGTTGGTGCGTCATTTCTTGTTCCTATCAGGCTATCATTTACTACCGTGGCTCTGATGGGTATACTCCTATTAGCCCAGGACTTTTAGGGTTTGACCTAGAACATTTGAACATAAAGATGAAAATTGGTACATGTGTTGTTTTTGACCCAACAAAAAATATACTAAAAGTCCCCTGCTGTAGAGCGCGAGCTTTCGCCGCCATCTTGGAAAATGGCCGCCTGGAATGCCAGCTGCAATGTATTCAACGTTCTTCTTCAAAAATTATGAAAATTGGTACACATTATGATTGGAACGACATGAACATCATGGCCAAACTTTACAGCTCTGTATTCAATAGTTTAGTCGCCATATTGTAAAATGGCCGCCGTTAATGCTAGGTACAGTATATTTCACCATGTTGTTGGAAAATTATGAAAATTTATAGGTGTTACAATCAGAGCTGTGTGAACCTCATAGTAAAATATTGAAGCCATTAATCAGATAGTTTGGCCGCCATGTTGGAAAATGGCCGCCATCAATGTCATATAGATACAGTATATGGTTCAAAAATTATGAAAATTGGTAATAATTATGCTTAAGACCGTCTCAGCATCATACTTGAATATTGAAGACGTGCTACTGTTAGTTTGGGTGCCATCTTCGAAAATGACTGCTGGAAATGCTAAATATATTTCAAATATATAAATCTTTTTCAAATTCCTTTTTTGAATAGATGATTTTCATTAACGTAATAAACAACAAAAAATGGATATTTCGAAGTCGAAATTATCGACGCCATCTTTAAAAATGGCCACATGAAAATCATTGCCCTAAATTCTGAAAGAAAGAAAAGTTATTCTAAGCTGTTATTCTCAACATGTTGATTAGAGAATATGATTTAATATGGGGTTTATACATTCTATTGTTGTTTAAGATTAGAATTTAGACAGATCTCTAGCATTTCATACATATTCATCGTCGTCCTGAAGATTTTTCATAATAATTGCATGTCATAACCCTTGATTAGGCGCTACACATAGCCTGGGGCCTTATCAGCGCCCCTTCCCATCATATTCCAAATTGAACCTGCGGAACTGCCCTCATGGCATACGGGATCGGCCAGTGGGACCGACAAACGCTACTTGAGCAGGTGACAGAAGCTGGACACCGTCAGCGGCGAGCCCAGTCAGGAGGTGGTCGGTGACAGGGATGGATTAAGGCAGCAGAAGACTCGAGGGGACGGGGAGTTCTCTCCAAGCACAACAGTGCCATACGGCCCAAACAAATAGTGTATCCGCGACCCCTAGAGGGCTGCCAATAGCGGAGGCGAGCCATGGCAACACCTGAGCGGGGGCGAAGCGGCCCAGCAAAACCTTCACGGAATGGGGCAAGGAACGGTCTGAACCAAGGGCGAACCCAAGGAACTCCCGAACCGTCACGCCGAACTCGGGCCCCCTCCGCCACGATAAGTCCTTTGAGTTAAAAAGGTTAAGAGAACATTTCTTTCATTTACGTGCTGTAACTGGGTGTGGTTATGATAAGGCGTGGTTTAAAGTAATGACAGATAATCAACATCTTACAAATTTGTTGCGCTTTTTTAATGACCATATTGCATCTAGGGAAGCCATAGCTGCTGCCGAAGAGAGATTTCTTTTCACTTTTTTTAGGGTGATAATTGACACGTCACGCTTCAACTATCTAGAAATTACACGTATAATGGAACCGTTGTCACATATACTGTCAAGTCCTCATTTGATCTCCAGCAACCGACACCGCAAAACTACATTTTTTTCCGAGCGTATCTTCAAGTCCAAAATAGCTAGGAAACGATTTAATCCCATTCACACCATTCTCCTTCCGGCATCAGATGATTTTGTAACACTCATTATTTGTACCTGCAGTCTGCAGAACATCTTGTATAAAGAACTGTGAATGCAGACGATCTGGATTAGCTTGCTGGGCAATGTGTGGTCATTGTCAAGGTATTAGCCGTAATAAAAAATCTTCAGGATGACGAGAAATATGAACGAAATGTTAAAAATGTGTCTTAAATCTAATCTTTAACGACATTAGAATGTATATACCCCATATAAAACGGTTTTTCATAACCAAATCCGAGTAATATGGCTTTCCTTTTCTTTTTTCCTGACTTTAGGATAGTAATATTTCAGGGACCATTTTTGAAGATGGGTCGATAATTTAGACTCGAAAATAGTTATTTTCATGGCGTTTCATACGTTCATGAAAATCATCTTTTCAATAAAAAAATATCGAAAAAATTTATATATAGGTAATATATTTGGCACTTCGAGCAGTCATTTTCGAAGATGGCGCCCAAACTATCAGAAGCACGTCTTCAATATTCAAGTATGATATTTAGACGGTCTTCAACATAATAATTACCAATTTTCATAATTTTTGAACCATATACTGTATCTAAATGGCATTGATGGCGGCCATTTTCCAACATGGCGGCCAAACTATCTGTCAAATTGCTTCAATATTTTACTATGAGATTCACACAGCTCTGATTATAATACCTATCAATTTTCATAATTTTCCAACAACATTGTGAAATATACTGTACCTAGCATTCACGGCGGCCATTTTCCAATATGGCGACCAAACTATTAAGCACAGAGCTGTAAAATTTTGCCATGATGTTCATGTGGTTCCAATCATAATGTGTACCAATTTTCATAATTTTTGAAGAAGAACGTGGAATACATTGTAGCTGTAATTCACGGCGGCCATTTTCCAAGATGGCGGCGAAAGCTCGCGCTCTACTGCAGGGGACTTTTAGTATATTTTTTGTTGGGTCAAAAACAACACATGTACCAATTTTCATCTTTATGTTCAAATGTTCTAGGTCAAGCCCTTTTTTGGCCTATCTGTCCTGGCCTATATTGGATAGAATCCCGTTGGACCGAATTCAGATTTCTAAAATTGTAGCCAAATTTAAAACAATTTATAGCCCAAGGAGCGATTTTCTGCTGAATGGGAATATTTATATGGAAGAGCTTTCGACTGAATGGGATGGGTTTACACATATAAAATCATAGCGTTTTCCTTGAGTTGACGAGCTCCAGTAGCGCAATGGATTAAGTGATTTAAATGATCGAAAAAGTTAAGCAGCAGAGAGTGCCGTCAGTACTTGGGAGGGAGATCTGTTTCGTTAGGTAAGGTTAGGTTACGTTAGGTAAGGTTAGGTTACGTTAGGTAGGGATAGGTTAGGGTTAGACAATTTCAAAAATGAAAGTTATTTACTGAAATTTATTGAAGAATGTTATTGTTGAACATACATATTATTTGCTGCAATATAGAAGTTTTAAAAGAATATCAATTTTATTGTCTGGTTAGGTTAGGTTAGGTTACGGTTAGTAATATTTTATATTTTATAATTCATTTAACAATGTTACGCCTTTTCCAAAATATTGATGTTTAGCTTCATTGACTTCTAAAATAATTTGCCTTTTCCAAAACATTACTGTTATGTTAGGTAAGGTTAGGTTAGGTTTGGTTAGGTTTGGTTTGGTTAGGTTAAGTTAGGTTAGGTTAGTAATATTTTATATTTTATAATTCATTTAACAATGTTACGCCTTTTCCAAAATATTGATGTTTAGCTTCATTGACTTCTTAATTAATTTGCCTTTTCCAAAACATTACTGTTATGTTAGGTAAGGTTAGGTTAGGTTAGGATATGTTTGGTTAAGTTAGGTTAGGTTAAGTTAGGTTAGGTTAGCAATATTTTATATTTTGTAATTCATTTAACAATGTTACGCCTTTTCCAAAATATTGATGTTAAGCTTCATTGACTTCTCAAATAATTTGCCTTTTCCAAAACATTACTGTTATGTTATGTTATGTTAGGTTAGGTTTGGTTTGGTTTGGTTTGGTTTGGTTTGGTTTGGTTAGGTTAGGTTAGGTTAGGTTAGGTGAGGTTAGGTTAGTAATATTTTATGTTTTATAATTCATTTAACAATGTTACGCCTTTTCCAAAATAATAATGTTTAGCTTCATTGACTTCTTAAATAATTTGCCTTTTCCAAAACATTACTGTTATGTTAGGTTAGGTTTGGTTTGGTTTGGTTTGTTTAGGTTAGGTTAGGTTAGACAATTTCCAACAATGAAAATTAATACTAAAATTTATTGAAGAATGTTATTGGTGAACATAAATATTATTTGCTTCAATAACAAGAAGTTTAATTAGAAAATCAATTGAAAAATAGGAATGAAAGGAAAATTCATGATTGGAAAACCGCCCAAATTGCGGTATTCGGTCTAATGGGATTCGGTCGAACAAGACATTCGATCCAATGGGATTCGACCCAATGGTAGACAATCCTCTGTTGCTTGAAACTTATCTTACAAAACCAAAATGTAAGTTAATAACAGAAACAAAACCATTCTTTACTACTTACTACAGAGGACTTTCGTTGTCATAAGCCTCGGTCGAAATTCTTTCGAGCTCAGGCAGTGTTCGATTTCATTTTTTCACAAAACAAAGGCATACTTTTTAAATTATAGGAACGCAAACCCTTATATTTTGTAAACTAACAGTATTTAAAACAATAATTTAGTTGTCTTTCTTTCAAAAGTTAGCAACACCAAGAAAAATATAGTCCATAACCGCCATTAGCAACGACGAAGTGCAGTCTGCTCAGTTCCGCTGGAAATAGAAAGCAAAAAACCGGTCAATTAACCAATTCATGATGCGGAACGTTTTGCTGAGTTCTTAAATTAATACTTTGAATTTGGTCTTTGTTTTGACACGTGTTAATGGCGTTTGCATGCAAATTTCAACCTATCACAGCCCCAAAACCGCCACTGTCAATGAAAAGCCTTAAGCCTACTACACACTACCCCGTTTTGCGACGCGGCGAGTCGCGGCTTGTCGCGGCGTTTTCGAAACGTTGTGAAAACGCTGCCAAAACGGTACGCTTTTGACGCGACGCAAACGCAACGCTGACAAACGCCAAAGCTTCGAATTCCGAACTTTTGGTGGCGTGCGTGTCGTTTTTTTCTTTGGAAAAAAGTACAAAGTAATTTTTAATATGGCGCACTTCGATAATTTCGACGAGAAACTAGTCGATGCCGTGAGGGACAGACCTCAAATATACGATCTGACCAGATCAGACTTCAAAGATTTTAGAAAGAAGGAAATTTTATGGGGAGAAATAGCAAGAGAAGTATCTTCAACAGGTAAGAATTTTAACGTACAAAAGTATAGTTAAGCCTTGGCTAGTTTTTTGTTTATGGAATCATCGGAATGGTACTGCTGGTGTATGAATTTTTTTCATGGCTTCTTTATGAGCCAATATGCTAGTTTTAAGTTCTGTTTTTGTTGCCTGAGTATAGTGAGTGAGGCAAAGAAAAGGTGGAAAACAATCAGAGATAGGTATACGAGGGAAAAAAAAATGCAAATCTACCGACAGGCTCAGAAGCATTTGCTAGTCAAAAATGGCCTTTATTCGCTCAGTTGAGCTTTTTAAATGACCATATAAAACATAAAAGGTTAGTTAACTATTATAGCCAAAATAAAAACTGATTATTCTAGCAACCTTCTCATCATTTTTCCAGCACAATTTCCAACTATAATGACAATTCCACCAACAATGACAATTCCATCAACAATGACAATTCCATCAACAATGACAATTCCACCAGCTCAACAGTGGAAGGTCTTCCAGGAGAAGGTGCGGATTTACCAGAGGGTGTCAATGTTGGTGGTTACGTAATACCACCAGATGTAGAAGTAACATGTGATGTTGAACCTTCTAATTTTAGGTACTTAACTATGTATAATCCTATTGAGCAGTTCCAAAATTTGTCAACTTCCTCATTTAAAACCTACAGTAAACTCCATTTCCACCAAATATTTTATCTTTTTAGTGAACAAACTTCAGCTATCAATATGCCTGTTAAAACACCAACAAGTGCAAAAAAAAGAAAAGAGGAATTGGAGATGGAAATTCTTAAATCAATTGCATGCAAGAAAAAACCTACAACCGAATCTAAACCAAAAAGTTCAGTAGAACTATATTGTATGTCTTTGGTGTCAAGAATTGAAGCTCTGGAACCGATGAAACAATGTTTAGCTCGAAAAAAGATCGAAGATATTTTATTCGATCTTCAGTATGGTTCAGAATGAAGAATACTCATGTAATACTCATTTAAATTTCATAATCAGCCATGTAAAACTTATCATCTTCATTAAATAACAAATAATTCGCATTCCGGAAAACTAGTTTATTTTCAATGAAAATAATTAGAATTATATGTGAGAGCCTTGCCAATATACGCTACCAATTTCTGAGTTGAAAAAATTGGTTAGCTTTACACGAATATCTTCACTTTCCATGGTGTGATTTCTAGCCCCCTGGCGACCCAATCTTCTCAAATTCCTGACAGCGTCAAGATCCGCTTCTTGTCTCCATTCACCAGAAATGATTTCGCCATTTTGATTTTCACGATCTACAAAATTAGGTGGACAGTATCGGTTTTCGCAATTTGACTTCTTGTTCAATTCAATTTGTCTTAGGAAGTTATGGAGAACGCATATAGCTTTCACAACTTCCAACATTGTGTCTTCGGATGCAATAATGGCTCTGAGTAGGATCCTCCACCTAGTTTTTGTAAATTTCGCAGCATTATTATAATTTCACAGCATTATTATAATGTTATGTGTCGTATTTCGCACACCTTGCTGCTAAAATTCCGAAAGTGTTTTCCACTATTCGCCTGGCTCGAGAAAGTCGATAATTAAAAATTCTTTGCTCCTTTGGCAAATTAGGGCGGTTATAAGGACGCATTAAAAACCTTCATGAAATAACAATAATTAGTGTGGGAAACCAAAGATTTTTAGGTTACAGATAATATACTTATTAAGTGGAAATCCAGCATCTCCTATAAACATATGAGGTATGACCTCATTTGTACCGGGTAAAGAAGCTGGTGGAGGAATTGACACTTTGTTTGTTGTCAGGGCTTTCCAAAATGCCGAATTTCCCAAAATTCCCGAATCACTGTGATGACCACTATCACCAATATCCACAGTGACTAGTCTGTATTGCCCATCAGAAATGGCCAACAGAACTATGCTGAAGAACTTCTTGTAATTAAAATAGTCACTACCCGAGTTGGGCGGCGCCTGCAAAATAATGAGGGAAGTTCACATTGAATCAGCATTATGTGAATAGATCGGTACCTGAATTCGAATGTGTTTGCCATCAATGGCACCTAAACAATTAGGATATTGCCATTTTTGCCAAAAGTACCGACTAATCGATGAAAACTGTGCTAAACTTGGTTGAGGAAGATATTCACTCTGAAGTGCATCCCACAGAATACCACACGATTCTCTGATAATCTGAGAAGTGGTGGACCTTCCTACCCTCATTGTGAACGACACAGTTTGCATGCTATCTCCTGTAGCCAAATATCTATTTTTAAAGTAACGCATTAAAGTAACGAGAGAGAATAATGGAAATTTTTATTATATATTATATCTTACCTCAATGTTAGTGCTAGCCGCTCTTTCGCAGAAATAGGTTCACGAAACTGAGTATGAATTTTTTTGAGCCTAGGGCCAACTAAACTTAATAGAAAGTCCATTGTAGATGGATACATTCTAAAGTATTGAAAATACAATTTCTTGTTCTCTAATCTAAATTCGCTCAAGAGTGTATTAAATTCCGAAAGCTGATTTCGCCTAGTTAAATAAGGATGAAGCCATAAATCTCTATTTTTACGTCTTCTTCTTCTTCTACTTAAAATTATGGCAAGAACTAAATCATCCTCATCACTCGAATCCATTTTTGAAAATACAGTTTCCCGCCACGACGCGAAAATGTGAACCCTGCAACCGTCGCGTGGCGCAACGTACCTACCACCGACGTTGACGCCGTAAAAACGGCACGCCACGCCGCGTCGCAAAACGGCGTAGTGTGTAGTAGGCTTTATGTTTGATCCGGACTGACCAATGAGCGAGCTTTAGGAAAGGTAGGAGGAGAATAATTTTTAGCAGAATACGGCCGCTGCTGAAAAAAAGTATACCCCTCCCCCTGACTTAAGCTCACGGGTTGGTCGGTCAGGATCGAACTTAAGGCTGTTGGTTGGATATCACGCCGATGACGCCATTTTGACCTAAGGGTGTTGATTCGTAAAAATCAATAGCGCAGTTTGCGCAGACTCTCCTCAACATAATGAAAATAAACACGCAATTTAAAATTATGAATTTGATGACCGTCGAACGCACGTGTTCGATGTTTATGTTATTTGGTTTCGGAATATTAATTGTTACCGTAGTGAAGTAATTCGTAACGGAAATATTTTTAACTAAATAACTATTAAAATGGACGCGAAGCCACTTCGTTGCGCAAATTGTCAACAAGTCTTTACAGCGAAAGAAACGAGTCCCAGCGGCCCCGTCCAATCTCTATCAGGCAGCTAAGAAGCCAAGGCTTTGCGTCAATGCTTTCTGATTTTAATTTTTTTTTAATTTTTTTTATAAGTTTTTAGTCATTTATTAGTGTTTTAGTATCGAAAAATTAAGGTTTTGGGTCAATTCGGTGTTTAGAAAGTTTCGTGAAATGGAAAGATTTTTATGAGTGAGTCTTCTTTGTGGAGATACGTGGACGTTCCGCGCTCCGCTGTTAACTTTGCCGCTTTTAATTAAATTTATAGTGAATTTCTTTGGTTAAATTTCCCGTATTTGATCGGAAAGGTCCATTGTTTCCATTTTCATTGAATAGTCGCGTAAAATATCCATGCTATCAGTGTCAAAATAGTGTTACGGGTATTTTAAAGTTAAGACTCGGCCTATTTTAATTACGTTCTTATAAAGTGCGCGACGCAGTTCCGGTGCTTTCCCTTAAAATTCAAAGGCTTAGCAGTGCCATGTTTCGAACTCCGCCTGTGCAACGGCTTTCACTTGATCTCTCCCAAATCCAAGCTCTCAAAGGCCCGAGTCAAATTACTGTCTCCGACAGTTGAAAACCAATCTCAGTTCCTGATTGACACTATCACGGAAGTTTCCACCGCGTCTTCTCAAACTCGTGTCAAATTACTGTCCCCATCAGTTGAAAACCTGTGTGAGGATCTGTAGAGTATAAAAATGTACATTAGTTTTTTAGTTGGTTTTTATCTAAACTCACACCTATTTTTATAGACTAAGTAACATATATAATCTATCCTCTGTATTAAAAAGGTATCATTATCTTGGCGACTAGCGTAACATGTATCACGGTGTTAAATAATAAAGATGACAGTTCGTACCGACGACACGGTAGTCAATTCATTCAAAGCCTAATCAAACCCTAACATTGGCGACGGACCTATGATTCGACACTCGCGCACCTGAACGCCGATCTAAACCACGATCCGTTGCGAAAATCTAGACGTTCTGCATAACCAGCATTCATAGCCGCCATCAACACATCCTTCGGCCAATTCCCACCGTTCAACGAACATTCGGACCACTGGACCATATACGCTGAGCGCCTTGACCAATTTTTTCTCGCAAATGGCGTGAAGGAACGCCCAACAACTCCTGCGTAAGCCACCGCCGGAGCCGACGCCTTATTCAACCAGGACATCCAAGAACAGAAACGCGCCGTCCTCCTAACAGTCATCGGGACCACGACGTATACGCTATTTCGCTCCATAGTGGCGCCGGCGAAGCCTCACGAGAAACAGTACACGGACCTCGTCGCCATCCTGACCAAACACTTCAATCCAACGCCCACTGAAATTGTTGAAAGCACCAAGTTTTTTCAACGCATACTCCGTAACGGCGAAAGTGTCGCCGAGTACATGGCCTCCCTACGCAAGTTAGCCGAGTTCTGTAATTATGGTACTGCTTTACCGCCTCCTTCGCGACCGATTCGTCAGCGGGATTAATGATGAACACATGCATCGACGCTTACTGGACATCAATTATTATTATTTTTTTTTATTATTATTAATTTATTGATGTCCATGTTACTCATAAATTTACTAAAAAAATGGTGCATCAACCCTTTGCCACACTTCGTACATCTTTTGATTAATTATAAAGTAATAATTGCTATAAAATAGTACTTTCGTTAAACATTATTGAGAATAGAGGTTTGCGTGGAGTATTTGACTTCTATGAGCCATGCTATAATTTTGTACGGTATATTTCTAGACTGCAGCACTTCTGTATATCATTATCTAATATGTGAAATAATTTCGGACCTAAATAATAGGCATGTTTTTGACCTATAGTTTTGCTAGTTTAGGGAATTAATAAATTACCCTTTGTTATAAATCTAGTGGTATAATTATTAGTATATTCCATATAATTCTTGCTCTTGTATGTATATAACAGTATTTCTTTTCCATATAGATGTTTGACAGAGAATACTTTAAACTCCTTATGAAGTAGTCGACTCGGGTAACGATAATCTCTCCTCAAGCATATACGTATAATTTTTCGTTGTAGAACTTCCAAAGGTTCTAATATACTCTCGTATGTCCCTCCCCAGCCTATTATACCATATGATATAACGGACTGTCTCAGGGCGTAATATATCCTCTTTAGCCATGGAAGTTCCAGAAAATTACGGACATAATAGAATTTAGACAGGCATGATCGTATTTTCTTTGTTACGAGACATACATGATCTCTCCATCTTAGATTACTTTCAATTATTATTCCTAGATATTTAATTTGGTTTACTTTAATATAACATAGATTTGGACAAGGCTCTCAGTGCCGCCATCGCCATAGAGACAGTCGAACGCGACATTCACCAAATCAGAAGCTTTAACGCCGATGAAGCATCCTCGGCTATCAACCGCATTAACACCAATTGCTCGGAGAATCCACCCACAGCACCAGTCCGACGCCCCGCAGGACCACAGCAAATATCACGACACACCACGCCACGCCAACAACAGAACCCATGCATTCGTTGCACGTCAATCACTCACCCGGAGTGGGAATGCCCGTACAAATCATATGAATGCCGAGACTGCCAAACCATGGGCCACCTCGCAAAGGGATGCCGCAAGAAATTTCGAACCAGGCTACCAGACGCCAGAAGAAACCCCTATCGACCTCGACCTACCCACCGTACGCATCACATAATGGACACACCTGATCTCGCAAATCCTCATCAGACCCAGCCAGACATCGTAGGATCTTTACCGGAGTACGACGCATTCACGGTATATGACCTCGTCAATGACGTCAACGGCATGCTCCTTCCGTCATCTACCAGCGTTTCCGATGGAAAGTCTGAACCAGCACACGGTCAACCGCCACCAGCCATGACAATCACGTGTCACGTAAACAGCGTGCCAGTCACCTTTCAAGTGGACACAGGATCCGGGTACACCATTGTCTCTACAAACACCTATAATCAACTGCACGCCGCCCTACCGCTCGAGCCCGGTCCGGATAATCTGGCCGGGTACACGGGACATCGTCTCGACATCAAGGGCCAAACCAACGTCAACGTCACGTTCCGAGGACAAACATTACGATTACCCCTAGTCGTTGACTGAGGTCACCGTCCAAATCTGCTGGGCAGGAACTGGATATACTCTGCATTCAATATACTTCCGAAACCGGGAGAGTACGTTAATCTGGTCCACAACACGCAAAAAGTTCTCACCGACCTGCTTATCAAACACAAAGAACTCTTCTCACCAGGAATGGGATGCATTAAAAACGTGCAAGTCAAACTGCACATTCGCGACAACGCCCCAACACCTCGATTCTACAAGGCACGATCGGTCCCTTACCACATGAAAGACAAAATCGAAAAAGAGATCAGACGTCTTGAATCGGAAGGTATCATTAGCCCTGTCGCACATGCGGAATTTGCCACACCCATCGTGCCGATCATGAAGAGGAACGAAGACGTTCGCATCTGTGGTGATTTCAAAGTCACCACCAACAAGATCATCGACATCGAACGCTATCCATTGCCACGCGTCGACGACATTTTTGCCAAACTCGCCGGTTCCAAAGTGTTCGCCCATTTAGATATGCGCAATGCATATAATCAGCTGGAACTCGACGAAATATCACGAAATTTCAACACAACCAAAGGTCTATATCGCTATAACCGTCTGCCCTTTGGTATAGCATCAGCGTCGGCAATATTTCAGAGGTATATGGAAGTACTCACCTGAGCACGCATCCATTCCAAGACGACACAGTGGTAGGCGGGACAGACGAAAACGACCTTTTGGACAAACTGGCCAAAATATTCCAGACATTAGAGCGCGCAGGCGTCAAGCTGAACCAGGACAAGTGCGAGTTCTTAAAGAAATCCATCAACTTCTTGGGTTATCGCTTAGACGAAAACGGAATATATCCGCAGCAAGAAAAGTTGGCCGCCATAAAGAATGCACCGCCACCCTAGAATGCTGATGAACTTCGCTCGTTTTTGGGACTAATAAATTATAATGCCCTATTCATTCCGAATGCCTCCACCATGTTATCGCATCTCTATGGTCTACTCAATAAATCGACACCACGGAAATGGTCGAAGATCCACCAAGAGTCGTTCGAAGCGGCCAAGAAAGCGCTACAATCGACCAATTTACTCACCTTATTTGACCCTAGCAAAAAGATTATTCTGACTTGTGACGCATCACCGGTCGGAGTAGGCGCCGTCATATCACACAACATCGACTCCATCTAACAACCCATAGCGTTCGCATCCCGTACCTTATCGTCGGCAGAGAAGACCTATCCCCAGATAGAGAGGGAGGCGCTATCCATCATCTTTGGCGTGACGCGGTTCCGGGACTATTTGCTAGGAAAGCAGTTCGTCCTGGTCACTGATCACAAACCGTTGGTCACAATCTTCTCCGAAAACAAGCCGATCCCGCAGATGGCTGCTGCTCGCCTGCAAAGATGGGCGCTGATGCTGTCGGCGTACGACTACCGAATCGTGTACAAGAAAGGCAGTCTGAACAGCAACGCCGACGCTCTCAGCCGACTTCCACTGCAGACGATGGACATTGAACCACCGCTACCTATCGAACTGGTGCTACTGACCAGAGACACAGAGAATGCGCCCGTCACAATTCAGGAACTGGCCGAAGCTACTAAAACCTTCCAGATCTTGGCAAAGGTTATGGGACATACCATCAAGGGTTGGCCCAAGAATGGCAAGAACAACGATGACATAAGCAGATATTTCCGGCGGTCTACGGAGATATCCACCGCCAAAGGTATTCTTTTTATCGGTAACAAAGTCATCGTGCCCGCCGCACTGCGAAAGAAGGTCATGAACGAATTGCACAGCACACACCAAGGTGTACGGGCAATGAAGGAGCTGGCACGGGCCAAAGTATGGTGGCCTGCCATCGACCAGGATCTACAGAAACTATCAGACAGCTGCAAAACATGCCGGATTAACGCACCTATGCGCGATTTGCCTATCACGTACTCCAAGATCTAGAATTCACGTACTCGGATTGTCAACATATCACCATTGATCGTGTGGGCACTTATCGTCAAGGTTATGCCCGCCCTTTGCGGCTCAAATTTACTTCCGTCAGTAACCGCCGTTACTTCGTTCAAACGTTTAAGGACTGGCACCGTCAGAATTATTTCCCCTACCCAGTCTCGCCAGATCGCTCTGCCACCCAAAGACACTCTCACAAACTATTATTAGAAGAACTTCAATGGAAAAGAACTAACGGTGAACCTGACCTTGTCATTCCCCATGGCCACATCACATTCCGTTCGTCACCAAATCTTCACAATGCCCCATCGACCTCTTTGGCCTATTTCTCCAATACTACTGTCCCAAAAAACTACTAATGCTCAATCGTCTCTCTCCTCTGCCCAGTCTAATGCCCCATCCACTGCATTGAATATCCCTCACACTTTTATCAAGTCATCTACCCACTCTTCATGCCCGAAGATCATCTTCTCTAACGCTCAAAGCCTCTATGGCAAACGTACAGAATTTCAAGCATTACCTCCATCCTGGGGAGCTGACTGTATTTGCTTATGTGAAACTTGGGCCAAGCCTGGACAAGCGGACGCCATCTACAATCTAGCGGGTTACACGCTTATTCGAAAAGATCGTCAGCATCGTCCTGGAGGAGATGTCCTGATATATCTGAAAAATGACCTCCTATTTCACTAATTGTCTATCCTTAATCAATTCGAAGAATCTATCTGGTTAGAATTGAAACCCGCTACGTCCTCTACGTGGGTGACTCTCGGTTGCTTCTATCGCCCCCCATCAACTTCATACCTCCAAACTTTGGTTATAATTGACAATATTCGTGATGTCGCTTCACGCTTTCATGAGATACTAATTTTTGGAGATTTAAATCTACCTCATATAGATTGGACCACTCTAACGTTCAAACCTGGTGCCACTCATGAACATGGCCACCTACTTCATCTTATTTGTTCTTCCTCGCTGACGCAACACGTCTCGTTTCCCACACGTTTTAGCCAAGCCCGCAATATCAACAGCAATGTTCTAGATCTAGTCACTACCGCAAGCACAGTACTTCCTTCGTTGGAGACTCTCCCCCCTCTGGGACATAGTGACCATCTCTCACTCTCCTTTCTTTTTCCCCTACAAGACCAATTGCACTACCGTTTCTTTGCTAAGAACTACGACTACTATCGCGCGGATTTCGTGGCACTTAATGCTGCCTTGACAAACGTGCAGTGGGATTCAATCTCCACTCTTCCCATTGATGAGGCTTGGCAATATTTTACCTTGCAACTTTTTCGCTGTATCAAGAACGTAGTTCCACTTTATAATGCTACTAATCATCACCAAAGTCGCCCCTGGATCACAATTTACACGAAACGTGCCACGAGAAAGAAGGAAAAACTATGGAAACAACTACGAAGTGCCTCGCTGTGCGGCAACCTTTCTGTGCATAATAGACTACAACCTCTCTACAAACAACAAGTCCTTTTACTTAAATCTCTAGTCTTGGCTTCTAAATCTAAAATGTATGAAAGGAAATTTAAGACAATCAAAACTAACCCCAAGGCCTTCTACCGCTTTGTACGGGCCCAAGTAAGGTCTCTCCTCTCGCGTCTGAACATAAAGTTGGCCAATGGTACCACCACGGCATCTGACTTAGATATGGCTAAATTTCTCAACGTTACCCTAGCAATGAACTTTAATTCGTCCCTATTATTCCCGTCTGACCTACCCCCAATCGAATAACTACTACGATGCCTGACTATTTCCCCACTGTTAGCGAAATAACATCCATTCTTAAAACTCTTGACATTAAAAGCGCTTCGGGCCCAGATGGGATACCAAATCACGTTCTATAAAATTGCTCTACCTCACTAGCCCTCCCACTTCACCTACTTTTTCTCAACTCTCTGACGTCCGGTTTGGTCCCCGCTGCCCTTGGCCCATGTTACACCAATTTATAAGGGTAAGGGTAAAAATGTGACGCTAAGAATTATAGACCTATCAGTCTCACATCTTCCATATGCAAGGTCATAGAGAGATGCCTTTACTCCGCCCTTCTGGCCCATGTCGGCCCGTTTCTTAGCACATTTCAGCATGGCTTCCTACACAATCGTTCGGTGGAGACATATTTACTCTCTGCCTTACTTGTTGGTGGACGGGTTAATGTCATCTATCTTTACGTTGCGAAGGCGTTTGATTCCGTGTCCCATGCACGCCTATTGGCTAAACTACATCATTCGGCATCTCCAACAACATCTTCCACTGGATTACGTTGATATTCATGTTAAACAACCGCGAATTGGTCAGAGGCAATAAAAATGTTTTTTTCGGAAATGTGATTTGGTTTAGTTTTGGTGAGATTTGCTTACGTATTTTCAGGCATTTTAAATGGGGTTTTGGTGACACATTCATCATGCCAAGTTAAGTTTGCAAGAAAGTTTTTATGGAACCAAAAATTTTAACGTCAATTCAGAGTTCCGTTTTTCTTGAACATAGAGACAATATTTAAAATTAAGTATCTCCTTTGGTTTTTACAGGCGTCAATTAGAGCCAGGTGCTCTTTCCCAGATGTTTTAGGGGCAATTGATTGCACTCATGTGCTAATCAAAGCACCAGTTGTTGAACCAAATGCCCACATGAATAGGAAAGGAAATTACTCACTTAATGTCCAATTGGTAAACGATGTCCTCCTTGAATGATAATGTGCATACTGACAGTCCTTTTTCTGTACCAGATTTGCGATAATGAAATGCGTATCACCGATGTTGTGGCAAAACATGCTGGTGGGAGGCATGACTCATTTATTTGGCTTTTCAACGACGTATTTGGGCGTTTTAAGGCTGGAACAATGCCACAAGGGTATCTTTTGGGCGATAGTGGTTACCCGTTACAACCATTCCTAATGAGACCCATACTCCACCCTGAAACACCAAATGAACAACGCTATAATCAGCGTCATATGTCAGGTAATTGCAATTTTTGATTGATAAATAAAATAGACCATTCTGACCAATTACGCAAGTGATAGCTATTGACTGACAGTAACTATTTAAGTGATAGTTGTCACTTCAAAAATATTTTAAACTATTGGTCGCGTTGATACCTGACATAATCAAAGCTAGTGTTGCTGTATTAACTTAGTCCATTAATTGTTATTAACATTTAGGTCGGATGTTATTGAACGCGTCAATGGCATTTTGAAGATGCGTTTCCGATGCCTAGAATTGTCATGAGGTGCCCTTTGCTATAACCCTAGAAAGGTCACTGACATAATTTATGCTTGCTGCATCTTACACAACTTCTGTTTGGATGAGCCAATGCCTAGGGATAAAGGTAAATTATAGTTATATATGTTGAATGTTAAATTTATTCTTGTGCATGGATATATGTACATCATTATGGTTAGGATGATGGAGGAAGTATGCGTAATCTGAGAGAAACCGGCACGCTTAATGTGTCACAGCTCAGGTTGGATGGGTCGCCAAAAATGGGGAAGAAAGAGTAGGATTCAATGGTAATTGCTTCATCTGTAGCCCTTAGTGTTGAGTCCGGCGATTCCTGCCCCATTTTGGCGTCCTATCCGACCTGAACTTTGATACATTAAGCGTGCCATTTTTCTCTCAGATTACGCATAATCCTGTAATCTAACTGTTAACCCCATGGTCAGTAAAGGGTGTGTACTAATCTAAATTAGTTACAACAGCTTTCTTGACTCCATTTGATTAGAACCAGTTTTAATCTAAGGTTTTTGTTTTTAGCTGCACCAGTTGCATTAAATTCGCAACCAAATACCGATGACACCGATGACGAACTTGAAGCAGAACAAGCCCATGACCACAACGAGCTGCTTCAAGCTGGACGAAGGATTCGGCAAACATTGAGAGCGCTGTAAACGCTGACGTTGGGTGGAAGCACAGCATTTAGCATCATGAAAGTGGGGTGGCGTTGCAGTTATCATTTTCGCCTCACACCAAGTGGGAAATTTTGATCATGAACTGTGGAACCGGTCTACTGCTGCGTAGATTTTGCAAGTTCTCTCTCCATACACTTGTTAAAGGAGTTCTCCTTCGTGGTCTCACCCCGATTCGCATTTCAATCAAAACGTGCTGCGGTTAACAGTAATAGTTAGTATAGGACGCTGTCAGTTAGCTTTGTCGGTAGATAAAGCTTGTACTACGCAACGAAATGCGTCTACAATAACCCTTAACAATTTGACCTTGACATTTCACGACACTTTAAACCGAAATATTTTGTGTCGGTCACACAGACCCATTCTTCGTGGAAGGTTGAATTGTGTGCTCAGTTGAAAGCTACACTACACGTTTTGATCTCACAACTAATCATATTCGGCGTCATTAGTTGAGAACTTTGGAGTCTTTTTATTTCCGTATCGCGCCTCACTAATTAGATAATGAGACGTGGCTCACAGTGCAGTAGAACCATTCTTGGTTGAAGATAATGATTTAGAGAACATTCAAGGAACTCGTTTGCGTCAACTGTTCAACAGCCATAATAATGGTTCATTGTAGACGGACGTGCCGATCTGGCGAGACCACTTTTTATGCATCACAAACACATCTCGGCTAAGTTTGTTAATGATCATGATGTACTACACTGGAAACCACACTTTAGCCTTTCCCAAATATTATCTATATAAATCAAAGTCCTGACTGACTGACAGACTGACTGATAATCAACGCCCAGCCCAAACCGCTTGCCCTAGAAGGCTGAAACTTTGCTGGAATGTTACTCATAAGTAGTAGGCGCGTACTAAGAAAGATTTTTCCAATTCGCCGCCATCTTAAAAAATGGCGCCCATAAATGTAAAAACTCTTCTCTATGCAACAAAGTCCGCGCGTTTCAACCGATTTCTCAAATATTTAGTACTATGGCAACCTATAGACGGGCTGAATGGTTTTTCGGGTTCGATTTGTTGAAATCTTTTTAAATGGCGGCCAAAAACTTAAAAACCCATCTTTATGGAATAATGTCCGCATGAAAAGTTATAAAAAATGTCCCGACGGGCTAACGGGCAACGCTGAGTGCCTTCGCTCCTAGGGTGCTACAAAAATATCAGTCATCAGTTAAATCTACCCATTCTTTGTATCAATTTGATGGAAGTTCTTATTACACGCGAGTGACGCCGCGGGTAACGGCTAGTATATATATATATATAGAACGTTCAGCTTTGACAAGACAACTTACTAGAACTCTCTCTACACAATGACTGAGAAATCTACAACGCTTGCAACAAACTAAAGCAACCTACCGTCTTAGTAATGATGACAGTGGCAAGCCAATAAACCTCATCAACGGGAACTATTGTACAGTGAAGGTCTGTCTATTATCGTTTGACACTTTACACTACGATCCCTCAGTGTTCTATGTTGAATCACTACATGAACCCAACACCACTTACCTCAGAGACGACTTAACTTCTAGCAATGTCCATATCACGTTCAATGGTAGCCTCTACAGCATTGAAGCCATCGCCATACCAACTCTCACTGTACAGGTTTGCCAAAGAAATTGTCTGTTTCCCTACAGCGATTATGGCGAATCACAGCAGGCGTTACAGTTAATTGTGGTAATACACTCAATTACTACCCTTCGTGAGGACATAGTTGAAGAACGCGTCAACACAATGCCTCTGTCTTCAATAACGTAAGCACATTATTAGTAGGTCTGTTTCAATTATGATCTAAAGAAATAATGATGATCATATTTTGTAGAATATCACATTACAATGGATGATTCATCTCACAGAAATGGTAAACTTATCACTCGCAGCAGCTTAGTTTCCATCCCGGTTTGAGCCGAGTAAACAATACATCTTACCCATTTGAAGTTTGAGACTATATGTTGAGGCGAATGTAACCGAAAGGCGTCTTATGCGTCTCTTTAACTAATATGACGTCATCATCCAAATAAATCACAATGCGAATCGCCACGTCAAATTCCCAGGCATTGGTCCAGCCTATCACTCTGTCCATACGTCTATGGTTCCACTCTCCAGACTAGGGTTCAGTTCAAGCCCTTGATGTAGCCAAAAATGTGTCATTACAACCAGAGATGCTTCCCATATCGCTCAAGCTTTCGCTGTAGAGCCTGGTAACGCTGAAAAGGAAATGTATTAATTAATGGACATTTAACATTTACGACCAAATAATATAGATATCTGTTAAATGAGTGTAGCTCTTTGCTGATGACGTTAAGCGTATCTTCGATGAACCTATGTGATTGGACGATGGTCGAAGTGATGTAAACTGAACCTGTGAAGAAAGTGAGTGCTTATTATTCTCGCTCCATATATTTAGGACCAGGCTGAATTTACAATGGTGAAAAGATGTTTATTAACAATTACGCATCGCAAGAAACGTGACAAGCATGAACCTCCTACAGACTATAAAGGTGCGAGGCACACCATGAAATCAAGAACATGCAATAGAAAATAATGAGAGTAATCGTATTTAAATATAGCATAAGCATGCTTAATAAAAACATTAAATTACAATAAAAGCGCATGCCAGACTAGGCATGTAAAACATTAAATTAAATTAAATGACAATAAAAGCGCATGCCAGACTAAGCATGTAAACATTAGATTAAATGAAATTACAATAAAAGCGCATGCCAGACTAAGCATGTAAAACATTAGATTAAATTAAATTACAATAAAAGCGCATACCAGACTAAGCATGTAAAACATTAAATTACAATAAAAGCGCATGCCAGACTAAGCATGTAAAACATTAAATTAAGATAAAAGCGCACGCCAAATTTTGCGTGTTATAAATAAATGAAATGAAATACAATGAAAATGTGCAATTTAAAGGTACAATGAAAATAAGAAACAAAATAGAAAAAGGTGCGTCTTAAATTAAGCGCGAAATAAATTATAGAAAACAATTTGCATATCAAGTTTTGCATGCAATAAATAAATAAAAAACTAACCAAAAAAAGAGGACTTCACGGAAACATGCGTGCAACTAAGGTTTTCAACGCTTCAGCCTGGACCATTGCAGCCTCAGCCTGAAGCTTAGCAGCCTCGGCTTGAATTTTAGCTGCCTCAGCCTTCAACCTTTCTGTTTCATTTTTTTGCTTCTCATTTTCGGCTTTTCTTTCCATCTTAAGTTTCTTAGACTCCAGCCTGGCCCCTTCTTGTTCCAACCTCACCCGTTAATTTTCTGCCAGAACTCCCATTACGGAGTGAAGATGTTCTTCACTCGCATTAGCTTCATTGGCAGATACAAGAAGCTCTTCTTTGAAGGTTAAAGGTCTCTTGCGACTGTTCCTTCTAGGCAATTCAGCTGTAAAAGAACTGTGTTCAGTTATGATACCAAATACTAAGCAGCGGACGAACACACTGTAAGTGTACGATGTACTTAATTCATCCGCTGTTGTGTTAATGAAACAATTTCATTTTCTCAGAGCAATGTCTTTTACAAGTAAATTCTCGCAAGATAACAACGAATGTTGCGACAAAAGTTAATGTCATCTTGTGAGGTTCAAATGTTTAAGAACAAAACAAGGTCATTATTTCCCCATTCCATAGATGACGCCAAATAACTGTGTCGAGGATTATGTTCGATACCACAGCAGAAGGTACCAAACATATGAGGAAATAACTATTAACACGTAACGTTATGATAAACGCCTAGCCACGGGAGTAAATTACCCAATTCATAGAACACTGATAGACATCCGTATTGTATAGTATACGACTTACAATTGGTATCAGACAGTGGCGGTTGGCCATCACTGGTGGTTGCGCTAACAGTTGTTGAGCAACTTGCATCGGGATCCTGGATAATAAGGAATTAATTAATATTAATCACGCTTCCAAATCCCTCAACGCAACTGACATCCAAAACGCCGTCATGGCTACTATTTAACGGACAAAAAAATAACTTGGTCATATTTTAATGTATTGAATCGTGTTAGTAATGTAATATGTGTAGGAGTTCAATGTTGACATGGTAATTGAAATATGAGAGGGAGCCGAATCACAGCCAAATATTGAAATGTGTTATAGGACATGTAGGAAAGAATTGTATATACAAACACTATACAATAAGAAGCTGCTTTGAGCATTTTTTATATGTCTATTCCATTGTTTGAATTAAACATTTCATTTGGTCATGAATTATCTCAACACTTATCATAACACTGTTGCGTTTAGACCTTTTCAAAATGATTAAAACCGGTTTCAATGTGTTTAGTTCATAATGTTGTATTGTATAATAATAATCTTAAGCTTTTGCTTACGAAGGGATATCCACACGAAGCCTATGGCCTTCATGTTCGTTCAACTGGACATTTGGCAACTACAGGTAAACAACCCGGTCGTACACTTGCATTTCCACCGGGAAAAGTCTTTGAAAGCGTATGATTATTATGTTTATACGACAAGAAAAACTAGAGTATATTACAATGTGAGACGAAGTCACAAATAATGGCATTTTTAGGATTGTTTATGAAACTATCAGTGAACGTTGGTAAGGTGACAAGTATTTGACAACTAGGCCATTTGCTACAGTATGTTTAGGTTACTTACACGACTTCGCAAGGTACAGGTTGTGAGGAAGAGCTGCAAGTCTCGCTGTAAATGTAACAATAACTCTGTTAATAGTTACTAGACCCACAAATAACATTCTACAATTGTCCAGGAACCCTCTGAAGAAGGGTTAGGTCACAAACAACATTGCATAATTCCTCAAGGTGCTGGCTTTTACATCTGAGAGCCGGTTGTCCTCGTAGTAAACAGGTAAAACAAATTATAAGATTTCAAGCTCACTTTTGATGTAAATCTACCGTTTAGAGCGGACACTAACTTTAAAGATGCAATACTTACTGCTGTCAAGGAGTACACAAATACTGTGTCAGTCATCGAACATTAGCAAATCAGGAACTCTTTTCTTAAGACGCCAATGTTCATGGACAGAGCAATTCTTGCAGTTTAGGCTCTAATCATTTAGGTAAAATGCACCGGGATGTAGGGCTTGAAATACTTATGTGGCAAGTATTACATTTTAGGGCCTTGATTTACAAATAGATACAATTGCACAATAGGTACCATTAACAACAATCTCTAATAGGGAACAAAATTGCTTGTGTCCCATTCGATCGAATCCCAATCGACCGAACGCGTTTCCCATTCAATCGAAAACAGCCCAAATGTGCGGTTTGGGGAAAATATATATCAAAATTTAAAAAGCAAACGTTTTCACTTTTTTTAAGGCTTTTTTTTCCTACAGGTTTCGTTGTATATATATATTGATGTTTGAAATAAAAAATTTAACTTTAAGAGTGATTGATAACTGAGAGAATTGCTAATAAAGGCGGCTTTCTTTATGTTAATAATGGCTACTTGTTTCAATTGAATAAGAAAAAGGATAAAAATAGTTACTATAATTGTAGAAATCCCTCCTGTAAGGTTCGAATAATAGAAGTAACCTAACCTAACCTAACCTAACCTAACCAAACCAAACCTAACCTAAACGTAAACCTAAACCTAACCTAACCTAACCAAACCTGACCAAACCAAACCAAACCTGACCAAACCAAACCAAACCTAACCTAACCTAACCAAACCTGATCAAACCAAACCAAAACCTAACCAAACCTAACCTAACCTAACCTAACCTAACCTAACCAAACCTGACCAAACCAAACCCAACCTAACCTAATCTGACCAAACCAAACCTAAACCAAACCAAACCAAACCAAACCAAACCAAACCAAACCAAACCAAACCAAACCAAACCAAACCAAACCAAACCAAACCTAACTTAACCTAACCTAACCTAACCTAACCTAACCTATCCTAACCTAACATAACCAAACCTGACCAAACCAAACCTAACCTAAACCTAACCAAACCTAACCTAACCTAACCTAACCTAACCTAACCTAAACTTAACCTAACCTAACCAAACCTGACCAAACCAAACCTAACCTAACCAAACCTAACCTAACCTAACCTAACCTAACCTAAACCTAACCTAACCTAACCAAACCTGACCAAACCTGACCAAACCAAACCTAACCTAAACCTAACCTAACCTAACCTAACCTAACCTAATCAAACCTAACCTAACCTAACCTACCCTAACCTAACCTAACCTAACCTGACCAAACCAAACCTAACCTAAACCTAACCTGACCAAACCAAACCTAAACCTAACCTAACCAAACCAAACCAAACCTAACCTATCCTAACCTAAACCTAACCTTACCTAACCAAACCTGACCAAACCAAACCTAACCTAACCTAAACCTAACCTAACCAAACCAAACCAAACCTAACCTAACCTAACCAAACCTAACATAACAGTAATGTTTTGGAAAAGGCATATTATTTGAGAAGTCAATGAAGCTAAACATGAACATTTCGGAAAAGGCGTACCATAGTAAAATGATTTGTAAAATATTACTAACCTAACATAACGAACCCAAACCTAACCTAACATAACAGTAAAGTTTTGAAAAAGGCATATTATTTGAGAAGTCAATGAAGGTATAAAACATCAATATTTTGAAAAAGGCGTAACATCGTTAAATGATTTATAAAATATTACTAACCTAACTTAACCAAACCAAACCTAACCAAACATAACAGTAATGTTTTGGAAAAGGCATATTATTTGAGAAGTCAATGAAGCTAAACATAAATATTTTAGAAAAGGCGTAGAATAGTTAAATGATTTATAAAATATTATTAGCCTAACCTAACCTAACCTAACTTACAATTTCCTTCTCTGGGTTTGAACCCGAGCCTCTGAATTAAAAGCCTGATATTCTACCATGCTGCTGCGGTGATTCGAAATCCTCACAGACATTTAATTAACTAATTCTTTCAAATAAATTCCCATTCAGCAGAAACCCGCCATTGGGCTGGAAATTTAAATATATTCTCCATAAAAAACCAAAAAGCGGTTTCGGTCGAATGGGATTCGGTCCAATGGGATAATACCACAAAATTGTACGAATAACAGCGGAAAGACCACTTCACACAGATTCACTTCTGATGCTTTTGAAATAGGGAAATGAATTGGAATAGTTGCTTAAACAGTGATGAAAATACGTACATAACACGTTAGGTCACACCTGTTATTAGATGGGACTGTTGGTACAAACAATAACAATAGGATGAGGAAAATTCTGAAAGAGGTAGTTCCAAATGTAAATGCTCTCATTAATGGGTTAGTAAAACCAAAAAACTCACGATCTTCCAACCTTATCAAGTTGAAGGAGTACCTTAATGTACACTTGTACAAAATATGGACTTACCGGCATAATTTGTTTACTATTCTTACCATATATCTTTGGATTACAATAAGTTACTTACGTTTCATTAAATTGTGGCGCTGACGAAGGTCCTGGAAGAGAGGGTATATCCGAAAGTTCGTACCCTCCTGCTATCCCAAAAATGGAGGCCCTAGGAATCAATGCAGCCAAACGAGACTCAATGGGTGTGAGCTCGCTGGCACGATTGATTCCTCCCCCAGTCTTTTTCGTTTCCGAGGCTATTGTAGCTACTTTATTTTTTAAATAACTCTTTAAAGCAGCCCACTTTTTTCTTATTTCTTCGCCAGTGCGCTGTTGCCGACTGATGTGGTTCACACGATCTGCAATCGTTTTCCACATTTTGCGCCTCTCCTCTTGGGATTTCCCGTACTGATTGTTCAGTAACGAGGGCACTGCCTAAAGTTGGGAGGCAAGACATTCCATCTCGTCATCGGAATATGGACCCTTCCTCAGTTTCGGTGCCATTTCTTAAGCTATATGGCTTACTAATTAGAAACGAATATTAGCAAAACTAGAATGTATGAACATGTAACTGCCATCGTGTAAGATGGAGTAAAATGTATCAACCTTGATAAATTAACAGTTTCATTTATTTCCTATTTAACAATTTCATTTATTTTTGTATTTGACAAATTACAAACATGACAAGGGAAAACAAAACGATTAAAACGAATGTTTGTTAAAAATTAAAAGTCACATTTAAAATATAATCGTACAACCATGAATGATCATTATTACATTACCTTATTTCGTGCAGTAAAAACGATCGAAATGAAAGTTCGTGAAATTGTTTACGTCTGATTAGGGGTTTCGGCGCTAGATGGCACGGTACACCGAACAGTAAGGTCAAAGATCTCTTGCACTGACCTTTAAAAGTTCAATACACTTTCAAGTTGTGTTAACTGGCCTTGCACCAAAATATAGTTACGATTACTTGAAGAGCTGAACTGAACCAGAATGTTCAGGTCCTGCCCATATGGACATCCAATCCCCACCCCTAGGTCAAAATAGCGTCATCAGCATGATATCCAACCAACAGCCCTAAGTTCGATCCTTACCGACTAATCAGCGAGCTTAAGTCTGGGGGAGGAGCATACTTTTTCTGCAGAATACGGCCCCAGATCCTGAATTTAGGAAACGAGAAAATGAAAGGAGAAGAGTGTTAGCAACTGAAAAAAAGGCTGTTTCGGGAACAGGTTCTAGCACACCCAATGGTGGTCCTACCGCGAGGCCAATTGGCCACGATTCTGCGAAAGATGATGCATTAAATAAAAGCTCTATTGAAAGTACTGTAAGCGTAGGCATATCTATTAATGAGGAACCCAATAATGTACAAAATGATAATGCTAATATTAGTGAAATAATCGAAGTCGATGAACAAGTACCTTGTACGTCCCATGGTAATGTCTATCCTTTAGAAAGATTAAGAATCTTGAGACAAAATGAAGAATGCAGTAAGAGGGAGTCGCTAGCAAAGGGGAAAAAGCGAGAGAATGAGTCAAATTGTGAAATTGAAAATCAGGGTGGAATATTTACCAGGAAATTAAAATGGGTTGATGAATGGTATAAAGCAAGCGAACGTGTAAGAAATCAGTTAAGTAAGGCTACTGATCGCTAAGATCCAAATTATAGGGAAAGAGAACGTGTCAGAAACCAATTGTATAAGTCGGTTAAACGCCAAGATACCGAGTATAGCGGTCCGTGACATTTAGGCGCCGCCACTTAGCCGCCAAGACAATTAGGCGCCGTGACAATTAGGCGCCGTGACATTTAGGCTCCGCGACATTTAGGCCCCGTGACATTTAGGCTCAGCGACATTTAGGCGTCGAGACATGTACGTGCTAATAATTTTTCCATTATTTCTTCTAAAAATCCGCAATGACCTCTCAATTTGGCAACCCGTGTATTGTCCCTGTGCGTCACTGCATGACTATGTTCGCAATCCCCATTAAACGACACGAAACCTTACTTGTTTTTACAAAATAATCCTAAAATATTAAAAAAAATAACCTAACCTAACTTAAGTTGGGAAGTCAATGAAAATATACAACAATATTTTGGAAAAGGCATATAATTTAGGGAAGTCAATGAAGATAAACATCAATATTTGGAAAAGGCATAGTATATTGGGAAGTCAATGAAGATAAAAACAATATTTAGGAAAAGGCAAATTATTTTGGGAAGTGAAAGAAGATAAACAATAATTTAGAAAAGGCATATTATTTTGGGAAGTCAATGAAGATAAACAACAATATTTTGGAAAAGGCATATTATTGCCCGAAGCCGCAGTCTGCATTGTATACGCCAAATTTCAAAGCATGATTCAAATCGATAAAAATAGAAACGTAACTGTAGACTATTAAAAATGTCAGCAACTACCACCGTAGACTTGATTCTCGCTTTATCAGATACGCCCAACTTTTTGGGTGTTTTCGCGTAAAATAGGTTACCTAAGGTCACCAGATATCCCGCATCGCTAATTATAAATTTAGATCAGCACTATGAAAAGGGGTCTCACTGGGTCTCGGTCTTTATAGACGGAGCTCGTGTAGGGTATTATTTCGATAGCTACGGTTTGCCACCATTTCTGCCTAGTATAAGAAGATTTTTATCTTTAAAAGTGCTTTCTCAAAAATTCAAGTTTAAAAAAAACTTGAAAAGCACTCGGAGTTCGCGGACTTTCTCAAACCAAAAACTCTAGTTTTAAAATAAATTTAAAAAATATGCTGAGTTTGCGCGATTAAAACTAACTTCAAGTTTAATAAAAAAAACTTGAAAATAACACGGGTTCACGGACTTTCACAAAAAAGAAATTTAAGTTTTTAAAAACCTAAAACGTACACGATGTACACTAATTCAAGTTGAACTTGAATTTTAGCTTAAAAAAAAGCTGTTTTGAAACAGTTCAAACACTGTCGAGGAACTTAAAGTCTTAAAAAAACTGGTAAGACTTAAAACTAGGAGGCTCCGCTGGGTCAAGAGACAGACTATAATTTTAAACCCTTTTTTGTCACTTCACTCTGGGCTAGAAAGTTTCCATTGTGCGCGGTCGGGTTCGGGTTTTTTGGACAGGTTCGCAATCTAGCGTTAATCTACGGTCTCCACGCGGGTAATGCAGGTGTGGTTCTTAAGCCTCGTTTTCAAAGCAGCGGGTAGCGGGAAAAATACCAGCAATAGCGCAAAATAAGTAGAAAATATCGCTCTCGCTTTTAACACTACTCTTTTCATGCAAGCGATGTTTTGAAGCTATAGCTCAAAACAAGCAAAGAGAGAGCGCAATTTCAAAAATCGCGCACATCTATCTCAGTTTGATTTTATCGCTCCGTCTTAAAAAATCGCTTGACGTCATTCGTTTGACAACCAATGAGTAGGGACGGGAGAAGTAAAAGAAAAAATAAAAAAAAAGTTTCATTTCGGGAATCAGGTGTCTGCTCTCCATTCTGCGGTTTCTACCAGTACATTTTGGTTATTTAGTAGTTTTTAGCACACAGAACATTATGGGGCCTCCGAAAACCGAAAAAGCTAAATTACTCGAGTCGGCTAAACAATTATAAGCCGAACAAAAGAAGACTGAAAATGACCTAAAGGAAAAACTAATTCAGCTAATTGAAGTTAGAAAAGCCATATGGGATCGCCGATCCGAGGAATATCGGAATCGGGATACTAAAGATATGATGTGGTTAGAAGTTTCACAGGCTTTGAATTTATCCAGTGAGTATTTATCGGTTTTAGATATTTGTTTATCACAAGATTCAACTTACTAAACCCATTAAGAGGATGAATGTAAAAAGATGTGGAAGAACCTTGTTGATCATTTTCGTGGTGTTTACAACACATTCTCAATTAATCGTAGTGGACAAGGAACTGATGATAACCAGATAGAAGTCATAAAGTGGATTTTCTTTAAACAAATGCTATTTATGAAAGATGTGGTGTCAAGAAGAGAGTATGCTAATGTTTTAATTTTAAATTCTAATGCATATTAGACAGGTATATGAAATTGATAAATTTTAATTTAGAACATCATCCAACTTTGAGCCAGAAGGGAAAAGTTCAAAACATAGTGAAACACCAGCTCTGAAAGCGAAGGAAAACATAGTACAATACATTTTAATAATTGAAATACTTGTAAGTGAATTAGTTAAGTAACAATTAATTGATGTGTTCAATTAGACAATCACAAGGTTTGGAGACACCGATTACTCTATTCACGAAGATCTGATCGAGGATGAACAGATTTCAGAATCAGTAGAACCATCCCTACTGCCCAAGGAAACTTCTGAAATTCCTGGGGCCTCAACTTCATCAAAATCGGAACCAATTTCAAGAATGAAATCAAATTTTCTTCAAAATGAACCAGGGAAAAAAAGAAAAGCGCCTCACGATAATCTATTAAAACAAATGGAAGAACTAAACAAGTACGCCTATCACATTTAATTAAAATAGGATAAAATGATTTATTGTGATAAAACCAACGTTACAAAGTTTAACCAAGACTGAACGATGAGCTGAGGCTAGAAAGACCTCGTTACATTTTGTTTTTGAATTAAATTAATATAATCTTTATCACCTTGGGTTCACCTAGGGAAATTCATCGTTCTGAAGACGATTGTGGGGTATTCGGGGAATACGTAGCTATGCTAATGAGGAAAGTACCCACTGAATTACAAAACGACTGTCAATTTGAAGTTATCAAATTAATTCGGTAATATGCAAAAGCAACGTCACAAAATTAGCCTATTGACCGTTTATAATGTGATATCATTGTACAGCACCATCATCAAAACATGACCATGCTTTCGTTGTAACGTTTTGCATTAAATAGTAATTTTAAACGACAACAATATGTTCAAATGTTTTATTTTTACTAAGAAAAATATTTTCATATGAGATTATGCGTAACAACGTTTTAAGTTATTTGTAATTGGGCCTTTTCACGCCAGTTATCTCCTATTGCCATGGTACTTCTCCTTCTTGACTGTAGAAGTACTTGGTGAATTGATTTCTGATAGCTGCAGCATTCATGCTGAAGTTGCGAGCCGTGGTGTACCTTCCACTTTGTATCCCCAACGTAGGATTGTCTTTGCAAAATGCGTGCCATTCTCCTTCTTTGATGGTTCCACCAACTCTTATTGAATCAGCAAAATCAGAAGGACAGTAAATCTTTACCTCCGATACATCATCCTCCATCATTAAAAAATTGTGCATGACAACGCAAGCTTTAACAATAGTGTCAACATTTTTGGGTTTAAAACAGAGGGGCTGTTTGAAGACCCTGAACCGTGATACCAATATGCCAAACACATTTTCACTAGTTCGTCTAGCTCTGCTTAGCCTGTAGTTGAAAATTCTGCGTCGATCTTTTAGTTCAGTTCTTGGAAAGGGACGCAAGAAGTTTGGCAAAAGTTGAAAGGCTTCGTCACCCAATAAAACATGGGGTAAAGAATCATCAGAGTTGGGCAGCGTCTTTGAGGGCGGGAAACTGGCAGTATTATTTTGCACTGCCTGCCCAAATTATGATGTTTTAAATATACCGCCATCCGAATGCGAACCATACCCTCCGACGTCAACTACCAAAAACCTGTACTTCGCATCCACGGCTGCCATTAACACAATTGAATTAAATCCCTGAAAATATGTAAAAAATGTTTTCCGTTACACAGAAATTATTTTCAAATTTCTATCATTACTTTGTAATTGTAATACATAGTTCCAGTCTTGTTTGGTTGCTGAATCATTATGTGCTTTCCGTCCACCGCTCCTACGCAGTTTGGGAAATTCCATTTTTCTTCAAAATCTTTGGCAACCGAAAGCCATTTTTCTGTAGTCGGCTGTGGCATATAGATGGGTTGTAAAACATCCCATATTGCCAAGCACGTTTCTTTAATTATGGTATGTGCTGTTGTTTTCCCAACACGAAACGAGTATGACATGGATGCGAGGTTGTTTCCAGTTGCTAGAAATCTAAAGTTGCCAATAGCCACCAATAAGTTAAAAGAAAACAGAACTGCAAACGATTACTTTACCTTAAGGTTAACGCCAATCTTAACCCTGGTGGAAGTGGTTCACGTGACACTGGATATTTTTGCAGTCTTTTTTCGAGTAATTTAAGTAATTTTTCAAATTTTGAAGGGGACATACGTGTATAATTGGCAAATTTGTGGTGATCCGTTCTCCTCATGGTTTTCATCTACGTAGAAAATATAAAAACCTATTTGTTTCTGTTCTGTCTGTTTACATTAACAAAGCCAAGGCCTATGCTAAACAAATCATGTACTTACTAATGTTTCATAATCGCCTTCCCGTTTACGGTTTCGCCATACTGGGTGCACCCACCACCGTTTGTTGCTGTATCGCCTTTTGCTAAATGTACGGTACTTCAAAAAATATATTTGAAGTAAAAGCAATATTTTCTTTAATAAGAGACCGCCTACTAATGACCACCATCTTGGAAAAAAAATTATATCCCCAGACTGGAGACCACGCTATCGCTTCTTTGAAAACGGTTCAGCGAGAAACATCCAATCGCGCAATTTTATCAAGCGATAAGGCTCTAGCGATAACCAGATAAATCGCTACGGTTCCAAAAAATCGCTATCGCGCCATCTTTTGGTCAAAACCCGCTGCTTTGAAAACGAGGCTTAAGGAATGCAAAGATTCTAGAAAGTGTAAATTTACCCATAATACGTACTTTGGGATGGTGAATGAAAAAATAATGGTTTTAAGTAAACAGTAATTATATTTGTCAAAGGTTTTCACTCATTATCCGCGTTTGATGTTAAAAAGTTCAAAAATTAGTTTTGTGTACTCGATATTTTTTGGGAAAAAAGCTATTATTTGACAAATTAAAAAAGGCGTTCTGGAACTTGATTGAAAGGTCTGTGAACATTTTTACTTTGATGAAACATTTTCCTAAATTCAATAAGGTCTACCAGGAGTTCATAATAACCCGAAGTACGAAACTGGTTATAAAGCCCGTAACAACAAAGTTTCGCCGTAACGCTCAGCGGATTCATACGCCGCTTAACTCCCAAAGAAATAGTTACCCCATTTTTTAGTGCCCACGCGCATTAACTTACACACTTCCGGTTTAGCACTATTTTTATCTTGTGATTTTGATAGCGAAAATGGCTCACGTCTGCTTCTGTCGGAACGGTGTAAATTAAGCCTTGGCTAAGAAGTTGGCTTTTAGTCGGGGTTTCTAGTTTTCTACAAAACATTTAAAGGATCGTCAATGATGTTTTGTTGTGATATGTGTGAGTGAGCATTCCGTGGTTAAATTAAAACGGTTTGGACAAATTTATTCCCAGTATCTTTAATATAAGAATTGCAGCGTGTTTCTACGTCCACACATCGCCAATTTTCTTTTCGACGGAGATCCCAGCCAACGGAAGTTTTGGAACGAAAACCAAGGAGCATAGACACCACTTCTATATACTGTAGGGTTGTATGTCCATAAACAGGCCAATCCTTTCTATGCGCAACGACAGAATCTTGTTGTTCGCGATTTTTAACATTAGCTCTATGGCCAGTTTCATACTTCCCCCCGAAGGGGGGTTATTATGGACTCCTGGGTCTACCCATCAATCTACCTGTTATGAAAACATTCTAGCCGGTTACCTGACTAAACCGGGCAGAACCAAAATCATTTTGCTAAAGTATAAAGATCCTAAATTTTTTTAATAGTAATTCACCAATTTGAAGCAAACAATTTTTCTCGCATTAACTTTTTAATATTAGAGAAACGAAGTTTGAGTGGCATTGCCTAAATATGATTTTGTCATTTGTCACTTAAACTTAAACAGCCGAAAAACATAACAGAAATTAATTGGTAAACAATTTAAAAATATTTTATCAAATACAGACGTTATAGTGCTTCATTTCAAATTCTATAACGAAGTACGAAGCAAGTCCCAATGGCGAAGACCATTGGAGTTCTCTCAAGTATAGTATGGCTAAAGTGACCATACGTCCCGTTTTCGCCGGAACAGTCCCGTTTTGTAAAACTTTGTCCCGGTGTCCCGGAAGAATGCCTCGGGACACTAAATAGTCGCGTTTTCTCGAAATTGTCCCATTTTTGATTATCGCATGGTTTCTTGTGCACATATCCAAATAACTACTAGCGCCATCTTTTAAACTCTACTTACTACCATCCAAATTATGTAGTCTGCTAAATATTTCTTCAAATCTGTGAACAATGTTAAGGTGACTTGTGTAGTTTTTCTAGTGATGAGCGAGTCTTCTTTTATTCAATATGCCTAAACGCAAATGTGTATTTAACGACAACCTTCAAAAGAGTTAGTTAAGCGCCAAGTTTATCAAAATTTAGCTCTTTCATCGAGATCAAATTTATAGACAGCGAAATTGCGGAGCTCGCTTCGCTCGCTCTGAATTTTTATACATAATATTTTCAATAGTTTTTTCTTTTAAAAGTAAAATCCGATTAGTTTTTTCGAGATTTTTCTAAATAGCTTAAGCTGAAATAGGTTTACCTATGAGGATTTTAATACTTCTTTGCCTATAAAAACACACTTTCTCATCAATAATATATCATAATTAATACTTTCTATAAGGAATTAAAATTTTTTGGCTGAGCTCCCTGGTGTTGCCTTGGGCCCCAGCCCTACTGAGAAAACCAATGATCGGCGCCCCTGCTTAAAATTATCACCAGACCTCCATAAACAAATCTGCGCTTTTGAAAAATATGAGAAAGACAACCCTTAAAAAAAACTCTTAGTTGAGTTTACTTCAATCCGAATTTTAGTTTGTTTCTAGTGTTTCCAAGCCTTTCCGGTTTGGGGTAAAAAATAAATGGTCACTTTAAGTATGGCATATCAATTAAATAATTATACGGTTGTAAATAGGTGAACAATTTTGGAGAATAATCATGGAGTAAAAATTATTTAAACACTTCACTTAGTTAAATAGTTCATTACATTCTTTTACTGACTTTCATGAAGTACCTATTAATATTGTTCCGCTCTTACTTCATGTTGATTCTCTCTCTAAATAATACACGATATTAAATAACTAATCAGAGACATTTGCATAATAGGGAACGGGACTAATCAACTACCGATTCATAGATGTCATTACTACCCTACCCACACGAAAAAACATTAAGTATACGCTATTATAAAATTAATGAATAACGGAAACGTACCACAGGTTTCTTTTCAAAAACAGCTTAAGACGCGCATGTTCTTGCGGAATTTAAGCTTAGCGAAATGAAAGCGCAAAAGTCTAGAAACCTTGCGCGCTTCTTGTTTGCGTAGACGTTTTTCGGTTAGATTCACAAAGTGTGAAATTTCAAATTCAGTGTTTTTATCTAGATTAAAATATAATCATTTCATTAAAGAAAATTATTCAGATTGGAGAGATGAATTTGCATTAAGATTCAACAATGTAATATTCAGGCCTGTAACAATTGAGCCCTTGGCATTAATTTTTGGTTCCATAAACTTTAGAATATAGATATGATGTTGATACCACTTGACCTATCGTCCCTATCACGTACAGCTTTAACGAATCCTATTTACCTGACGCAAGTATTCGAAGAAACTTCGACCATAATTCTGTCACCCAAACCCAAGGAAGTCAAATCGGTTTCTACGGATTTTCTTAGCATGGAAAATATAGTATTAAATAATTAATCATGCTAACAAACGTTGTGTTAATTGTTTTCTCTTAATTAAACAAAGGTTATAGTTCTTCTGATTGCAAGTTTGATATCAAATAGTATAATTAAAACAATCTCCGATAAATTTCATAATAAAATGAAGCCCAAACAACACGGAAATGTTTTTGACGAAGCTATTTAAAATATTTGGGAATCAATAATCATTTTCTTTTTTGAACGTGAGCAAATTTTAAATTTACATTTGTACCAGCCGGTCACCAAGTACATTGAAATAGTTTTCTTTTTACCTCTCCGAGTGACGATGACGTCACGGAGATTTATTACATTGAACGTGTCTGTGTGTGTCTGTCCGTCTGTCAATTTTAAGTCTTGCACCAAATTCTATTGTAATTGCGGCTCTTCTTATCACTTACTGTGAATCAAACGCCTTATATACCCAAAATTACAAAATTTGTGAAAAAGAGTATGGTAGACGTGGAACTTTAAAAATAGCTATGTTTAAAATTATTTTAGGAATAACCATTCTTAAAACGTCTAATCTAGAATAAAAGTTAAGTACTGACGTTTTAAAATAATTAATATCAATTATATTTATTTAATTATTTAAGAAAAACCTCGTCTCGACCCGGAGGTTTATTTTGGTTTTCCAACTCTTTAAAACAAGAGGTTGATTTTTGGTAATTCGCAGCCTCGATGGACATGACAATTATCGAGAATATCACCTAGCTAGTTGTCTGGTGTAGAGTACGAGCGAGGTAAGTATCTGTTATTTTACTTTCAGCCTACATCAACATTCCTACAAATCGGTCGACTAGAATATTAATCGGCACATGGCTCATATCTATACTAATTATTTATATTGAAATGTCAAGCAAGTTCGTTAAATCATCATTTTATCCAATTAACACGTTCAGAGACTCTTCGCGCTTTAACAATGTCACTGTTTACGTCCTTAAAGATTCACTGGAACACAAAATCATTACCAATATGGTAAAAGAAACTCCAATATCAAAGAATAAAATATAATTCAACATTTAAAGGGATTATTTTTAACTGTTTTAAGCTAGTAGATGACTCGACTTTAAATTCACAAGATATTTCAATTTCTTCACTTGCAAATAATAAACTTCATAGAATACTTGAGAAACTTTCATCTGAAACTCATGAAAAGAAACATTCTAATATCATCTAAATTTAATTTGATTATAATACTGCGTAATTCATTCAGACACTTTTGGTTAAACAATAAAACCACTTCAATTAGAGAGAACATCTTCTTTTCAACACCGATTTCACAAGGTTGTCGGGCTTCCAATTTCTCAAATATTAAAAGATGTTAATCAAATAAGCGCATTTTTAAAAACCCTTGGGAATAAATAACGTAGCTCGTGCGACCATAATCGCATAATTATCTACATAAGTACGGAACAGGACAATTTGGTCTCGCCATTTTGGTCTCGCCGATTTGGTCGCGGGACTAATTGGTCTCGCCGATTTGGTCTCGGGACTATTTGGTATCGTGATTATTTGGTATCGTGACTAGTTGGTCTCGGGACTGTTTGGTCTCGGGACTATTTGGTATCGTGATTATTTGGTCCCGGAACGGTTTGGTCTCGTCATTATTTGGTCAGCTAATTAGTTGCCTCCTTTTCCAAAGCAATGGTCCCAATAATTGGTTGCCACCTTTTCCAAAACCATGGTTCTGATAATTCGTTGCCACCTTTTCCAAAACAATAGTTCTGATAACTCGTTGCCACCTTTTCCAAAACCATGGCTCTGATAATTCGTTGCCACCTTTTCCAAAATATTCTCCTACTAATTAGCACCTTTTCCTAAATATTCTCCTATTAATTAGCTGCCACCTGTTCCAAAATATTCTGCTATTAATTAGCTGCCACCTTTTCCAAAATATTCTCCTATTTATTAGCTGCCACCTTTTCCAAAACATTCTCCTACTAATTAGCTGCCACCTTTTCCAAAACATTCTCCTACTAATTAGCTGCCACCTTTTCCAAAATATTCTCCTATTTATCAGCTGCCACCTTTTCCAAAACATTCTCCTACTAATTAGCTGCCACCTTTTCCAGAATATTCTCCTATTAATTAGCTGCCACCTTTTCCAAAATATTCTGCTATTAATTAGCTGCCGCCTTTTCCAAAATATTCTCCAATTAATTAGCTGCCACCTTTTCCAAAATATGTATATTATTTCTAATAAATTGTTCGTGGTAAGAGGCGGGCTTTTAATACTCATATAAATAATATTCTTACCTCCAAACAAGGTTGGGTTGGGTTAGGTCCCGAGACCCATTTGTCCCGAGACCCAATTATCTCGAGACCCAATTGTCCCCAGACCCTTTTGTCCCGAGACCCAATTGTCCCGAGTTTCATTTGTCTTTTGTAGTTGTTTAAAAATACGAAAATGCTTTTCGCGGCTGGGCAGCAGTGAGTGCCACCTCTCGATTTAAATATGAAAGTAGATAATTTCCTTATATTAGAAGATATTTTTGCTATGAAAAAGTGGAACCTAAAACGTAGGCTCGACCTGAAATCGCCGCTCTACGAGTAAATTCTACGTCCACGCATGGGAAGTTGCTCTCGTGTTAGCCCTACAGGGTATTCTTCTCCAGAATCAAACTTTCCTCCTCTAAGGAATAATGATTTTGTCGGAAAAAAATGATGGTTTAAGATATATGGTAAACGACTTACTTTCTTGTAGAGCCCAGTAAAATAAGATAAGGACATACATGGGGTCAGTTGAAAACTTTAAGGTCATTAGAGTTGTGTATTTAATTAAACATCACTAATCGCTGATGATTCCTGTTTTAGGTTTAGTACGTTTTTGATAACTTTTCATCTGTATTATGTACCAAGCTCAATTATTTGAGACATTCTTGTCAATGAATTTGGTTTTCTTTATTTATTTTTTTGTATTCTATACATTAATGTCATTTAAATGTATTATTTTTCATTTAATTCAGTTAAAGGTTCGGGAAATTAGAAATATACATATTAATTAATCGTACCATAGAATCTTATCCACCTCAAGGCAAACAAATTTGACGAACACAAATAACTCTTTACTTACTTTCAAAAGACACATGTACTAAGTTCCTAACTACTTATTTCAAATAAATGTTGCAGACGAAATAGAATAGGCTTGTGAAGTTGTGCGGTTAGTAAGTTAGATGGCGTTAAGTACCTCAATTGCACCGACCTTTAACGATAATTTACACCGTTAACTGACCTTACACCCATGGTGCAGTGTCAAGTGAAGAAAAAACTGAACTGAACCACAATCTTTCCTAGATTGTAGGAACATCCAATTACGGCTCAGAATCCAAAATAGTGGCGAAAGCGTCTCCGCCACTCAGAAGAGAGAATCCAATTTCGCCCCGGACCAATGAGCGAGGAGAATCCAAGTGGGCGCTGAAGGCTAAGCCTGCAGAATACGGCGGCCGGTGTCTTTAAAATGATACATTAAAATGGCAAATTAATTAATCATAATTAAATTAATCTAATGGTAATAGACAGAGTTTCGTCACTGAACGTTTAAGTACTCGATCAGCAGTTTTTAAAGTAACTACTCGCACGCAGCCGTCACTCCCAGGATGAACTTCTTGAACTCATCCGATTTTCCATTTAGTTGACAAGGTCGCCGGACCGGGCATTCCTCTTGAGTGAGACCCATTTTGGACGTTGTTGTAGTCGACTCAGGTATTCGTTCCGCCATCTCTTCCAGAAGTGTTGCAATAGTTGTTTCTCCATCTGCCATCTTGATAAGCGATTAGATTTCACATCGGTAACGTCAGGCTCGGGAATCGCGGTTAAGGCGTCACGAGTTAGAATGTGGCCAGGAGTTAAAGCTACCAATGAGTCAGGTTCCGTAGAGATGGCAGATTAAGGTCTCGAGTGGAGGCAAGCCTCGAATTGGCATAGTAAAGTGCTCATTTCTTCATATCATAAGGTTGTTGGTCCCACCACTCGTTTGAGATGGAATTTCACTGACTTGACGCCAGCTTCCCACAAGCCTCCGAAGTGTGGTGCAGATGGGGGGTTGAAAGTAGTTAACCACCTAAAATATGGAGTGGAAATTAGGTCATTTAATTGGGTCGCCAGCCTTCTAGCGCGCTAGACTCGCGCGTGTATACTCGCGTGAGTCTAGCGCGGGTGAAAACCGGTTTTTTATCCGGGTGGGTTTCTCTGAGTTCGTTTATTGGTCGATAGTGGGGGTCGCCAATTGATTAGGTCTTTGTTAATTGGTTAAGGGCGTGAACTTCTTTAGTCGTGACGTAATCGTCAGATAGAGTTTGTCTGATAAGAGAGTGCTCTGTTTATCTCGGTTATTCGCCTTGAAGAGAGCAGTGACTTCTAATGGATATCTTCTTACACACTATGCGTTATATAGTGACGTATCAACGATTCAAAGGGCGCGAGGATTTCCAATATATGGTCGCGTATCTTTTAGATCAATGCACTATGTATACAATATGTTTCGAACTCCGAGTATCTGAAAGTGGGAAAATCGCTCGTGATACTAAGAAATGCACGATATATGAAGATAAACCTCCTGAACATCAAGATATCGAATACCAGAATCAGGTGGTCCGGTTTGGGGCGCGATGGTGAATACGGTCAAGACGAGATCCGAACCGTACTTCAACAATTAACCCGAGGTTGCGATACCGTTTACGTAAAAGGGCCAGATCAAAAAGAATTTTTAAATTTTGAGAGATTCGAGTTCGTCGAAATTAGGTTGTTTTCGGGTAAACTGGGGTTTAAATCCGCGTCAGACACAACAGATAAGTTGGGAGACAAAATAATACTAGCAAAAGATCGGGACAAACACGAGCTCGTAGGAGAGTGCATGACCATCATCTTGGAGCGTCTAGTTGTATTTGAGGGAGTGAAAACAACTTAGAAATGCCATAAGTCCACAAGCCAGCGCGCGCTAAAGGTCATCGCTATAGCGCGAGCAGCGCAGTGTCCGTGAGCGCGAGTCGATAGGCTATGGTCCTTTTTACATACTCCATGGTATGGTAATCGGTTTTCTCGCTGAACGTAGCAAATCAACAAAGATACAAGCCTTACTCTTGATTTCAAAACTGTCATTGATTTCAAAATTGCCAACTGTCAAGTTGACTTAGTTAAGCCATTTCATTTTGATTTGATGGTTAATAATTGTTGTGTTTTCTGTCTCGGAAGGATATCAAAATTGCCAACTGTCAAGTTAACTTAGTTAAGCCATTTCATTTGAATTTCATGATTATTCTTGTTGTGTTTTCTGTCTCCGAAGGATATTATTATGGAAGCTTTAAATAGGTATGCAATTTACCTGGCATATGTTATACACATGTTTATCTATAAAAAACTTTTTTGAGTTTCAACTGTTGACATCATCATTAATGAAAAAAAATGTGCTGCAATTATATAACCTGAAAACCGATATTCATTTATTTCAACAAATTTTTGAAAAAATCTTAACTTGTGGCCAGTGATGCGTTCTTCAAACAATCAAGGAAATGATATTCTGGGGACTACTACAGTCTATTTTCGCTTGGATATTGTCACACAACCCACAAGATCATAGTAGTTAAAGGGAGAGGCACCTTTACAAGAAACATAAACCCGAGAAGAAATAGACAGACAACTTTACAACAAACATAAACCCGAAAAGAAAGCGCGCGCCAACTACCGCAGGTATAAAAGGGCGCAAGCCCCGTAGGAATCGGCCAGTCTCTCTCCGGAGAAAGCCTTAGTAGGAACTTAAGTCTGAAAAGTCCAGCCTACTAAGGTTCGGTACGAGCTAGGACGTAAAGCTGAAAAGCTTGCCCTAGACTATCCAGTGTGTTCACGGGGATCTTAAAGCCAAAAAGCCCCGCTCCGTGAAACCACTTCTCCCCGAGGAACGTATCGACGTTAGTCTCGCGCGCGCCAAAAATTCAAACTCTTTTTGTAAACTTATTTTTGCTAATAAATTCTTCCATCCACGTACAACGTTTAGTTCTTTCTAACGTGACAAAGTGGTGGAGGCGCTGGCCTCGTTCCCCGCACGCTCTACCTCCTGATGAGCCACGAGTTCGTTTCTCTCTCACCGTCGATTCTACAACATCTACCGTTACGGAAATATATTCTCCTCCCGGGTCACCCCATATCCTATCCGAGAAGGAAAATTTACACTGGGAGCCGCTAAACTCCTGGGGTATCGAGTATCATTCTTACGCCGCTCCTAACGAGCCCCGTTGTTCTCGGCGAACACGCCAGCTCGGTCCCGAATTTGTGGAACTCGCTCCACCGACCCGTCGCCGTCAAACGCCGCTCCAATTTCCGGCCATGGCTACAGCCGCAGAAATCTCTGCCGCGGTTACGGCAGCTCTGAACGCTGTTAATCTCTATCGCGACACTCCAAAATTTGACCCCCTGACGCAGGACGTTCACGATTTTATCACTCTTTTTGAGGAAAAAACCAACGGATCCAGCGACGCCGCTCGACTCGGCCTGCTGCCGTCCATATTTGTGGGCACAGCTTTGCCCTGGTACTCGGCGGAAATCCGCAGCCATGCAGCTAACCCCCGTACTACTTGGCATCAATGGAAAACAGCCCTCATAAACGAGTTTGGTAAAACTTCTCGTGCCATTTTCAACGAGTTAATGACCCATCGCCAACTCCCAGGAAGCGATCCCGTTCACTACTATCGGAGCACACTAAGTTTATGCTCCCTGGCAAACCCTAACATGCTCGAATCAGAGAAACTGAATTTCCTTCTCAACGGTCTTCTGCCTGAACTAATGGAAAAAGTTATATGGATGAATCACACTTTCTCTACTGATTTCTTGGATAAACTACGCACAATAAGCACTATTCCACCCACTCATGCTTTTGGCTCAACCGAGGGTAAAATACTGGAAATGCTTACCACACTTGCGACTAGAACTACCAACCTGGAGGCCAAACATTCCGTCTCTGCTCTTTTGCAAACGTCAACCGATACCGACCTATCCTCTCTTCGAAGAGAGATTCTCGAACTCCGTCGCGACATGGAAACACTTAAACTTGACTCCCACCGTCGGGCCCCAAGCCTACACTACCGACGCCCTTCGTATCGTTGCTCCTCCTGTGGGGGACAGGATCACCTGGCTTCCTATTGCCGCCAGACACCTCGCCCGCAGGATAAAAGAAGTCATTCACCATACCGACCTGAGTACAACGGAAACCGCGCTCGCTCGCCGTCACCATTTTCCCAAAATCGGGCGTCAACCTCTAATTGGACTGGGCGTAATCAGTCGCCACAAAACAATTGGAATCGCTTTAGAAGTCCCTCGCCACATCTGCAAACTCGTGACCAGGGAAACGAGTCACGACGGCAATAAATGAGGGTGCACCACCGTCTAGTCCCAATGTCTGCCCTCTACTACTGAACCCGTCCAACAAATTAGTTTCTCTACCCGCCAAAGTTAACAACACGAACATTAACGTCATCATAGACTAGGGTAGTACCAACATGTTGGGAAACCAAAATAAACCTCTCCGAGCCGAGACGAATTTACTTTCTAAACACAGGTCCACCAGCCAATGAGAAAAACCGGAAATACATAGTTCAAATTGGCGAGATATTGCCAAGGTCTTTAACAATTTCCTTTGTATCCTCAATAATTCTAATGAGGACCTAAATGTATCACTGAAGGGTGTATTTAACTTTCGGCTCACTCTGAACCGTTAACACCTCCTATAAGAGGAGGCGAAACGAGGTCATTTCTAGTTTAAATCTAGGGTATCTTATTTCACAGACCCAATCGTTTCAACACTTGTGGATAGATGAAGAATTAACACCCATATTATATAATGAATATAAAAAATGCGATTACACTATATATAAATGAAGTAAAGCTGAATTGAAAAGTAAACACCAAATTTGAAATGTTAATATCGAAAGATGTTCTTGGAATATTAAGATGAAACAGAGCTTTATAGCTACACAACTACTTAAAGAATCGTAATGCCGAAAAATATTTCAAATATTTCCATTTAATTTCTGCAAAAAGGAAATGTTATCGTTTTGTAAGAGATCTTATCATCATACTCGCTTTATATTAACTTTGATGTATGTGTAGTGTTTCGATTCGGATGCAATCTTCATTACTCGTTCTATAAAAACTCTCACTTGTGTCATTACATAGAAATAAGTTTATCTTAAATAATTAAATATAAATGATATTAATTATTTTAATCGCCAGTAAATAACTTTGAAAATAGTTAAATCGTTTAAAATAAAGTTGTTCCTATTATCTTTCGAAACTTTGCTAATATTGACGTTTAAAGTGAAGGGTACCCCTCTTGCCCGCTTTTTTCAAATTTTGGGGTATATATACGATTCGTTTCCATCATAATAATAGATAAAAACGCATTCGCGTGAACCGATGGTGGAAGCCCTGCCATTGGGAGGCTAGACGTTTCTCGTAATCCTAGCCGATCGCTGCGTATATCTTGAAACCAATAATAGATAAAAACGCATTCGCGTGAACCGATGGTGGAAGCCCTGCCATTGGGAGGCTAGACGTTTCTCGTAACCCTAGCCGATCGCCGCGTATATCTTGAAACCAAACGATGACGAAGGAAAAGAAGCCAGAATGGACTGACTGGCGTCCATGTGGAATGGACAAAGACCTGAAGATGGTGGTGCATAGAAGCTGGTGTCAATGTGCAATTGACGAAGAACAGAAGATGGTGATGCATAGAAGCTGGTGTCAATGTGGAAATGACGAAGAACAGAAGATGGTGGTGCTTGGAAGCCAGCAAGTACAGACTAGTGTCCATGTCGAGTGGACGAAAACCAAAGCTGGTGGTATTGGAACTCAAGTAGAATAGCCAGAGACAAACCCAAATTTCCGTGAACTGTCAATGCAGTCCGGAAATTGGGAACACGTTTGCTTCGATACGCAAACTGCGAACGCGGTCACGTGGGGCGTGACAGACACACAGACACGGCCGGTGTAATACCTCTCCGTGACATACGTCACTCGGAGAGGTAAAAACATCATCAACCCCAGACTAGTACAAAACTTGGGTTTACCGACTACATCTGTAGGACCTTTCCGACTACGTGTCGCAGATGGGTCACTTATACCACCCCTTGGTGCTACCACCTTGGACTTACTACTGGGCGACACGACACACCGGATACAGGCACTTATAGTTGATCATTTCGATTACGATCTCTTACTGGGGCTTGCATTTTGTGACCGCAATGAAGTTGAAATCAGTTTCCGAACCCGTTCTGTTGCAATCCAGGACGAACGTTTCCCGCTCTCTGATATATTATTCAAAAACTCTCAGCTGGTGCGGCATACCCATGACGTAACCATTCCTGCGTCATTAGAGATCGCCCTCGAAGTGGCCGCCCTGCAGACATCCGGTCCACTCATGATTGAACCTCTGCCTTCTACATTTCAACGCGACGGCCTGTTGATTTGTAAAACGTTGGCAACGTTTCGAAATAACCATGCCTTTATTCGCGTGGCTAATCCTCACCATCGCCCTATCATTGTCCATCGAGACGCCGTCATCGCTACAGCGCACGACATACTTGAACTTCAGTTACTCACCAACGCACCAAACGCAAAAACAGAAACAACTGATCTCCCCTCCTCTCTGGACATTGGCACAGACTTGACAGAGAACCAAAGAGAGCAGATACTGTCCCTCTTACATCGACACGCCAGTGGGTTCTCCAAGTATGAAGGCGACTTAGGTAGGACCTCCCTAATTAAACACCAAATACACACGGGAGATGCTGCCCCTGTGCGTTCTTAGCCTTACCGCAAATCACTCTATGAACGTGAAATAGTACAAGAGGAAGTCGACAAACTACTCGCCAATGGGACTATCCGCGAATCTAGCAGTCCCTGGGCTGCGCCTGTTGTCCTAATCAAAAAACGAGACGGAAATTGGCATTTTTGTGTGGACTGGAGAAAGCTGAACCTAGTCACTAAGAAAGATGTCCACCCACTTCCGGGAATTGACGGCACGCTCGATTGATTGGCTGGAGCCTCCCTTTTCACGACGCTAGATTTAGCATCTGGCTATTTTCAAGTAGAACTCGATGAAGCGTCAAAGGAAAAGACTGCTTTTGTCACGCCGGACGGCCAGTACGAATTCAACGTACTTGGCATGGGTCTTTGCAATGCTCCCGCAACTTTCCAGAGACTCGTTATAGAGAAAGGCGTTAGGGAGTGGAATTGTAAAAACATTTTAACGGCTAACCGCGATGCCTACGTGAGTGGGGGGTTGACAAAAAAGGGGAAACAAATCGGGTCTTTTCGGCTGGTCATGACGTAAAAGCTGGTAGCGCCCTCCCGAAGTCGGAACGATTTCGTCTGGTCGACCTGTGTGAGGTGACAACTTGACAAGTTACAACCGAATTCAATTACATAAGATTAGTCGCATTTAGTCAAAGAAAATATTAAAATGGGAAAGAAATGCTGCAAGTATCGTACATGTAAAAACAATGAAGAGTCGAAAAAGAATTTAAGTATAAACTTCTATCCAATTCCAAAGCCAACTTCTAGCATAGAAAAATGTTTAAGGTGGCTTAATGCTATTACTCGGAGCGAATTCAAGGCGTTAGAGGTGAAGTCACACCATTATGTCTGTAGTAAACTTTTTATAGGTAATAACGGCCCAACGGAACAATTCCCTGACCCGATCCAAGAAGTTAAGGTATTTTTTAATATGATTTTCCTTAAACTGTGAATGCTAAATAATGTTTAACTTCATATAGGGTTCGCGATCTTTGGGCGGTCATTGCCATTTAGAAACTGCTGTTCCTGGTAAAGAAATTGAAGTATTTAGTGAAACCCCATTCATGGATGATTAGTTTCGTATGTTAGACTCAGAACGTAGTTCAGACGTATTGGAACAAATGGACATTTTAAACGGTTCTCCTGATAAGTGTTTATCAGAAACAATCAAGCCAGATCAGTACAATTATTGTGAAATGAAAAGGTCCAGACACAATGCGAAAACTTAACAGTCCAGTCTCATGATTTTGATAACTTTGAGGACATATCAGGATTAATTACAAAAGATTCTGATAAGCAAGTTATAAATGTATCTCCAATCGTCATGTCACCTGACGGATGCCTTACAAATATTGCAAAAGATTTCTTATATTATCAAGCGAACAATTTAGATTCTTTTAATTGGTGCCTGGAGATTTCTCATGAATCGATGGAACATTCATCTCAAGTTATCAGGAAGTTAATATTCAGGAGGAGTTTGGATAGCAAATTACTTAAGGTAGAATTATCACCAGCATTACAAGAATGCATTTTCTTCTGTAACAAAGTCATCGAAGGAACTCATGCTTTGTTTACGTCTTCTGAAAGAGACATTAATCTTCAAATTTCGTGTCTTGAGGATTTGCTAAACGTTTTTAACTATCTTGCTAATTGGAGAAGTTCCCCAGGGATTCAAGGCATATTGTACGATCATTTCAAGAGCAAAAATGTAACATCCGCAAGCGTTTGTGCATTTAGTGACTGTCTCCGATGTGATAATTGTGATCATCTGATTTTGATTCCACAAGCTTCTCTTTGCCTTCCTTGTCAAGGAAGAAAAAAGGTTCTACAAAATAGAAAAAGAAGAGATAATCCAGATCACCATTTTAAACGTAACACAAATCTCCGGTACATGACAAATGTTCAAGTTAAAGAGAAAGTGATTTGTAGTATCAACAAAAAATATAAGGCTTTAAGCAATCGAAAAAAAGTTTTGGAACATAAAGTCAAGAAAAGTTTTAAAAATGAGGGCATATGTATGTCAGCAGAAGAAAGCAGGGAGTTTGAAGACATCATCCTTAAAAATCCATTCGAGAGCAAATCTGTATTCCAAAAACTATTGATGCGAGAACAATTAAAATTAATTATGTCTAAAAACTCTCGTCCAAAGCAATATCATCATGCCATCATACAGTGTTGCCTTTACATTAAAGCAAAGTCTCCTTCCGCGTATGAAAGTATGAGACAAGCCTTCACACTTCCATCACAGAGAACACTGTTTAACTACTCCGTTGACCTACGCACTAAAGGTGGCTTCAATGACGCGACGTTATTGGAAATGAGAAACAAAATTGACATAGAACAATTAGAAGAACACCAAAAATATTTCTCTCTGGTAACTGATGAAATCCAAGTCAAACAAGATCTGGTTTTCAAAAGTCATACTGGAGAATTTATTTGAGCAAAACACGTAAACACTTTCCGGAATAAAGTAACAGAAGCAGAAAGAAGAATAGAAGGGCTCACAGAAGATTTCCCTATCACAGTAAAACGTGCCCCCACGTGGAAATATAATTTCAAAAATATCGGACGAGTGTAGAACATTTTTTTGGAGAGAGAGGGCGCCGTCTCAAAAAAGACCCGGTTTCGACCCCCTTTCTTAACACTCCCTGTAGTTACAGGCATCACGGTTCTCCAGCAATATAAGCCCTGATTTCGACTCCTCCCCTTTTTCCTCCATGCTGCGGCAAAATATGACATAATAAAACCAATTACTAATATTTATTTATTTTTTTAGGTTATATTCAGCATGATAATACTTTAAGCCAGCTGTTTTAATATACTTGAAGTGTATAACCGCTCCAAAGAGGAAGAGATGTCCTTCTAACCAAACCTAACAGTAATTTTTTGGAAACGGCATATTATTTGAGAAGTCAATGAAGATAAACATCAATATTTTGGAAAAGGTGTAACATTATCAAGTGATTTATAAAATATAACTAACCTAAATTAACGAAATAGTGGCGATTATTTTATTTTTATCATAAAAATACTATAAGCCGTTTTAATATAATTGAAGTGTATAACCGCTCCAAAGAGGAAGAGACGTCCTCCTAACCAAACCAAACCTAACATAACAGTAATTTTTTGGAAAAGGCATATTATTTGAGAAGTCAATGAAGATAAACATCAATATTTTTGGAAAAGGCGTAACATTGTTAAGTCATTTATAAAATATTACTAACCTAGCTTAACCAAATAGTGAAGTTTCCAATTCAATAAAAAGGTATTTAAAATGCTTTCATTAAAAAACGACATTAATTTGGGGTCGCTGTTTTCGACCAATAGTCGTTTGAATTGTAAATACCAAACCCGCCGTTGGGCTAAATTTTCATTTCATGCTTGTAATGTTTTGTATAACTGTGTCCAGGAATTGTTCAGACAGGCTAACGAAGTCTAATAGTCTCGATGAAGGATGTTTGAGGTTACCAAAAGCCTTGTGCTGTGTAAGAACTGATGATGAAGGCAATTCGTACGTTTTATTTTCATGTGAAATAACGTTATAACAGGATTCGCAAATTTGTTTCTGGAGTTTAAAACAAATATATCCTGCTATTGGTAAATTGTCAACTCTTTTGCCTTTTCCTTTGGGTCTATTCTCTCTACTTTAGTAATTTTTAGGTCTTTTTGTGCCAAGCCTGCAAGTCCAAGGAATTCCACCAAGTCTTCTAAATTATCTCAGCATGAATCAGAACTCCTTGCTTGCTTGTGGCCGGAACTATTTTGTTCTTCCTTAAAGCTATAAACGGCCTCTGTACCAAATATGTCTTCCACTAGAGTTCGAAGAATGTCAGAGGCCGGTTTTTCTAAACATATCTATGGAAATGTGAAGGTTAGCATTTTATAATAGTATAGGATATATCACTTAACAGATTGGTCTCGATTTAATGGCATGATATCCATGATTTGACCATGCTCAGTCACTTGAGTCATCTCCAAGGCTGTCGAATCTTGAAGCACCTGATTTTCACGTTCACTAGAATGTAGTGGCTCGTTTAACAGGCCATGCTAAATAGAAAGAAAGGTAACAGAGATAATGATTATGTTCTTTACAATATGAGCAAGTTAAACTTACAGACGTGCTTGGAGCAGTATATGCTATTTCTTCCACCTCCGTCTCAATGTGGTTCTGAAAAAGGAAAAAAGAAAAATGTTATAACTATAGAGTTAGATAAGCAACACCATAGCAGCACTTTGCTTTGATAATGCTAATAATATTACCAATTCATTCATGATCTTTTCAACATTTAGATCAGGCATAAACCTTTGGGCTTGCTTCACAAGCAAAATGTTTAAACGATGCCGAAATTCTCTTCCTGATGGAAATTTATTACCCCTGGCGCGAACACACGAGAATAAACTTTCTAGTGCATTTTGATTGAAGCGCCCAGCCATGACAAACTTGAAACCCCTTTGACAAAGGTAGGTATTCAATTCTATGATTGACAGTGATGCCATTATAACACCAGTTTGAATTGGCTTCCATGCTTTAGCAATTTTCATTCCTTCAAACAGAACTACCACTTCACGTAAATATTCAATGTTGCTTGCTTTTAAGGATTTGCCTTTACAACGACCATTCATTATTTGAAACCAGTTATGCATAAGCCGACAAAACCAAGCAGTTGTTAAGGCCTCCTTTTCAATATGTCCAATGTGAACAGCGGTTTCCACCGCAGCAGCTGTATCGGCACTTAATAGTTGTTGCGCAAGAGGCACTCTCATCTTCTGATAATGTGTTGGGGTAAGTTTAGGCGCTAGTTTCAATTCTGAAGTTGCCTGAAAGTGTATGAGGTGCTTCAAGTACTTAATGTCAACATTTTTGCAAAGAAGATTATATTTCGTAACACATTGCTCTGGCAGCTCCGAGACATTGACCAGAATAGAATTTCGAACACTTTTCAAAACATGAGGTGGATCTGGTACTACAAAAATCTTGTTCTCTGGATTGCACGGGTGTGTAAAGTGGTGTTTCTTTTCACAACATGACACCTTAATTCCTAGGTCACGATACATAGCCATATTTTTAGGGCCATTGTCACTTACTATCGACACAACGTTAAATCCAATGTCATGAAGGCATTTTATACAGTCCGTCATGAAATTCTTCAGATCACCGCTGTCTATACTGTTACCAACCAAATGCCAACCAAGAATGTATTTCCATTTGGAGCAAGCAGAACGAACCATTACCACTAATCCCTGGGTAGCGACTGCATGGTTGGACAATGTTGAATGTCCCAATACAGTTTTTAATCCAGCATCATATTCGTATGACCGCTTAATTTGCATTTCGTCAACCAAGAGTATAACACTTTCTTCTATCTTTGTCATTTTGGGTGATTGTTTTTGCAGCAGGCGCAGCGTGGCACTTTGAATACCTGGTGGAAATTGAAGCGTCTCTAGATGTTGATTTAGGCACCTTGTTGTTGGAAGTGGATGGCCTTGCTCACGTAAGAAATTGTACCCTTTTGTACCAATATTGTATAGAAGTTGTAGCGACGATTGTATGGCTTGAGGAGACCACTGTTTGCATCTTTTGCGCTGTTCTACAACATGATTTATTTGATCCGCAGTGAAGAGTTTGCCAAAGGCCGTCATTACTTTCTCTAATTGGTACCTCGATCTTTCGTGTTCCGAAAACAGATTAGCGTGCTGTTTTTCAAGGTCTGTATTCTTCTTGACTATTCCGCTATTGAAGTCTTCAACTCTTTTATAATTATTTTCAGGTTGTCAGAGGCATTCTTTGACTCATCAGAAAACGTTTCTGTCTGTGTTTCGATGTGGCACTTTCGTGAATTGTCAACAGACGCCTTTAACATATTAACGCAAAGTTTAGACCAACGCCAAAAGGTTTAACATACATTCAATCTGTCTCATAATCGTGATTATTTACATTTTTGGCCACATCAATTGATTCCAAACGCCGCACTTTAGAAAGTCTTTCCATCTCGTCCTGGGATTAATTGGAATAAATAACTAAAACATCCCTGATACCAAACAATATTGCGATGTTATTAAATCTAAACTTACCATATCATTTCCGGTGTTTTTTCTTTTATTCCTCTCAGACATGGATACTTCTTTTTGAATTGGATTTGGTGCTCCAATTGTAGGAACTGCATTTGGGAGTTTTCTACCATTTGTGCCAAAGCAATTCGGAGAAAAACGATCCTTCGAACAAAGTGGTTATTAGATAACTATTATTCATTCATTAATAAAACAAGACATTACCTTACAAAGACGCAAGTGCCGATATTTTCCACTTAAGGCATCATTGCTATTTCTACCGATAAATTTAAACCATTGTTGTCTAACGTCACGATTATTTGGAAAATAAAATAAATAAACATCCTTTTCTGTGTTTGTGCAAGGCGGGAATGCGCATTTACAAGTCATAGTAACTTTTAAATTGAAAATTAAATTCAACCTACTCCCTTGACTTTAAATTGAATAAAGAAAAACTCATGAACTTGAATATATTCAACTTTATTCTTTAGTAATAAACAATGTGTAAGTTGTGTTTAAAAAATGGAGAAAATACATTTCACAATCTATAAGATAACACCAATATTCAGTTTTTTTGTTAAAATTTCAACCAACAATGTCTATAGTAACACCAATGTTATAAAAACGAAGCATTTTGAATTTTGCGCTACTGGGTAGATTTTCTCGCCATCTACGTATTGCTGTTAAGTAAACATTTCTGCGCATGTCAATGGGCGGAGCTTCACATTTCCCCACACGCTCTATATCCCACTCTAGGATGGAGAAAAGACCAGATGGTGCTGTTCAGAAGCCAGTAAGTACAGACTGGCGTCCATCTGGGATGGACAAAAGAACGGATGATGGTGATGTAAAGAAGCCAACAACTAAATTCTGGTGTTCAAGTGGGATGGACAAATGATCAGAGGATGGTGGTGTTACAGACATTGGAGTATTTTTCATTCTAAGTGGAATACAATTTTCCAAATTTCCGGTCCGGAAATTGAGAACACATTTGCCCCGTTTTGTTAACTGCGAACACGGTCCCCTGGGGTGTAACAACAGACAGAGACGTCGAAATAAGAACCTCTCCGTGACATACGTCACTCGGAGAGGTAACAAGAAAACTCCTGTGCGAAATGATAACTAAGGGACTAATAATTAACATCTCTTCCGTTAAAGCTCACAACGGGATCTATGAGAATGAGATAGCGGATGCCCTTGCGAAAGAACCCTGCTCAAGGGCTATTGTAGATATAGAAATAGGTTATTCTAAGTCAAGTATAAAGCAATATTATTTACATTAATTTTGCGCACTCTGAAAAGGGAAGGAGCACTTTTCATTTTAGAAATAGAATTAGTGAAAACTCGTTTGTCCCTGACCACTTTGTGAGTCAAATCATGAGCGGGCACGGTCAGTTCGCGAAATATTTACCTGAATTCGGTCATCGGGAAGATCTCTGCTTCAGTGGACAGGCAGAGGCAGATTCTTTGCATTATCCACAATTTGTAGGATTCTTTCTAAACCGACCAACCATACCAGATAGAGACAAGAATAATTTAGAAAACGAAACAGTAAGAAAAGAAATTAAATCATTAATGCACCATCTCACAGAGTTTACTCAATTAATACTTAAATAGTTTACTTGAGTTGAGCTCGAAGGGTTTTTATTCCGTTTTAAAGGTTTTTCCCTTCCCTCGTCTGTAGTTCAGACCATGATAGCATGTCCCCCTTTATGTGAAAACGACATAGGGTACTAATAAATTTTGAATCTGAATGTCCCTATCTACGGGCGGGGTTAAGTTTCAATTTTATGTTTAGCTACAATATTTGTTTAAATGTAATTAATTCAAAGGTTTCCGATATTGGAATGATATTTTGATGCCAATCCCGTCATATTTCAACGTCATTGAGTTTTCGAATGCCATGGGTGTCGAGTCAACACATCTTTTTACGGGATCACCTATATCGAAGGAAAAGCGATATTTCGACATCTTTCGGTCTTTCAGCAGGGGAGTAAGGTTTTAAATCATATCGAATAATATAGAGAACGTTTAGGACAACATTTCACGAAGAAATTAACCTTATTCAAATTTTAATTTTTTACCGTCAGTCCAATAATTTATCTTACAATCTTTGAATTGCTAAGTTGTCCTATTTGACTGAAGCAACGTTTTTTTTCGCGGCAATGACTCTGCGACTGAAGCCGCAGCAACCCTTTGTTTTTCAGGTTTGGATATCAATATTTTTAGCGCTATTAATAACACCATTTGTGCTTGCTGCGTCGTTTGCATTATATTTAAAACAGTCACGGTCATTTAAATCATTATACTTCAAATACTTGAAATGTATTTTGAAAACCACAATTAATGTGGGAAGTAAGTTACGCCAAGAATTAATACGTGAATACAAAATCTACAATTTTATTGGAATTTAGATGATGTTTCAATTTTTCGAAATAACACTCTTCGTCTATTCTGGGCTTTTTGGATACTTGCAATTTTTAACATATCCATGTCCTTTACTGGTCTGCTGCTATCTAAAATAACAGTACCGGATCGCGTATCGTACGATGAAGATATCTTAGACATTCTCAAAGTTCCCAATCTTGAACTATATGATGGTAGAGTTCTAGAAGAAGAATGGGTAAGTTTATTTATGCTTTTAAAACGGAAAGCGCTCAGATGAGCGGTTCCCATATGAGCGGATTCCATAATAGCGGTCCTCATATCAGCAGTTCCCTAAATAGCGGTTTCCCGAAATGGCAGTTTACCCGTTACAACAGTTACCGATACAGCGGTTCTCGTAAAGGCGGCGTACCATTACAGCAGTTCTCTAAAGAGCAGAAAAACAGGAATTCGAAAAACGACTGCTCTTTTTTATGGTGTACGCTGTGTTATATGAACTTAAATAGAACTAGGTCAGATATGGTTAGCTTCGAGTTGATAATTTTAAACCCCCAATAGTGTTAGGTTTGGTTAGGTTTGGTTAGGTTAGGTTAGGTTTGGTTAGGTTTGGTTAGGTTAGGGTTTGGTTAGATTTGGTTAGGTTTGGTTAGGTTAGGTTAGGTTGGGTTCGGTTGGGTTTTTTAGGTTTTGTTTTGATTGGTTAGACTTAGGTTGGTAATATTTTGGAAAAGGTGTAATAATTTTACGCCTTTTCCAAAATATTGTTGTTTGTCATATTTCACTTCCCAAATAATAATATGCCTTTTCCAAAAAATTACTCTTTACAATTATCTACTTCCGAAATAAAGTAAGCTTTCTTGAAATATTTTCTATTCGGGTATTAGAATTGTAAACTGATACAGCCTGAAGAATAGTGTAATATTTAAGTGTACTTTAAAAACACGATCCGTTAGTAGGTCATATTACTGACTAAATGATCACAGAAAAAGGTAGTTTTCGAAAACAACGAATATAACTGTATTGTTAAGAATTACTCGAAACTGAGGACAAACACTGCTATTTCCCCAAATAGCAGCCGCTATTTCTAAAACAGCAGTTTTGAAGAACGCCGCTGTCTTTTTGGAATCGCGGCTGCTATTTCGAGAACTGCTCTACCGGGAACTGCTCATACGAGGTACACCCTTTTAAAACATGTGCCTGAAGGAAAGCATAAACAGTTTGTAATTAAAAAGTCCTCTATGCATAACCATAAGTTAAATGTGAATAATTATGACACATGACCTTTTTACAAGATTCGAAACTGTATTCTCATCTTGCTAATATTCTGAATTTAACTAACGTTACAATATTTTTTAACTTTAGTTTGTTCCAATCAAGCCAGAAGTGTTGCCAAGGAAGAAAAATGTTCACAAATTATATAAATTGGAAAACCAAGTGGATAGTTTGTCTTGCTTGGAAGATGACCTGGAAAAGCTGCCAGTATGCTATCTTCATTACAAAACGATGGTCCAGATATATGTTTATCTATTAGATCTATCCGAAAAATTAAGAAAATACATATATGTTTCGAAAAACCCGTATGGATCCATAACGGCACACGTTCCATTTCGTAAATCTCTACATCCCGAAGCGCGGAAGATATTAAAACATGTGTAAGTATTCAAACCATGGCGACTTCCATATTGACTGTGAAAGAGGTGAAGTTGATACTCAGTAGCTTGACTAGAATGGCTTTAAGGATTTCGGGTTTAAATATGCCTCAATATTTTAAAACGGAGGCGCGAAACTTAGCTAACGGGTATTACCATCTCCTAAGCCTGCAACTTAGAGAAAAATTTAAACCTTTTGATCTGTGGGATTAAAAATTTGGACAACAAAATGTAGGTTTTAAGGTGGTTTATAGTTGTAAAAATAGTAAGGTATTAGCCAATTTCCATTAAATATCTATTTTCATATTGACTTTTCAGTTTTGACTTTAATGGCACAATACCTCCAGACCCTAAATTAAACTCAACTCTCGCATCCTAAACGTGTTCGATCGATAATAAAATCTTCGATTCAAGATCTATGAAAATTATAGATAGGACCCTGGTCTATTATTGAGCACGCGCAAGATCCCTCATTCAGCATCCCTCATGACTTACACACAAGGACTTAGTATCATAATTCAAGTCACTTTTCCTCATTAAAATTATCAACGAAAGCAACGAGGTGTACAGAAACGAATATAATGAGCTAAAGGTTTACATGTCTTTATAGAAAACGGTTACAGAGCGAGGCTAGCTCGCGTTAGAAAAAGTAACTAATTCTAGGAAATAAATGCATTACCAGGAAAATCAGGAGATTGAGTTAAATTCTAAAGAGTAGTAAAATATGGATTGTGTTTAAATTTCATTAGAAAAATAATATCCGCGCTACAGTCAACTGGAAAAACTCTTATCGTTTCGTTTTTTAGGCTTGTGCAAACCAAGTCTTTTTAATATAATATCAGAGAGGTGAAGCAACGATGCATGCGGGCCAACACGCTCTGAGCCGTTACGGGTGTGCTACTTTGGGAATCTCATCTGACCTAATGCTATTCGGGTTTCAAAAAGAGATCTAGAGTCACAGTATCCTTGCATAAAAATTGGAAAAAGCACAAAGCACTGGTCTAATTGAGCTTGCGAGCGTCCATCATATTCTACAGACAAGGACCGATTATCCAGTTTAGCCTCCGTCCCTTTAAACGACTTATTTTATTTTTAACCATAGTATTGTTCTGTTTATGACATATCCGCCACCAGGATAGCAATATGCAAGAAATACTCCGCTCTGCCGTTTTATAAAGTCTGGTAAAAATTATTTTGACCCAGACTTACAGAAAGAATGATAGGCTTATGGTTTTAAATTAGTAAAATTATAAGACTAAAATGTTTAACTTAAATATGAAAATTTTTACAATTGTAGAACGAACGTACTCTTCAGTTCCGGAATGTTTTATAAAAGTTTAGACAAAATCCGTTTCGGGGCAAGAAACGCTTTTGTTGAACCACCTAAAGCTTTCGAGGATGGGGAAACTGCGATGAAGATGGACATAATAGTCTTGCCGTTCTTGATTCTGCTAACTGGATACTTACTTTCGTTAGTACAGATCATCCTAACATTGAAGAAGTTAATTGGTTCAAGATTCTAAAAAGACTTGGTGGTGTCGTACCGACGATGTTTCAATCGTCTAGGTTGCGGCGAGTTAAAATGATTACAACTCTTATAATTTCTTCTGCAAGCCTAATTTAATCACCCATTTAATTTCCTTTGATTTGATTTTGTGCTTCATGATAGGATATCCCTATGATTGATTAGAAAACTAACTTACGTCTAGATACTGTTTTAAGGCGTGTTCCAAACAGGTCAGTTGGAATGAAAAATCGCGATGACGTTGCTTTAATTTATCGTCTTTCGCTAGGCAATGTTCGACAAAAGGTTTTGTCCTTCGAAGACAGGGTCCAGGTTCGGGACAAAGTTGTGCGCGTTCAACTCTAATGCAATTCCTGCGGTCCACAAAATAACAGTTAAAATTCAAACACTCGTTCCAACAGGCTAAAAACCTATTTACATACATGCCCCTCTACATCCCTAAAATTCGTAAAATTTTCGAGATATCCTAATCGAAATTCAATGATTATTCTCTATTACCTTAATCATTTCTTCAACGTTAAGATGGTTTGACCGAAAAAAGCTTTAAAAATGGGAATTGGCCCATTATCTCCTCCATCGTCGAAGCTTTAGACATATTAAAGTAGACCTCTTAACAATACTGCGTAAAATTTTATAATATTGCAACATTACTCTGGTTGTGCACTTTATATATCACTTTATATATGAGCTGTAAAAAAGGTAAGTATATTTTTAAAAGGCGTTTGTCGCTAAAACCAAGGAGTCTCATATTAATGGTTCAATAGTATAAATGGCTCCTTGTGTAAATTTGTAAATGCTCCTTGTATAAATATAACAAGTTGGGAAAGCCAAAATATTACCTCTCCGAGTGGAGATGACTATCACTACCCCTTAAACAACCTAAATATATGCATCTATCGCTTTATTTAACTCTTTGCAAGTGCAGGAATTCAATTTTAAAATAGTCAATTGTTCAAGCCTTTTCATTATCTCTCAATTGCTGTGGAAACTCTACTCTCTCGCTATACCTCAACCGAATTCTTAGTCTACCAGTATGATTTGTAACATTTGTCCATATCAAAGCTGAATCATACCTCGCCACACAAAAAGCAAATGTCCCCAAAACATGGAAGCCACAACCCAATCACACATAAGCTAGGCTCGTACTTGTTCATCGCTTTCGATGATTTCACTAATATTAGCATTAACATTTTGTATATTATTGGGTTCCTTATTAATAGATATGCCTACGCCTACAGTACTTTCAATAGAACATTTATTTAATGCATTATCTTTCGTACGATCATGGCCAACTGGCCTCGTGGTAGGACCAACATTTTGTGTGCTAGAACCTGTTCCAGAAACAGCCTTTTTTTCCGCGGCTAACGCTCTTCTCCTTTCATTTTCGCGTTTCCTAAATTCGGGATCTGACCTTTTTGCCCTCATTCTTTCCCTTGCCTTTCGTTTTCTGATTTCCTCTTTACTAAAATTATTATCTTCCTCCATTTTATTATTCAGTAAAATACTCACAAAAATCCGCAAAAGCAATCCCCTTGCAAGACTGTAACGTTTCAAATATTATTTTCCGAAGAAATTTATTACGGAAGATTGAATTATGAAGTACTAGCTTTGAAATTCAAATAAAGAATGATAAAAGTACGTAAAATAGGTCTTTCACAAATAGGGGCGTATAAACTTAACAGCATTTGTTTATATTTAAAAAATATTCTTAGATAGTCAAATACTTTTTGCGCCGTTGAATTTTTTTAACACCAGCTTGTAAAAAAGGTCTCTTTCAAACTAAGGGGGGGGCGTATGAAAAAACAGTTAAACATTATTCATAGAATAATTTCCATATATGGGGGTAGGAAAACGGTAACAGTTGACAAAGACTAATTGTATTTACCTTAAGTGGACAAGCAACTTTTCACTATCTTGTGGTTTTGAAAATGCATAGCTTGGCAACACTGTCACTTGCACCGCGAATCGGCGTATGGGTTTTCCATCTTGAAGGAGAGAGGAATGGAGTGGAAACCCCCATACCTATAGCGTTGCCTGTGTACCCCCACCTACGGCACCGTAGTCCTCCCAGCATCCTCAGCGGTTAGGTAGGGTCGTACTGGACAAAATTATAAAGGGCGCTCCCTCTATCTTAAAAATAGAAGCTGGTTCTCATACAAATAAAATGGCGCTACGCGGCAGCACTTAGCAATTGCCTACCGAAGGGTAGGGGCGTGCGCGAGGTACATTGGGAGAGATACGGTGCCGCAGGTCGCCCATCATCATTTCCAATCCATCTCAACTCCCTTTTCCCTGCCTACATCAGACCATTTGGGGCAAGGTTACTAAATCGGTCACATACGCGATAAATAGTTCCCTCATCAATGGCAGTACTACGTATGCTAACGTCATACCCTTCTATCTCTTAGCTCAGTGTCATCCCCCTACTGGGCGCGTACAGTATATCCTCTCGCAAGAGCGCGCCCAGAGGAAGGGATACACAGTCTACACCCCTCTCTACCGCCACTAGTAGAGAAAAAGAAATTATTATGGTTTTGAGAGGAGCTTCTCATTTTGGATGTTGTTTTGAAATGCACGGGCCTTGATAGATAGAGGAGGCATTGTAGGAAATATAACGCAATGCACGGGCCTAAATAGATATAAGAGGCAATGTAGGAAATATAACGCAATGCACGGGCTTTGATAGATATAGGAGGCAATGATTTAACGACTTCGGTACTTGGGTTTATCTTTAATATTTAAATAAATATAATTATTTTTAATTATTTTAATCGCCAGTAAATAACTTTAAAAATAGTTAAATCGTTTAAAATAAAGTTGTTCATAATATCTTTCGAAACTTTGCTAATATTGACGTTTAAACTGAAGGGTACCCTTCTTGCCCGCTTTCTTCAAATTTTGGGGTATATATACGATCCGTTTCCATTATAATAATAGATAAAAACGCATTCGCGTGAACCTTTGGTGGAAGCCCTGCCATTGGGAGGCTAGACGTTTCTCGTAACCCTAGCTGATCGCCGCGTATATCTTAAAACCAAATAATAGATAACAAGATGGCCCAAGGGCTGGGCCTTAATAGTAATTTTACACGGCTCACCTGACCCCCCGTATAGTTGATCTCCAATAAATCGTACAACTAAAAACATTTCTGAAATGCAATCGTGAATCCCCTTAATTTCTAATAACGTCACATTTCAAATAATATTAATGAAACTAAATTATGCACCCCACTAAAGTATAATTTTTAAAAACCATACGAATCAAATAATGTATCTAAAACAAAATCCTGGATCCCCTAAACCAGAAATCACTATGACCGTAAACCGTCCCCTCTATTTTACGAAACCTAACCTAACCATTCAGCATAATCTCTGATGTATCACGCGCACAAAGTGTAGCAGTGCACGCAAATTATCAACTTGTTTCTTTCACTCAAAAAAGCCCGCGAGATTTAAACTACCTTTCTTTCCTCTCTCTCCTCTCCGAGCGGGATGCCCCCTCTCCCTCTTCCCCCTCTCACTAATATACCAGGCAGGCAGCGGAGCTTCGTTTCCCTCCGATCTGGGTTCCATCTCTCTTCGTATCGCCATCGCGTACGCTAGCGATCTCTCTCTCCCCGCACCGTTTTCCCTCTCTCCCTCCCATCGTAAGCGTACGCGAAACCGGTTTCGCGGACGCGTCCGGCACAGGGGATTGGTGCCCTTTCTTAAATTTTAACGGAATAAAATTCCGTGTAAAATTAAAAACGCATTCGCATGAACCGATGGTGGAAGCCCTGCCATTGGGAGGCTAGACGTTTCTCGTAACCCTAGCCGCTCGCCGCGTATATCTTGAAACCAAACGATGACGGTGGAAAAGAAGCCAGAATGTACTGACCGGCGTCCACGTGGAATGGACAAAAGACCTGAAGATGGTGGTGCATAGAAGCTGGTGTCAATGTGGAATTGACGAAGAACAGAAGATGGTGGTGCATAGAAGCTGGAGTCAAGGTGAAATTGACGAAGAACAGAAGTTGGTGGTGCTAGACGTTTCTCGTAACCCTAGCTGATCGCCGCGTATATCTTAAAACCAAATAATAGATAAAAACGCATTCGCTTGAACCGATGGTGGAAGCCCTGCCATTGGGAGGCTAGACGTTTCTCGTAACCCTAGCCGCTCGCCGCGTATATCTTGAAACCAAACGATGACGGTGGAAAAGAAGCCAGAATGTACTGACCGGCGTCCACGTGGAATGGACAAAAGACCTGAAGATGGTGGTGCATAGAAGCTGGTTTCAATGTGGAATTGACGAAGAACAGAAGATGGTGGTGCATAGAAGCTGGAGTCAAGGTGAAATTGACGAAGAACAGAAGTTGGTGGTGCTTGGAAGCAAGCAAGTACAGACTAGTGTCCATGTGGAGTGGACGAAAACCAAAGCTGGTCGTGTTGGAACTCAAGAAGAATAGCCAGAGGAGAAAAACCCAAATTTCCGTGAACTGTCAATGCAGTCCGGAAATTGGGAACACGTTTGCTCCGATACGCAAACTGCGAACGCGGTCACGTGGGGTCTGACAGACAGACACACAGACAGACACGGCCGGTGTAATACCTCTCATGTGACATACGTCACTCGGAGAGGTAAAAATGCTCCTTGCGTTAAAAATCATGTAAAGGACACTAATGCTTTTTTACGTGGAGACATGGTCTGATAATATAAAGTACCGTCGAAGAGCATTAAAATAAAGTTTGATTTCCTAAAATATTACTCCATGGTGACAAAAAATATAGCTGTTAAAGGAATTAGAATATCCATATACCGAATAAATAGGCCAAACACTTATTTTTTGGGAAAGAAATCGGGAACACATGTTTTCGCTTATTGGCCATAGGTCTATTTTTTAGCAATTGGATCATTTTGTTCATAGAACCAGGTTCGGAAATGAGGTTGAGTCACTTATAACGCCACTATATCCAATAAACGGAAATATGATTCTTTCCCCAAAAATATAACTTTGACGTAATTTTTGGCCTATTGACGCTTCTCGGTCTAAAGAAACTCCAAAGGAAATGACTCATTACAACCTTTGCCCTAAAGATAAAAAACATTATTTTAGTGCGTAGTAAACGAGGAGGCTCTTATTTTGACCCTAGTAGTAGTAGTAGTGGCCGGGGTTGGCGCTTTCGTTATCGTCAGATTTTAGCTCAAAAGGAACTCGATAGTACCTCAACCCACCAATAGGGATAACTGAGGTCGGTTAGAGATTTCATAATAGTTAAAATTATTTCAGGTCAGACCGGGGAATCGAACCCAGGTCGTTCACACAGTAGTAAGATACTCTACCACCGAGCCACAGAGACTTGGAAGAAAATCTGAGTTAGTTTTTATGGCTTAATTTTATCTCTAAAGTGTCGGGGGTTGTGGTGGGGTACCTCCTAATCTGTGGGGTCGGATAAATTAAAAGTATAATCTGTGGGGTCGGATACTTTTGAATTTGTAAGTTTGGGGTTTTTATATTTATTTTCAAATTTATTTATTTAAGTGCTAATTAAATAGTTAACGATTTTCCCCGTTTCCTACCGCGCTCCTCATGTGTTTCGTTCTCGTTCGGTACCTATCGCCATCTATGTTATGTTTGACAGGAACGTTTTGGCGGTTAATTCAAATATGGGTTTAGATAGAGCTAACATAGTGTTAAATGAGCGTTATGCGTTTGACCATAATCACTATAACTAAACTTTCTCTTTGAAACGTTTCTGATCATAAGTCCTTGATAGAAATTTATAAGGTGCGAAAATTGTGCATCAGCAAGAGTCTATGTTGTAAACTCATCGAGGGGGTTATCACTAAAACTATCTGTTCTTCGATTCGCCGGAATATTAGAATTACAACATATGTAAATTTATACGGTTATAATTTTATCACTGTTTAGAGTAGGGCATCGAGGGGCTATTAACTCTGATTTTATGCACGGTAAATCATTTAAGCTTTGTAAAGGATAGCGTTATTCACTCATTAGGGTAAGGTATAGAGGGGTTATCCACACATTAGGGTAAGTTGTAGAAGGGTTATCCACTCATTAGGGTAAGTTGTAGAGGGGTTATCCACTCATTAGGGTAGGGTATAGAGGGGATATTCACACGTACGATGTGGCTACTATTACGAGCCCTTGGCCGTCTTTTTTTTGTTGTTTTTGGGCATTTCAATTCGAACGATGCTAAGAAGTTAATAATAGAACTAAATTCTCACGGTTCTAAAATGCTTGAGATCATAGGACAAACGTTGTGAAATTCATCAAAACCACTTTCTGAGTTCATACAACCTTTAGAAAACTAATCCTTGATATTTTCAGGCTTTTTCCTACACATTTCTCTGATATTTCCAGGTTTTTCCAATATATTTCGCTGAGTTTTCCAAGTTTCTTCCCATATATTAAGTATTTCGTGGAGCTAATGTTAACGAACATTAGGCTTAACTACCCCTGTAACCCCAAGTACTTAGTGTCTTTAGAAAGGGGATAAATATGACATGCCCGTATCTTTAGAGGCATCAGAGTTATGAGCCTTCAATGCAGGGCCGGATTAAGGGGGGGGGCAGAGGGGGCACCTGCCCCCGGGCGCCAGCAAAATAGGGGCGCCCAAGATGTCTGGTGATACCCAAATCTGAACGATTGTTTTATTAAATTTTCGAAAATCTCAAAAACATGACTTTAGTTTTGAATGATTACGGGACTGTTTTTCGTTTTTAAATAGGCATATTAGCTATCGAGACCAATTTATTACACCAAATTAGTTGGGAGGAGACGATAAATAGATTTTCCGAGTCTAAATCTAGAAAAGCCTATTCAAAGACATAGGCAGGGCTGATACTAAGTCTCTTTTTTCAAATTCGGTTACTAAAAGTCACTTTTCCAAAAATTAGTTACTTTTGTCACTTTTTTGGATTTTTGAGTCTTTCGGTGTTATTTATCTTCTCGACCACAAGGTTAAACGTAATATATTTGAATATATGACGGTTCAAACGCAAAAACAGCGAGATAGCAGTTGATCAAACCCAAAAAATTGTGGAGCTCGCTTCGCTCGCTCATCAAATATTTAACTTAATATTTATAATCAATCCAATTCAAATGAATGTTTTAGTTTTGATTTAAAACGACATCAATTACTTTGCATTCTGAGCTGTGCTCCAAAATGGTTTAATTCAATTTCGCCGTAGAAATTTTATGATTGGACCTCTCCTTTGACTGGAAATATCTAAGCCCATAGATTGGGCTTAATTACGGCACCGACCTTTAAAATATCTTTAACTACTGAAAATAATTATGAAAATTGATCATGTCTGAAAACATTTCATTTAAAGTGCCCTTATTTTATAGCTTAATTTGCCCTTATTTAGTCACTTTTTGCTTATTATTTTCAAATTTATTAGTCACTTATTCAACTAAAATTTAGCGTATGAGTGAGTATCAGCCATGCATAGGGATACTTTTCACTTAACAAAATTACAATAGGGAGCTAACAGCTGGCTAGGGGGAAGAGATAGTCTGACGTCACGCAGCCGCCCTCTGGTTGGCATTTTTGCGCGTAGAATACTGTTTCCAACCGTTAGGGGGGATGAAACTCCAGTAAGAGATAGAAGGGTGTGACGTTTCAGGGTCAGAACTATTAGCTCCCTATATTTCCAATAAAAACAAAATTGTTAAAATTTCTAGCTGGTTTTTATAAATTATGGGGCCAAGGGAGGGGGCGCCCATCGAGCCACTGCCCCCGGGCGAAAATCTTCTTAATCCGGCCCTGCTTCAATGTTAAATCTATTTTTATGAACATTTTTCTTAACCACCCGGCCCCTGTATTAAACACACTCCAAACGTAAATTTTCCCTGAATTTTACTGAAAATTCTAAATTTCTCTGAGTTTGTATGAACCCTGCATTCTAAAACCATTCCCCTTAGTGTAACTGATGTTAATCACATTTGGTAATGATTTGGGACTGTGCATAAAGAACAAAGAACTTTCTGAAATCTCTGTAAGATTGGAGACGTCTGCCACTTGCAATAGTTTGAACTGGTTAAGAATTACTGACAGGTAGTCCGACGCACGACTTTACTTAACGAGGTCCATCTCATTTTCGATTCTAGTAACTGTTACAAGGTCTCTCCCTAAGAGTTATGACGTTTCAAATACGTCATTTCAGGACTACCCCTCAGTAATTAGTGGGATATGACCTATGTTAAAATGTTTTGCAATTGTCCAAAGTAGTGAAGTAAATCGTCCTTCATATTTAAGTGGACTTACGTTATTCCAGTTCTAGTGACAATGCAATTTGGGAGGATGATTAGTAGGAGTAACAAATCGCATCATCCCAAAAAATATGCCAACATTCGTCACAGTCTACGAAAAAGCGACAAAAAACAGCACAACAACGACGAGGACGAGGAGTTGCATGATGCTCAAGAACAAGAACCATCCGTAGAAAAAGAAGAGCCAACCAAAAAGACAAGAATGAAAAGGCAAAAGACGAAAGTGAACATAAAACGTAAATTAATAAACAATGGAAATGTAAACTTTTTCTGTGTTTAATAACAGTTAAGGGAACATAGTGTCGACGTTAGCCTTGAAATATTTCTCGGTGACCCTAAAATTTCAACTCGTTAAGTCCGTTAGTCCGTCACATGTTTAGAGCTTTTAGGGTGTTCTAAAGTTTGGAAGTGTATATATCCTGAGATTCCTACAATTTGCGGGCAATGGTAAATGCATACTCTATATTCGATGTAATTTAGACAGCCCTATGTGGCCAGGTTCTGACCTTAGAACGTTACATTAAGAACTTTTTGGGTGTACTCTATATTAGACGGCATTTATTAGACATCTCTAGCTCTTCGGAATTCGGACCTGACTTAGAACGCTACATCAAAACCTTTTTGGGTGTGCTTCATGTTAAACGAAGTATACACAGCTGTAAATAGGCCTTTTCGCGAACAGGTACATCACAAGCTCAACTAGATGCATACGTCAAAGACCTTTCTTAGAATGACCTGCGGGATTGGTACAGGGTTATAGATCGGGTGGTGTTCGAATCTTCGCAGGAACGGTGGCGAATGGAGCTTAGTCGGCATCCGAGCCTGACTCGTTGCGCTTTGAAGGAGCGGCCTGCTCTTGAGCAATTTTATTCGAACTCCATCTCGAGTAGTTATTTTTTTTGGCCAGATCTGGTGCTCTTCCGACTGGCGCCCGCTTATCGCATGTTTTTGGGAACGCAGACCCTGTTTGCGCACTTTGTGGGGCTGCGCGGGAGGACGTGGAACACATCCTTATGGTGTGTCCGGTCCTTAGTCCCGTGAGGGATTTGTACCTGAATTTTGGGAATCTAACCCTTGAGGATAGGCTGGCTCTTGGGGTGATTTGCGAATGGCGTCATTGAGGTCACCAAATTGGTTTTAAGTCGATGGGCGTCCTTACGTCTCCAGAGCTCTTCGTGATCCGTTCTGCCTCTCACCAGCATTTGGGTTATTTGGGTTTTTTGTTTGTTTCATATTTTGCGGCTGTATAATTTTGTATGTTTATGCATATTCCATTAATTTTATTATTGTGACGTGATTCTTTGTCCTTAGCCAATTTGGTTTCGATATTGATATTGATATGGTTATTGTCGGTATATTTTATTTTTGTATATATTTTTTGGACCTTTGAACCCCTTGCGGGTTCCTCCCTGGTTCAAAAGGGATTATTTGGGTCAATAAAACATTCATTCATTCAGTACAAGATGTGATTTAGCACTAAAAGCGTAGACCTTCTCAAATCATTGCAGCATGATTATGGGTATTCTCAACGTAAGTCGTCGTTAAGTAGGCTAAATAAAGATCTTCCTCCATGTTCTTAAAGTATGCCCTGTTAAAGACATTTCGTTGTACACCTAGTCAAGATGTCTTAAAATGATACATTCCAATGGTTTCTTAATACTTCCCTCTGTATAACGTCTTCATAAGCTCCTACACAGCTTCAGAGTACTTTTTAACGTTGTCTTTGGGGCGTCTAAAACTCAACTTTTTTTCCTAGAGAATAGACCTCTTAAAACCGTATGTAATTATTGCGGTAAGGGATTACACCAGGAATGATTTCAGCACTATACAGTCACCCATTCAAAAAACTTCAACGATCCAGTGTCCGACGTACACACGAACAAAATTGAAGGCGCTTGGGCACATGCCAAAGCCGCAATGCCAAGAGGAGGGAGCAGGAAACAATTCTGTTTCGGCTATTTCGCCATTAGAATGTGGGCGCGAAGAGAAAAAAATTATGTTTTCCAGCTCTGGAGGGTGATGGACTAATTTTTTTCAAGAATTGTATAGCTTTCGGAAGTAGCTCATTGTTCCATCTCAAATTTCCTTTTTAATTCGTAAATGATGTTATGTCTAATTTTCTCTGGGTTTTCTTCTAAGATATTGTACATGGTAGTGCAACTGACGCTCAGAGCAGATCGTTGGTTTTATACTTCTTTTGAAGTAGGGGCTAGCTTAAATTCTTTTATCTCTACAAATTTCACGCAGAAAAAATGTCTCCACTTCTGAGGTCTTAATTTCAACACAAGAGTAGTGAAAATACTGTAAAAAGTGATCGCACGTTACCATGGGTGTCCGACTGTATTTCTCATTTCTACGATCAAAATTGCAACCAGTAGTTAGGCAGAATTTTTCTCTCGTGCATAAGGATCCGGAACTCGGGGTACCAGATTATTGACGAGTGGCTAAAGTGCGCCGCTTTTTATTGTAGAAATTACATAAAAAACAATAGTGTGGAAAAAGGTGACAATAAACAAGCTAATTAGCAATAATTTGAGGTTAAAACATACAAAATTTAGTAACATTTTGAAAAGGGGGCAATTTAATATTTATTCCTTTCATAAACCTTGATAATAACAGAAACGGGCGCACATTTGGCCGCTCATGATTATTGTCTGTTTAATAAACTGTAATCGTCCATATCGAAATGCACACTTTATAACCGAATAAATAAAATTCGTCAAATACAAATTAAGATCAAATTAGACCTATCGCTAATTTTAAAGGTAAAATAAAAATATAAAAATAATATCGTCAACTAGGCCGAGTTTAGGCCTTTGTCATACGACCTGCAGCAGTGAAACTAGGAAACCGCGGGTTAAGCCTTAGTGGAGCAATAAAACAGAGCGACTTCACTCGATGAAGGCAATAGAAACTTTCTTATTGGTGAAAAATACTAAGAAATATTTTCAAATAATTGATGTTATATGATCCTGTCATCAAAAATGAGAGTTTGATTATGTGTACTTCAAGCAATTAATTTTCTACACTTATCATTTACTTTTTCCGTCTTTGTCTACAAAGACAGTTTTTATTAGAGAAAATTAATGTTTCGGTTGTGACTCTCAATGAGGGACGAGACGATTGGATTTTCATAATTAAGGAAAACAACAAGGAAAGCTATAATTGGATCCATTTAGACCTCAAAATCTCTAGAATTGGGAAGATTATTTAGCAGAAATCAAAGTTTCAGTTTTTTATTTCTAATTTACTCTACATATTTGTGAATATTATGCATTAAGCGAATAATTAGCCAACATATTAACCACATATACCATAATTAATTAAAATCATAGGATCCATCAAATGCAAATAGATAATAACAGACAGCAAGGAGGGCCCAAACGGCGTGTAATTCACGTTGTTTGCGAGATAACGATAACACTATTTATTGCTGTCCACGTGGTATACGAAGAAAAAACACGTAGACAGATAAGCTGACAAACATTTACACGGTTTGCAATACGAACTCTATAAGCAACAATAGCCAAAAATGTTAACACCTTGAATGGAGATAAGAAAAAGACGACGTCACAAATTTGGGCGCTGACTGGTCAACGAAACAATCTTAAAACAAATTGAGACTCTGATTTTTAGACATTGTACTGGAAACTACGGAAATATTTCCAACGCATTTGCTTTTTTTCAGTAGTTTCTTGATAACTTTGCTATTAGGTACGTGTTTATAATTTCAAATTACATGTGAGAACTTACAAATTTTACAATTCTGTTGTGTTCACTAATTATACAGGGTGTTCCAAAAAAAAAGGATGTTAGGACCGAAGTAAAATGGGTTCTATGGACGATTTTTTAGTCAAAAATGTCCTATGGCATTTTACCCTCAGGGCCAGCTTAAACCAGTTATGATTGAAATGTTTTACTGATAACGCCGTATTTAAATAAGAAGTTTCTTATTTTTAAGGGGTCCTCCGTTAATCACTAGAATCATACCCTGAAAACGGTGTAACTTAGGAAAATATTCTTAGAACATTTTTATTCAAATCGCCCATAGAACCCACTGACTTAGGCATTATACCACCCGCTGTATATCATATAGTGCGATTTTTCCCTACATTGGACCACAATTTATATATTGTTTTCTTGGACTGTTTTCAATCTTACGGAATATGCACATAAATTTTATATAGGCCTACATAAATTTTTTTTCATATTACTGATGAAAATGATGACAAAAACAAACCAAGATAACCCTGTTCCAAGCAAAAAGACGCAAAAGGGGAGTTTCAAGTTGCCAATTGCAAGTTTGCTAATAGGCTGGGATTTCAATTCGATCTTCATTTTCTGAATGCTCTTGACGCCTTCTTTGACGATATCGTTTCTTTCCCGAAAATCCATAACACCGGCTTCGTAATAGTTTCTCAAGCTGTAAAACAAAATAACGTGATTATTAACTGAAACGAATCTTTCGTTGCTTCTGACATCGTGTCAGCACATTTTCCCTGAATCCAAAAGTTGCTTAGATCATCGAAAAAATACCTACTACAGGTATTGTAACGTAAGGTTATTAACAATCGTCCACGAGAAAACGGATTAATGTAATAAGAAAGTCGGATTAGAGCTTCAGCCTCTGGTACCATCCTCGCATACTTCATTCAGAAAAAAAAGCAACAAAAGAAACTAATATTTAAAGTAACATTAATTAAATATATTCTTAATTTCAATATTTCAGGAGTTATGTCGCATTGTTTTTTATCACTGATGCAATCACCGAACCAATTATTTAACTAGGACAATTGAAATAAGAATGCTATTTTTTCCCACTAGAAGTCGCTATATACAAAGTTAGTGGGTGGAGCTAAATTATAAGCAGACGAAGTTTCTCAATTAAGTATATGAGGATGGTTTCAGGGGCTTAAGCTGTGATCCGACGTTCTTATTACATTAATCCGTTTTTGGCAATACATACTTGAAGTCATAGAGACATTCTAACTTTGTGTTAATTAAAAACGAACAAAAAGTTTTACTTAAAGTAGTTGCCATTACGCGCTGGATTTTTAAAGGGATTATCCATTCCTTATGTAGGGGCGAGGACTATATCAAGCTTTTCAAACAGTTTTAAAGTTGATGCCTGAATTTTGTAGCATCATCGGAGCATAGGGAATTTGAATCAGCATTTCCGTTGAATATCCGCAGAGTCGTTTCACGCTTACACTCACTAGACATTTTCCAATCACTACTTCAGAAAATAATAACGTTACTACTTCAGAAAATAATAACGTTACTACTTCAGAAAATAATAACGTTACTACTTCAGAAAATAATAACGTTACTACTTCAAAAAATAATAACGTTACTACTTCAGAAAATAATAACGTTACTACTTCAGAAAATAATAACGTTACTACTTCAGAAAATAATAACGTTACTACTTCAGAAAATAATAACGTTACTACTTCAGAAAATAATAACGTTACTACTTCAGAAAATAATAACGTTACTACTTCAGAAAATAATAACGTTACTACTTCAGAAAATAATAACGTTACTACTTCTGAAAATAATAACGTTTCTACTTCAGAAAATAATAACGTTACTATTTCAGAAAATAATAACGTTACTACTTCAGATAATAATAACGTTACTACTTCAGAAAATAATAACGTTACTACTTCATAATATAATAACGTTTCTACTTCAGAAAAAAATAACGTTTCTACTTCAGAAAATAATAACGTTACTACTTCTGAAAATAATATCGTTTCTACTTCAGAAAATAATAACGTTACTACTTCTGAAAATAATAACGTTACTACTTCTGAAAATAATAACGTTACTACTTCAGATAATAATAACGTTACTACTTCAGAAAATAATAACGTTACTACTTCATAATATAATAACGTTTCTACTTCAGAAAATAATAACGTTTCTACTTCAGAAAATAATAACGTTTCTACTTCAGAAAATAATAACGTTTCTACTTCAGAAAATAATATCGTTTCTACTTCAGAAAATAATATCGTTTCTACTTCAGAAAATAATAACGTTTCTACTTCAGAAAATAATAACGTTACTACTTCAGAAAATAATAACGTTTCTACTTCATAATATAATAACGTTTCTACTTCAGAAAATAATAACGTTTCTACTTTAGAAAATAATAACGTTACTACTTCTGAAAATAATATCGTTTCTACTTCAGAAAATAATAACGTTACTACTTCTGAAAATAATAACGTTACTACTTCTGAAAATAATAACGTTACTACTTCAGATAATAATAACGTTACTACTTCAGAAAATAATAACGTTACTACTTCATAATATAATAACGTTTCTACTTCAGAAAATAATAACGTTACTACTTCTGAAAATAATATCGTTTCTACTTCAGAAAATAATAACGTTACTACTTCTGAAAATAATAACGTTACTACTTCAGAAAATAATAACGTTACTACTTCAGAAAATAATATCGTTTCTACTTCAGAAAATAATATCGTTTCTACTTCAGAAAATAATAACGTTTCTACTTCAGAAAATAATATCGTTTCTACTTCAGAAAATAATAACGTTACTACTTCTGAAAATAATAACTTTACTACTTCTGAAAATAATGAATGAATGAATAGCTTGTTTATTGTGCATAAAAAGAACCGTAGTGGTTCACGAGAAAATACACATTATTATTTACAAAAATATTATGTACAACCGATAAATAATTTATACATGACTAAAGATTTATATAGGGAAAGTAAAAGATTGAAACATAATAGAAATCAGCGTATTGTATTTAAGTTATCTGAAAAAATGTCAAATCTATCATTGAGGAGATTGCAGGACTGCTGCATTCTTATAATGGGATTTCTGCTATTTCTTGAGTTATAGAATAGGGCACAGTGACGTAGAATTTTTGGCACTAAAAAGTTAAGGTTTGATAGTAAAATGGGGGATGGAGTTATATTATTAACAAGCTTATATACAAATTGTACATCACGAATTTTACAAATGTGGTCCAAAGTGGCAATTTTTACAATTTTCAATAAAGAGAGGTAATGATAGACATTATCTTTTAAATAGAAAGTGTGACAATAGAGGATAAATTTTCTTTGTATACTCTCGATCCTATTTTTTAAGTATACACTGCAGCCAGACCAAACGAGACAACCATACAAGATGCGGGACCGAACCAGACTTAGATAGAGAAGCCGAAAATGGGAGAGCGAACCTAGCTTTCTCGCCAGTTTGAGTATAACTGCCAATGTGCGGCGAGTCATACTGACCGTTAAATTAACATGTTCTCGAAATAGAAGTTGTCGATCGAAAATAACGCCAAGGTCTTTAATGGTAGTCTTTTGTGGAATGGCAGCATTGTGTAAGGTATATACTGATTGCACCACACGGCAAAATCTTCTAGTATAGGTGACATGCACCGATTTTGTAGGATTGATTGGAATGTTATGGTGAAGACACCAACTGGAGATTGCGTCAAGGTCCAATTGTAACTCCGCGCTATCGCGAGGTGAGTTAATGATTTTACAAACTTTGTTATCGTCAGCGAATTGAAAAAGGTGCGAATATTTAACCAAAAATTGTAAGTCGTAAATGTAAATGTTGAATAAAAGCGGTCCAAGCGACGAACCTTGGGGAACGCCGCAGTTAAGTTTGTAGGTGGTAGAAGTCATGGAGCCGTTACATTTAAGGACATTGACGCGATCCGCAAGGTAGGAACGGTACCAATTAAGTAGTGAACCACCCGCTCCGAGACCCTGAAGTTTATCTAATAAATATGGGTGAGAAACTCTGTCGAAGGCCTTGGCCAGGTCGAGGTAAACAACGTCGACCTGGCCCTGACCCTCGACTTCAGGAACCACCAGATTCATAAATTCAGCGTGATTGGTATCCACACTTTTGCTCTTTTGAAAGCCATGTTGGCAGGCGTTGGGAAATGCCTTGAACCAACCCTGAAGATACGAGTGCATTAATTTGTCGAAGACTTTGGCAAATACACAGAGTAGGGAGATTGGTCGGTAGTTTTTTATATCGTGCGCGGGACCACTTTTGTATATAGGCACAATAACCGCCCGTTTCCAAAGCCTTGGGAAAGTACATAGTTCGAGGGAGAGGTTGTATATATGGGTGAGAACGGGTGTTAAAATATCAGCGCAGCCCTTTATTATAAACGCGGGGATACCATCCACTCCGGTGGAAAATCTGACAGGTAATTGGCGAATAGCATTGAGAATATCAGCAGATGGAATTATTTGTGAACAATAACGGACGGAGTCGACCCCGGGGTAATCAAGCCCGCAGGGTAAATTAGAGTCGGTTCCATCCACTGATATGGAAGCAAAATGAGGACCAAAATGTTTTGCCAAATTCTCGGCGGTCGTAATTAAGTTATCTGATACTTTCAATATAATTGGTTTAGATCCTTCACCTAGATTGCCATTAACAAAGCTCCAAAATTTCTTGGGGTGACTCCGGGCGTCGGCGCAGACTCGAGAAGTCTCCGCCTTTCTATCACGGACGGTCAAACGCCTGACAAGCGCGCGCAGTCGCTTAAACTCAATAAAGTCCGCGAGAGCCCCAGTTCGTTTGTGCTTTTTAAAATAGTATTTTTTCCTAGTAATGGCCATCCTGAGGTCAGGAGAGTACCATATGGGGAATTTGCTACTGGTCCGTGAAGAGCGTTTTGGGATGTTGCGTGCCATGGCATTCTGAAGAGTGCCAGTGAGTTGCTCGACGCAAAAATTAACGTCGCGCGACTCAAATAACACGGACCAATCGTAGTCCCGAACCATGGTGTAGAGGGAATGGTAATCGCCGCGTAAATAATTAAAGGTTGGTGGTGCAATATTTATATTGGGTGTTCCTCGCATAGCGTAATTGGTTTGGAAAGGAGGGTGAAAGTGGTCCACCTTAACAAACGAGTCGGGTAAAGGTTCAAGTGTTAGACCATTCACGTTAGTTAAACAAAGATCTAACAAATTTAAATTGTTCGTAGGAATGTTAATCTGATTAAGGTTGAGAGAAAAGCACAGTTCGAATATATGAAGAGCTTTTGATTTTGTAAAGGAGGAGCACCCTTGAGTTCCATAAGTTTGCCAATCAACCCCTGGTAGATTAAAGTCACCCAGGAGGACAATATCGCCAGTGAAATCATGAAGAGTCTGAACTAACCGATCACTGAAGAGCTGGTACTGTTGATCACGGTAAGATGGTTTGAAATATCCGTTACCAATCAATAGAGAGTCTCCAGAGCAATTCTTGATCTCAACCAGTACACACTCCTCAGTGGCCTCGAGATCACTGCGTCGAAAACTCCGAAATGACTTTTTCACAGCAATCAAGGCTCCTCCTCCTCTAACGCCCTTAAAATCAGGGTCGGCTCGATCTGCTCGGTAAATAGAATATGAGTTTGGAAAGTAGTCACAATTGAATTGAGCGGCACCAAACCAGGTTTCACTTAAGCAAATAATATCAAGATCTAGTTCCACGACATTGTTATAAAATTCCATCGATTTAGTCCGTAAACCCCTAACATTTTGGTAAGCAATAGACAGTGAATTGAACTTGGGATTGGCAAAGTTTAAGTTATTCATTGGTCGGTTGCAGTTGGCGTAGGAGTCTCGGTAATTTCAGTGGTGTGTCTGTGTTCCGGTCGGGGGACTCCGTTGAAGGGGGCCATAATGCAGTCCACGGGCCAGATGGCAGGGTCGCTTATTTTCTCGAAATCCGATTGATCAGTGCACGTGACGTAAAAGGAGGAGTGGGTGGCATTCGGGCTTTTGGTACGAAGCCTAATGCAGTGAGCAGTAGTAATTTGGGCCACCTCGTTTAAGGTGTCGCGCAGTTCATCCGAGCTTAGGGATTCATCCAATCGACTGACGAAGAGGCCTTTGGGTGGGCTTGTGCGTCTCTTGGGGGCGGTTTTAATTCGTGATGTGGCGGCTGCACCCGACTGAACCGGCTGGCGAACTTTGGCAGTGGCGCCAGGTGTAGTGGACGGAGGTCGGGGGGCCAGTGCGTGGGAAAGGAGCGGTGGTGGTGGCCCTCTGAGCAAAGGGTTGGCTAGTAATGGGCCAGTACACCATGGTGTGGTGAGACAAGGGTCACCACGTAGTAGTTCTCTGGAGCGGGGAGCAGACGCTTGGTGGAGTTGGAGTGCTTCTTTAAGTTCCCGGTTTTCTTTTTCCAGGTAACCCTTGTCGGTTTCAAGTGAGTTGATTTTAGATTCCAAAGTGACAATGTGAGTTTCTAAAGAGTCGAGCCTTTTGAGAATAACGTCGACCACAGAGTGCTCGTCTCTAGTCAGGCTATCGACCATTAAAATCTCGTGCAGGGCTTTATGAACGTCGTCAAGGGTCAGTGGAGTAAGAGAATTGTCCAAGGTACCACCATTGGTGGAGGTACGTTTTGGCGCAGAAAGAGAATCCTTTTTCTTATTCTTCTTAGGGGTCATACTTCCCGGTTTACAACTGGGGCAAGCCGACGGAGACGTAAAGCACGCCTTATGTAATTTGGTCGCACAGGTATCTGAACAAGTCGCTCGTGGTTGTCTTCCCCAAAGAAAGTCGTTACAAACAAAGCATTTGACAGTCGCAGCCGGCATTAAGAAAATACACGACGAAATTCAAAGAACGACAGCGAAAACATGAAAGTGGAGGTATAATTAGCAAGGTCTCCAACACAGTTATAGAAAAAGTCCCGTGAGGAGTCCCGCGGAACACACGAGACGAGCTTTACCACCACGTATGGCAAACCGCCGCCAGTAGGTAAGATCAAAAAACAGCGAAAACTCGAAATATAGTATAAAATACTGAAAATTAAGTTTAATTACCGGAACCGGAAGACGTTAGTAGCCGTTATGGGCACAAAAATGGAGACAGAACGAAGAACGAACCGAAAATTAAGAGCAAAAACCGGAGCGCGAGCGAAGCGGCGAACTTAGACTCAACGCGTCGTCTGCTAAAAATATAATAACGTTAATACTTCTGAAAATAATAACGTTACTACTTCTAAAAATAATAACGTTACTACTTCTGAAAATAATAACGTTAATACTTCTGAAAATAATAACGTTACTACTTCTGAAAAAAATAACGTTACTACTTCTGAAAATAATAACGTTAATACTTCAGAAAATAATAACGTTTCTACTTCAGAAAATAATATCGTTTCTACTTCGGAAAATAATAACGTTTCTACTTCGGAAAATAATAACGTTTCTACTTCAGAAAATAATAACGTTACTACTTCAGAAAATAATAACGTTACTACTTCTGAAAATAATAACGTTACTACTTCTGAAAATAATAACGTTACTACTTCTAAAAATAATAACGTTACTACTTCTGAAAATAATAACGTTACTACTTCTAAAAATAATAACGATACTGCTTCAAATTAAAGTTCTTGGCACGCCCTTACAAAACGAATTGTACATCCTTAAACTGCGTTTTAGGCGCATGAGAAATTATCTATGGAGGCTCAGTATATTATTACTTTTGCTGTAGAGAGCTTATTTCCCCCATGACAGAAAACACTGCATAAGAATCTCTGCCGTTAAAATGTTTCTACTGAACGGGACCGGAACAGGTTTTGGTCGGACAGAGTTGGTGTTCTGTTTTGTTACTCAGAGGCTGATGTAAAATTGTTTTGATAATCAATCAAAATTGGCTAAGTGATGACGCTCTTTCGGACGTCACAATAGAGCAGTTTTTTATCTGGCGTTTCAATATTTTTTTTAGTTTTGGTCTCGCCAGTAGCCATTGCCACATTTCCATGTTGTAAAGTTTGAGTCTAAACTCACTTACCGGGTTTGATCACGAGTCACGATTGCCGCTTTTGAATCATTTGCTCGGTAATAAAAATGCCATAAAGAAAAAAATCAAAGCCAAGGCATACGTTGTTCTAGCTCCTAGTGAAAAACCTGTCCCACGCAACTACCGGTCCACTTCGTCCACCATTCTCGGTCGACATTTGGTCATATCATAAGTTTATAAGATATGTTTCATAAGTATGACCCTTCGATCGTATGCATCGTAATACCAGAGACTTATTGAGAGCTAGTTCAAGAACGACGCAAGAATTGACCACACTGTTTTGCAGTCCATTTTCATATCTTGTCTGTACTAAGCCTTTGACAGGGCCTCACTATGCATCGATTTAAGAAATCTATGACGTTTCACCTACGTTACTGCATGACAAGTTGTCAGTAACCATTGACAAAATTATGGAACATATCTTATGAACTTATGGTAGTACTTATGAACGCGCTAAAATGTTGCCTACGATGGCCCTCGAAAAAGCCATTTTTTTGACGCAGCGGTAAGGTTTACGGTCGTTATTTTGGCTCAAGTGGGAATCAATCTTGTGGTTTTTTTTCGATGATTTGAGCAACATCACTTCGGAAAATAGTTCCGTGCATATCTCACAAATTGTAGTAGGTTTTCCTTAGCTGCGGATCAATGGCTTTCGATGTTGGGCACACCCATAAGAAACTAAACATGGTTTCATCCGACAAGTGAAAGTAGTGTTCCTTATCAAATGCGGGGCATAACATTCCAACCCAGGAGATAAGCATACTCTGACTCATTATTGTCACAAATTTTCCATGATAGATACGGGCTAAAATTTCGCTCCAATCATTTCCCGAAGTATCAACCAGTATACGCTCCCAGATCCGTCGATGAGTTGGAGTTTTTGTACTCTATTGTTATGAACAAGTAATTAAATTTTTTTAGTTAGTGGAGTCCGACCAATGTATGTAACGTTATAATGGTTTATATTTTAAACATTCTAGCGTTCTAGCCAACGCAAGTACACTCTAAGAAATAGTGATTTAAGTCAAAACCTTTCTAACTCTTTTCGATGGTGTTCAATCCCATTTCCAGTGTTGGTTTACAACCCAAAGGGTGTTAAATCACATGTAATTAGTGTTGGCATGCTAGTTTAATAAATAATAAATTGTAGAATGCACACTGAATAAAATCATACTAATAAGGCGTGTACTTATTAAGTACCATACGCATCTTGCGGACACAAAAGGTGTTACTCTAAATAATAAAAAACCAAATACGTTTACAGCAAGGTATCGGTCAGCCTCGGCTACAGCCCATGGTAGGAATAGAAAATATTTTCAACCGCCCAAGTTACAATAACAATATCTATATCCTAACATCATACAAAGCTACACAAATAATAAATTTTAGAAAATAGTACTAAGCTAAGTCTAGCCAAACGAAATAAAACCTGACCTGACCTGACTGAATACTATTTAGTTGAAATAATCAACTTTAACCTAACCAAACTATCCATATCTGACCTTGTTCTTTTTAAGTTCATATAACCCAGCTGGTCCAGCCTACACCATAATAAACAACTATCGTTTTTCGCATATCTGTATTTCCGCTCTTTAGAGAACCGCTGTATCGGTACGCCGCGTTTACGACAACCGCTGTATCGGTAATTGCTGTAACGGGTAAACTGCCATTTCGGGAAATCACTATTTAGGGAACTGCTGTTATGAGGACCGCTATAATAAAATTCGCTCATACGGGAACTGCTCAAGTGAGGGCTTCCCTTATTCGTCTTATCTATGAAAGAGATTGCTTTAATAATCTTGATTAGGACTTTTATGTGTTATGAAAGGTCTCTTTTACGCGTTTATAATTGTAAAGCTTAAAATTCTTACGACAGGTTTTCTGGCTGGTTACTGCACGTAAATAGTTATCGAATTTATTTTCGCGGAGTCATTTTTAAAACAATGCCTTAAATTCAGCCTGGATTTGTCGCTACTCTCGTTGTTTAGCACAAAACTCATTTAACATAGAGTGTTGTTCTATAGCTTTCTAAGTTAGCTTTTTATGTTTAGTTGAAAGAGCTTATAAATGATAAATAGCCTATATAAAATATCTTTATTATTAGGGAACGTACTAGTAATTAAATTTCCATACGGAACCCTAGGCGTTAGGTCTCTTTATTTGCGAAGATAACGAAAAAGGACTATTAAAACCCAATTGGAAAAATCCATCAGATGGTGCTAGTAATCCAATCGGAGTTGATAGCACTCTTGCGTCATTTATGGCTAGGCATAGAAGCCTAACTCCCAAGATCCAATATGAAAACTAGATTGTACTTTCTTTAATACCCTAAGTAGGTGCATGATTCAAATTTGCAATATTCACTATTTTTTACGTTCTTTCAAACGCTTCAGTTTAAATTAAACGGGTCGGAAACTAGGTGTCTTGTTAAGCTTGCAGAAACTAGTGGCGAATGTTTGTAATGCATTCAATATGATTACTTGGTAATACGTGTATTCGGTTTGCGAGGTCACCATGGAGATTCTCAAGTTCTCTCGTTCGAGAAGGTCATAAATATTGTTGATAAATGTTGGTTGGTTTAGAGTTGTAATTGTTGTTAGCAACATGGTCGTAAACGACAACGATATGAACGAAAGCCCTAACAGACAGAAATAGCCAAATATCCATGTACGAAAATGAACGTGGCCAGCATTTGGAGAACCTAAATTGTTTCAAAATGTCTTAATTATCTATTTCGGTTTTGTGCCTTATACGAACAATCTATCACCTTGCCCTGTTACTAAAAAGATTGCGGTCAACCAGTGTATGATGCAAAATCTGCTTAACGCCAAATTAGTCGCTCCATAAATCAACAGACAAAGCAATGGATACACTAATATAAAAACTCCAATGGCCGTCCATATCTGTCAAGAATATGTTCGAATAGCGCGTTATTTTCTTTGTGTATTAATTGTTCTGTGTACACCAAATCAAATCAAATACAAATATAGATAACAGAAGCTGACAGAGTGAAGAAAGAGCTGGAGGCAAACGAAACAAAATATACTCCCTGCTGTTGTATCCGGCTTGCCAAAGGTCAGCGAACACTTGGAACAGTCAAGAAATATAGAAATGTGCCTTAAAGGTCAGAGAAGTTTAAGAATTTCAACAAAGTCAGTGAATTTGATTAAAATTGATAAAATATCTGTGGTTCAAAGGTTCAGCTTGGTGAGGTTTAACTTCGTTTTAGCAACCAGGCACCGGAGTTTGCTCCGAAATGTTTTATATTTTATATTTATAAAATGCGATTTAAACGAATCACCTCTACTTAAAATAATAGTAATTGGGCCTAAAAACGTGAGGAAAAACTTGAAAGGGAATTTGAATCTGAAAATTTCGTAGCAATCCTGAGTAAAGAAAACTCGCCAATGAGTTCTTGCGCGAGCACACAGGCAATTTGAATTACATATTCCAGGTAATATGATAATCTCCAAGAACTGAAAATATTCTAATTTATTCCGGAATGCCTTGGAAGCCCAACTATTTCAGTCAAGGAGAGGAAAAAGGTGAAGTAATATCAGAAGGGAATAATACGAAAAGGAAGTCATATCGGTCAAGGACGGCAACGTGAGCGCGACCAACCTCGAAAATACCCTGAAAATTGGCGCAGTGACACGCCGTAAGACCAACTTCCACGAAAAAACAGTCCCTACATTAAAGAACTTTTTCTTTACTTTGTTTGCTACAGAGGGAATTTCTTGATTCCGTTTCACGACGCCAACTTTCGTAACTTTCATTTAAGAATGTATATTACTCTCTGACCTATTGTTTTGTTCCTTACGCGCCTCATCGAGTTATTAAACGATAGATCGACGACAGAAGTTTGTTAGCCAATCAGGGAAGGGAAGATAATCTGAGGCTGGTAAGAGTCTTGTTAAAGTCTTAGAGCTTTATGAAGATATTAAGTATCGTATTTCTCTTATTATTCCATTCTGGTAACAATAAAATCGAGCGCTGATTAGACCATCAAAGAAGCTAGAAATGAAGCGAGAGTTGGCACCATATCGGGAACAACGCCTACGTTCTGTTATGTCTATTAGTATTTGCTGTTTGCACCCAATAATCTCACTTTAACATCGAATATGTCTATGATATCGAACATTCCAAATTCTCGATTGATTGGACCTCCGCTCAGAATTTTCGCTTCACCCATCAAGTTTGGACCTTCTACATTAAAGAACTTCAAATCTGATGGATCTTCCATAATGTACATCGGTACAGCAATATCAGTATCCTTCGCGAAAGGAAAATGTTAGTTTGGCAAATCTGAGCAGCTACATTATTCCAAACAATACACAGGGCGTGTGTTAACAACATTGCAGTCTCCCGTGCAATGTAATAGAATTAGAAAATAAAATTAAAAACTATGGGGCAATCGCCTGGGCTTGTGCCCATTGGACTCAATCTTTAAAACGGTCCTGACAATACAGACATTTTCGTAAAGTGATTTGACGAATTCACGGTGTTTTCCATTCTCTTGTTTGGAAGTGAAAGAAACACCTTCTTCATTCAAAACACGCAACTGAATTTCATAACCACTACGGGACAAGAAAAATTGTGTTTATAATATATGGCGTTGTTTTATGTCGTGACGGTGATTTAAAGGCCTAAGTTTTAAAAAGACTAATATGCATTTGGTTTACCAACTAAAGACGATTTTCAAGTCCATTTTTAAGATTCTAGCTAATTGCGGGGATGAACATTTTTCACTCGTTATTGTTTTTTCTGTATTAAAATTTATACCAGTAATTTTCTAATAATGATCATAATTTCGTTTGAATCGCTTAATTCGTTAATGAGCTGAATAAACTAGTGTACAAGCGTCTAAGCAGACGTTATTTCTACCGGGTTTTACAAACTTTTACAGTAACATCTCTTTTGATTTGAATTAAAATTTTAGGCCCATTGTGATTGGTGCAAAGTGCATGGCCTATATTGAAGAAATACTGGCCTCCTTTTTAAGGCCTGTATAATTGGATTAAAAACATCTCCAAAGCTAACTGTATCGTAGCAACAAATCTGGCAATTTTTGTGATATTCATGAGGTTATCTGAAAAATAAAGAAGGGGTAACGAAGCATCTTATTTTTTTGGTACATTTCATTTCACGAGAAAGCTAGAAAGCTGAGAAATTGACAGTGTTTATCACTTTATTAGACAACCATGCAGTAAATAATAAAGCTAGATTCCCAATCGGCCGAAAATACAATAGAACTACGGAGTGATATTGAACATATTGTGATTGAACGATATTGGCGTCATAAACGGATCATCTTCATCTTTGAAGGATTATGTTCACACCAAATTATTTTACGTTTTAGTTTTTAGATACGCAATTAGCTCACTCTTGGCTTATCCAGAGTTCTGGGATGATAACCAGCTATTTAGTGTAATGCACAGAAATAGGCATTAAACGCGATTTCATGGATAATTCAATCGTAAAGGGACTGGTAAAAGTGAAAAAGTGACGGCTTTTGATATTTAAAAAATCGTGGCAAGAGGTTGGTTTTTAAGTTGAGTATAACGTTAGGAATTCTGAAACATATAAGATTTGTAGATGTGTAGAACTAATTTTAAACTCATGCTGGGAATGATGAATTACGCATGGTTTTCTAGTACCTTATGATTATACTATGTTGTCCCTGACCCCAAGCATTTTTCCCTAAATCACTGCCTAAACAAGTTAAGGTTAGAGTGTTTAATGGTTGACTCTTAAAAAACTGAAAGGCAATGCTAATTTAATTATGGTGGCTTCCGTTATATACTCCAATCAGAACTTGTTAACGGTGACCCTTGGGGAAAAATGCCATAGAACATTTTAGACTCAAAATCGTTCATAGAACTAACTGTACTTTGTTCGTACCACATGGTGAGTAGCCCTCAATATTGGACGTTTCCTTCGTTCACAATTATGCTAAATGAAGGATGTTTTAATTGTTAACTGTTAATTAAATAGAAGAAATTGAACCGTGCCGAGTGACTTATCAGGCCACTTTACAGGTTGAAAGTTGTTGTTTTCCCAGTTCAGGCCCCCTTTGGATATGGATAGTTATTATTTTATATATTTTTAACTCTCCGACTGACGATGGCGTCACGAAGAGGCATTACACTGGAAGTGTCTGTGTGTCTGTTACAGCGTTCGCGGAAAGTAATTTTAGCTTCTACTGCATTATCATCGTTAGGGTTAAGATTAACGCGGTGATCAGCTAGGGTTACGAGAAACGACTAGTCCACCAATGATGGCGTTTCCACCAAAGTTTCACGCAATTGAGAGTTTCCTTATCATTTATAGTGAAACAATCGTCTTATATACTCAAAAATGGTTTTTCAAAAATGGTTTAAGAGGCATACGCTTGAATTCAAACGTCAACAATAGCAATGTTTAGAATGATTTTAGGAATAACCTTTCTCAAAACGATTTAACTATAACTAAGCTAAATTAATGACGATAAAAATAATTAATATAAATTATTTTTATCTAATTTAATTATTCAAGAAAAACCTGTTAATTGCGTCTCGACTCGGAGAGGTATATTTTGGTTTCAAAACTTGTTTATTAAGGCATATCTTTTTAGAGGGAGTTCAACATAACAGAAGTTATTGCCGAGGCAGTTCCTAGGCAGAAAACGAACTTTGATTTGAAGTGGATTTAGATAAAATGTTTTGAAAAAGTGTTCTTCGAAGGTAATGTGCACGTTTATTGTCGGTATGTAAGTTATCTCAAGATGTTTAGCATTTTCTAAACGTTGATAACACTTTTATACAATGTGATAACTAAAGCGTTTAATTTAGATCTATAAATTAGTATGACAACACGTTTGAAAATGGTTTTAAATTCACCGTTAGTTTTCCGTTGTTAATGTTCGATTTGGCAATGTTGATATTTCCAGTTGATAGAACCAGTATAGTTAGCAACTGAAAACGTTTCTTTCACGGTTTCAACATCTTAAACTAACCAGTGTTGACATGACCACTGTTTAAAAGACATTAGTACGCGTCTATTAAATTTAACGTTAAAACGTTGTGTCTACGTGATTTTGTTACCTGGGTAGTCCTACTCCTCTGCCTTAATAAAAAGCAGAAACCAAAATTCTACTTACTTGCTTCTCTAGATGGTTCCACACACCTAATAAGCGTTATGATACATGATGCTTTAGAAATTATTAAACCTCTGTTTTGAACCTTAATATCACGGAGTTATATTTCTGCTTTAATGATTGTGTTCATTAATCGATCGTAAAGCAGGAAAATAGCGTACGCGCACAATGTTGCCTACCATTATCCAGTGAAACGTCGATTAACGTTTGAATGCGGTCCCTCCCCAATGATCCAAGCACGAGGGGCTAGCCTTTCGGAGTTTCTGTTTAACAATTACGGATTACAAATATTCATTTCAGCACTGTCTTAATCGTTTTGGTAAAGACAGAGGTACAGCCGCGTACACCGATTAGTGACTTGCCCCTCGTCTTAGCTACATAGATTGTGTTAATCGTTGAACGCTTGACTCCGGAGGCTAGAAAATAAATTTCGCCGGCGTGATTTGTATTTTATCGAGGTTTACTGCCACGTATGAATACAGCTTAATGTGTATGCTTACTTTTAACTGTTATATTTTCATCATTATCAAAATTTTTAAACCACCTACATACCAAGCCGTCAACATCATGAATATAATCAAAACTGTTGTTGAAAGAGTGTTGACGATAAACAAAGTTTACTGTTTTTGATCATTATCATAAATGCTAAAATTTTGATGCATGGTATAGTTATTTTTATCCCTCCCAGTGACGATGAGGTCATGTAGAGTTATTACATTAGACCTTTCTGTCTGTGTGTCTGTCACAGCGTATGATGGGGTCAAATGGAACAAATTGTGTTCTCATTTTCCTTAGCACGTCGCAGTTCACAGTCCACAAATATTCGGAAATTTGCATTTCAGTACGTTATTTAGCTATCCGCAACAGAGTATAATACTTTGGCCTCTGCGTGCTGGGTCTCGTTTGAGGTGTTAGATTTCTTCCGCTCTAGCTTTGTGACCCCCCACAGGAGAGCCTAACTACAGCTTTTAGTGAGAAAAAAAAAGTTTAGAGGCGGCGGACGAGCAGGGCTCCCCTCTCTAATGATCCCTGTGCAGTGCTAATTTCCAAAAAAATGTCTAACCACTAGCCTCCAGATGGGCTACTTGAAGTTTTAGTGGGTAAAAAACAGGACGGCCCTCAAACGACGTAGAAAGCGGGGCTAAAGTTAAATTTTGATCCAAGTATTTTACTCCTAAGACCATTAAGTAAGAAAACACTGTGGTCGAATATCAGAATCTATTTTACCCCTGACTTTTCACAAGGGTCTAATTTGAATGATTTGAAAAAGCATCGTTTAAGAATGGAACTTAATTTTAAGAGATTATTCTAAGGGAGCGGTAGCTCCATTAGATAAAGCCTGATGGCGGCTCTAATGTATAAAGGAGGTTTTTGGATTGGTTGTAACTTTTTTCGTATTAAGTTTCTGGTTTTGAAATTTTTTTACTGAACTAAAACTAAACTCCGGGCCCTTAATATGTGGTAAAAATTTCAAGATGATCCATTAAATAGTTTATTTTATAAAGCATAAAGTTGCTAATTGTGGTTTTCATTTCCATAAAATTTATCACAGATTTTGGAAAAAACTAGAGAATCTCCATAGAAATAACATGGGAAATTTTCCTAACTTACCCATTTTGTAACTACCCTTACAAAAATAACTATACGTTTGATAAATTTGAAAACGATCTTAAATGAAAGCCCCATTTTTAAAGTAGGTTTCAATTTCGTTTCATTAAGAAAAACAAAGTTTAAGTATTGTTTTTAAAAGTTTTAAGTACCTGCTCCAAATTACGTGGTTTACCCTTAAACTGTGGAACTTAAGACTTTTTTGCTTGGGTTAAGTAATAAAGAAAGTCATTCTAGGACTTGCGTTGTTTTACTGCGGATAGTGACTTAAGATAATCAAATTGGTAGGGCAATGAGCTAGCATAATTGTCATTATAACTTTTGCGCGTCCAACTAATTTAGTTGCGAAGTACAGATTAAACCTAATTAAGCAAAATAAGCAATTAAAGATAATTACCAATTATAGGTAATTAAAGATAATTACCAATTATAGGTAATTAAAGATAATTACCAATTATAGGTAATTAAATTAGATTACCAATTATAGATAATTAAACTTGGTTACCAATTAAAGGTAATTAAATTAGATTACCAATTAAAGATAATTAAATTATATTACCAGTTAAAGATAATTAAATTATATTACCAGTTAAAGGTAATAAACTAGATTACCGATTAAAGATAATAAAACTAGATTAACCATTAAAATAATTAGACTAGATTACCAATGTCTATGGAGTCTGTTTAAGCGCAGACGTACAGAATTTTTTTGTGCAAGGGGGTATAAAATCTCTTTGTGCACAGGCCTATGCAATCGTTTTGTGCACAGGTCAGTGGAATCTCAGACCACTAATATAGGGACAGTAAACTCAATGGTAATCGCCAGTTTACATATGGCAACGCGTAGCAACCACCATCTCGCGTCGAAAGCGTGAAATTATCGTACCCTGTGTCATGTGACCATAAAAAGGCTTAACTATATATCTCTAAATCACACCATGAAGCTTTCATAATATGTTTATTACTCGTTCAACATCTACGTAAATTGGAAAATAATAATAACTTTTAACTCACCTTAATATAATTATTTAATTATAATCCTCCTTCGCTTAATTTCATCCTAATGTTCATCCTTGAGGCTCGTATTAGTTTGAGCTTATTGAGGCAAGACCTGACCTAAATCACAGCCTACATAACCGTGTTTACTACTGTTTAGAATGACGTGCATCTGTTAGAGTTCGAAATATTCCAAAGTCGCCACCGCGGCGCTGCAATCAAGCGTTGTTCTATTCTAACCTAGCCTCCTATTAAGATGACTGTCCCTAAATTAGTGGTCTGAGGTGGAATCTTTTTGATTCCAGGTCTATGGAATCTTTTTGTGCACAGGCCTATGGAATATTGTTTTACACAGGTGTACGGAATGTTTTTTGTGCAAATCTGCATGGAATCTTTTTGATCATTGGAGTATGTAATTTTCTGTGCAAAGGTCTATGGAATCTTCTGTGCACTGTGTTGTATTGGGGTCAAAGGTTATCAGAGATAAAACTAACAAACAAGAACATTTTTCCTGATAGCCACCCCATACATTAAATCACATTTGGAGATACTCCGGAAAGTCCTACAACGTGCAAAAGAAACTGGGCTACGTTTCAGCACGCGAAAAATGCAATTAGCCGTGGAAAGGATCCATTACCTTGGACATATCATCACAAAAAATGGTGTACAAGTAGATCCTAAGAAATTAGAGGCCATATGCTCACTGCCACCACCACAAGACAAAAAGGCACTTCAAAGATTCCTTGGAATGGTGAACTACGTGTGTCGCTTCATTCCAACACACGCACAACTAGAGGGAACTACTAAAAGCCGATGTAATCTACGAATGGAACGCAACACACCAAAAACACTATGATAGACTGAAGGAAATGATATCAACAGCTCCCATATTACGCTTTTACGACCCGAAGCTACCTAAAGTCATATCAACAGATGCTAGTCAAACAGGAGTAGGAGCAGTATTTCTACAAAACAATCAGCCAGTAGCATATACCTCAACTACATTTACAGAAACACAGAGCAGATACGCTCAAATCGAAAAGGAAATGCTCGCTATAGTTTACGCGTGTGAACATTTTGAATACTACATAGCTGGAATGCAAGTTACAATTCAAACTGACCATCACCCGCTTTTGGCAATCGTCAAGAAGCCGATGCACCTTCTCTCACCACGCCTACAACGCTTACTACTGAGACTATTCAGATACATCCCCCAGTTAGTATTTGTTCCGGGAAGTCAACTATACGTCGCGGATACACTCTCACGGGCGCCACAAGAACATCAGGAAATAGAAACGCAAGCACTCGATGCACCGCACACAACCATATATGCAGTTACAACACTAGCACCAGTAAGAAAAGAAACCTATGTAACGGCTACTGAACAATACGCAGCGTTATCACAGGTTAAGGAACACATAAAGGAATTATGGCCCAACATAGAAAACAGGTCCAAACTGAAGCACAACCATTCTGGCAGTATCAAACAGAATTACACGAAGTGGATGGACTGATATATCGAGGAACGACGTTAGTCATACCCAAGGCACTACAACAGGAACTCCTCAAAGAAATACATGGCGCTCTAGACTACTACTCTAAATTCATAGAAGCTAAGGAACTAAAATATACCAATGCTCAAGAAGTAATAGATTTTATGAACCCTCAATTTGCGAGACACGGTGCACCTCAGAAACTAATATCAGATAATGGACCTCCCTTTAATTCAACACAAATGAAAACATTTCCTCGTCAATGGCATGTACAACATATCACGTCGAGCCCTCATTATCCACAGTCTAATGGCATGTCGGAAAGGGCCATACAAACTATAAAAAATTTGTACATCAAAGCACAGCAACATGGCAAAGATTTAAATTACGTTTTGATGGAGCACAGAACCACTCCAAAGTAGAGTGGATTCCCGCCAGCTGAAATGTTGATGGGACGTCGCATACGAACACCTCTGACAACCGATATTGAATCACTGAAACCTCATTATCCAACGGAAAGAATCGAGCAAACTCTAGATCAAGCGCACAGACACATGAAGGATCACTACCAACACAGAACTATACTTCAACCGCTGAGGGACAGAGAGTTAGATACCTGACGGCTCCAAGAACGTGGAAAAAGGCAATAATAAAAGCGAAAGCCCAGGAGCCCGACTCATACGACATACGCTCCGACATGGGCCAAGACTTTCGCAGAACTAGAGCTCATCTAAAACCAGACACAGAACCAACAGAGCAACAAAGACTAATACAAAGAAAGACGCAACCACAGGCACAAGACACCACAAACGAACATGCTGCAAATATAAAAATTGACTTCACAAGGGCAGACCAGCAACGCAGGCAAATTTCACAACATAACCCTATAATAAAGGATACAGCCATCAGGAATTTCTCAATCGAACAATACGACCACAAGACCACAAGCTGCAAAGCCAACCCAAGAAGCGTGCTTGCAAAAGGCCAAATTGGAAAAGGAACACGATGAAAGAGAAAGAATATTCCAGAATCAGGACCGTGTTCAAGAACCAAGACAAAGCAGAAAGCAAACGCAAACTAGAGTTCAACCACCAATAATCAGCAGTTTAATTCCAGGCAACTCACAATATAGATTGCCAGGAATGCAAGAAGCCACAGACGGAAAATTATTACAACGTCCAAGAAGAGAGACGAAACCACCACAAAGATTCTCACCAACGTTTTAAAACAAATTTCTTTTAAATTCTTATAAAATTTAAAAGTACCTAAATGAAAAGAAAAGATGTTGTATGGTGACAAGAAGTTATATCAGTATCTCAGAGAGAAGGTATAAGATGCCTTTGTATTCGCGCGCCATAGTCCCAGTGCCCCTTTCAAAATACAAGGGGGGACGTAAAAGGAGGGGCCGGGCTATTTCGCCTCTCCTCAGTTGGAAAATATGACTAATTTTCGTCACTCGCGTCGTCGACCTGACGTGAGTTTTCAAGAACCAATGAGATGCTGGTTGTAATTTAGAGAAAGGGATTGACTCCGGACCTACGTTTGGACTGGAGATAAAGCTGGAAATCTGGCGAATTTATACCTTCTCTCTGAGATACTAGATATAACTTCTTGATTGTGATAACTAAATGAAAAGATGTTGTATTGTGATAACTAAATGGAAAGGAAAGGATGTTGTATTGGGGTCAAAGGTTATCAGAGATAAAACTAACAAACAAGAACATGTGACCTCTGACCTCATCCATCACGCCGACTAGACTACGCGATAAGATACGAGAGTCGCTATCATGACACGGGCTTGAAAAGTTAGCTAAATAAATTAAACTATTTTTAACTAGAAAATATTTAATCAATAACACAACACACAGGTCTATGGAATTTTTTGTTTATGGGTCTATGGTATATTTATGTGCACACGTCTGAAGAATCTTTTTTGCACACAAGTCTGAAGAATCTTTATGTGCACAGAAGTCTGAGGAATCTTTATGTGCACACAAGTCTGAAGAATCTTTATGTGCACACAAGTCTGAAGAATCTTTATGTGCACAGGTCTACGACTTCTGTTTGTGCACAGGTCTACGACTTCTGTTTGTGCACAGGTCTACGACTTCTGTTTGTGCACAGGTCTACGACTTCTGTTTGTGCACAGGTCTACGACTTCTGTTTGTGCACAGGTCTACGACTTCTGTTTGTGCACAGTTCTACGACTTCTGTTTGTGCAGAGGTCTACGGCTTTTGTTTGTGCACAGGCCTATGACTTCTGTTTTTTTACAGGTCTGTGGAATCTGATGTGCTCATTTCTATGACATCTCTTTTTGCGCAAGTCAATATAATCTGTTTATGCGGAAGTCTATAACATCTGTTTGGCTTTAAAGATAACCGAGTCATTACAACCAAATGAGGATTTGGTTCAAAACGGATATTAGAATTTTTCGGTGTAAATAGTCAGTCCACTATTTGGTTGAAATGAATACTTTCAAATACCGCGCACAGCCCTACTGTGCTCCTTGGCAGTGAAAAGAATCTTGCTTTCTTTGGAACCGGCGCCTCTAAAGAAATCTCGGATCGAGAGAAAAGGGATGGGGGAAATGACGTTGACGGCAGTGGACACTGGACTGAGCCCTACGGGCTGAACATATTCCCAAAAATTGGAAAGCACAAAAGTTCACCTCTCCGTCGTCTGCAACGCGTGAAACCGTTGCAATCTTTTATCCTAATCCTAATGATTGATTTATAAAATATTTTGAGTCGACGACAAAATAAGTGGGAACCAATGGTATCATGGCCGTATAAATGCAGACGTGGAACTTAAGCACCCACAGGCGATGACGTTTAATATGAGAATTAAGATGAAAGATAAAATTCCGTACTCGGATATTTATTCTAATACTTTTCATGCGAACAATTTTAATAACAACAAGTTGGGAAAACCAAAATATTACCTCTCCGAGTCAAGACGGCTACTTACAAACTTATTTACCCAGATATGGAAATGTTTCTTAAGTTAAAATTTATGAAATATTAAAGCAGTATACAAAGCATAGCAAATTTACTGTAAATCAGACGACATTTTACATCCAATAATGATGTACTTGTACACATTAAAATCATCCGATAGGGGAAAAACGGGAAATGAAGAGATAAAACTTTGGAGGGATATTACCTTTACGTGTTTGTAAAGGCCCAATTTTCTACTCCTCAACTGTATGCCCTCTATGTTCAAAGCCATATTCACAACAGGGTTGGCATGTAAACACTATCCTCTCGTTTCACCTCAACGATTTTCTTAGTTTAACAGCATGACTGTTAACGTTACATAACACCAAAGCTTATTTGTGGCTACACACACTGAAAGTAAATGCGTACCATAAAAAGCATGAAAACACGAAGCTATTATCCGATTACGATCAGACCATTCACTGGTCTGGGCTGCGTTCAGCAGAGCTCACCAAAAAAGACAGCGGATTTTGGAAATGTTTATCGGTGAGCTCTGTCGTCATAGCTTTTCTCCGGTCATCGGCGTTTTATAAATGACGCTAGCGCAATAAAGCGTGCAAGGTACCAAGGCTTAACAAAAATTGTAGGATTACATATTTATAGAGATAGATAACAACTTTTATAATTAAAATTAGAAAATAACATATCTCTTAAAATTCTCGCGTGATCAACTGGTTTCACGCCAATTAAATAGCTATAGTCCCATAAAGCTATTTGTATTAATTCCTCCATGGTTTTTTCGCCAATCTGAGAACTACGCGTTTTACGTCACGTTATCCAAAAAGCCGACTATTTTCATTGAAGACCGCGCTAGCTCAGCGCTAAGCACCGTGACGTCAAAATTCAAAAGCAAAATCCCGTTATGTAGGACACTGCTAGCAGCGCTGGGCTCTGCTGAACGCGGCCCAGATTTCCACCATGATTATAAAATCTAAGCCTAATTATTTAAAAGTGTATTTAACTTTCGGCTCACTCTGAACCGTTAATGTCTCTGCATACAGAAACGAAAACCAAACCCAAACGTTTACTTTTTGGTTCACTAGGCCTATTGACAAATAAAAGTTCATTTGACCAACATAGCAGCGTTGTGCTTGTATTCACTGTGACTTTAGAAAGGATTATGCTATAAACAGATGTAGTATAGCTTAAGTAATATATAAACATCCATTTTAAATAATAATATTAAACAAAATCTTTGGAATATCAAAATGAAACGGAGCTTTAAAGCTACAAAAGTACTAAATGCATCATAATTACGAAAAATATTTCCACATATTCATTTTATATTATGGAAAACGGGAATATTAAGGTTCTGAAGGATTTCTTTACACATCAAAACAAAACGAACTTCTAACGCAGCGCACTAGTGTTACAACGGACGGACACATATAGACAAACACATAGACTGCTGTTTTACCCTTTCCGTATTAATTTTGAGTTGAGAGACATGATTATCTTAAATATTAAAATAAATATAATTAATATTAAATATTTTCTTCGATAGTTGTTCGCCTTATTGAGCGTTACATCGTTTTGAAAAAGAACAATGAAACATTCTTGAGAGACTTGACTAATATTGGCGTTTGAAATGAAGCATACGCCGGTTGCTTCGCCTTCATCAAATAGGTAGTATATAAGGGTGTCGAATCGCAGCTATGGATAAGAACAGCGCAATTGCGTGAACCTTTGGTGGAAGCCCCACCATTGGGAGGCCGGACGTTTCTCGTAACCCTGGCCGATCGCCGCGTATGTCTTAACCTTAAGGAGTAGAAGCCAGGTTTACAGACTGGTGTTCATGTGGGATGGACAAAAACAAAGACCAGAAGATGGTGGTGTTAGATGCCAGGTGTACAAACTGGTGTCCATGTGGGATGGACAAAAACAAAGACCAGAAAATGATGGTGATAGAAGCCAGTAAGTACAGACTGGTGTCTATGTGGAATGGACAAAGACTACAAAATGGTGGTGTTTGAAGCCAATAAGTACAGATTGGTATTCATGTAGAATAGACAATTGACTAGTCAGATGAAGTAATAGTGGCCAGTTGATTTGTGGATAGATTCAAGTTTTGAAATTTCCGGGAACTGTGAATACGGTCCGGAAATAGCGAACACATTTGCTTCAATTCGGAAACTGCGAACACGGTCCCCTGGGGTGTAAGTCAATAACAACAGACAGACACACACACACACACCCTAACACACACACACACACACACAGACACGTCGAAATTAGAACCTCTCCGTGACATACGTCACTCGGAGAGGTAAAAAGCAATATAGAATGAATAATCTGTCTTTGCACGTAGTCTTTCCAAAACAATGTGAGTTTAATTTTGGTGAAAAACGAAGATAAGTATTTTTTTTCAAATAATTGATCTTTTATAATCATGTCTTTAAACTGATAAATTTTAATATCTTGTACTTCGGTAAGTTTTGTCATTCCATTTCCTTCTCTTATCGTTTACTTTTTTCCAGAGTTTGTCAACTAAGACATTTTTATTAATCTAATTAGAGTTAAAATTACAACAAATCTTCTGCCGGCCAACGATTGGTTTTGGCCTCGAACGAAATTCAAAGGTTTTTCTCTTCAAACCAACTGCTTAGACTCTATTCCGACCGTTTTGGGGACTTTGTGTGATACAGGGGTATCCTATTAGGCAATCCTCAGTCATGATCCATTACAATCAGATCATGCTAGTTAAAGCTCTCTAGGGTTCCCTAAATCTACTTTACTACTGGATTCATATTCAAAAAGTTTTGAAAATTGTTTAACAATTGCTCCTTCTATTACCTGATAATATAAAAGACATTAGTGAAACTTCAAGACATATATTTAGTTTTAGCCTTAGCCTCTTAATTCTAGAAATATTACAGATCTTTATATCTGCGAATTAGCTAAGACTTAAGGCAACTACTGCAGTTACAATACGACAGCCTGTTTTAATGGGCTCTAGGGGTATCTGAGTATGAAAATGGCGGCAAATTGAAGCCGAAAAGAGATAAGACCATTGCGTAGAATATTGGGCCGCAGGCTTTGTACTGGAAAAATCTATCTTAGTACTTAAGAGTATGGAAAACTCTATCTTAGTATTTAAGAGTATGGAAAACTCCATCTTAGTACTTAAGAGTATGGAAAACTCTATCTTAGTACTTAAGAGTATGGAAAAACTCTATCTTAGTACTTAAGAGTATAAGGTCTATGCAAATTTTCAGCCTTCTGGGTAAAGTGGTTTGGGCTGCCTGTTGATCATTAATTACTGACAGTTAGTCAGTCAGGTTTTAAACTTAAATAGACAGGCTATAACTTTAAATCTATATTCAAGTAAAGTTTTGTATCATGAAGCACAAAATCAAATCAAAGGAAATTAAATGGGTGATTATATTAGGCTTGCAGAAGAAATTTGAAGTGTTGTTATCATTTTAACTCGCCGCAAGCAAGACGATTGAAACATCACCACCAAGTCTTTTTAGAATCTTGAACCAATTAACTTTTTCAATGTTAGGATGATCTGTACTGACGAAAGTAAGTATCCAGTTAGCAAAATCAAGAACGGCAAGACTAACATGTCCATCTTCATCGCAGTTTCCCCATCCTCGAAGGCTTTAGGTGGTTCGACAAAAGCGTTTCTTGCCCCGAAACGAATTTTGTTCAAACTTTTATAAAAGATTCCGGAACTGAAGAGTACGTTCGTTCTACAATTGTAAAAATTTTCATATTTAAGTTTAACATTTTGGTCTTATAATTTTACTAATTTGAAACCATAGCCTATCATACTTTCTGTAAGTCTGGATCAAAAGAATTTTCCACACTTTATAAAACGGCAGAGCGGAGTATTTCTTGTATATTGCTATCCTGGTGGCGTATATGTCATAAACAGAACAATACTATGGTTATAAATAAAATAAGTCGTTAAAAGGGACGGAGGCTAAACTGGATAATCGGTCCTTGTCTGTAGAATATGATGGACGCTCGCAAGCTCAAGAATAGACCAGGGCTTTGTGCTTTTTCCAATTTCTATGCAAGGATACTGTGACTCTAGATCTTTTTTTGAAACCCGAAAAGCATTAGGTCAGATGAGATTCCCAAAGTAGCACACCCGTAACGGCTCAGAGCGTGTTGGCCCGCATGCAGCGTTGCTTCACCTCTCTGATATTATATTAAAAAGACTTGGTTTGCCCAAGCCTAAAAAACAAAACGATAAGAGTTTTTCCAGTTGACCGAAGCACGGATACTATTTTTCTAATGAAATTAATACAGAATCCTTATTTTACTACTCTTTAGAATTTAATTCAATCACCTGATGTTCCTGGTAATGCATTTATTTCCTAGTTACTTTTTACCTCTCCGTGTGCCGTAGCCCAGGAGAGGTTCTGTAACGGCCGTGTCTGTGTGTCTGTCTGTCCGTTGTTCCACCCACGTGACCGCGTTCGCAGTTTGCGTATCGGAGCAAACGTACTCCCAATTTTCGGACCGCATTGACAGTTCACAGAAATTTGGAAAATTGTATTTCTCACCGTTGGCTACTCTATATTTGAGTTCTCACACCAACATGTTTGGTCTTCGTCCATCCCACATGAACACCAGTCTGGTACTTTTCTGGCTTCCAACACCACCATCTTCTGTTCTTTGTCAATCCCACATTGACACCAGTCTGCACTTACACTGGCTTCTAACACCACCATCCACTGGTCCTCCGTCTATTCCACAAAGAGTCCAATCTGTATCATTCCATTATCATCGTTTGGTTTTAGGATATACGCGGCGATCAGCTAGGGTTACGAGGAACGTCTAGCCTCCCTAAGGTGGGATCGGCCAGCAAAGGTTTTCGCAATTGCGCTTTTTCCATACTATTATACTTGAAAGGATTTCCATATATATACCAAAATTTTAAAAGAATCGGGTAAGAGGGGTACGCTTCAATTTAAACGTCAATATTAGCAATGTTTGAGAAGATAATAGGTATAACTTTATTTTAAAGGATTTAACTATTATAAATGTTAATTATTGAAGATTAAAACAGTTAAAAATAATTATATTTATTTAAATACTAAAGATAAACCTCACGTGCAAAGAGAGAGATTATCATTGCCTCCTATATTTACCAAGGCCCGTGCATGCGATATATTTCATTCATTGCCTCCTATATCTATCAAGGCCCGTGTATTGCGATATATTTTTTAAAACGACAACAAAAATGGGAAGCTCCTCTCAGGAACATAATAATTTCTTTTATCTGTATATGAAATGAAAATATGGATAATATTGCGCTCGTTTTTTAATGGTATGAATCCTTGCCTGTCTATTAATATTTTACGTAGGAGTAATACGTTTTTAGCGAAGTCTAGAGAGGATAAACATAAGCGAGATTGTTTCGGAAAAAAAAATACTGCTTCCACTAATGGGTTTATACTCCTTGTTACTGTTGTATAGAGTAATCATGATAAAAGCTTAAAAAATTACGAGAGGACAGACCTTTTTTATCCTCTTGTTATATTCTTAATAAGAATATAAAACATTTATTTTGTATCAAAAAGTATCTTTTGGTGCTGAGATTGCTTTAGAAAAATCCAAACGGTTAGGCATTGGTAAAAAAAGACATGTCTAAGCTATTTTTGCAGAGATGATAATTGTTTTACATGTTTTAAATAAGACTGGAGCTTCCACTATTGTGTTTATGCTCATTGTTTGTTTGACTGAAAACCATGTAGGTGTAGATAACAGTCAGACCAAAAATTTCAAAAATATTTATTTTAAATCTAATCAGATACGCCCACCTAGTTGAAAATAGACCTATTAAATTTGCGGGAGCCATTCTTGAGAATTTTTCTTTGCTTGTGGGTTGTCAATTTATCTACCAATAAATATTTGTGTTTGGAAGTTGGATATTAAGTCAAATTAAGTGGTTATAAAGAGCCAGCAAGTTTTTGCCGCTTCTTTTTGTGAGTATTGTATGTAAAATGGAGGAAGATAATGTTGAGAGTAGGGATGAAATGCGGAAGCGCAAAGCGCGGGAAAGGATGAGGGCAAAAAGGTCGACGTTTTCATTGGATACTTTAGTTAATATAATCTTCTCGACACGGAGAGGTAATATTTTGGTTTTCCCAACTTGTTCTAACGCGAGCTAGCCTCGCTCTGTAACCGTTTTCTATAAAGACATATAAACCTTTAGCTCATTATATTCGTTTCTGTTAACTTTACACCTCGTTGCTTTCGTTGATAATTTTAATGAGGATAAACATAGCGCTCTGCATACCGCTATTAACACGAGCGATGCCGATGGTAACCATCATAAAAGTTAGAAGGGATTTCGAGACGGCGTAAATCTGGTAGATGGACTCTCTTGTTGGCAGATTTGCCATAAAACGAACAATATGTGGGACGGAGACTAAACGTGACTTGAATTATGATACTAAGTCCTTGAGTGTAAGTTATGAGGGATGCTGAATGAGGGTTCTTGCGCGTGCTCAATAATAGACCAGGGTCCTATCTATAATTTTCATAGATCTTGAATCGAAGATTTTATTATCTATCGAACACGTAAAGGAGGCGAGAGTTAAGTTTTATTTAGTGTCTGGAGGTATTGTGCCATTAAAGTCTAAACTAAAAAGTCAATATGAAAATAAATATTTAATTGAAATTTGGCTAATACCTTACTATTTTTACAACCATAACCAACCTTAAAACCTACATTTTGTTGTCCATATTTTTAATCCCACAGATCAAAAGGTTTAAATTTTTCTCAAAGTTGCAGCCTTAGGAGATGGTAATACCCGATAGCTACGTTTCCTGCCTCCGTTTAAAAATTGAGGCATGTTTAAACCCAAAATCCTTAAAGCCATTCTAGTCAAGCTACTGAGTTTCAACTTCACCTCATTCACAGTCAATATGGAAGTCGCCATGGCTCGAATATTTACATATGTTTTAAGATCTTCCGCGCTTCGGGATGTAGAGATTTACGAAATGGAACGTGTGCCGTGATGGATCCATACGGGTTTTTCGAAACATATATGTATTTTCTTGTTTTTTCAGATAGCTCTAATAGATAAACATATATCTGGAACATCGTTTTGTAATGAAGATAGCATACTGGCAGCTTCTCCAGGTCATCTTCTAAGCAAGACAAACTATCAACTTGGTTTTCCAATTTATATAATTCGTGAACATTTTTCTTCCTTGGCAACACTTCTGACTTAATTGGAACAAACTAAAGTTAAAAAAATGTAACGTTAGTTAAATGCAGAATATTAGCAAGATGAGAATACAGTTTCGAATCTTGTAAAAAGGTCATGTGTCATAATTATTCACATTTAACTTTAGTTATGCATAGAGGACTTTTTAATTACAAATTGTTTATGCTTCCCTTCAGGCAAATGTTTTAAAAGAATAATTAAACTTACCCATTCTTCTTCTGGAACTCTACCATCATATAGTTCAAGATTGGAAACTTTGAGAATGTCTAAGATATCTTCAACGTACGATACGCGATCCGGTACTGTTATTTTAGATAGCAGCAGATCAGTAAAGGACATGGATATGTTAAAAATTGCAAGTATCCAAAAGCCCAGAATAGCCGAAGAGTCTTATTTCGAAAAATTGAAACATCATCTAAATTCCAATAAAAATTGTAGATTTTGTATTCACGTATTAATTCTTGGCGTAACTTACTTCCCACATTAATTGTGGTTTTCAAAATACATTTCAAGTATTTGAAGTATAATGATTTAAATGACCGTGACTGTTTTAAATATAATGCTAACGACGCAGCAAGCACAAATGGTGTTATTAATAGCGCTAAACATATTGATATCCAAACCTGAAAAACAAAGGATTGCTGCGGCTTCAGTCGAAGAGTCATTGCCGCGAAAAAAAACGTTGCTTCAGTCAAATAGGACAACTTAGCAATTCAAAGATTATTAGATAAATTATTGGACTGAGGGTAAAAAATTAAAACTTGAATAGGGTTAATTTCTTCGTGAAATGTTGTCCTAAACGTTCTCTATATTATTCGATATGATTTAAAATCTTACTCCTCTGCTGAAAGACCGAAATATGTCGAAATATCGCTTTTCCTTCGATATAGGTGATCCCGTAAAAAGATGTGTTGACTCGACACCCATGGCATTCAAAAACTCAATGACGTTGAAATATCACGGAATTGGCATACAAAATATCATTCCAATATCGGAAACCTTTGAATTAAGTATATTTAAACAAATATTGTAGCTAAACATAAAACTGAAACTTTTGAGGTTGAAATGGTCATTTCTGTTATAAGAACCCTTCAATTTGACACACACTATTGCAAGAATTGCTTTAAACCTAAAACTATTTTATTATCTCTAGCGCCTCTATTTGGTTGAGAACGAGTAGGGTTTAATTCGAGGAAAAGTCACTAGAATTAACTGTCCAAAGAAGGGGGTCAAACGGATGGCTATGTAGTGTGGTTTCGAAAAACGTTTGTACGCTTAACGGTTATTGATCAACTAGCTTTTACTCACGGAGTCGCTCGCGTGCAATAAGAACTTCCATCAAAATGATATAAAGTATGGGTAGGCTTTACTGATGACTAATATTTTTGTAGCACCCTAGGAGCGAAGGCACTCGGCGTTGCCCGTCAGCCCGTCTGAATCGGTAGAAAAGCGCGGACTTTGTTGCAAAAGTTTAGCCTTCTAGGTTAAGCGGTTTGGGCTGGCCCTTGAATATCAGTCAGTCAGGACTTTAATTTATATGGATATAGATAATGCCCACTTCACAAGCCTACGATGCTTCTGTCTCTCTGGCGGGAGCTACATAAATTATGCTTACGTTATTGGCTAAACGTGAAAGCATAGTTTCCACCTTTGTAACTTCTGAAGCGTTAAACTGAATCTTCCATCTAAAAAAGATGATGATACTTAATATCTTTAAAAGTTCACTCGCGAACTCGCAATTAATTATTATTTAAAGAAATATTTAAAAAAACCATGTTTTTACCCAAGTCTGTTTTTAATCATGTCTGTAAAAATTCTTACTATGCCCATAAGTAATCCAGAGACTTCTTGGGTATCTTCATTTAGTTATATTAAGCTGGGAAACTAATATAATTTAAAATACATTTTAATAGTATAATAAAAAATAATAGGATAGAATATTAATATAAATAAAATGATATATATTAATATAAATAAAATGATATATATTAATATAAATAAAATGATATATATTAATATAAATAAAATTATATATATTAATATAAATAAAATTATATATATTAGTAAAAAATAAAATTATATATTAATATAAATAAAATTATATATTAATATAAATAAAATGATATATATTAGTATAAATAAAATGATATATATAAATTTAAATAAAATGATATATATAAATTTAAATAAAATGATATATATAAATTTAAATAAAATGATATATATTAATTTAAATAAAATGATATATATTAATTTAAATATTAATATAATATAATATAGATTAGAATCAAAGTTTATGTTCACAAAAAAGCGTATGAGAACTTAGGAGAATTTGCACAGGCGAACATAGAGGATCATATAGTTGCGGAGTAGACACTTGAGTTCGAGAATATCTCGCTTAAATTTAAGCTGGTCATTTCCTCTTTTATGCCACTGCCTTCTGTACAAGACATATACTTAATTGGTGGAAGAATGTTGTCTGTTTAATAAATATCTTCAAAGTTTTTTTAATGCTTTCATAATTCATTAATTGTAGCTTCTTTTTTCGCTTATTAATAAAGAGCAATAATTGCAAATCTAGGTAAATAAGTTTTAAGTATAGCTCTTCTCTCGACTCGGAGGAGTAATATTTTGATTTTCCCAACTGGGATTGCATCTGTAGGAGGGAGTCTTTAAATATGAGAGTCAGGTAAGATTATTGCAGGGGTTGCTTGCTTGTTGGTAGTGTTCTCTGCTAGCCGCGGAAACTGTTTTTAGGTCCAGCATACTTTGTTTTTCGTTAATTTTAATGGCTCGCTTCATGGTACTGTTAATCCAATTTTGTAAAGTCCTCTCAAAACACGTCGATTTTGGGAAAGCATTCGTTTTATATATGGGTTATGTTTCCATGAAATGCCTAAAATTAGTATCAATAGTGGCTGCAAACTTTATCAAATCCCAATATAATTGGCCTTGCTCAGTTAGAAAGTTCAATGTATTGCGCTTTTACTTTATTTTTCTTATGTAAGCATAACTGGAATACGAGGAAAGGATAGTGATCAGACTCTTCGTAGTCACTTACAACGCTAATAACAACTGCCAGGGTCGAATCACAGTCATAGAACAGCGTCTCCAAGCTAGTAAATACAGCCTGGTGTCTGGGGTAGACAAAGACCAAAAATGGTGGTGTTTTGAAGCCAGTAAAGAAAGACTGGTGTGTTTGTCGGATAGACAAAGACCGTAAGGTGTTGTTGTTAAACAGATTGGTGATGACAGATAATGGAATAGTGGCCAGTGTAACTGCGCTATTAAACTTAAATGGAATGCAATTTTTACAGATTTCTGTGAACTGTGAATTTAGTCCGGAAATTGAGAACATGTTTGCTCTGATTTACAAAATGCGAACGCGATCCCCTGGGGTGTATCAACAGACAGATACACAGACCGTCAAGTCGAGAACAGAGCCTCTCCGTGACGTACGTTACTCGATGACGTAAAAAGGCTATTTTTTGCACATAAATATCTCAGTTAAGAAATCCAAAATAATATAAACTTATTTACCTATATATGGAATTATTTCTCTCTTTTTTTGGATAAAACATAGAGGGTTTTATAAAATAGGAGGAGCTTATGGAGAAAATGTTGCCCTCGACGTCATTTACTAAGTAATCTCGCCAGAGCGAATGAAAGACTACGATTTCTTTAATGCATAGTCTAATCGATCACGTTGGCTGCTCGAGTATCAAGCATGGGCGAGTGGACTATTCTCATTTCCGGTTCAGAACCGATGCTAGAAGATTCTCTGCTTTTCGTGATCGTGCGACGGTACAAAACCGTGAAGCCTTGTCAAGCAAAGTTTATACACATTCATTTTAAAATTAAAATAAGATAATTAATGTAAATCAGTGCTCAATTTAATATTAAAATTAATTTATAAAAGACTAGATATTTTGCTTGCTGTGGCACACTCCAAAGCTTGGACTGATCTAAGCTACTGGCCCCTAAATATTTTTTGGAAACGGAAATTCTACCCTACAATACATCTAGGTCACCTGACTCCTTGTGTCCCATTCGACCGAACGCGTTTCCCATTCAACCGAAAACAGCCCAAATGTGCGGTTTTGGGAAAATATATATCAAAATTTAAAAAGCTAACGTTGTCACTTTTTTTAAGGAATTTTTTTTACCCTACAGTTTTCGTTGTATATATATATATTGACGTTTAAAATGCAAAATTTAATTTTAAAAGTGATTGATAGTGGAGGGAATTGCATTGTTCTGGAAAAGGTGGCAGCTAATTAGTAGGAGAATGTTTAGGAAAAGGTGGCAACTAATTATTGGAACCATTGTTATGGAAAAGGTGGCAGCTAACTATTAGGAGAATATTTTGGAAAAGGTAGCAGCTAATTAGTAGGAGAATGTTTTGGAAAAGGTGGCAGCTAATTAATAGGATAATAACCTAACCTAACCTAACCTAACCTAACCAATCTTACAATTTCCTTCTCTGGGTTTGAACCCGAGCCTCTGAATTAAAAGCCTGATATTCTACCATGCTGCTGCGGTGGTTCGAAATCCTCACAGACATTTAATTAACTAATTCTTTCAAATAAATTCCCATTCAGCAGAAACCCGCCATTGGGCTAGAAATTTAAATATATTCTCCATAAAAAACCAAAAAGCGGTTTCGGTCCAATGGGACTATACCACCTGACTTAGAGACATTCCAACAACATGGCCTAGACTACAAGTGTTATTTTTTAAAACCAACTATTGCAGAAGTTAAAATTTATGAATTATTAAAGCAGTATTCGAATCTTCTCGACTAAACAGACGACATTTTACATCCAATGTGGATAAGTCTTGTACACATGGAAATCAGTCAATAGGGAAAAACATGAAATGAAAACCATAAATTTTTGGAAAGATATTACCTTTATGTGTTTGTAAAGGCCCAATTGTTCGCGCCTCAACTGTATACTATCTATGATCCAAACTACCCCCCCCCTTTTCCGTATAAAAACTTTCCTCTCGTTTCACCTCAACGATATTCTTAGTTCACCATCATGACTGTTAACGTTCCATAACACCAAATTCGGTTTGTGCTGACGTTCTTAAAGTGAATGCGCACCATAATGTAATGAATGAAAACACCGAGGCTATAACCCAATTACGATCAAACGTTTCACTGATCTCATTGCCACCATGACGCTTCCTTCTATTTTAAATCTAAACTTGATAATTTAAATGTGTATTTAACCTTCGGCTCACTCTGAACCGTTAATGTGTCTTCATTACAGTCACGAAAACAAATTCATATTTTTATTTCACTTAGGGCCTCAATTGTTTACTTTTTGGTTCACCAGGCCTATTAACATTTAAAACATGGTTTGAACGACTGAATCTAAGCCTTGGCGACTTTGTAATCTCTAAAGCATGGTTTATACTATATACAGATAGATATATATAGCTTAAGTAATATATAAGAAGCCAGTTCAAATAATGATATAAAAAATTCTTGGAATATTAGAATGAAACAGAGGTTTATAACTACTACCCTAGTAGCACATTTCCACTGGCCCAACTGCCGCGGTTTTGCTTCCGGCCAACTCAGTAGGCATACCACCCACAGATTAGTCGAAATGTCCTACTTGGCCAACTGCTGATTTCAATGATGGATCAGAGTCATTTTTTCTCTGAAAGCAACAACTGGCCAACTACGGTTTTTGTGGCTGGTTTGAGGTTTTTTTATCTGTAAAACCTCTGGTATTCCAACTTGTTACTCAGAACGATTTTAACACCTATTATAAAATCACATATTGGCCAACAGCAAGTTTCAGAGTCAGGCAGGAAAAATAATACAATTTTGTAGTTGCCAACCTCAAAATCGGTTGGTACCCATTCCCAAAATCGGTTGGTACCCATTCCCAAAATCGGTTGGTACCCATTCCCAAAATCGGTTGGTACCCATACCCAAAATCGGTTGGTACCCATTCCAAATATCGGTTGGTATCCCTTCCCACTTTTCAGTTAGCCCAAATAAATTTTACTCATTTAAAACCACAAGTTTTTAAAAAAATAACCTACTGGTTATATATCATTTATTTTTTCACAAAACATTTATTCACTTTCTAAATGATTCATAGAATCTCCTTGTGCAGGTTTTTTTCTTTTTTCTCTCCCTCCTTCACGGTCTGGTGCATATTTAATGAAGTTTTTTATAACAACTTCAATGTCGTAGTTTTTCGCTGATTTGAAATTTTCTTTAACCGCTTCTGCAAATAGATGGTGAAATTTATGTCAATACTTAAATAATAATTAGGATGGAAGATATTTAGGCGCTTTAATGATTTTTTTATATTTATAATTAGGCCTACAGCTTATATTGTAGTTTTTTATTTACTGTTTAAATTATATTTTTTTATTTTAATTTACAGGGTAAATTCTAAACTTAAATACCTGCCTAAATTGTAAATATTTATATAGATAAATTTAAGATCTAAAATTATAAGATTTATCTTTAAACTTACCTATTATCACATCTTTCAGCTTCAAATTATTAAATGCTAATTTTCCATTTGCACCAATCCAATTGAATTTCAACATGAGAGTGTGAGAAAATAATTTTTTCATGATATTTCTGCATGTATCTTTGAGTCTTTTACCACCATAGGCTGCAAATCTTTTGATCTGTAAAAAACAAGATAAGTTCAATTACTCCCATTAATCGTTTGTGCAAAAAAAGCTTCGCGCAATGTTCATGTAGTTTCATACACCTATAACACCTATAACTAGAGAACCGCTAAACCATGCCCATAACTGACGAAAGGGTTAAAAAAATTCAAAATCCGCCTACATTTCACACTGAAGTAGCGGGACAAAGGGATTTTTTTTTTTTTGACATTGACAAACCATAGGGTGGAAAAGGTTATTACCGTTTGTTTCAAGTAGTCTTCATTTTCTAATATGTTTTGCAAGGCATTTATGTCGTCAATAGATTGTAGGGGCAGAGTAGGAAATCCTTCTATTTCTACAACATGGACTTGGCTATTTAAAGCAGCCTCCTTTTGATTTCTAAGAATCATTTCCACCTTTGAATTTAAATCTGCAAGCATCATAACAACCGTTTTTTGAAATTTGATTTGACTTTGTTCTGAAAAGCAGAAATGTTATAAAACGTTTTTAATTATTTGAAACAAAGCAAACTTTACCATTCACGTAGGCTTGTCTATTGTTCGACTGCGAAGTCGATGGTACATTACTTGCATATTGAAAAGAAGTTGCTTGCGACACTGCGTTTGAATAGATAAAAAACAGTTAGGCCTTATAAAAAAAAATAAAATGCAAAATTCTCTACAGTTCAGAGTTCCCTTCAAACAGTTAGGGATATTTACCATGCTCATTAACATCTCTGAAGCAATTTTGAAAATACTCTGGCTCCATTCTGTGATTTCTCCTTTCTGGTGCTGTTGAATATAAATATTTTTTTAATGATATAATATGAAAAATGTACTTTAGAAATCACTTACGCGATAATCGCTCATTTCTGAGAGACATTTGACGCCAATTTTCATTCCGAAAAGTAACGTTTTCTCTATTTTCATGACTAGCTAGCACATCACGTCCATTGTCCATGATAAGAAGTGACTTAGTTTGTCGTTTTTCATTGCCAAGTGACTTAACACACACATTTCTTATTGGCTTAGCACTAATTAAATTTCTAGGTGGCGTGTCACATTTATTAATGTTTCTAGGCGGCGTGTCACATTCATTAATGTTTCTAGGCGGCGTATCACATCCACTGTCGTCTCTGGGTGGTGTTTGACATATATTAACGTTTCTTGATGACGTACCCAATCCATTTTGAGGTGGCACATTGAGCCTATCGTCTTTTCTAATTTGCGTATTTAATTCTTTATAACTTCTTGATGGAGTTGGACATTGGTTTTCATGGCTGGCTTGCTTATTTTGTTGATCGCAGGTTCCTTAGAAACATGTCAAACAAGATTTAATATTAAGCTATTAAAATTTTAACTTTAAAATTAAAATTAAAACCTGAAACTTTAAGTGTTCAACCTTGTTCAGTACTTAAAAGACGTTAACACTAACCTTCAAACAAATTGTGGTTATTTTCATTTTGTTCCAGTTGAGTTCCTACAGTGTGATCAATTTCGTTTTCACAATTAAACCCAGAGAATTCTGTTGCGTTAGATCCTAGAATACAAAGTTTCATGTGCGTCAGTATGTGTTAATTATATAGCTTTGTTTGAACATTTACTTGGACATTTTGGTGGAGTTGGTAATTTAAAGTTCCCTCTCATTTTTTTTCTCTTTTTGGTCATATTTGCACTAGTTGATGGAACACGGTTGTCTCGATAGATTTCTTCCTTTGGCAATTCTTCATCTAAGAAATTTCAGATTAAATATTTTTTCTCGAGGTAATATGATTAAAACCATACCAGGCTCAGAACTTTCATCACTACGGTGACGGTCTGGTTTTCTGGCAGTCTTCACACGTCTTTGTCCTCCTCTTCCTAATGTTTCAGCTTCGCTGGCTAGATCAGATGTTAATTCAGCTCTAGCTAAGAGCTCTCTAGCTCTACTGTAAAACACTAAAATTGATTTCTTTAGAACACATTATTTTAAAAACGATTTGAATTTATGTATACTTGTTTTGTGCAAAGTTTTGCCTGAATATAAATTCCATGATTTTGGGTCATGAGCAACACATTTTGTGATAAAATTAATTATCTGATTATGAAATTTCGGTGGAGGCCAGTAGCACGAGGATTCGGTTGGACACCATCCTTGTGGAACAACCTCCACTGTTCCTTCACTTTCAAAACTGAAGACTACGTACATCTGAAATAATTGAAAAACTCAAAAGCTCGCACTGATCATTAGTGTGTTCATTTCTCTACAGTATGTATGCAAATCACACAAAATTTAAGAAATATCTTAACTTTATAAGTTTCCGAAACGTGAAAGATTTATAAACATAATTTTTTAAATATTTAAGTGTTTTAGATAACTAAATTAATATATGATTGTGATCCTAAATAAATTCTAAAGTTCCCTGGAATTTACAGACCCATGCGCGAGAGGGATAATTTTGGCGTATGAGGAATTCTCTTTATTTGGATACAGAAAGCACTTGTTATCTAGCTCAGAGAGAGAATAGGTGTTCACCTGTCTTGAAATTTTAGCATCAAAAATTCCTAATATGGATGAACTCATGGGATAATCAAAAACATTCTTATAAAATTTGCATGGCTTCGCCAAGATTACAATTTCTTTTTCGATTGTTTGATAAATTTCGCATATTTTAATAACCTCACCAGATTTAAGTTTGAAACAACTATCTCTTGCATTAACTGAGATGGAAAACAATGGGGTCTGAACCGTTTTGAAAGATCTGGCATGACTTGGAACAATTGGGTTCCTGCTCTTGAAATAATTTTTTAATACTATTTCGCGAACTTTGGGGTTTTTAACTAAGAATTGTTTTTCGGTTAAACGTTTTTGAATTTGTTCTAGGGGCTTATTGGGCGATCGCACCATTTTTTTAAGCAGCTGCAAAAAATTTTCAAACGGGAAAGCACTATATGCATCCAATGGGCCAAATAATTTCACATCAGATGACAAATGCTTCAACGCATGAACATTTAAAACAACAAATTCTGGTCCGTACAAATCTGAGCTAGAAGAAACGAATTTGTCTAACAACTCCCCAGCATAGTCGCAAAGATCTTTACTTAAAACTGGAGATGTTAAAATGTAGATTGCGCATGACAGGAGTCGGAAGTGTTTTAGGACAACATCTGGTAATATTCCTTCACCCAAGACAGGACCAGTATACAGAAGAAATTGCCTGAATTCTGTAGCTTTCCACCTGTCAATATATCTTAAGCTTCTTGGTTTTCTGGCAAATTCACTTGGAATGTATTTCCGGCACCCATCAAGTTTTTTGGAGAAATCCATCACCATCTGACTGCTCAAACGAACATTATAACTACCCTTTTTAATCATGAAGTTGAGCATCCTCCTCATAACTCCCAAACAAACGACATGCATGTAGTCGAGGGGAAATTGCCTTACTAAATCCATATTTAAGTGCTCTAGGGGTGTAAGGGGTCCAACTAAATGGTGCTCTTCGTTTTCTTGGTTTCGAAAAGAAGTGTTAGTACGCAAATTTATGCACTCGTTTTTTGCACTACCAGGTAAAAATACAGTACGATTGTTTTCTCTGTAACCTCTAATAGTACACTTATCGCAAGAAAAAAAACCTGTATGACCCTTGGTATGCTTAACAAAACTTCTAGCTGGAGAATCTACAATATAGGGACCATCAAGTAAACATTCATAGGTTTTCGTACCGTGAGTAAAACCATTTTCATTCAGGTCCCTTAATTCTCTTAATAAAGGTTCTAAGTATTCGACTAGTGATCCAGGTTTGCTTTCGCCGCAAAATATTCCTACAGGAAAAACATCGCTCATAAGACCATGTGGAAATTTGTAAACTGCGCCTAAAATGGGCCAGAAACTTTTATTTGACGCCTTGAATAATGGTATTCCGTCAATGTTTATAGCGAATGATAAGGGATGACAATAATGCAGATTAGACGCTAAAAACTGAGAGATACCTTGATTAAACCCAATATGCCAATATTCACCCCCATTTACTATATTGATATCAGTGACGTTTCTCTTAGTAGACAAAAGTGTTCTAGAGTCTTTAGGAAGATCCTCATGTCCATGATTTCTTAAAATTACCAACAAACTGTTTAGCCTAACCGTGTCAATGCTATAAATCAAAGCCCAGTTTCGAATATCTTCCCGAATGGTGGGTAAATCACTACAAGAACTGCTACTCTCGCTATCAAATGAAGAACTATCATTAAATCTGTCATAACTATCAGTTGATACACTTTTAGACTCTTCATCTAAAGCAAGATCTCCTTCTCCCCAGTGTGACTGCACAAATTCTTGTGCAACATTTAACTCACAACTGCCCTCTGAATTTCCAATAACTGAAAACTCCGCTTCAATATTCTCTGAGAAATCAGAATCATAAAAGATATTGGAAGCCTGTTCTTCTATTCGTTTAATGTAGCTAGCCCTTTTTCTACGAAGTTGCCGCTTGCTTAATCCATTTCTTTCGTCTTTCTGATAGTCCCCACGAACTATTTTGGATTTTTTGCTATTCATATTTAATTAATAAGTTTGTAAATTTTATAAATCAAAATGCATAATTAAATTTTGAACTTTAAATAAAAATATCAAGCTTTTAACTCGAAAGAAGAAAAAAATCAAGGAAAAAGTTTAACTAAAAATTCTAGAGATATTTCCTTCCCCTTTTCTTGCCTTACACTTTAGAACATTGTTGCTAGATCACCTGTTGCCTCAAAAACATGGTGGCAGCACTGCCGGAATAGGAAAAACCCCTTAAACTCGACCTTAGTTAAAACATTTGGTGTTTACGTACAATTATTAAATATGGGTTTTTAACTAAATCGTTAATTATCTTTAAAAATTTGGTTAGGTCTTACTTATTTTACTGATTAATTTAAATAGGTTTTTATATAGAAAATGTTTAACTGTTTTACTAGTTCAAATTAAAAAACAGGTTAAGGATTAATAAACAGTGAACAAAAGCGATAAAACTGAATACCCTTTCCTTAAGAAAAGTAAACCTTCTAAACGTATTTAAATTAAAATGTTTTCAAAATTAACAGAAGAAATTTAAACTTACCTTTCTTCAATTAAATGTGGAATGAGCGAAATATAATTCCCTCGACGAAACTTGGATCTTTTAAAAACCGCTTCGAATTCACAAAATGGCTGACCTCACGGACGCGAGAAAGCGAAAAATGAATATAGGCCTAGTACCCACGTTGTAAGAAAAAACAGACAATGTCAAGGCCGAACAGGCGCGACTCCCGCTAAAACTTTGACGCGCTAGGAGGTATAAGGTAGGGTGAACGTAGCTCTCTACGGAAATTTTCCAGGAATTTTCTTACGAAATCTACCATCCTCTTGAAAAAATAAGTTCACTGACCTAGCGCCTTCTGGCTAATTAACGTTGTTCAAGTAAACTTAAAAAACTTAAAATAAAATTTTATCTATAATTTAAAAAAAATATCACTGTAAATGGGATTTTTTTTTAAATACTTTAAAATTAACAAAATTTTATAATTAGACACAAACCTTAACCACCTATTGGCAAAAAGATAAAGTTAAACACCATAAGATAACACCATTTGATTTTATAGTCGTAATAGGGTTGGGACAATAGTGAAATGAAAATGTAAATTACAAGTTAATGTAAAAAATATCAATCTAATAATGGCACCTTATAAAATAAGCTTAAAATATTACTTAAAAATTAGTTTTAATTGATTTATCTTGGTATTGAAAAAAACTCAGACGGATGGGCAATGGTTTTATGGTTGGTGAAATTCTTTATAAATTTGGATCAGTCGGATTAAAGTCAGAAAGCGACTACAAAACGACTCCGACGGTAAACCAACTCCCCGACTCCTACCCAACTCGAAAACGGATGCCTTGTGCTACTAGGGTAAAGGCATCGAAATTACGAAAAATATTTTCATATATTCATTACATATTATGAAAAATAATAAGGTTTTGTAGGATGTATTTACATATGCTTCTGTACCATTGATCCGAATCCCTATCAACCGAACTCAGTCCCATTCAACCGAAAACTCTCACTTTGGCGGATTTACGATTCTATCCAATGGGACAATCCCATTGCACCGAAAAACCCGCACTTTTTCCTAATGGACTTTAAATAAATTAAATTAAATTAAAACAATTTAAGGCCTACATAAAATGAACGCTAGATCCTAACATTTTCTGAATTATAAGAACAAAATAATAATATATCAGTAAAATATGACATAATAAAACCAATTGCAAATATTGATTAATTTTTTATGCTAAATTCATTATGAAATTTTTTTAAGCCAGCCCTTTTACTGTACTTGAAGTGAATAACCGCTCCAAAGAGGAACAGACGTCCTCATAACAAACCGTTAAAGCTAACCTAGCCAGTCGTCAAATAATGGCGTTTCCAAGGCAGTAAAAATGTATTTAAAACAATTTCACTGAAGAACTACATTAATAGAAATTAAACTACATAGCATTTTCGGGTTGGCTAAATTCGACAAATAGCGTTGTTTCAATTGTAAATACCAAACCCGCGGTTGGGCTAAATTCATTAAAACATAGGCGGGATTCGATCTAATTGAATCCAGCGCAATAAGAATATACCTTTACGCATCACCAGGCGAACTCCTATCGGACGCACACACACAATCAAGCACAGACTGCTTTTTAACTCTTTTTGAATTAATTTTGAGATGAGAAACAAAATTATCTTAATAAATATAATTAGTATTATTTATTTTCTTTAATATGATTTATACGCCACTCGCAGAGGATAAAAGGCTCTGTCTAGTACATGAAAGAATAAAACTATGATATAGCAGCAGTTAAAACTATAACAAGAAAAAATTAAGATTGTTAGATTGGCCGCTATGAGAAATAAATGTATATACTGCAAAGGTGCTATGTACTAAAGTACGACTAATTACGTAACGTATTCAATAGCCTCTCCCCACCCCATGTATAATTTTGAAACACATACTTAAACCCCTCTCCCCGGGATCCGCGTTACGTAATTTGTGAACAGACCCTCTAAATGCTTAAAATTCTCCTTTAAAGCTTCGAAAGCAACCAGTACTTTTAAGAATTCTACTCAATCAAAAATTGAACCAAATTCTCGATATCGCCAGCCAACATATTATTGACCAATAAATGGTTCTGATTTTATTCCCAAAAACTTATCAATAATGATGAAATCCAACCTGATAAATTACAGCGTTGAGAGTATCGTTGCTCATATTTCACAGAATTGAAATTGTGGTGCTTAGTAAGGCAAGTGTTGAATGAATTGTTTAATTTTATTTGCAAAATACGAAAAATCAATGTAGCTCGTCTTTCGCTTATTGAACTTCCAATGTCTACAAACGTTTCGGCAGCTGGACTGTTGTCAATTAACCTTTAAGAAACAGACGACTTATTTTATATTTTTAACTTTATTTATATTTTTAACTTTATTTATGTATTTGTTATTTTCCATGGTCTCTCGAAGATCATTCAAAATAAATTTTAAAATTCAAAAAAGGTATAAAATAATATATTTGAGAAATGGCTGTTCCTAGAATCAGCATTTCCCAGTAAAGCACTTCCCGAAATAGCAACCGCGATTGCAAAAAAGCGGCGTTCTTCAGAACTGTTATTTTAGAAATAGCTACTGGAGTTTTGGGAAATAGCAGTTTAACTTGAGTCTTGTTCAATTCTTAACCGTTAAGTTTACCTTACAACTCTATCATCATACGCTAACCTAACCTAACCTGACCTAATATTATTGGAGTTCAAGCAAAAAACCCTAATATAATTTTATACTATTGGGGTTCAAATAACAATAGCTAAGCTGACGATTAGTATTGGGGTTCAAACAACAAAAAATAAGCAGACCTAATACTACTGAGGTTCAAATAACCAAACCTAACCTAATATGAGTATTACTCCTGAGGCTCTAGGTAAAAAACCTAACCGGACCTCATACTGTGGGGTTCAAATAACAAAACCTAACCTGTCGTAATACTATTGAGGTTTAAATAACAAAACCATTAACAACTTAGGTATAAAAATCTAACTTTTTCCTAACTTAATTGACCTCACCTGACCTAGTACTATTTGAGTTAAAATAATTTACCGTCCTCCCAACACACCCAGTTATCAATCAACTATTCTCTTCAACACAATCCAAACTATTTCCTTAGTTAAAATGGATTTAATTATTACCGGTGATTTCAATCTCCTATTGATTAACTGGGACACCTTATCAATACAGCCCGGCGCGTCTAATGAACATCGTCAATTTCTACAACTCCTCGCTGACTCAGCCCTCGTGCAACATGTACGGTTCCAAACTCGGTATAGTCAGACCCAAACACCAAGCTCCAATATCCTCGATCTCGTGCTCACTCCGGTTACGGTCATTCCGCAAATCGCGAATCTCCCTCCCCTTGGCGGCAGTGATCATGTAATTATCTGCATCACTTTCCCTATCTTAACCTCTCGCTGCATTAGACGCCATTTTCGGCATGATTACGACTATTCTAGGGCTGATTACCCTGCCCTTAATACTATGTTACGTGAAATCAACTGGGACCCGCTAGACTCACTCCCTATAGAACAGTCTTGGCAATTTTTTAAAGACAATCTGTTTCGATGTATAGAAACATTGGTGCCATTATATTCCCCCAAATCGCGAAAACTCCGTCCTTGGATCTCTCGTTCAACCAAACGGGCAATTTGCAAAAAAGAGCGTATTTGGAAGAAGCTACGGAAAGCCTCCTTATCGGGCGATCTGGATGCCCATTCACGTCTACGTGCCATATACAAAACACAAATTAAGCATGTTCGCCACAGTATCTCCCACTTCCGGTACAAAATGAATAAACGTCAATTATCCTGTATCAAAACGAACCCTCGCGCTTTCTATCGTTTCGTACGTTCGCGTATTCGGTCTTTACCTACACGTCTTAGTATCCGACTTCCAAATGGTCAACCCACTGATTCTGACTATGAAACGGCCCAATGCCTTAACGAAACTTTAATGGCAATCGGGTTGAAGTAACTGAGACCACTTCCGTTCCCAAAACACCTGCAATGGAAGAGTATTACCTCTCCTATCTTGAAATTAAGACTTCGCTAAAATCATTAGATATCAAAAGTGCATCAGGTCCAGATGGCATTCCGAACCGCTTACTTAAGAACTGTAGCTCCTCTTTAGCTTTACCATTACTTAAGTTATTTACCCTATCGCTAAGGGAACGATCGGTCCCCAGTGAGTGGAAACTAGCACATGTTACTCCAATTTATAAGGGTAAGGGTGCTAAGTCTGATCCCAGAAATTTTAGGCCCATCAGCTTGACCTGCACGGTTTGCAAGGTTCTTGAAAAATATCTTCGAACAGCTATCACTAACCATGTCACCCCATATCTTAGTTCCTACCAACACGGTTTTTTAAATAGTCGATCAGTAGAAACCAACCTTTTGTCGGCCTTCCATACGTGGACCCATGCCCTCGATTCCGGTAAGAGAGTTGATATTATTTATCTCGACATAGCAAAGGCTTTTGACTCGGTTCCCCATTCTCGCCTCCTCACCAAGCTAAATAATTATGGTCTTTCACAATCAGTGCTTGGCTGGATTGCCAGTTATCTAACGCAACGAACCCAGGCAGTCAGGGTTGGTCAGGCATTAAGCGACTTTCTCCCAGTTTTAAGTGGGGTGCCTCAAGGAAGTGTTTTGGGTCCCTTGTTGTTTATTTTATATATTAATGACCTACCCCAGTGCTTGTCTTCCCACCCACGCCTTTACGCGGATGATTTAAAAATTTTCCGTGTAATCACCTCTTATGATGATGTAGCTATCCTGCAGCGGGACCTCAAAACCCTTGAATCCTGGGCCAGTGTTAATGGTTTGACTTTTAATAGCGAAAAATCTCTCGTCCTGACTTTACAACGCCGTCCGATCGACACTCGGACTCCGTCCCCGTATCATCTTAATAGTCTTAACATTCGACGGGTTAATGAATGTCGGGATCTAGGCCTGATCGTGACTCATAACTTATCCTCTAAGGCACATGTTAAGCGGTCTTGCAAGCGCGCCAATGGTCTCATCTCCGTGATTAAGGCAAACTTCCCGGGCATATCTCTCTCCTTATTAACGCGCCTGTTCCAATGTTATGTCCGTCCTGTCTTGGAATTTGGATCTCAGCTTTGGAGTCCACACACTCTTGGGGATATTGACATGGTTGAGAACGTTCTAGGCCGTGCAAGTCGAATCCCTACCTCACTAAGAAACAAACCTCGCGATACCCGGTTATCCTCCCTAGGCTGGAAGCCTCTCTCCCTTCGTCGTACTTATCTGGACCTTATTAGCGTTTTCAAAATCTTAAGTCAGCCCAATCAATCCTACTTTACCTGGCACGATAATTGTAAGGGCACAAGGGGCCACAGTCGTCGACTATTTTCTCTCCCATCTCGTACCAATATACTGCGAGGTTCCTTTTTTCGCAGGAACATTAGATTGTGGAATGCTTTACCCGAGGACGTGGTCTCAATCACGTCAGTCCCAGAATTTAAACATAAACTAAAACTGTACCTTAACCTGTAAATTTGCATTTATTTTTGTTTTGTATTTTTGTATATTTCTGTATAATTTTTTCTCTATGGAGCTGTATGGCCTTCTGATAAAGTTCTATCTCGTCAAATAAACGGAGCAAAAAAAAAAAAAACACAACCTACACCATCATAAACGACTACCGTTTTATACAACGCGTTTGTACAAGTTTTTCTATATTTTCATTTGGCTGTCATTCTTTCCTATTAGAACTAGAGTAACAAAATAGGACTCCCTTAATAGTATGACTTCACAAAATTATTCTAAAATTAAAAGGGACAAGATTTCGCTTACCATATTGGAAATAGAAAATACCCTGGTAATGAAGTCACAAAATATTACCTCAAATAGGTCGACATTGCTCTCATTACACGCATCTTGTTACGCAGAATCGAAAACCATTTTCAAATTGTAAATCGTTTCAGAAAATAAAAAGTTATGAAAAAACTATGACGTTCAAAACATTGGCAAATAAGCCGAACGATTATTTTATTACCTCTCCGTGTGACATAGTCCAGGAGAGGTTCTGTAACGGCCGTGTCTGTCTGTGTGTCTGTCTGTGTGTGTGTCTGTGTGTCTGTCTGTCCGTTGTTACACCCACGTGACCGCGTTCGCAGTTTGCGTATCGGATCAAACGTGTTCGCCATTTCCGAACTGCTTTCACAGTCACGGAAATGGCTCCTCTACTTGAGTTCTCACACCCCCATCTTCTGGTCTTTGTCCATCCCACACGAACACCAGTCTGTACTTACTGGCTTCTAATCACCCCACCATCTTCTGGTCTTCGTCCATTCCACTTGGACACCAGTCTCTACATACTGGCTTCTAATCACCACCATCTTCTGCTGGTCTTTGTCCATCCCACTTGGACACCAGTCTGTACATACTGGCTCCTAAACACCACCATCCACTGGTCTTCCGTCTACTCCACATAGACACCAATCTGTATCATTGGCTTCTAACACCACCATCCACTGGTCTTCCGTCTATTCCACATAGACACCAATCTGTATCATTGGCTTCTACTCCATTATCATCGTTTGGTTTTAGGATATACGCGGCGATCAGCTAGGATTACGAGAAACGTCTAGCCTCCCTAAGGTGGGATCGCCACCAAAGGTTTTCGCAACTGCGCTTTTTCCTTATTATTATAATGGAAACGAATCGTATATATACCCCAAAATCTGAAGAAAGCGGGCAAGAGGGGTACCCTTCACTTTAAACGTCAATATTAGCAAAGTTTGAGATGATAATAGGTATAACTTTATTTTAAACGATTTAACTATTATTAATGTTAATTATTGAAGATTAAAATAATTAAAAATAATTATATTTATTTAATTATTAAAGATAAACCTCTCGTGCAAAGAGAGAGATTATCATTGCCTCCTATATCTACCAAGGCCCGTGCATGCGATATATTTCCTTCATTGCCTCCTATATCTTTCAAGGCCAGTGCATTGTGATATATTTCATTCATTGCCTCCTATATCTTTCAAGGCGCGTGCATTGTGATATATTTCATTCATTGCCTCCTTTATCTATCAAGGCCCGTGCATTGCGATATATTTTTCAAAACAACAACAAAAATGGGAAGCTCCTCTCAGAAACATGATAATTTCTTTTCTCTGTATATGAAATGAAAATATGGATAATATTGCGCTCCTTCTTTAACGGTATGAATCCTTGCCTGTCTATTAATATTTTACGTAGGAGTAATACGTTTTTAGCGAAGTCTAGAGAGTATAAACATAAGCGAAATTGTTTCGAAAAAAAATACTGCTTCCACTAATGGGTTTATACTCCTTGTTACTGTTGTATAGAGTAATCATGATAAAAGCTTAAAAAATACGAGAGGACAGACCTTTTTTATCCTCTTGTTTTATTCTTCATAAGAATATAAAACATTTATTTTTTGATGCTAAGATTGCTTTAAAAAAATCCAAACGTTTAGGCATTGGTAAAAAAGACAAATGATATTTTTCAAATCTAATGAGATAACGCCCACTTAGTTGAAAATTGGCCTTTTTTATCCGCGGGAGCCATTCTTAATGAGAATTTCGATGCTAGTAGGTTGTCAATTAAACTACCGGTATATTATTGTTGTTGGAAATTGGATATTAAGTCAAATTAAGTGGTTGTAAAGAGCCAGCAGGTTTTTGCCACTTCTTTTTGTGAGTATTTGATTTTTGTATGTAAAATGGAGGAAGATAATGTTGAGAGTAAGGATGAAATGCGGAAGCGCAAAGCGCGGGAAAGGATGAGGGCAAAAAGGTCGACGTTTTCATTGGATACTTAAGTTTATATAATCTTCTCGACACGGAGAGGTAATATTTTGGTTTTCCCAACTTGTTTTATCTATATTAACTAAGCTCCGTAGTAAACTTCACGAACAGAAAAACAATATGTTCACACCAGAGAAACTTTAGTTTCACGCTGAAATATGGGAAATGAGAACTTGCGAATTATAGTCAGATAAGTGAAATACTATATTTAAATATTCTCATAATTCAAAACATAACCCTCAGAGAGTTATGAGAATTGGCATTCGCATCGTTCTTCAAGAATTGGTTGTTGATACAGAATTCTCTAATGCATGTCATGGTGAATTTTCATTCCTGATTCACTGCTACACTTATATGGTAGACAGATTACCAATTATGCAAAGTGGAAATCAGCCAGGATATTTAATCTGTAAGCACTCAAAACATTAACTAACGAAAAGACACCCGCACATTTATTAACGAAAAGTAACCCAACCAAGAACTGCCGATACGCCACCAAAACATTAACTACCAAAAAGACAGCCAAAAGCCCCACAAACATTTATTACCGGAAAGCCACAGAAGCCCCAGTAGCACAAGCCTTCCGCATAACAGTCGGTTAAAGGTCGAATAGTCGGTTTACGGTCCAGTCAGCTGTACCATGCTTATTCCGATACTTTTCCGACCCATGAAGCCGACTACTTCTTTTAGTTGGCAATGCCGACATCTATCTGACAGTTGGAACAGAGATGGTTTAAAGTAGGCTTGCCTACCGTCTAGAAAATTTCAACTTATTTTTTGCCGATTGATTACCGACTCTCTCGCGCTAGTCGGTATTGTGACGTTTAAGAAGAGTAAAATTAAAAGCAAAGTTATGCTTAGGCCGTTAGGAATCGACATTTATCCGACAGTTGGAACTGTGGTGGTTTGAAGTAGGCTTGCCTACCGTCCTAAACATGTAACCCATTTTTGCCAATTGATTACCATCTCCTTCCCGCTAGTCGGTATGGTCACGTTTTAAAAGAGTAAAATGAAAAACGAAGTTGTAATATAGTCCTTCTTTTTCCGTGGGACGGTTTTTTTGACTTTTACTATTCCGCATATGCCACCAAATTTTTTTGTTATATATTTAACTTATACTATATTTCGACCCACAAGCAGAAGTTGATAATACTATATTTTTGGCAACACTAGAAGCATAACGTTACAAAAAAACTGCAAAACAAGAAAACACATCTGATTTTCTAGTTTGAATTTTCCCTCCTGTAATTTCTCGGGTCAGGTTCGTCAGAATGTTTAAACGAGATTTTTGTGGTCGAAAATGATTAGTTCTAGGCTTGCTAACTTTTAATTTCATCGCTAAGGTTCTTTGTCACACTATATAAACTAGAAACGTCTTCGTTTGTCACGTAAGGTTTGAATTTTGTTATTGATTTATCAATTTATCTACCTTTTAGAGCCAGTTTTATGCATAAGCCTTTGCTTTTTTACCTAGCTTCTCATCTGCTGGGAACCACACCCCTATAAAGTGAAACCAAAACTTAAACGTTTATGTATACCTTCAGTTTATTTATTTGAATGTAAAAGAAGCAAGTGCTTTGGGGCGCTTGTTAATCAAAAACCTTATATATTAAAGATTTTTGGTTGTGAAAATAATACTGAATTCCAAAATAGATCTCAATTTTTTTTAGTTACAGAATGTTTTTGCGGTTTCAAACATTTTAAGAGAAAAATGTGTGAAATAATACCCTTAAGAATTGTATGTTTTTCTTTTTCCTTAAAAAAAATCTGTAAGTGTATATCAGGGTTGCCACAGTACCTGGATATCCTGGAAAAGTCAGGGAATTTAAAAATGGGCCAAAAGGTCAGGGAAAAGTCGGGAAATTTTAAAAATTTTAGCAAATTCTGGGAACTTGATTTTAGTGGGTAAAGGTATTTATTGAAAGAGTAATGAAAGTTTCTCCTTATCCTCTCTTTACACAGAAAACTCCATGAGCAATCCTTAAAAATGTCAAGAATTGTTTTTATAAAGTAAATGCCTTCAAAACAGCTCTTAAGACTGTTATTTATAGTTAAAATGATTCTTATTCATTTTGGTGCAACAAATACATTGGAAAACTTAATGTAGAGAGTTTATTTAATTATAAGCACTTAAAACGTGCTGTAAAAATTTACCCTACCGCCCTAAAAGGTCTGGGAAAATCTGAGAAAAAGGTCAGGGAAAACCTGGAAAAGTCCGGGAATTTTGTTCTGGAAAAGTCCGGGAATTTTGTTCTGAAAATTCCGTGGCAACCCTGTATATTATTCATTAAGATTTTTGTAATTTAAGAGATAGTAACTGGCCACATCGAAGATAATAACAATGAATATTAATAAATGCTTTAATTGATTTAAATATTATACTCGCCCTGAAAAATTTTACTTTTGGTTAAAACAAATTAGCTAGGGCACCATTCGACTAGTCGTGTAATATCGAATACATTGTTTAATATTTGAAATTGTTATAATTGATGCTCAACCTGTATGTTACTTGAAATAACCAAAGTACAAATTCTAAAGTGATTTTCATTGAAAATGTATTAAATAAATTTCAATACTTGGTATCAGTATCCTTTACTATAAGCGAATGAAGCCTCGAGTTAAGGCTTGATCGTCGCAAAACCGTCGGGCCTCGAGTTAAGGTTTGATCGTCGCAAAAGCGTCGGACCTTTTGCTGACAGGAGGTTAAGTCGACTCTCAAACGTGCTGGATGAGGGTCGTATTTCATTCTTGTCGTAACAGTCGGTAAACCAGTGGGCCGTCGTCCCACCGGGCGGACACTTCGATTCTCAAACCCTTACTCTACCAGCCCTTTACCGACGATTTACCGTTCCTATACCGAAAAGCCGCGAAATCGTCGGATTGAGCGCGGCTTTAGGTAGGCATAATGACGCCGACATATAGTCGGCAAACAGTCGTTTTATAGTAGCCTCAAAACAGTAGGAAAACCGGCGGGCCGTCGTCCCGCCGAGCGGACATTTCGACTCTCAAACCCTTACTCTACCAGCCCTTTACCGACGATTTACCGTTCCTATACTAAAAAGACGTCAAATCGTCGGATTGAGCGCGGCTTTTGGTAGGCATAATGACGCCGACATATAGTCGGCCAACAGTCGTTTTATAGTAGCCTCAAAACAGTAGGAAAACCGGCGGGCCGTCGTCCCTCCAGGCGGACATTTCGACTTTCAAACTATTACTCTCCCGACTTGTTAGTGACTTTTAACCAAATCGTCGGTAGCACACAAAGCTGACCATGTAGGCCCTACGTCGGCAGTGCTACTAGGGCTTTGGAAATATGAATCTTTATTTTCTAGCCAAAGTGGTTTCACAATAGAGTCAATCAGGGAAATGAAAGGGAAAATTGATCTGCACAGCTCAGATGAGCACCAAAATTTTTTCTCTCTAATTGTGGACGAAATGAAAATAAAAGAAGACCTGATATTTAAAGCCAATACAGGAGAGGTGGTTGGGTTTTGTCATTCAAGCGGTTCTGGAGATCTAATCAAACAAGCGGAAAATGAACAGAATAATGTCAACAATTCTGAAGAATTGCCTATTGCTACGCACGTTATGTCTTTAATGGTCCGGGGCTTGACAACCAATTTCAAACATACACTGGCTTATTTTCCTTGCCACGATATGAAAGCAGATGAGCTATACTTAATCATTCAAGAGGCAATAGAGATTTTGGAAGGTAACGGATTTAAAGTATTAACCGTTGTATGTGATAAATCAGCCATAAATCAGAAGTTGATCAGGCTAAGTACACGTCCCGACCCAGTGACTAAAATTCACTATAAAGCAAGGAATATATATTCTAGCCCTGGAGAAGAAAGATATATATATTATATCTCCGATCCCCCCCACCTTATAAAAACGGTTCGGAATTGTTTCTTCAATAGTGGATATCATAAAAACTCAAGACTTTTACGTAAAAACAATAAAAACATTTTATGGTCTCATGTGGTAGATATGTATAAAAAATACTGTATAGGCCATTTACGCTTGTGCCCAAAGCTTACGGACAGTCACGTTTATTTGGGCCCTTTTTCAGCAATGAGAGTGAAATTGGCCACCCAAATAATGAGTAACACCGTAGCCGAGGCAATAAATGAATTAGTTGGGGAAGAAGCCTCCGAGACTGTAAAATTTATCAAGATTTTCAACAGGTTTTTTGATATCATGAATTCGAAAAACTTTGCCCAAGGAAAACTCTCCCGAAACCATGATATAGATTCATTCACAAGCACTGATGATTGGAGGTTTGCCGTATGTATTTAAACAACCACTTTTCATAAGCATTACTTAATGTTTTTCTCCATTTCATAATAGTGGCTTGAGGACACATTTTTAGGATATCTCAGAGAATGGGCGGAAGAAGCTAGTCAAGCAAATGTCCCTGAAGAAGGGAGGGCAATGATGCAGCTTAGCAGAGAAACGCTTGACGGAATTCAAACTACTGTTTACTCTATAATTGAAGCAGTAAAATTCTTGCTCAACAAAGGAGCTCAATTTGTCTTAACCGACCGATTTAACCAAGACCCATTAGAGCGTCATTTTGGAAAGCATCGGAGGTCTGTTGGTTGTCATGAAAACCCAACGTTACTTGCCTTTAGCAACAACGAAAAAAAATTTAAAATTATGCGTGTTGTAACGAGTAAACCCAAAAATGGTAATTGTAGTCATAAAAAAAAAGAAAGTGTCTTAAATGGTTTTTGTTCTTTTTATTAATCATTAAAATTCGTTAACTCAATGGTTTTTTCCATATTTTAATATAAAAAATATCACAATTCACAAATATCACGCGAGATCATGAACAATATACCATTTCAAATGGAAAATATGACTGGACTAAAGTTGGAAATTGGAACTAAATTTATAAACTTTGTTTCGGGTCATTCTCTTTAAGAGATTGTCTAAGCCCTTTCTTTTTAAAAAGCGAGTCATTGTGAGCTTTGTTAACTTTTTAAAAAAATCCTTCATTGCTTTTGCTCTGCAATTGAAAAACGTATCTATAACTAGCTTTTTGCACTTTTCCCTTGTGGTTACATTCTCCTCGCCCCATAAATCATTCCACCTATTTGTCACTACATTTGTTTTGAGAACATCTAAAATCTTTTTCTTTCTGTTTTGGTTATCAGTCAATATTGATTGTTCGAATATTGGGGCTGTTAATTCATTAATAAGATAAAAAAAACCAAAAGCTATTGGCTTCAAAATTATAAGCCCACCCCGATTTAGCCGTTCACTCCAGCTTGAATAGTTACAAACGTTTCCCTCGGTTTCAGCGATGCAGCGTTCAAGAAACGTACAATCTTCATATTTGTAATTTTTTTTAAAATGTATCCCCCCAAATGATGGATAACCTTTTCCTCCTTTTCTTTAAACTGTCTATCTGACAATAATTTCGGCTCATGAAATATTTCTGTTCTCGGCTTAAGCTCAGAGGGTTTTTTAAGTTCAACCCATTTAACATGCAATACCACAAAAAAACGCCAAAGCCAGTGATTAATAATCAGGTATTGTTTTTCAAGTGTCAATTGCTTAAAACCTTTGATTATTTCAAACGATTTTATAGCAGCCTCTTTTAACTTCTGATTTTCCCGTAGCTCTTGGGAGCAAACAAAGTAAGTATCTTTGTCACGTATTTGATCTTCATTTAAACCTGTCAATATTTTGACGGCGTCATCGATAATCCTTATCCCATCACTGCTGGCCACTATCTCACTAATTACTTCTTCAACATCTTGCCCTGGGTCAGCTAGTTTGCATGATCCCATATGTTTCGACGTTTTTACCACGAGTTCTTTCATATGTGTTCGCAAAAAGAGCTCGTTGAAATCTACATAGATAACATCTTTAAGAACACCTTCGATATTGTTAAATATAGTTAATAACAAACCATTCTTGTTGAAGGTTTGAACGGAGTAAAAGTTATATTTTTTTTTATTACACTGGATGTCCCATTCTCTAAATTATCAGCTGGCTTTGAGATAGACAAATCCAAAGGCTTAGCTCGCTGTTTTAAAAAATTAGCTGAATTGTCCTGATGAAAGTTTCCCCATTAAGAACCTTAATTAAATATAATTATGACAAACAGTTATATACTCACCACGTTCAAAACACTTGCACCAGTCTCCGAAAATAATATAGGATCCTGAAACTTATCAGAAGGTCCGAGTCCACCGACAAAATGATTTGAACAAACATAATGTGTCTTTTTAATTAGATCTGTTGTTAAATCACTTCTACCACAAGCTACTATCCATTTTTTGCATTTTTCATACTTGGTTTTTGGTTTTGGAAATGGGAGAAAAAGCAGGCTCTTATTTGGATTCTCTTTATTAAATTTGCTGTTGCTTTTGCAGCCCCGATAACAGCATTTTTTGTAACTAACCATTTTTACTTTATGTTATTACTTATGCTACCTTAAACATACTAAAATTAACCTTAAAAGTATCTTAAAGATTAAGCCTTTGCATATATCAGGTGCATTTTTGAACATGCAGACGACCGTCTGGCGATCACGTAGGGAAATGACGTCTCACACTTCGATCCTGCGCAGTTCAAACTAACGCCGAATATAAGTCATGTGACCTGCTACATTTCGTGAAGAGAGATTCCTATACTGACCAAACTTCCCTTCTTCCATATTCCTTGCGATAACTGTTGAAAGAAATAGTACGAGTAAAGAAAAAAGACCTTTTTTGATCGATTGGAACTCTCAATTTCGGGGAAAGAGGAGAGCCAATATGGCAGAACGGAAAGAATACCCTGAATTTCGGGAGGAGGAAAGGGCAAATATGGCGGAACGAATGGAAGACTCAATTTCGGGAGAAGGAGAGGGCCAATATAGCGAAACGAAGGGAAGACTCAATTTCGGGAAGAGAGGGCCAATATGGTGGAACGAATGGAAGACTCAATTTCGGGAGAAGGAGAGGGCCAATATGGTGGAACGAAGGGAAGACTCAATTTCGGGAGAAGGACAGGGCCAATATGGCGGAACGAAGGGATGACCCTGAATTTCGTCATATTGTAAATTTCCCTACCTGCTTTAGGAGAGCTATTAAAAAGGATGATTATATCAAGAAATTTTATATTTTGAATTTATTATAGATGTACAGTCCCGGACAAAAGTTTCTGGACATTTTCATTTGGCTGCCATTTTGTTCCTATTTAAGCTAGAGTAACAAAATAAGACATTCTAAATAGGTTGACATCTCAAATTTATTTTTTAATTAAAAATGACACTGTGGCGCAAATAGGGCGTTAGCCATAGCGGAAATAGTAAAGCCCCCGATAATGACGTTACGAAATAATGCTTCAAATGGATCAACAATGCTATCGTTGCACGCGTCTTGTCACGTAGAATCCGAAACTGTTTTCAAATTGTAAATCGGTTCAGGCATTCAAAAGTTATGACTTAAAACGTGACGTTCAAACCATAGCAAATAAGCCTAACTATTGTTATTTTTATCTATATAAACTTAGCTACGTATTAAATATCACGATCAGGAAAACAAGATTTTCCAACCCGAGAATTTTTAGTTCCACATTGACATATGAGAACTTATGAATTAGACTCAGTCTTCAGAATTGGAGGGTTGTTGGTGGCGGTTTGTAAACGTCTAAATGTTTAGATAGAGATTTAGATATGTTTAATGATTTTTTATAATTTCCTAGTTGCTAATACATCGGGTGGATATTTAGGGATAATTCTTTTGACGGATATTTTACGGCAGACGGCGTTATGCGTTAAATAGGTATTAAAAGTTGGACGAGTCGCGGTATTGAATGATGGACAGTGTTTTAAGAATATACTTTGAGAGTGTTTAAGGAGCAAAATAGGTGGCATGACTAAAATACAGGTGTAACAGAACTTATTTGACGTTCGGAAATTAATGTTTGGACGCTTGAGAATTGGATGTTGAGAAATGCTCTGAAAATAATATTGTGGGATTAATATTTCGACGGCGAATTCATGAGGATGGTTGAGAAGACATATTGTTCAATTCAAAATGGATTTATATACGATGAGAATGGTTTGAATTATAAAAATATATATACAGGTTAAATAATTCGCAAGTTCTTATGACATGAAAATATTTTACGACTTGGATAACTTTAACATATTTCCCGCTTTCTCGGCTTAACTCTGAAAGTTTTCTTATTCCCAGCACATTTTAAACGTTATAACTATCCCTTTAAACTTTACTTAAGAATTTGGTTTTTTGAAAACTATAGCTGTTTTGGAACATAGAGCAAAAAAAGAGAGAAAGAGGCCCCTTCAAAGGAAAACAGCACAGCGTTTGCAATTTTGTCGTGTTTCAGCTAATGAAGGTTGCTCTATATATTTTTTAGCTTAAAGTAGACCAGTTTCAATGATCATCGGAAAACAATCAGATTCAATAGCCCATACTTTTCCTGCTATAATATAGTCGGTAAAAGCCTGGGTTTGTGACATTGATTATTTAATATCTCAATTTTACTATCGTTAATTTGGGAAAAAAATAAATTGAGTTTGCTTCCATTATAAACCTTGACTATTTCCCGAAAAATAATTTGATATTATTCTTTTGTAGTTTAAAGTTTACGTTTCATAATCTATATGGATAGAGGGACACTTAGATTTACACAATAATCTAAGACGCCTTGGATTTTTTACTTTAACGGGCGCCCATGTATAAAGTTAAATACCATTTTCTTGCCCTCTCAAAGGTTGAAGCTTCTCCAAAGTTGTTCGGATAGAAATTTTATTTTATTTATGTATTTTATTCGCAGATGAAGTTTTACTGAAATTATATCATGAATATTTAGAAAAGAATTCATCTTGAATAATTTGGAGAATTCCCACTTGAATAATTTGGAGAATTCCCACTTGAATATTTAGAATAAAAAATCCACCTTCAATGTTTTCATAACAATCACCTTAAGTATTTATAGAGTAGCAAAAAAAACAACCGGCGTTGCCCATCGAGATATATTATTGCATTTCAGGCCGCCATTTTTAACGAAGGTGAAAAATCGACCATCAAAAGACATTAAGTCAGTCTTACAGATATTAAGAACCAGTGTTTTAAATGTTATAGATTCGGTTGGAACACGCAGACGCCGCGATTTTTCAAGATGATGAGAAATTGACAAATAATCTAAGAGCTCCCCTACTGCATTTGAGTACCGTCCCTGTAAAATTTCATACCTCTAGGTAAAGCTGTTTGGACTCGGAGTAGATTATCAGTCAAATTGTAACTATAGATGTTAAGCATACAAGCTACTGAGCTTAACGTAGGCGTCCTTGTATTTAAATTAAAATTTCGAGTTTAAAATTGAACTTGTTGTCTTAGATTAGTGGTGTCTTTCAAGTTTGAGTAAGGAATGGTTTAGGGAAAACTTAAAGACACGGGTTTGATTTGTTGGTTTTCGAGAATTGTTTCGGGTTGTAGTATACTTTTGACGGTTTATTTACTTTTGTGAAAAACGCAATAGAGGTTTGCGTGCAGTTCATTGTCGCCATTTCGGTTATTGGAAGTAATTGGGTTTTAAATAAGATCACAGGTCAACTTGTGTAATGAATTTTAAAAGAATTATATGATCATATTTAATGCTTTTTTATTTAAACTTGAGCATTGAAAAACCAGTTGACATCGCCAGAAATTATTTCAGTACACCTTTCCACTTAAACCAATAATTATCAGTTAAATGTAATTCTTACGATATTTATAATAAAAGATTTTACGAAACTTTTAATCAAATGTACCAATCGTTCCGGGAGCAATTTTTCCCAAGACCAAATTGTTTCGGGACCAATTGCCTCGAGACCAAAATGTGCACCTAAATTGTTTACTAAAACATCCCTAAACTATAGGTTCATGGTCCTTATCAGTTGATATAATCCGGTAACGTACGTCTCTATGTACACTAATATCCGTGTCTACCCGTTGGCTCTCGTATATAACCTACCTTATCAGATTTGATTACCTGTTGGAGATTATTAGCGGGATTGCTTGATTTTCTGAACATCATTTAAATCGATTGATTTAATGCCTTTTCTTAAAAAGGCATGGTGGGTGAGATGCAATTCCCAACTCAAAGCAAAGTTCGAGATCCTCTGGAGAAATCGTTGTATACACAAAATTTTGTTAAACAGTTGCAGATGATTTATCGAAAATAGGGAAATTTTACGTCTTTGAGAGGCGATGACAACACGGAGAGGTATTACACTGGACGTATCGGGGTAGGTGTACATTGTGTCTCAATACAACCAAGCTCCCGTTATTTTTCCCACTCAGAAATGTACAAGGACAAGTCAAATTCAAATGCGGAACTAACTAAAATGTTGCAATTCAAAGGAATTGAAGCATTGTTTATCAGAATCGCTCTGGTAACAAGGTTCAAGTGAACCGCAGAAGACCGTGAGAACGGTGATATTAAAATAGATTAAACGTCTTGAAAGTTTAAATTATATTGATAATCAATTAGAAGGAAAAAAACTTTTATTACGAAAACAGTTGGAAGTGTTCTTATTGATACATTTAATTTACTAAACGATCTTTTGCAGGGCGAAAATTCAAATTCCACTTTTAGTACGAATATTCACTTTGACCTTTAGATTCACGGGCACTTTCTTTGCCAAAATTCTTTAGAATATTTCATAAAAGATTTAAAAAAAATCGGTTTATTAAGATCATTTGGTGTGAAATCTTTTCAATAACGAGAAATATATTGAGTTACATACTGGAGTTCAATCAGACTAGTAGTATAATTTTGACAGTTCTGGCGCACTGCAGGCCTGCAGCCTGCAGTCTTATCTTATCAGTACTTATCTTATCTTATCTTATCAGTTTCACTTATCAAAAACGTTACCGTTTATCGTTCTTCTGCGACGTCATCGTGCTTATCTTATCACCTATCAGTGACGTCATCGTACTTATCTTATCAGTACTTATCTTATCTTATCTCTTATCTTATTAGTTTCACTTATCAAAATCGAGTGTTTATTGGACGAAGGGACTTGGCGCACTGCAGGCCTGCAGCCTGCAGCTCTTTCGTCACCTATTTACAAACACTTATAACCTACGTCAACTATCTACAAACACTTATAACCTACATCGCGTATATGCAAACACTTATAACCTACATCGCATAGTTACAGACACTTGTAATTAATTTTAAAGCGTTTCAAGTACATTGAGAGGTATAAAAAGATCTGATTTGGATTTAGCGAACCACAAGTTCTCGATCCATCATCACTTGAAGATTACCGCAAGAATGTAAGTAGATATTTTTCTTTAGAATCGTTTTAAAACTGTATGCGAACCGTATTATAATTCACGTGTATTTAGGTGTGGAAGCAACGTGTTCGAGGTTTCATATACCAAGTCTGTCATCGTCACCCCAGGATGTCAATTGAAGCTCGGACTTAACGATGGATCTTCCGGCATTACTCTGACCGAGTTAGAATTTGCGGAAATTTGGGACATGCGACATCAATTCACGTCGTTCTTGGAGAGTAAGACTTCTTCAACGTATTCAACGTTCTTAGAAGGATCAAACAACAAACGTATTGAAATGTATACCTATAAAGACCGAAGAGTATTAGACATTAGAGAAATGATTTGCGGGACCGGAAAGAGTTACGGGACATACATCCCGACGAAAAAGGGTTTTAACGTAAGTTTACATCCCTGGGAAAGTCTTCTGGATCAGTACGCAAACATACTCACGTTTTTAAACGAGGCGAAGCGTGTTTACAATCTTATAAAAGAAAACGTCGAAACACAACTACGAGAAATCATTAAAAAATCCTGCAACGGTTGTACGATTGACCACCCATCTCAACTACAGCACGACTGCCTAGATTTCAATTGTACCACCTCGGGAAATAAAGACCTAGAAGCCATAAAATCTATTAATATAGAGGATGTTCATCACAAGTTTTTGAACAAGACGTTTTTAAGTATTGAATTTTGTAAACAAATGATTACAATAATTATCTACTCTTAAACAATTGTTAAAAATTAAATAAATTTCATATTTACATTGTCACTCACTCACTCTACTGATAAATCTATACGACTTATTATCGTGTATCCCTAACCTTTTCCCCGACGACTCATTGCACTTAAAGTCGATAAAACTCTTCTCTCTTTCACTCTAGCTATTTACAAACACTTATAATTTAGAGAGAATATTATTTTCAAGTACTTTAATCTTAGAGGTTTTTCGATGATCTATCCTGCTTAAAGACCCCTAAAGCTCTCCCTCCCTCACGATAGTTATTTCCAAACACTTAAAATTAACAGTTTCTATACTTTTGAAGAATTATTATTTTCAAGCTTTAGAGGTTTCCGATTACTCACTTTAAGATTTGCTGGTACATGTATTGTACTTGCTAAAGGCAATAGGGTAAACGTTATCAATTTCAAGTGTTTCAGGGAAGTATAAATAGACCCGATATAGATTTTTAAAATCACAAGTCTTGATACGTCATGTATTCAGCTGCCAATCCTTAAGGAGGTAAGAGTAAAAATTAAAATTAGCAGTATTCACATTATTGAAAAAATGTTTCACTGTGATAAATGTGACGCTAAGTTTACTGCGATAAAAATTTAACGCAACATATCCGCTCGCAGCATGAAAATATAAAGTTCGAGTGTGCCCAATGATCGGTATCATTTACGCGAAAAACTAATTTAAAAAACCACGTCGAAAAGGTACACGTTCAACCTCTTGCAAGTTCTTCTAACAACCGCCCAACTCCAGACATAGCCACCCCACCCTCAAACCTCGAGACATCACCCCAACCCGCCATACCTCCTCCACCAAACCCTAATCTTCCCCCTACATCCGGAGAACCTCGGAAACGCTACCATTCAGGTGACGATACCCCACCTGCTAAACGCTCCTCACCGTCACCAGAACCTCAAGACGAGTGGGAGGAAATCGAAGCTCTAGGAGACGTTGCTTTTGCCGCCCGCATAAACCCGAGTGGTGTAGAAACAGATGCAACAAGATTAATTAACATCCATAAAGATACAATTTATACTTATGTTCTAAATAAACTACAGTTGAAAAAAGGGGTGAAATGGAATATAGTGATCTGTGCGCGTTATACAAGACCCATAGCCGACGCCGACTCTGTCGTTGAAGTTCTGCCGTATTTTCGTGGGATTACCTATGCCACATTAAGTTCTGACGTTATCCTAGAACAAATCTCGGGAAGTATTAAAAAAATCGAGCAATCAATGTCCGAGTTTGAAAACATGGGATCCGGTTGGGTGTTAGATCGTATATTACACCTACAATTAAACATTATTATGTATGCACCTCTGCGAGGGGGGTCATATATTGAACTACCCCAATGGATAGCTGATAAAAAAGCCGTGATTAATATCAAAAACTCCGATGATAGATGCTTTTTATACAGCATTTTAGCTAAACTACACCCGGTTGATAAAGACCCTCAACGTGTTAGTAAATACACCGGGTTTACCGAGGAGTTGAATCTGGATGGGGTATCTTTCCCCTTTAAACCTGATTCAAACAAACTGGAAAAATTTGAACGGGTAAATAAGCTATCGGTTAACATCTTTGCGTTAGAAGAAATAGTTTTCCCCATCTACGTTAGTAACAATAAAGTGCAAGAAGAACGGCAAATTGACCTCTTATTACTAACCCAAGGGAAAAACCAACATTACTGCTTAATAAAAAGCTTAAGTCGTCTCTTAAATGATTTTACGAAACACGATGGGGTGACGTTCTACTTAGAGAGCTGCAAAATGAAAATATTTAACTCCAACTCCTTCCAACTCCAAGGCAATACGCAACAATGACTCCAATTCCTCCCAATGCCATAATCAAAAGTTTCAACTCCGCAGAACTCCGCCAAGCGAAATGTAAAACTCCTCCCAACTCCTTCCAGGAAAATTAAAATTTCTTAAACTCCTCCCAACTCCTTCCATGAAAAATAAAATTTCTTAAACTCCTCCTAATTCCTTCCATGAAAAATAAAATTTCTTAAACTCCTCCCAATTCCTTCCACGAAAAGTAAAATTTCTTAAACTCCTAGCTTCGTCCATTAAAATCTTTCTAGTTTCTAGTCTTTGGAAGATTTCTTCACTCTTTAGAATTGGAAAAATAGAAAGTTGTAGCTCATTAGTTTTCTTTCAAATTTGGCCTGAGTACTTATAAATTATGATTTTCAAATAAGGAATAATATTTACTCATAAAATTCTTCTAGACATTAAAACTTAAGATTTTGGGGAAAAAGGCGCTACGCGTTGTCGTTGAGTCATATTTTACGCTTAGTTTCTTAAATTCGCTATTTAATTAACATCGGACTGATTCGCTTCGCAACTGCTATTTTGAAGGACAAGGCCACGAACTTCACGATTCAAGAAATACTAACACTAGAGTCCATTCTGTTATTAGTTGTGCCTGCCAATATGCCTACTGCCTTACTTTAATATGCCTCAAAGCTAGAAAGGAGACTCTTGTCAATGGGTTTAAGAGAAAAGGAAAGCGCCCGCGGCCCCATTGTGTGAGAGACACACTGAGGGGACGTGTCACGGTGGGTAACGGGTAAAAAAAGAATTCCGTACGAAGCTTCTGAAGACAAACAACGCTAAAGTCCGCTTTTAAATTGGAGCCATACCACTTACCAGACTTAAGTATTCCAACTCCGTAGATATGCATGTTTTAAGATAATTTTCCAATGCCTCCCAACTCCGCAATTATAATTATAATTATTCCCATTGCCTCCCAACTCCGCACACGAAAACTTCCAATGCCACCCAACTCCAATTTTATCTCAGAAAAACATTTCCAACTCCTGGAGTTCCCATCGCTTAAACGCGGAACCCAGCGGGTTTCGGAGTTCTTCCACGGAGTTGCAGCTCTCTAGTTCTACTGTCGTTATTGTCTACACCGCTTCACTGGTACCAACGCTAAAAGTAACCACAACGAACACGTGAAAGATTGTAACATCCACGGACCTCAACGTATCATCATGCCCACCAAGGAGCCCATCTGTAAATTCAGAAAGTTCGGATGGTGTATGAGGGTTCCGTATGTTATCTACGCTGATTTTGAGTCGATTATGCCTAGGGTTGACACCTGCCTACCAGACTCGACGCTTTCTTCGACCACCACTCTAGCTTTACATATATCTTGTGGTTTTTCCTACGTCGTAGTTGGTCCTGACGGTAAGTTACAGTACAAAGTTTAATTTTTCATCTTATAAATCCATATATTTGTTATCAGGAACTCCCAATAAACCAGTTACATATAGGGGGAAAGACGCAACCAACGTCTTTTTTGATAGATTAGATATTGAATCGAAAGTTATCCTAGATAAAATCGCGGAAAAATTCCCGCTGAGTCTATCGAGCGAGGAGGAGATAACTTTCAGAAAGACGTCACTCTGTTATCTATGTTATAAACCGTTCACGGAAAAGGATTGGAAAGTTCGAGATCACGATCATTACTTGGGGACGTACCGTGGAGCAGCGCACAATAGTTGCAATCTAAAACTGAAACCACCTCTACATATACCCGTCTTCCTACATAACCTGAGTCGCTACGATGGCCATCTCCTTATGCAGCAAATCGGATTAATTAAAAATAAGAAAATCGAATGCATTCCGAGCAATAGTGAGACGTATATTTCCTTCTCGCTAGGTCATCTGCGTTTCGTTGACTCGTGTAGATTTTTACCCGCTTCCCTGGAAACCCTCGTAGGGAATCTAGCTAAAGGAGGGTCGGAGAAGTTCCCCATTTTAAATTCCGTTTATACAACTGACGAAGCCGCCTTACTATTACGGAAGGGAGTGTACCCTTATGATTACATGGACAGTACAGAAAAATTTGATCTGGAAGAACTACCCTCGAAGGAAGAGTTCTTCAACATCTTAACTGACTCTCATATCTCTCACAGTGATTATGAGCATGCGCAAAAGGTCTGGGAAACTTTCCAGATTAAAAACATAGGTAAGGGTTTTTATATACAACCCCTAATAACTGTCATGCTAACAGGGAGATACGTTTTAGGCGAGTATCACGACCTCTACGTCGCTGCTGACACTCTACAGCTAGCTGACGTTTTCGAATCATTCCGAAGTATTTGTATGAACTACTACAAATTAGACAGCGCAAATTCCTATACAAGTCCAGGATTCGCTTGGGAGAGCGCCCTCTACATGACAGGCGTAGAGTTGGATTTACTGCTTGACCCGGATATGCATTTGATGATTGAAAAAGGGATTCGCGGGGGTGTTTCCACGATTAGTCACCGTTTGGGGGAATGGAATTGTGCCCGAAAACCCGAGATAAGTAAATTTTTGAAATTGATTACCTGTAAAATAAGTTATTTCAACGGAAAACGGTAATGGAACGTTGTTTTTTCTTAAGCATGCCTTTAAGTTTCAATTAAAAAGAAAAATTAATATCTGATCCTTCAGTCAAGTGAACACCTCAGTCTTATCGATACTTTTTAGGACTTGATTCTAATCAAGACATTTTTGATTAATATAACTTTCGCTTTAATCCCATCCGCATGTAAGCAGAATTCGTTGGGACTTTTGATAAATTTAAAATTCACATCGACCAGATTGGGGATGAAGCGATTTTGCTGGCATATATCAGCAAGTACGACACCAATCAAGCCTATAACTCCATTTTGGGCGAATTTAATCCGTTTCAAAAACCCTTAATTTTCGAAAAAGTCGTCAAAATGTCCCGCCGTATCTTTGTAGAATAGTGCCCCGGTCAAAAAACTCTTTTTCGCTGGACCACCAAATGTCAATAGCGTTTGAATCATGCTCTTGTATGCGTATTGTTAAGGACATGATGTAACTGATCTATCATTCAATGATACGTGTAGTTCACTGAAAAGACTGGAGAGTAATAGGTTTTCGGGTCCAACTTTATCCGCCTGAGTTGTCAAATTACCATCGTTGTCATACACAGCGGCTTTAGGTAGAGACCCATCAGCTTTAACCACTTTCACTTGTACTTGCAGGAGCGTGTTTTTCAAATCCATGTATGACTCGGAGTTCCCGGTGACGGGAAATATAATAGCCTGATTTTCATCTACGTTGGAGGTAGAGTTATACTCCACCCATTGACTTCCTATTATCCCAGTTTGGGTATAGGGTACGTGAAAAACATTTAGTTCCGAGCTGACGCTGTTCAAGAGTTTGGGTGTGCGAGCGACATTATGAAAATATATCCGGGTGTAAAGATAACGACCTTCTCTTCTTCTTAGTTCGAACAGAACTGATGATGGGTGACACTTTGCGTTTCCTTTTACGTCCGTTTCCAGTTAGCTTGGTCACTTCTTCGGCCGCCCTTCTCAATGTTTCCCTACCCGCTTCTTTACCCCTAGTTCTCTATGATTGATTAATGGCTACACCGCTTGTATAATCCGTCGCAATTTTCGCGCCAGAGTTTAAAAACTTTCGACCTAGGAACGTGGCACCCCTTTTAAGCAATGGCATGGCTGATCTGAACGCTGACGAGATAATTGACCCCAGACCATAACCACGTTGCACGGCCAAACTTCTATATACTGGAATGGATCCATGTCCAATTTGATTTAGATAATAATCCTCATAATCCTTAACAGAAACGTGGCTCGTATTATATGGAGACATCCTTTCACTCTAACAATCACGTCATAAATGGGGCGGAGGTTGAATTCAACGTAGTTCTTATAACAAGTGCCAAGTTCTTCTGGGCCTGAAATGCAGAGTGACGTGAACTTTCCCACGTTCGAACTTAACCGGTTTACCCATTTCACTCATAATGTTTATTTCAATTGTTTGGAAGTTGTTTTTCGCTATTGGCATGTAATGTGGTTTAGCAAACTCCTTCTCGACCGTGTCTCCATCCTTTCCATTTATACTTATAATTCTCGAGAGAGGGACGTCGGAGTCTCCTACCGATCGAGATTGAATTATATCAGAATACACGAATAAGGAGTGCATTCCAGCATCCATATCACAACTGAATGGGGCCGTCATAGAGGTGACCACAGTGAAGTCTTTTTTGGAATTCCTCGTGAACCCTAATATAACGGCAATTTCGCTTGGGATATAAAGTTGGTTCGTCCCTTTTAACTCAACCATCACCCGTCGATTTGGTTTGTTGTATGAAAACTCGACCCTAGATTTTATTTTTTCAGTAGCACCAGCATCGTCGTCGGCTGACAATATTTCGAGTAATTCCTCTACAGAACCATAATATCCGGGGGGGTATAATTATCGATATACCCCGGTTTTCATTCACTCCGTTAATTGTCTGTCCACTTTCACCAAAACCAGATCCCTCTTCTGGGAATTCATCCATTGCATCCGAAGCAACACCTACGAACGAATTATCCCAAATGCGAACTGCGCATTCTCTTTTTACATTATTCCAAGTTCTAGGATAGGTTATTTCAGCCTGAGCAACCTCGTGTGATCCCTCTAGTATTATAGGTTCTGGTAGATACGTTCTGAACTTGCTTATAGTATTTCCTTTGAAATATTGCGTAGAGGAATCGGAAGGTAATGTAATATAGAAACTCATTTTACGTCGATTTCTTGCACCCAGGAATCAAATTCGGGACTATACCCTCGCCACCGCACGAGTAGTTCTTTAGAACCGTCAGGTTTTTTACGTTTTCGTAATACTCTTTCAATTTTAAATTTACAGTTTTCTAGATCCTTGCCAACTTTCTGTATTTCCTCTTTGTAGAACACACCAGAAATGAGCTCTGAGTTCAAATCCTTCAGTTTATATACGGGTGGATCTCTCGGGATCCGTTCTGTTACTTTGAATAGTTTTTCGGTATAATTGGCCAAATACCCTTTTTCAAACGTTCTTTTATTTTTGCTTATTCTAACTAAATCATCAATTTCAAATGGGTATGAAACTGGCGGCGAAAAGTTAACTTTCCCGTATAAATTGAACCAGATTTGTTTCGAGTTTTCCTCTGTCACTTCAATGGGTTTGCATTTAATCGATCTGTGGTAGTTGTTATTATACGCTTCTAATAATTCAGGTAATACGTCGATATATTTATATGTATCGTTTTGTGTGAAATACCGATACATTCGCTCCTTCAAGGTTCAATTGAATCGTTCAACGATACTACATTTCACTTCCGAGTGTGTGGCGAAAAACTTAATATCCAATAGTTTCAATTCACTTTGCAGTTCTTTATTTAGAAATTCATTCCCATGATCCGACTGAACAATCTTGGGTTTTCTACCAGACTCTAAAACGGATTTAAACGCCGCAACCATCGTAGGTCCTTTCTTGTCTTTAATAGCGACGGCGAAAGCAAATTTACTGAATACGTCAATACAGCACAGTAGAAATCTATATCCGTCGTTATGACGCTTGATGTTTTGCATGTCTGCCAGATCAAGTTGCCATTGTTCATCTATACCGTACACAATAGTCTTGTTCCTTCTGAAGTTGTGCCTCGCGGGTTTGTGCAGTGTATACGTATCTTGACGTTGTAGGAACTCAATAACATCATTTAAGGAAACGTTAATCCCCTTTTCCCTCGCAGCCCTATATAGTCCTTGTACACCTCCGAAGCTCCCAGGATCTTTTTCATTGAAGTATATTTCTTCTAGTTTATCCATTAGTCGTGCAGTTTAAGGTTTTTTGAGTATACCAATAAGCGAAATTAGATAACTCGATAATTATAATAAGAAATAATATCAAAAGCGCCGTAATAACTTTTGGATTATTTAAAAATGAAACGGACAGGGAGGCTAGAAGCCCTGTGAAAGAAGGGTCGTTACATCCTTCCATGATAACGTGTAAGTAATTTGTGAAAGAAATGAAACGTGGTATTGATATATATTCTTTATTTCAAGTTTATCCAGGTGTGGAGACCATTACCGTAGTGGGAATCCGGGGTTGGGGGATAATAATCAATTTTCGGTAATTCGCTTTTAGATACATCGAGATAGGTATTTGGTACAACACTCGTAGAGTTTCCAAAGGGGAATTTTTTCTCACGATGGTTTTTGGTACATTTTCTTTTATTAACATTTCGTAAAACTGATTTATTCCAACGACAGTGTGTTTCGGTTTACTTTTATAACCTTTAACAGATTCGTGTAAAATATCCATAATATTCGACCCGACGATTGGTTGCCCCCTGTATATAAGTTCCCCGTTGGGGGACCAATTAATCTTGGAGTTGATATCAATCCACTTGTATAAGGCAATGGCTGGTTTGAGATGTGAATCTGGTATACTATCAAGTATTGCCGAACGCTTATTGAGTTATTGAAGTTTTCCAAACATAAGTAGTATTTGGACGTTTCCAGGCGAGTATTTAATCGCCTACGTAAATTTATATCTGCCATATTTAGTCTCACTTATAAAATTTCGATCCAAATTGTATTGAATATTTTTATTTCAATTTGCTGTTGAATATAATTTTATTTCTATATCATCTACCCACAAATTCCGATATATTTACCAGCCTGAGAAAACCTTCTAGAAGGGATAAATTTTTACCCAAGGCCTAACACCTTCTGTTAATATATTTGGATACCCTTCAAAGGAAAAATATGTTTTTCACGTTAGCAACTGTAATGTAAGAGTATAATGCAGCGATAAAGTTCTTTTCGTTCGCTGTAAAGCTTGGGAAAAGAAAAGTGATCTTATTTCCGAAAACGTACGTAAGTTGTGTGAAGTTCACGAAATACTAGGTATTTAAAGGAACCATTCAGGTAACGTAATATTATACCTCACTAGCTGTTACCCGCGGCGTCGCTCGCGTATAATAAGAACTTCCATCAAAATGATACTAATAATGGGCAGATTTTACTGATGACCAATTTTTTTTTCTAGCACCCTAGGAGCGAAGGCACTCGGCGTTGCCTGACAGCCCGTCGGAACATTTTTTTATTACTTTTCACGCCGACATTATTCCATAAAGAAGGGTTTTTAAATTTCTGGCCGCCATTTTAAAAGATGGCAACAAATCGAGCCCAAAAGACCATTCAGCCCGTCTATAGGATAAAAGAAAGCAGTGTACTAAATATTTGCGAAATCGGTTGAAACACGCGGACGTTGTTGCATAGAGAATATTTTTTACATTTCTGGGCGCCATTTTTTAAGATGGCGGCGGATTGGAAAAACCTTTCTTAGTACGAGCCTACTACTTATGAGTAACGTTCCTGCAAATTTTCAGCCTTCTAGGGCAAGCGGTTTGGGCTGGGCGTTGATTATCAGTCAGTCAGTCAGTCAGGACTTTGATTTATATAAATAAAAACAGATGAATAAAGTTTAGTTCACAATTTAACAAGAAGTGTTTTTTATCATTAACATTATCACCTTTGATGGGGTTTAAAATGTTTTTTTTACCATCGTAGAAAAAGGACGCTAACCATTATTGTATTGTGTGGGTGCAATCAAGAGTACAACGGGAATTGCAACGCATGCAACAGTTAGGCATCATAGTGCCCGTCACGGAGCTCACCGATTGGGTCCACCCAATGGTAGTAGTGGAAAAAGTAAAAGGAAGGTCACACACGAAACCCTACTATCCAATGCCTACCGCTCAACAAATCTACGCTGATCTACACCGTCCTGGACGCGCAAAGTGCGTTCTGGCACATAGAGCTGGATGAACAAAGCTCTTACTTGTGTACATTCGCAACACCTTTAGGACGATACAGATTCCTCCCAATGATTAAACGTCAAAATCACGCGCACCGCACAATACCTGAAACCCTAATGGCCGGGAGACCAGCATATTACCATGTCGGACCACGGTAATGGAAACCTGTAGAAGTACTACACGGAAGCAAAGAGCCCTTGTCGTATATCCTGAAGATAAATGACGGAAAAACATGGCGGAGAACTCGCCACCAAATACGTCCGACACACCTACACAGTACAGTACCTCAAAGCGACTACGCTGAACCCAACACGGCACAAGAAGTACAACAGGTGGAGGACAATTGTGTTAAGCATTTGCGGCAAACTTTAAAGGCTCGTTTTCAATCAAGCAAAAAGTTTACGCTTTTTGCTTAAGATTGAGGTGGCAAAAAAGCGTTATTTCAATCAGCGCGCTACCGCGTGAGAAAAAAGCAAACTGCAAAACTACAAAACTACTAACCGTTTTCAAACTGGTCGCGCAAAGCTTTTAAAGCGTGCGGTTACCGATATCACGTGATATTGGGCGGGTACCAAAGCATTTTCGCCCCTAAAAGTATAAACAAATATGGCGGTCACCTCGAAAAGACGGCGTATGCTAAACCTCGGTCTTTATTTCTCACCAATTTTTAACAGCGCCACCTTTTTTAGCTGCCTATCTTTCTATCCGTAGCATTTCTTTTATTATTTATTTTTTTTCTGCCATTTTCAATAATAGCATAATTGTTAAAAGTTATTCAATGTAAAATATAACACTAAAAATCTCCGTGTCGAACGGTCAAAACACACTCAGAGGCATGAAAAATGGAGAATTTCTATTGGTAACTAAACTGTGACGTCATCCTCCATCGCGCTTGAAAGCAAAAAGTTAACGCAAATTTCTACGGAGGATAGATATCTGCTTGAACTAACATTCAAGCAAAAGCGGCGCCTATCAAGCTTAAAGCTTCAGCCCAAGCGCGATTGAAAACGGCTAAATATTTTGCTTTTGCGTTTTGCTGTGATTTTTCAAGCAAAAGCTTGCGTTTTTGATCAAAAAAGCTTGATTGAAAACGGGGCTTTACTAATCTACCCGATCCTGCGGCAAATACTTACCGAACCACTTCAAGAGTCAGACTATGAATATTACCACCACCCATACAAAAACAAACTTCAATTTCAACAACTCAAATTAATTCACCGACCTCGGCAACGCAGAACACATCTCCAACACCACGACCCTTGCAAAATCAAACTTCAGTCTTAACAACTCAAACTCATTCTCCGATTTCAGCAACACAGATCCGATCTCCTACTATGCTTCAAACGTCAAGACCAGACCAATAGCAAATAGTGGTTGTAATTACACCGCGTAAACTCGAACCGCCACGTACAACATCGATATCAAACATTAGGACTTTAAGTCCTTCTGGCACGACGACTGCTCAAACGCTGAACGACGACTGCTAGAACGCTGGACAACACCCGAACAGCGCTACTCGAATTTCTCCGGGAACTTCCCCATTTCCCAAGACAATTTCTGTATCCGCCATACCCAGCTCACGAGCACCATTTACACATTTACAGCAAGTACACAACAACCAAAGTCAACCCGAACAAGAACTAATATTTTCAATCCAAAACGTTTTCGTAATACTTAAATTTTTTAAAGAATGAAAGATGTTATACAGGGTGTTTCTGGAAAGTCTGGCACAAATTAACAGGCATGTTCCTTGGATCAAAAGGAGTCCGAAAGGTCCTATGACGTTTTGGGGTAAAGCGCTCCGTTGCGACGTTATGGGCTCTCAAAAGTAGGCCGAAAAACAAGGAGATTTTGCAGAATTATGGCAATAGTATTGTGGTTTTGACCCAATTGTTTTCCATTATTGAGCATAAGGCAATGATCGAAATAAGTTCAAACCTATTGGAAGACCATGAACGTGTTAAACGGCCAAAGCGTTAATCCCTTTGTTTTTATTAATGATTGTAATTAAAGGTAAGGAAAGTAGCTCAGATATCGGTTACTAGTTTGTTCAGATGTACTGGTAACGACCAGTCTTTTATTCTTTATTTCAATTAGACACATTACTTTTACAATAATTCGAATGAGCCCCTTAAATTTTACAATAAATCGAATGAACCCCTTAAATTTTACAATAAATCGAAAGAACCCCTTAAATTTTACAATAATTCGAATGAACCCCTTAAATTTTACAATAAATCGAATCGATTCCATTAATTTTACAATAATTTGAATCGAACCCATTACAATTACAATAATTCGAATCGAACCCCATTACTTTTACGATAATACTAATGAACTCCATTACTTTTACCATAATTCGAATGAAACCCAATTACATTGTTCTACAAAAATTGTTCAAAATGGGCACCATCAACGTTTAAGCAAACTTGCGCGCGTCGTTTGAAAGATTCACGAACACGTTCGAAGATTCCTGGCGTGTTACGGATGCTATCACATCCATAAATTATCCTTTGTCGTAAGTCGATCGCGAGCTTTACTTCGGTATACCAAGTCCGTGAGATGGCCCCAAAGAAAAAATTCGCATGGGTTGAGATCGGGAGCTTGGACCTTTTGCAAATGGTATGGGTGGAACTGATGTCCTCGAAGGATTTTCCAGACGAGTACATGGTTAACGCCCAATTTTCGCCCGACGTTCCTGGTACTGGTTGTTGGATCATCTTCGAAAATTGTCAAAACGGTGTCCTCTACATCCTCGAGAACAATGGCCGCACGAGGTTCAGGTCCCGACGGTTGAAGTTTCCCGGTTTCTCTCAAGCGTCTGTCGACTGCCGTAAATGTTTGTCGATCGGGAACTTGTCGTTGAGGAAAGTGCTCCTGGTACAAGCGCCGAGCTTCCACCGCATTTCCCCGAGCCAGTCCATGAAGAAAAATTATAAGATGCATATCTAAGTACTCTACATTCGTGAAGTAGACCATGATTAGTTCCAAATAAGCTTAAAAATGTGCACGTACGCCATGAAGCACGTTAAGGTACACACATTTAAACCGTCTGTAAAAAGCCTACAACTTCTGACGTTGAAAACTACCCTAATGTTTAGACCAACACAGCATTATTTGTTTTTAACGTTAGAAGTTGTAGGTTTTTTACAGACGGCCTAAATGTGACAATGTGTGTACCTTAACGTGCTTCATGGCGCACGTGCACATTTGGAAGCTTATCTGGAACTAATCATGGTCTACTTCACGAATACAGAGTACAAAGATATGCATCTTATTTATGGACGGGCTCGGGGAAATGCGGTGGAAGCTAGGCGCTTGTACCAGGAGCACTTTCCTCAACGACAAGTTCCCAATCGACAATTATCTACGGCAGTCGACAGACGCTTGAGAGAAACCGGGAAACTTCAACCGTTGGGGCCTGAACCTCGTGCGGCGATTGTTCCCGATAATGTAGAGGACACCGTTTTGACAATTTTCGAAGATGATCCAACAACCAGTACCAGAAACGTCGGGCGGCAATTGGGCGTTAATCATGTACTCGTCTGGAAAATCCTTAGAGGACATCAGTTCAACCCATACCATTTGCAAAAGGTACAAGCTTTAAACGAAGCTGATTATCCGAGACGGGTCGATTTCTGCCAGTGGTTTGTGGCACGGGTAAATGACTTAGACTTTCCGCGTTCTTTACTAGTTTACGACGAGGCCAATTTCTCGCGTGACGGGATACTTAATTTACATAACCATCACGAGTTTAAGCAACAAAACCCGCACGCGACCACTGTCATGAAACATCAAGTTCAGTTTAGTTTGTACGGATGGTGCGGAATTGTAGGAGATCATTTAATTGGACCTTATTTGCAACCGAGGCTAAATGGGGAGGCGTACTTGATCTTTCTGCGAGACAATTTACCGGAGCTTTTAGAAGACGTACCGTTACGACTGCGACAAATAATGTGGTTCATGCACGATGGCGCACCGCCCCATTTTAGTCTTCAAGTTAGAGCATATCTTGATGTCGCATTTCCCCGGAGGTGGATAGGTCGAGGCGGAACTGTTGTGTGGCCAGTAAGATCTCCCGATCTCAACCCATGCGATTCTTTTCTTTGGGGCCATCTCAAGGACTTGGTATACCGAAGTGAAGTTCGCGATGTCGAAGACTTACGACAAAGGATAATTGATAGATGTGATAGCATCCGTAACACGCCAGAAATCTTCGAACGTGTTCGTGAATATTTCAAACGACGCGCGCACGTTTGCTTAAACGTTGATGGTGCCCATTTTGAAAAATTTGTGTAGAACAATGTAATTGGGTGTCATTCGAATTATTGTAAAAGTAATGGGGTTCGATTCGAATTATTGTAAAAGTAATGGGGTTCGATTCGAATTATTGTAATTGTAATGGGTTCGATTCGAATTATTGTTTAATTAATGGGTTCGATTCAAATTATTGTAAAATTAAAGGGTTCGATTCGATTTATTGTAAAACTTAAAGGATTCATTCGAATTATTGTAAAAGTAATGGGCTTCATACGAATTATTGTAAAAGTAATGTGTCTAATTGAAATAAAGAATAAAAGACTGGTCAGTTACCAGTACATCTGAACAAACAAGTAACCGATATCTGAGCTACTTTCCTTACCTTTAATTACAATCATTAATAAAAACAAAGGGATTAACGCTTTGGCCGTTTAACACGTTCATGGTCTTCCAATAGGTTTGAACTTATTTCGATCATTGCCTTATGCTCAATAATGGAAAACAATTGGGTCAAAACCACAATACTAGTGCTGTAATTCTGCAAAATCTCCTTGTTTTTCGGCCTACTTTTGAGAGCCCATAACGTCGCAACGGAGCGCTTTACCCCAAAACGTCATAGGACCTTTCGAACTCCTTTTGACCCAAGGAACATGCCTGTTAATTTGTGCCAGACTTTCCAGAAACACCCTGTATACTCCTGTTATATACTTTCGTAATACACTTGATATATACTCTTGCTATATACTTTCGTAATACACTTGATATATACTCTTGCTATATACTCTTAATAACATTATCATATATTGTTAGTATAGCCACTAGTATACCCTGATATATTCCACTAGTGCGCGTCACCTATAGCGAATAACGAGGAATAGTCAGTTTATATTGGACACTTGATGAGCACAGTCAATAAATATTTTATTATAATTAATTCTGTCGACTTACTAAACATAAGTGGGTTTTCCCAGAACCTTGTTTTAGACGTACGAGTGGTTTTTTTTGGTTCGAATTAGCCATTAGTAGTTTTGCATAAATTGGTGGTAATGAAAACTAGAGATACGTTTAGGACATATCATGTTGTTTTAATTAGGGAGACTAGATATTAAATAAAGATTTATGATTTGAAAGTGAACTTTAAAATTACCGAGATAAACGCTAAGGTAAATGAAACCCTTTCAGTTCTATAACCTTGAAAAACTGATAAGGAAAGTTCAGTTTTTCCTTAGAATGGAATCAAGATCTTCTCGTTAAGGTATGTTCTAATGGAAATCGTGTCTCACAGATTTTATTCTGAATTAAACGTTATATAAGGCAAAGCTAGTGGTATGCATCAGAGAATAAAATTTAACATAGAACTTATATATTCTTTGTAAGTAATGATTTGAAACCTAGGATTAGCGATTAGGATTTCTATATTGAGTCGTATACTAGTCTTTTTCCCCGACTCGGAGAGGTAATATTTTGGTTTTCCCAACTTGTTAAAACGCAGTTTTCATCGTCAGCCGCGGGCTAACTTTCCTCTCTGGATATAACCGATAACGTGACACCCGTAGCACGCGCCGTCCGCGGCGATAGCTCAGTTGGTAGTAGCTCGGCGCTTTTAAAGACGCCACGAAACAACAGCCCCCTTATTTAAGGGTAAGTAAAGAAGTCAGTGAAGAAGTAAAATCCATTTCGTACTCGGGTTTTGCCGTCTAGTAGTCTTAATTCTTGGCTTGAGTCAACTTGACACGTTCCCAAGCTTCCCCTTAATTATTTTGTTACTGCGGTCGACGGTGTAGGAGCGTTAATTCTTGGCTCCGTCAAATTATTGTATTTCTTGGATACGCGGTCCTCTTTCGATATGCCCAATAAAGAGCTAGCACGCACCGTCTCCGGTGATTGGGCTCCAGGGAAGTTTTTCGGCGCAACATGTTGCGAAGCTTGTAAATCTTTCTTCAAACGCGGCTTAAGCGATCATACCAAGTTCGTCTGCCAGCGCGGGTCGAGAGGCTGCGAAATAACAAAAGAGGAAAAAAATCGGTGCCAGCTCTGCCGGTATGAAAAGTGCCTAGAATTGAGCATGAAACCGATAAAAGACTGTGGTAGACGCAGCCCGAGCAACAAAGGCGATAACTGGCTCAATACCATCAAACACGAATGTCGGGCCACTCCCAGAGTTCCACTGTGCTTCGGAACTTTGCCAGCACACCAAGGCCCGCGTTAAAGATAAGTGAGTGAAGAAGAAGATATGACGTAGTGGTGGCCGATAACGCGACACCCGTAGCATGCGCCGTCCGCGGCGATAGCTCAGTTGGTAGTAGCTCGGCTCTTTTAAAGACGCCACGAAACAACAGCCCCCTTATTTAAGGGTAAGCAAAGAAGTCAGTGAAGAAGAAAAATCCATTCCGTAAGTATCTTTCGATCGTTTTTCTTATTGGGAGTTTTTTTTTCCAGGCGATTTATTCATTGTCTCGAAAAATGGCTTCCAGGGTTAACTTGAAACCGCGACTACCTCCGCTTTCAAATATGTTCCGTGACTCGTTTCAAATGTTGCGCGGAGAATCTATCTTAATGGCGCTTAAAATCATCCCCGAGGACATCATGACCAACCCTGTAACGAGTATTTAATCCTAAATGAGACGCTATTCAATTTCTACAGTTCCCAAAGGAAAGTGCTTTCGCGCCAGGTGCAAATTCAAGGAAGAAGCCAAGGCTCAGGATTTTGATTTACACGCTTTTAAAAATATATTTTTGGATATATAACTTTAAATTGTTCAGAATTTCGTTAAGCTTAATGTTTCAAACTTTTCTTAAGCCTAATTTTGCAAAACTTTGGCTAAGAATAATTTTATAAATTTCTGTTTGGCCTAATTATTCAAATACGTGTTTGGCTTTTTATCGCAGTCATTGTTGTCACGATATCAAAGACTAACTTTTTTGACAGAAAAAATACCTTTACTGGCTTTCGGTGTACGTTTCGATTTAAAATTAGCGTATTCCAAAATAGGTGGTTCATCCGTACCATTTGGCTCAATAAAAAACTTAATGTCAATTTGGCACATTTGGCACTTCAAAGAGGCCAGTTATACGTTATGTGATTAATTACGAAAGAAAATAGATGTAAAAACAGTTCAAAGCGTAATAAATAATAATATTTTTTGCCAAAATTATAAAAAACTGAACTTTCATCGATAGCGGTAGCTTTTTGTTTTGCCCTTGCTAGAAAAAAACCAAATTCGTTTTGGTTGCGGATTGAGCTTGTTATAAAGCAAACCAAGGAACAAACGAAGCTACAATTAAGCAGCCATGTAAATGGTCCAGCTTGTGCAGAAAATATTTAAAATATTTCAAGCAAAATCCTGTTTTTACCAGCTACAATCGCGCGTGTAAATGAGCCTTAACAATGGCGGATTTCAAGTCTCCAGCCTATTACTTATATTCCTTCGTTTTCCGTTTAAAATTTAGGCGCGCGCGAGGATAGTATTTTTCTACTCTGGCTTATTTACCCTTATTTGTATTAAACTAGTATAAACGCTACTATTATAAACTCGGTTAAAATATCCCTAATTATTTCAGATTCGTTCAAAATTTCAGAAAAACTGGTCTTAAAATTTATCTAGCGTGTTAATTCGGTAAATTATCGAAAACTCACTCACCCAAAACCACACGCGGTCCGTGAAGCCATCCTGGGACGCCAGCAGATCCAAGGCTAAAACTCACTAAGCCTCGGCGACCGTGCCGGATCATCGGCCATGTCGGCGGTGCCGCGTGGTATAACACCCTCGTAAGCCTTGGCGCCCAATTTAGTCCGTAGAATTTCTGGTAGTTGAGACACGCTCCGTTTTCGAAAAGGTCGATCTCTGTACAGGCGGACACCCCTCGGATCCCCCCGACCGGATCAGGGACTCACTTCAGTCGGTGTCCGGGATCCTGTATAGAGAGCCTTAACTCTATCGAAGCCAGCGAAAACAGAAGTACCACGTACCAGAGTCAATGGCGGTACAAAGTCACAGGGTTTTGAAATAAAATCGCAGCCGTAATCTCGCGACTACTCGACAGAAATTAAATAAAACCGGAAGATATCGAAATAAATTATTAAAACAATTAAACTATAACTAATTACGATAAATATCCAAATAATTTTACGATAAATATCCAAATAATTTTCCAAAAATTCAGGCGAATACTTATTACAGGAGCGGCGCCATTTTCATATCACGTGTCGTTACAATGCACACACGAGGTCGAGGCTCGTAAGAGGAAAGCGCTATAAACGATGCCGTGTTTTCTTTCTTTCAAGTTCTGGCCCGGTGCTGCTGCCTAGCATTAAACTTCAAACGAAAGGTCTGCCGGCTTTAGAAGATTAAAAGCAAAACCAACTTCTCCTGATTAAAATTTATATCGAACTGACTCTAAGAGCCGTTAGTCACTCTGAAGAAAGTGAGACAGTCTGAGCGTAGCCCACGCGATCACGCGCAACACGACGCAAGCTGCTCATAGCCCATTCGATCTAGCGCATCACGACGCAAATTGCTCGCGCTATAGAAGCCCGATCAAAAGAATCTCTCTCTCTCTCTCTCAATCTCTCTCTCAATCTCTCTCTCTCTCTCTCAATCTCTCTCTCAATCTCTCTCTCTCAATCTCTCTCTCTCAATCTCTCTCTCAATCTCTCTCTCTCAATCTCTCTCTCTCAATCTCTCTCTCTCTCAATCTCTCTCTCTCTCTCTCTCAATCTCTTTCTCTCTCCAAACTGCTTCCCGAGTCCCCCTCTGAAGTTTCTTCGTAATTTGGATCTTTGATGAACTGTTCAATTTTTAGCTTTAACCCCAGAGGTGTTGGTACTGATTTTACGTCAGTACGGTGCCGTGATTTCGTGAACCGCTTTAAACCCGCGATAGTGTGCCTACAAGAAACTAATATTTCTACTCCTTTTTCCAAATCTTATATTTGGAATTCGTGGTCGTACATTTTCCACCACTCTGCCGATGAACCCTTTCGCGGTTCTGGAGTCTCTATCGGTTTTACCCCCACATTACAAAACTGTGTTACCGCGACAGACGCTTTTAGGGGTCGGTGCATTAACGTCACACTACGCGCTGATTCCCTTGGCTCTGCCTCCCCGGTCCATTTATTTAACGTTTACCTGTCAGCCTCGAGTGATCAATGTGCCTTAGATACCCTTGCCTTCGTGCGCGGCAAGCTGTAAAACATTAATCCGTCCCACCCGGTCATCCTGATTGGAGATTTTAATTGCTGTCTCCACCCCGACTCCGATCGCCGTAATTGTAGGGAATCTCGCTTCCCTATTTGTGGTGCTTTACGCTCCCTGGTATCCAGATTTAAGCTTTCGGATGCTTACCCTGTAATGCATCCAAATACCCCAAGTTTTACATGGCGTGCGCGAAACCATGGTCGTCTTCTTTCTGCAAGACTTGATCGTATGTACTTTCGGGCCCCCTTACGAGTTAAGACTTTTCGCCACACTCCCAGTTCTTTTTCTGACCATGATGCGATTTTTTGTAATTTTTTTGATTCGTTTTCCATTCCCCGTAAGCCCCCTTTTTGGCGGCTTAACGCTTGCTCCCTTGATGATAATTGTTTTGTCACCGCGTTAACTTCTCATGTCCGGTCCTTCATGGCAAACAAACCGCCCCTGCTCCCTGTTGTCCAGTGGTGGTTTGATGTTCTGAAGCCGGAGATAAAGCGTTTTTGCTCTCAATCTCTCTCAATCTCTCTCTCTCAATCTCTCTCTCAATCCCTCTCTCAATCTCTCTCTCAATCTCTCTCTCTCAATCTCTCTCTCTCAATCTCTCTCTCAATCTCTCTCTCTCAATCTCTCTCTCAATCTCTCTCTCTCAATCTCTCTCTCAATCTCTCTCTCTCAATCTCTCTCTCTCAATCTCTCTCTCTCTCAATCTCTCTCTCTCAATCTCTCTCTCAATCTCTCTCAATCTCTCTCTCAATCTCTCTCTCTCAATCTCTCTCTCTCAATCTCTCTCTCAATCTCTCTCTCAATCTATCTCTCTCTCAATCTCTCTCTCAATCTCTCTCTCAATCTCTCTCTCAATCTCTCTCAATCTCTCTCTCAATCTCTCAATCTCTCTCTCAATCTCTCTCTCAATCTCGCTCTCTCTCAATCTCTCTCTCAATCTCTCTCTCTCTCAATCTCTCAATCTCTCTCTCAATCTCTCTCTCTCAATCTCTCAATTTCTCTCTCAATCTCTCTCTCTCTCAATCTCTCTCTCTCATTTTGAGCGAGTGAGTGTGTTTTTGTGTGCTCCTGCATTTTCCAGTTTTTATTGTTTTTTTTTCGCGCTTTTTATGCGCGTTTTTTACCACCACCTTTTTAAAGGCAGTTGTATTACGTGTAACTACGTATCTCATAATTATTGTAAATAAACTACCCATTTGAAAAACAAAAAAACTCTCAATCTCTCTCTCTCTCAATATCTCTCTCTCTCAATCTCAATCTCTCTCTCTCTCAATCTCAATCTCTCAGTCTCAATCTAAATCTCTCTCTCTCAATCTCAATCTAAATCTCTCTCTCTCAATCTCAATCTAAATCTCTCTCTCTCAATCTCAATCTCTCTCTCTCTCTCTCTCTCTCTCTCTCTCAATCTCAATCTCTCTCTCTCAATCTCAATCTCTCTCTCTCAATCTCAATCGCTCTCTCTCTCAATCAATCTCTCTCAATCAATCTCTCTCTCGATCAATCTCTCTCTCTCGATCAATCTCTCTCTCTCGATCAATCTCTCTCTCAATCAATCTCTCTCTCAATCAATCTCTCTCTCTCAATCAATCTCTCTCTCAATCTCTCTCAATCTCTCTCAATCTCAATCTCTCTCTCAATCTCAATCTCTCTCTCAATCTCAATCTCTCTCTCAATCTCAATCTCTCTCAATCTCTCTCAATCTCTCTCTCTCTCAATCTCTCTCTCTCTCTCAATCTCTCTCTCTCAATCTATCTCAATCTCTCTCAATCTCTCTCTCTCAATCTCTCTCAATCTCTCTCTCAATCTCTCTCTCAATCTCTCTCTCAATCTCTCTCTCAATCTCTCTCAATCTCTCTCAATCTCTCTCAATCTCTCTCAATCTCTCTCAATCTCTCTCAATCTCTTTTAATCTCTCTCAATCTCTCTTAATCTCTCTCAATCTCTCTCAATCTCTCTCAATCTCTCTCTCAATCTCTCTCTCTCAATCTCTCTCAATCTCTCTCAATCTCTCTCTCTCAATCTCTCTCAATCTCTCTCAATCTCTCTCTCTCAATCTCTCTCAATCTCTCTATCTCAATCTCTCTCTCTCAATCTCTCTCTCAATCTCTCTCTCTCAATCTCTCTCAATCTCTCTCTCACTCTCTCTCTCTCTCAATCTCTCTCTCAATCTCTCTCTCAATCTCTCTCTCTCAATCTCTCTCAATCTCTCTCTCTCAATCTCTCTCTCAATCTCTCTCTCAATCTCTCTCTCAATCTCTCTCTCTCAATCTCTCTCTCAATCTCTCTCTCTCAATCTCTCTCTCAATCTCTCTCTCTCAATCTCTCTCTCAATCTCTCTCTCTCTCAATCTCTCTCTCTCTCAATCTCTCTCTCAATCTCTCTCTCAATCTCTCTCTCTCTCAATCTCTCAATCTCTCTCAATCTCTCTCTCAATCTCTCTCTCTCTCAATCTCTCTCTCAATCTCTCTCTCTCTCAATCTCTCTCTCTCTCTCAATCTCTCTCTCTCATTTTGAGCGAGTGAGTGTGTTTTTTTGTGCTCCTGCATTTTCCAGTTTTTATTGTGTTTTTTCGCGCTTTTTATGCGCGTTTTTTAAATAAACTACCCATTTGAAAAACAAAAAAACTCTCAATCTCTCTCTCTCTCAATATCTCTCTCTCTCTCAATCTCAATCTCAATCTCTCTCTCTCTCAATCTCAATCTCTCAGTCTCAATCTAAATCTCTCTCTCTCAATCTCAATCTAAATCTCTCTCTCTCAATCTCAATCTAAATCTCTCTCTCTCAATCTCAATCTAAATCTCTCTCTCTCTCTCTCTCTCTCTCTCAATCTCAATCTCTCTCTCTCAATCTCAATCTCTCTCTCTCAATCTCAATCTCTCTCTCTCTCAATCAATCTCTCTCAATCAATCTCTCTCTCGATCAATCTCTCTCTCTCGATCAATCTCTCTCTCTCGATCAATCTCTCTCTCAATCAATCTCTCTCTCAATCAATCTCTCTCTCTCAATCAATCTCTCTCTCTCAATCAATCTCTCTCTCAATCTCTCTCAATCTCTCTCAATCTCAATCTCTCTCAATCTCAATCTCTCTCTCAATCTCAATCTCTCTCTCAATCTCAATCTCTCTCAATCTCTCTCAATCTCTCTCTCTCTCAATCTCTCTCTCTCTCAATCTCTCTCTCTCAATCTATCTCAATCTCTCTCAATCTCTCTCTCTCAATCTCTCTCAATCTCTCTCTCAATCTCTCTCTCAATCTCTCTCTCAATCTCTCTCAATCTCTCTCAATCTCTCTCAATCTCTCTCAATCTCTCTCAATCTCTCTCAATCTCTCTCAATCTCTTTTAATCTCTCTCAATCTCTCTTAATCTCTCTCAATCTCTCTCAATCTCTCTCAATCTCTCTCTCAATCTCTCTCTCTCAATCTCTCTCTCAATCTCTCTCTCTCAATCTCTCTCTCAATCTCTCTCTCTCAATCTCTCTCTCAATCTCTCTCTCTCAATCTCTCTCTCAATCTCTCTCTCTCAATCTCTCTCTCAATCTCTCTCTCTCAATCTCTCTCTCTCAATCTCTCTCTCAATCTCTCTCTCAATCTCTCTCTCAATCTCTCTCTCTCTCAATCTCTCAATCTCTCTCAATCTCTCTCTCAATCTCTCTCTCTCTCAATCTCTCTCTCTCAATCTCTCTCTCTCAATCTCTCTCTCTCTCTCAATCTCTCTCTCTCTCATTTTGAGCGAGTGAGTGTGTTTTTTTGTGCTCCTGCATTTTCCAGTTTTTATTGTGTTTTTTCGCGCTTTTTATGCGCGTTTTTTACCACCACCTTTTTAAAGGCAGTTGTATTACGTGTTTTCCCGGTTTCCCGGTACTAATACGGTTTATTTTGTGAGTAAATAACTTTTAATTACCGGATCTTGTGGGCCTTGGCCCCCACGCTACCGCGCCGAGGCTTAACTGTTTCGCGCACGGCTTCGTGATGCAGCCCAACGCATCTACGGCGACTTCCCCGCCGTCGCTCCGCTCAGTGCTTTTTCCCGCCTTGGCTCTGCCGCCGCTTCCGCGGGCCACTTTATCTTCTACCGTTTCGCTTCGGCGATCGCTCTCCGATAACTGTCTCGCGCCTCCGGACGCGGCTTCGACTCCCGCGCCGGGTACCGCTTCGTTTCCGACGCCCGTCCCGTCGTGGGCTAACGTTGCCGCCGACGCTGCTCGCTCGGCGGCCGCCTTCGCCACCGATACCCCTCCGCATACCTTCGTATTTCAATCATCAGCTTCGGCTTCGGTGAGTGAAAACGGAATCTCTTTCCGACCGTCCCATGTACGGGCTTCCGTTGAAGATTTTTTGACCGCCATTGCCTCAACTGTTCCCGCCAAAAATATCACGCACATCTATCGTGAAAATGGCCAAGTTTTTGTTTATTTCTCGGATAAATCTTGGGCCTTACAACTCATTGCTGCTGGTCTCACCTTCCGCAACTCCCACTTGGAATGCCTCCCACTAGGCGTTTCTCCCAAGCGCGTTCAACTTTCCGGGGTACACCCTGAAATTACCGATCAAATGCTTCTATCTATTCTCTCCAAATATGGTACCGTTCAAGGGAAGATTCGTAGCGTTACCGCCGCGGTAACGCTATCTGATTTTAAACATATTTCTTGCGCTCGAAAAGAAGCCACCATGCTTTTTAAGTCTGACGACGAATTCCGACAGCTACCCCCTTACTTTACCATCTTTATCAACGGTACGCGCCACATGATTGGTGTTAATTTACCAACCCGCTGTAGCGTGTGCCACGCTACAGGTCACATGGGCAGGTCTTGCCCCACCACCGCCCCTGCTGCTCCAGCTTCTACAGCCCCCGCTGCCACGATTACTACGGCCTCCACCGCCTCATCGTCTACCACGGGCCCCAACGCCCCGGTTACAACGACCTCCACCGCCTCATCATCTACCACGGGCCCCACCGCCCCGGTTACTACGGCTCCTCTCGCCTCAGCTAGTGTCAACCCTACCACCTCCGTAACAACCGTCCTTTCCCATCATACCCCAGCCCCCCCTCTCTCCCCCTCTCCCACCTTGCCTTCCGTTCCCTCACCGCACCCCTTCGTTGTTCCCACTGCTCCTGGCCCTGTTCCTCCTGTTTCCCCCCTCCTTCCCCTGCTTCCTACACCGTCTGTCTCTGCCTCCACCGCTTCCCAGTCCCCATCTGCGGCCGTTGACTCTTCGTCCTTCCCTATAGAAGCGGATTCAGAGGTCACATCCGGGGATGATGACTTTGACAACGACCCTACTGTCAAAGTAGTTAAACGTTCTCGTCGTGGAAGATTGGAAAAGCGGAAGCTAGGTACCTCTAGCCCTCCCGCCCCCGTCGTTCCCACTCCGCTGGTTAAAAAACAACGTGCCGTTTCGCGCTCGCGTTACGCGTACGACGCCACCACAAACTCGTGGTCCGACGCTAAAGGCCCTTTCAATGCGGTGTTCCCCCATGAAACGGTTATCTCGTTCATCCGTGACACGCTCAACACTCCGGCGGATGTTATGCGTTCTTTCGCTAAAAAGTACGTCACCGACCAGACGTCGGCCTTCTCTCTTGCGCGCCAAGTGCTTGTCGTCGCCTATACGGATCCCGCCATACAAGCCATCGTCTCTGTCGACGCCCGAAAAAATCACCGCAATGCCTATTACCGACTTTCTGGTAACTTGAAGCGATTTTTCCCAGAGTCCTCCGTTGTGTCATCGTAATCCCGCGACCTTTTATACGTTAGTTTTGTTTATTTTATTTGTCATGGCCTTTTCAGTACTCAGTTTAAACCCGCGCGGTATTGGCACGGACATCACGTCTATTTGGTGCCGCGATTTTATTAAACGGGCAAACCCGTCAATAATTTGTTTCCAAGAGACTAATATTTCGTCTACATTCGCCCGTTCGTTCGTCTGGACTACATGGCCATACGTTTTTATCCACGCCGTCGACGATACCTGTCGCGGCTCCGGTGTCTCTGTAGGCCTCACCCCCGCTTTACATTCTGCCGTCACTGCTTCCGACTCTTTTCAGGGTCACTGCATTTACAATCGTTTCCGCGCTGGTACTTTTGACTCTGCCACACCCGTTCATCTTTTTAATGTATATATTTCTTCGACTAGCGACGCCCTGGCTTTGGCCACCATCTCCTACATCTCCGATATGCTCGACAATATTGACCCGACTCACTCCGCTATACTGGTCGGTGACTTCAACTGTTGCCTTCACACCGACTCTGACCGCCGTAACTGCCGCGAAACTCGTTTTGCGGTAAGCGGTGCTCTTCGCAATCTTGTACAACGTTTTAATTTAACTGACGTTTTCCCCTCGCTCTCTCCGTTGGCGCCCGGTTTCACTTGGCATCGGAGGCACCGGGGAACACTCATGTCCGCCCGTTTAGACCGTATATATGTCAGGGGCCCCATCCGCCCTAAGTCAATTAACAATATCGCCAGCCACTTCTCAGACCATGATGCAGTTTTGTGTCATTTTTTGGTTGTTTTTAAAGTGCCAACCTCGCCTCCTTTCTGGAGACTCAAGCCTGACGCGCTCCTCGACGTTGACTTCCGGTCAGCCCTGCGGAATCACCTCGAAACCTTAATCTCCGGAAAACCACCTCTGCTCCCTTTGGTGCCGTGGTGGTTCGATACCTTAAAACCGGAAATTAAACGCTTCAGCGCTCTTTACTGGCATGAACGTCGGGTTTTGGACTCGCGGACGCTCGCCCGTTTGGAAGCTGAAGTTGCTATGTCTGATCGCTTTACAATTGAGGGCCTCGCTTGTGAGGAACGATTGAACGCTTTTCTTCTCCGCCAGTCGGCGGATTCTCTCCGCCGCGCACGCGAGACTCACTTTCGGTCGATAGACACGCCCTCTAGGGATTTTTATCGACTTGAACACCGCGCTGTCGCCACCAACCTCATGCCCGGACTACATGACTCCACCGGGGAGCTAGTCGAGGACCCAGACGCCCTGCGAGATGTTGTTATCTCTTTTTATAGTGACCTATATTCTCCACCTAATACTGCCCCAGACACCACCGCTTATGCCGACCTCATTACTGCCCTCCCGACCCTCACACCGGAACAGTCCGATTCCCTTGCCGACCCCATAACCCTACCTGACCTGACCGCTGCTTTGAAGCGCCTTTCGCCTGGCAATGCTAGTGGGATTGACGGCCTCCCAGTTGAGGTTTACACCACCTTTTGGACCCTTTTAGGACCCATCCTGCTTCAGGTTTTTCAGTCCCTTCCTCTATATCCCGGTTACACACCCCGGTTCACCACATCAGTTATCTCCTTGCTCCCGAAAGCAAGGAACCTGCTTGACCTGGCAAATTGGCGCCCGGTTTCCTTGACTAATGCTGATTATAAAATATACGCGAGAACTCTTGCTAACCGTCTTAACCTCGTCATTGGCACCCTCATTACGACTTCACAAACGTACTCTATTCCCGGCAGATGCATTTACAATACTTTGACAACACTCCGTGATAGCATAACCCTAGCGAATGAAAATACTGAACCCCTCGCCCTTGTTAACGTTGACTTTCGTAAAGCTTTTGATCGCGTTGATCATACCTACCTTTTTTCCCTCCTATCCCGATACGGTTTCCCTCCGGTTTTCGTTCAACAATTACGTTCCCTCTACACTGACTCCCATTTTAAAATACGCGTAAACAACGTCTTAACTCCGGATATCCCTTTCGCTCGTGGGATCAGGCAGGGTTGCCCCCTTTCGGGAATACTTTTTGTCCTGACCCTTGAACCATTACTATCTAGTCTTCACCGTTCCATCCCAATCCGTCCCGCCCCCCCGCATTTTGCAACCGTTACCGCCGCATTTGCCGATGACCTCACCGCATTGATCCGAGATACCGCCGACTTTCCCACCCTAGACAGATGCTTACACAAGTATTCGCTAGCCTCAGGCGCCGAAATAAATTACGCTAAGTCCTTCGTCCTCTGGTGTGGCGCCTGGCGCCTTTCCCCACCGTTATTCACCCTTCCGATTCCGTCTCGCACGGACGGTGGTAAATTCCTCGGAGTTTACCTAGGCAACGCTGCGTCCCTTGAATCGCAAAACTGGCCAGAGCTCACATCTCGCCTTTCCGGTGTTTTTGGGCGCTGGACCAGATACAGACACCTATGTTCCCTTACCGGTAGGGTTATTCTTATTAATCAGTTAGCCGCGTCCATTTTGTGGCATAGGCTTAAGGTTCTTACCCCCCCGCCCTCTGTTGTTGTGGAATGGCAGGGCATGGTTGTAAACTTCCTTTGGGCCGGTGTCCATTGGGTTTCCTCCCGTGCTCTGTATCCCGCGCGACACGAGGGGGGACTGGGCCTCGTTCATATACAGAGTAAAATTTCCGCTTTTCGCGTACATACAATCTCAGGCTTTCTCACCAGTGACCCCCCTTGTCAGGCTGTTTCGCTCTTCCGCAAACACCTACCGCACATACCTACCATCCGTGATGCTCTTTTTACAACCGCCAGCGCTCATAGTCACATCCCGTTTTACTCCGATGCTTTAAAGGCGTGGTTCAAGTTCCCTATTCGCGTGGACCCGTCTTTCTCTTCCCGACAGTCATTTCTTGACCTACCGCTCCTTAACTCCCCGTTCATAACCACTGTCACCGGTTCACACCTAACTGTAAATACTGCAGGCAATTTGGCTTCCCTGCGCGTTCGGCGGATCTCTGATCTTTTAGACGCCAGTGGCCGCTGGATTCCTCAGGGCGGTTTACTCCAAAGTAGACCTCCCTCCCGTTTAACGGTCACGCACTTACGCACTACTATACAGGCTCTCACCCGATCTTTCCCCACAGTTTTTAATGACAGGGGCTTGAACCACGCCTTTTCATTCTCAGGCGCTACCGCCCTTCACCTCACAGCTGAAGGCTTTGTTGCTGGTAGACTCGTCCGTACTACCCTATCCAATAATCCGACCCCCAAGATCCTTTATGACATCCTCCTTAGCCATACTTTCCGACCCACTTTACCTCTCGCACCTGATAATTGTCCGATACTGCCCACCCTGCAATGGTGGAACACCCGTTCCATTTCACCGCTCACCAGTAGAGCAGAGGCGTGTGTTCGTTGGCGCGCCCTGCATGGCTCCCTACCTCACCCATCCCGTCTCTCCCACATTGTTCAGACTGATTTACCGCGATTTTGCCCTTTTTGTCCTTCGGACGGAACTTTTCTCCACACTTATTTCTTCTGCCCGTTAATTGAGGCAGTACACGACAATATTTTAACCCATCTTAGACGTTGGACAGGCCACAATCATAACCGCTACGAGATATGGACCCTTGTTCATTCTCAGGCCACTAATCACCCCCTATGTAACTTCGTATTTACAATGTTCTTCGCCGCCGTTTCGGAGGCGTTTAGAGATTTGAGCAACGTCTCTCTGACGTCTGTGTCCTTTGAAGCGCATACACTCGCGATCACGCGAAAAATCGTCAACCGTTGTGCCGCCCGTTTTCGCGCCGAAATATCTCGCGCTATGTCCCCTCAGCAAGTACAGTCGTTCCTCGCTCGTTGGGGTTTAGAGAACGAACCTCGCTGGTTTTTGTAATTAATTAATTTTTTAAGTGTTTTTTTTGTATATTACTGGTCTTTGCTCCCTCCAACTTTAGTGTGTTTTTTTTACGGTTTTAGTGCCTTATTCATTGTTTAACTTCCCATTTAGTGTAATGTTTTATATTAAATATGTCTTTCTTTTTTTTCGTACTAAACGTGCCATTTGAAAACAATTTCCACTTTAGTTTAATGTTTTTTCTGACTGTGTATTTAACTCCAATTTTAGTTTAATGTATTATTGAAACTGTATTTCTTTTTGCTGTAATAAACGTGCCTTTTAGAAAACAAACACTCTCTCAATCTCTCTCTCTCAATCTCTCTCTCTCTCTCAATCTCTCTCTCTCAATCTCTCTCTCTCAATCTCTCTCTCTCAATCTCTCTCTCAATCTCTCTTTCTCAATCTCTCTCTCAATCTCTCTCTCAATCTCTCTCTCTCTCAATCTCTCTCTCTCTCAATCTCTCTCTCAATCTCTCTCTCTCTCAATCTCTCTCTCTCTCAATCTCTCTCTCAATCTCTCTCTCAATCTCTCTCTCAATCTCTCTCTCTCAATCTCTCTCTCAATCTCTCTCTCAATCTCTCTCTCAATCTCTCTCAATCTCTCTCTCTCAATCTCTCTCTCAATCTCTCTCTCAATCTCTCTCTCAATCTCTCTCTCAATCTCTCTCAATCTCTCTCTCAATCTCTCTCTCAATCTCTCTCTCAATCTCTCTCAATCTCTCTCTCAATCTCTCTCTCAATCTCTCTCTCAATCTCTCTCTCTCAATCTCTCTCCCAAGCTCTCTCTCTCAATCTCTATCTCTCTCTCAATCTCTCTCTCTCTCAATCTCTCTCTCTCAATCTCTCGCTCTCAATCTCTCTTTACCCCCACATTACAAAACTGTGTTACCGCGACAGACGCTTTTAGGGGTCGGTGCATTAACGTCACACTACGCGCTGATTCCCTTGGCTCTGCCTCCCCGGTCCATTTATTTAACGTTTACCTGTCAGCCTCGAGTGATCAATGTGCCTTAGATACCCTTGCCTTCGTGCGCGGCAAGCTGGAAAACATTAATCCGTCCCACCCGGTCATCCTGATTGGGGATTTTAATTGCTGTCTCCACCCCGACTCCGATCGCCGTAATTGTAGGGAATCTCGCTTCCCTATTTGTGGTGCTTTACGCTACCTGGTATCCAGATTTAAGCTTTCGGATGCTTACCCTGTAATGCATCCAAATACCCCAAGTTTTACATGGCGTGCGCGAAACCATGGTCGTCTTCTTTCTGCAAGACTTGATCGTATGTACTTTCGGGCCCCTTTACGAGTTAAGACTTTTCGCCACACTCCCAGTTCTTTTTCTGACCATGATGCGATTTTTTGTAATTTTTTTGATTCGTTTTCCATTCCCCGTAAGCCCCCTTTTTGGCGGCTTAACGCTTGCTCCCTTGATGATAATTGTTTCGTCACCGCGTTAACTTCTCATGTCCGGTCCTTCATGGCAAACAAACCGCCCCTGCTCCCTGTTGTCCAGTGGTGGTTTGATGTTCTGAAGCCGGAGATAAAGCGTTTTTTCTTGTTATTTTTACATAACAAAAAGGTCAATGATACCAAAGATATTGTATACCTTGAGTCCCTTGAAGCCTCCACCGACCCTGATACCATTGAAGGACAGGCAAATTCCGTACTTCTCAATTCCTTACTGTTAAATCAGACTACAGATTCCCTTCGACGTGCTAGGGAAACGCATTTTAGTGCAGTTGACACCCCTTCCCGCGACTTTTACCGTATGGAGAAACGGGCCATTGCCACAAACCTAATGCCAGGTCTTTATGACTCTGCTGGGGTCCTAGTAGATGACCCTGAGTCACTCAGAGACGTGGTCATTGATTTCTACACGAAACTTTACAGTCGTTCCACTACTCCCCCTGACCAGCTTGCTCTATCTGACCTTGTTGCTGACCTTCCCTCCCTCAATAATGACCAGTCTGAACCCCTTGCGCAAGATTTTACGCTCGGCGAACTAACAGCTGCACTTAAGTTGCTTTCCCGTGGAAAGTCAAGCGGCCTTGATGGGCTCCCTGTTGAGCTGTACTTGGCCTTATGCCCCCTGTTAGGGGACATTTTACTGAATGTTTTTAACAACATTCGCAATCATCCGGGCTTTTGGAACCGGTTTTCCTAGTCTGTAATCTCCTTGATCCCTAAATCGGGGAATTCACTGGACTTGGCGAACTGGCGTCCTGTCTCCCTTACCAACTCCGATTACAAAATGTTTGCGAGGGTTTTAGCTTGCCGCCTAAACACCGTCATTAAAGTTCTGGTTCATGATAGCCAAACTTATTCGATCCCCGGCAGAACAATTTACGACACTTTGTCCACGCTACGAGATGCAATTTCTTTAGCGAATGTTAACCACGAACAGCTCGCTCTGGTTAGTATTGATTTCCGTAAGGCTTTTGATAGGGTCGATCATGACTTTTTATTCCATCTACTGCCCCGTTATGGTTTACCAGTTGGCTTTATTGACCTCCTGCGTGTTATTTACACTGACTCACGTTTTCGTGTTAAGGTAAATAATACTCTAACTTGTGACATTCCGTTCTCCCGTGGCATTAGACAAGGTTGCCCCCTCTCGGGTCTTCTCTTTGTTCTAAGTTTGGAACCCCTTATCGTTAACCTCCGGAAATCAATCCCCAGAGTTCACCACCCACCTCATGCTCAGATTGTTGCCGCAGCTTTTGCGGATGACCTTACGACCCTCCTGCGGGATGTTAAGGATTTCGATAATCTCCATGGCTGTCTCTCGGTGTACTCTCGGGTCTCGGGAGCCATGGTTAATTACGACAAATCGTTTGTATTGTGGTGTGGACATTGGTTGACCGCTCCGCCCCCTATCCCACTTCCCGTCCCTGCTCGAGTGGATGGGGGAAAGTTCCTCGGGGTCTACTTAGGTAACTCACCAGAGTTTTTGGCCCACAACTGGCCGGAGCTCACCGGTCGTCTGACTGGTCTTTTGGGCCGGTGGTGTAGGTATCGCCATCTATGCTCGCTCACGGGTCGCGTTTTGTTAGCAAATCAACTGGCCGCTTCCGTATTGTGGCATCGCCTTAAGGTCCTCGACCCTCCGACTGCTTTCGTTTCTGACTGGCAGTCGCGTTTAGTTGATTTTCTTTGGGATGGTGTCCACTGGGTCAAGTCCAGTTCCCTCTACCCCCCGCGTCGCGACGGGGGCTTAGGGCTAGTCCATATTTCTAGCAAAATTGACGCCTTCCGCGTTCATACTCTACAGCCACTATTACTAGCGCCCCCACCACCTCTCACATTGGCCCTCCTCAATAAATTTTTGCCCGATCTCCCGTCAGTTAACCTCGCCCTCTTAGATTCGTCCTCCGTCACCTGCCGTGCACCCTTCTACGCTGATGCTCTTCGCTCCTGGTTTCGCCTGAACCTGAAAGTTAATCCTGGCTTGTTTTTCGCGGGCCAGTTTCCTAGCATTACCTCTTAGAGGGTCTCCCTTGATTAAATCAGTTACTGGCCAACCCCTGCCTCCCGACTCGCTGCGCGTTTTAACTAATATTGGGGTTAGATGTCTTGGTGATCTCCTTGATCCCTACAGCAAGTGGCTCCCTCAGGGGTTTTTATTCCGCAACCGGCCTCCATCCCGGTTGGTAATTACTAGCTTACGCAATGTGGTTCACTCCCTCATTCACTCGTTCCCAGGCGTCTTTACGCAACGAGGTTTGGCCCCGGGGCTTCAGTTCTCGGCCGGTGATATTTTGAGTGTCACCACTGAATATACTACGGGAGACGGTTTTCATAAAATTATTTTTGCTAACCTCCCCCGTACTTGTCATCTCTACCCGTGCTTCCTCGCGGTCCGATTCCGCCCACTGGTCCCCACCGCTCCCCCAGAGGCAAACTTAACACCCACTTCCCTTTGGTGGAATGGCGGTCTACTATCCCGCTTAAGTTCGCGTGCAGACTTATGTATCCGTTGGAGAGCCCTCCATGGTTCGCTTCCCCATCCCAGCCGTTTAAATCATATAGTTCTCAGCCTTGATTCCCGATCGTGCCCGTTCTGTCCCTGTGATGGAACGTTTCTCCATACGTATTTTAGTTGCCCGTTTACGATTTCAGTGTTTAATATCATTAATGATTCCCTACATCGGTGGGTAGGTCACCGTCAAACTCAAGCTGAGGCTTGGTCTTTGATTCCCCATCCCGGCCAGCCTCACACCTTATGCAATTTTGTTTTCGTCACCCTTTTAGTGGTTTTGACGGAGTTTTACGGTGATCTCCCCAGCGTTTCGTTGACGTTACACTCGTTTGACTTTTACACCAAAAAGTTAGTTCAAAAATTACTTCTAAGGTCGCTGGACGCTACAAAGCGGAACGCATTCGTTCCGTTTCCCACAACACATTGCCTGCCCTCAATTCCCGTTGGGGTTTTGAGAGGGAGCCATGTTGGTTTGCCCCGGGTTGAATAATAATCTTAAACTATTTTAGATCCGATAACTTTCTTTCACTGTTGTTAATATTGATTTTTTAGTTTTTTTTTAAATATTGTTTGTTTACCTTGTTTAACATTTAATGTATCCCCCCTCTTTTGATTTAATTCTGTGGGGTTTACTACCCCTTTGCTGTATTTGTTTTGTTTCTACCAGATTACTTGGAACGAACACTTTCCTCATTTGTACCTGATGATTAATTGTAACTACGTATCTCATAATTATTGTAAATAAACTACCCATTTGAAAAACAAAAAAACTCTCAATCTCTCTCCCTCTCTCAATATCTCTCTCTCTCTCAATCTCAATCTCAATCTCTCTCTCTCAATCTCAATCTCAATCTCTCTCTCAATCTCAATCTAAATCTCTCTCTCTCAATCTCAATCTCTCTCTCTCTCTCAATCTCTCTCTCAATCTCAATCTCTCTCTCAATCTCAATCTCTCTCTCAATCTCAATCTCTCTCTCAATCAATCTCTCTCTCAATCAATCTCTCTCTCTCAATCAATCTCTCTCTCTCAATCAATCTCTCTCTCTCGATCAATCTCTCAATCAATCTCTCTCTCTCTCTCTCTCAATCAATCTCTCTCTCAATCTCTCTCAATCTCTCTATCTCTCTCAATCTCTCTCAATCTCTCAATCTCAATCTCTCTCAATCTCTCAATCTCAATCTCTCAATCTCAATCTCTCTCTCAATCTCTCAATCTCAATCTCTCTCTCAATCTATATCTCTCTCAATCTCAATCTCTCTCAATCTCAATCTCTCTCTCAATCTCAATCTCTCTCTCAATCTCAATCTCTCTCTCAATCTCAATCTCTCTCTCAATCTCAATCTCTCTCTCAATCTCAATCTCTCTCTCAATCTCAATCTCTCTCTCAATCTCAATCTCTCTCTCAATCTCAATCTCTCTCTCAATCTCAATCTCTCTCTCAATCTCAATCTCTCTCAATCTCAATCTCTCTCTCAATCTCAATCTCTCTCTCAATCTCAATCTCTCTCTCAATCTCAATCTCTCTCTCAATCTCAATCTCTCTCTCAATCTCAATCTCTCAATCTCAATCTCTCTCTCAATCTCAATCTCTCTCTCAATCTCAATCTCTCTCTCAATCGCAATCTCTCTCAACCTCAATCTCTCTCTCAATCTCAATCTCTCTCAATCTCTCTCAATCTCTCACAATCTCTCTCAATCTCTCACAATCTCTCTCAATCTCTCTCAATCTCTCTCAATCTATCTCAATCTCTCTCAATCTCTCTCAATCTCTCTCAATCTCTCTCAATCTCTCTCAATCTCTCTCAATCTATCTCTCTCAATCTCTCTCAATCTCTCTCTCAATCTCTCTCAATCTCTCTCTCTCAATCTCTCTCTCTCAATCTCTCTCTCTCTCAATCTCTCTCAATCTCTCTCTCTCAATCTCTCTCTCTCAATCTCTCTCTCTCCATCTCTATCTCTCTCTCAATCTCAATCTCTCTCTCAATCTCAATCTCTCTCTCAATCTCAATCTCTCTCTCAATCTCAATCTCTCTCTCAATCTCAATCTCTCTCTCAATCTCAATCTCTCTCTCAATCTCAATCTCTCTCTCAATCTCAATCTCTCTCTCAATCTCAATCTCTCTCTCAATCTCAATCTCTCTCTCAATCTCAATCTCTCTCTCTTTTGGCCTTTGGTGTGGTTCGTGGAAAACCCGTGTAGACACACCCTTAAACATTCCTTGGCGTTATGACGGCGGAAAGTTCCTCGGAGTTTTCCTCGGCAATGACCCAGATTATGAACAAAACAACTGGCCCGATCTCCTAACACGTCTTCAACGCACACTTGGACGTTGGTATAGACTGAGACACTTGTGCTCCATTTATGGTCGTGTCTTGATCATAAATCAACTCGCGTCCTCGGTGTTATGGCATAGACTCAAAGTACTTGATCCGCCTCCTGATTTTCTCACTACGGTGCAACAACGTCTCATTCATTTCCTTTGGGATGGAATTCATTGGGTACCTTTGAAGACACTCACTCTCGACAAAAGGTGCGGCGGAATGGGCTTAGTCGACGTTGCGACAAAGGTTCGCGCTTTCCGTCTTGTCCAAGCGGCTGACCTCCTTCGTGGGGATCCTGTCTTGGCACCTTACTGCAACACCGCCTTCGCGGTTCTTCGGAGCCATTTCCCTGATCTCCGCGATCTTAAGACATATTTCGAAAACCCACACCTCTCGTTTTCTTCGATTCCATTCCATGGTTCGTGTCTGAAAGCGTGGTTTTCTTCCCCAATTCAATTGTCGCTAGACTTATGCGACCGCGTGACAGTATTTTCCATCAACATTTTCGATAACCGCTTTGTCCAGGAGAAGGATGGTGAGCCGCTTTTTGGTTCACTTCACTCCCGTCTTAAATCTGCTGGTATACGAACCATTGGTGACCTTATTAATCACCGTACTCTACGCTGGCACACCTTAGAGTCTGCCATTGTAGTAGACCGCCCTTCGCGTTTTCAGCTCAAAACTTTTGACCTGATCAAAACTTCAGTAATCTCCACCTTCCCCACCATTTTTGACAATTACGGAGTTATTCACGGACATATTTTCGGGGGATCCGCAACACCGTCGTACTCCCTCCATGCCAATCTCTTCTTTGGAAACTGCAGTGTAGATCTGACGGATTTTTCGGTGACTAGATCTATTTATCGATTTCTAGTGCACTTTAATGTCATTCCACCAACACCAGTCACCCCTTCATGCTTGCTTGAGGATTTACTTCTTCGCAGGCATGCAGATCTTTGGCGCCCGTCCCGTTTCTCCCTTTTCTCCACACGGATGGAAAACGGTCTTCAATGGAGGCTCCTGCATGGTAGTCTTCCCTGCCCCACGCGTCTCGTCCATCTTCACAATGACTACGTCACTTCATTTTGCCCTTTTTGTCCTGCGCTAGGTACACTTGGCCACATTTATCTTACTTGCCCTGTTTTTGAATCGGTGAGTTTACATATCCTCCGCTGGATCTCGTTTGCTCGGGCTCACCAGCATGACATTGCCGACACCTGGCTTTTGGCTCGCGGTCGAGGTCATGACGTGTGCAACCTGGCTTTCCTTATCTTACGACGAATTTTTTATGAACTGTATAGTCAAATCCCGCGCCTCGGGTTTGAGCCTAATGATTTTGACTCCCTCGTGAATAACTTAACCCGTAAACATCATAAAATTATTATTGGCCGAATTAGTGCATTGCAATCACGGTCGTCTGACCCTCAAAATTTCCTCCGTAATCATGGCTTGACGCCACTTTTTAAACTTCCAGTGCCTTTGCCCTCTTGACCTTCTTAATTTAACTGTACCAAAGAATCTCCACCTCGTTTATATTATTATGTTTATTTATTACCCCTCCACAACACACTGAAAGTATTCTTTGTATCCGATGTTTAATTTGTATTTAGTGCTTAACGTTTTTGTGTAACCTGACAGAATAAAAGATCGTTTTGTAAAAACTAAAAAAAACTCAATCTCTCTCTCAATCTCAATCTCTCTCTCAATCTCAATCTCTCTCTCTCAATCTCAATCTCTCTCTCAATCTCAATCTCTCTCTCAATCTCAATCTCTCTCTCAATCTCAATCTCTCTCTCAATCTCAATCTCTCTCTCAATCTCTCTCTCAATCTCTCTCTCAATCTCTCTCAATCTATCTCAATCTCTCTCAATCTCTCTCAATCTCTCTTAATCTCTCTCAATCTCTCTCTCAATCTCTCTCTCAATCTCTCTCTCTCAATCTCTCTCTCAATCTCCCTCAATCTCTCTCTCTCAATCTCTCTCAATCTCTCTCTCTCAATATCTCTCTCAATCTCTCTCTCAATCTCTCTCTCAATCTCTCAATCTCTCTCTCAATCTCTCTCTCTCTCAATCTCTCTCTCTCAATCTCTCAATCTCTCTCTCAATCTCTCTCTCTCAATCTCTCTCTCAATATCTCTCTCAATCTCTCTCTCTCAATCTCTCTCTCTCAATCTCTCTCTCTCAATCTCTCTCTCAATCTCTCACTCAATCTCTCTCTCTCAATCTCTCTCAATCTCTCACTCAATCTCTCTCAATCTCTCACTCTCTCTCAATCTCTCACTCTCTCTCTCTCACTCTCTCTCTCTCTCTCCCAATCTCTCTCTCTCCCAATCTCTCTCAATCTCTCTCTCTCAATCTCGCTCTCTCTCAATCTCTCTCTCAATCTCTCTCTCAATCTCTCTCTCTCAATCTCTCTCTCTCAATCTCTCTCTCTCAATCTCTCTCTCAATCTCTCTCTCTCTCAATCTCTCTCTCTCTCATTTTGAGCGAGTGAGTGTGTTTTTGTGTGCTCCTGCATTTTCCAGTTTTTATTGTGTTTTTTCGCGCTTTTTATGCGCGTTTTTTACCACCACCTTTTTAAAGGCAGTTGTATTACGTGTAACTACGTATCTCATAATTATTGTAAATAAACTACCCATTTGAAAAACAAAAAAACTCTCAATCTCTCTCTCTCAATATCTCTCTCTCTCTCTCTCAATCTCAATCTCTCTCTCTCAATCTCAATCTCAATCTCAATCTCTCTCTCTCAATCTCAATCTAAATCTCTCTCTCTCAATCCCAATCTAAATCTTTTTGTCCTTCGGACGGAACTTTTCTCCACACTTATTTCTTCTGCCCGTTAATTGAGGCAGTACACGACAATATTTTAACCCATCTTAGACGTTGGACAGGCCACAATCATAACCGCTACGAGATATGGACCCTTGTTCATTCTCAGGCCACTAATCACCCCCTATGTAACTTCGTATTTACAATGTTCTTCGCCGCCGTTTCGGAGGCGTTTAGAGATTTGAGCAACGTCTCTCTGACGTCTGTGTCCTTTGAAGCGCATACACTCGCGATCACGCGAAAAATCGTCAACCGTTGTGCCGCCCGTTTTCGCGCCGAAATATCTCGCGCTATGTCCCCTCAGCAAGTACAGTCGTTCCTCGCTCGTTGGGGTTTAGAGAACGAACCTCGCTGGTTTTTGTAATTAATTAATTTTTTAAGTGTTTTTTTTGTATATTACTGGTCTTTGCTCCCTCCAACTTTAGTGTGTTTTTTTTACGGTTTTAGTGCCTTATTCATTGTTTAACTTCCCATTTAGTGTAATGTTTTTTTTTAAATATGTCTTTCTTTTTTTTCGTACTAAACGTGCCATTTGAAAACAATTTCCACTTTAGTTTAATGTTTTTTCTGACTGTGTATTTAACTCCAATTTTAGTTTAATGTATTATTGAAACTGTATTTCTTTTTGCTGTAATAAACGTGCCTTTTAGAAAACAAACACTCTCTCAATCTCTCTCTCTCTCAATCTCTCTCTCTCAATCTCTCTCTCTCAATCTCTCTCTCTCAATCTCTCTCTCAATCTCTCTCTCTCAATCTCTCTCTCTCAATCTCTCTCTCTCAATCTCTCTCTCAATCTCTCTCTCAATCTCTCTCTCTCAATCTCTCTCTCTCAATCTCTCTCTCAATCTCTCTCTCAATCTCTCTCAATCTCTCTCTCAATCTCTCTCTCAATCTCTCTCTCAATCTCTCTCTCAATCTCTCTCTCAATCTCTCTCTCAATCTCTCTCTCAATCTCTCTCTCAATCTCTCTCTCTCAATCTCTCTCTCAATCTCTCTCTCAATCTCTCTCTCTCTCAATCTCTCTCTCTCAATCTCTCTCTCAATCTCTCTCTCTCAATCTCTCTCTCTCAATCTCTCTCCCAAGCTCTCTCTCAATCTCTCTCCCAAGCTCTCTCTCAATCTCTATCTCTCTCTCAATCTCTCTCTCAATCTCAATCTCTCTCTCTCTCAATCTCTCTCTCTCTCAATCTCTCTCTCAATCTCTCTCTCTCTCAATCTCTCTCTCAATCTCTCTCTCTCTCTCAATCTCTCTCTCTCAATCTCTCTCTCAATCTCTCTCTCTCAATCTCTCTCTCAATCTCTCTCTCTCAATCTCTCTCAATCTCTCTCAATCTCTCTCTCAATCTCTCTCTCAATCTCTCTCAATCTCTCTCTCAATCTCACTCTCTCACTCTCTCAATCTCAATCTCTCTCTCAATCTCTCTCGCAATCTCTCTCTCAATCTCTCTCTCACTCTCTCTCTCTCTCACTCTCTCACTCTCTCTCTCTCAACCTCTCTCAATCTCTCTCAATCTCTCTCAATCTCTCTCAATCTCTCTCACTCTCTCTCTCACTCTCTCTCAATCTCTCTCACTCTCTCTCAATCTCTCTCAATCTCACCACATCCCCCGGTTTCCTACGGTTACCCAGGCCCTTCTCGACACTTCCAGCGTAAATTCCGCCATCCCCTTTTATTCTGAAGCGTTGAACGCGTGGTTCCACATCCCCATGAAAATTGAGGCCGGTTTCTCCTCTAAAGAAGCGATTCTAGGCCTTCCGATTGCTAATTCCCCATTTTTAAAAACAGTCACGGGACTGGCTCTTACCCATGCTACCGTTGGCGGACTTCACTCCGTCGGCGTTACCTCAATTGGTCACCTCCTTGATGGTCGCGGTCGTTGGCTCCCCCAAGGGTCCCTCTTCCGTGGCCGCCCCGTTTCCCGTTTAATTGTCTCCCAGCACCGCATGACGGTTAATGCCCTGATTCATTCGTTCCCCGGTTGTTTTACAGAGCGTGGCCTTAATCCCGCTTTTTCCTTTAGCTTCGGTGGCGGTCTATGTATCGTCACCGAACAGGTAATCGCTGGCTTTTCACGCCGTTATCGACTGTCCGCGTCACCCCCCACTAAAACCATTTACGATTCCGTTATTCATAGCCGTTTCCCACCAACACCGCCTTTTGCTCCGCCGTCAACAGACTTGGTCCCATCTACTTGGTGGTGGTCAGTCTCAAAACTTTCCCCCTTGAACACTCGCGCTGAGCTTTGCGTCCGTTGGCGCGCCCTCCATGCCTCTTTACCGGCCCCTGCCCGTCTATTCCATATAGTCGAAAGCCTCACCTCGTCAGCCTGCCCGTTTTGCTCCGCGGTCGGGACCTTTGCCCACTGCTATTACGATTGCCCTTTTGTTGAGGCTGTTTTTGATCGCATCACCCAAAGTCTTGAACGATGGGTTGGCCATAAACACTCTCACGCTGAATCCTGGAGCCTAGTTAGCCCCCCAAACGCGCAACACAATCTATGCAATTTTACTTTTACCATATTTTTAGTCGTCCTCGCTGACCTTTACAAATCCGTTGCCTCCCTGTCTCTGATGGCCGATGGTTTCACAACCCACGTGTCTTCCACCGCTAAAGTAATCGTTAATCGCGTTGCTGCTCGTTTTCGGGTAGAGCGTTCGCGTGCCACGAACCCCGTCCGCCTCGACAGGTTTTTTCACCGTTGGGGGATTCGTAGGGAACCAGTATGGTTTCCTTAATTTGGCTTTGTTTCCTTTTTTGAGTTTCTGAACATTGATCTATTCTTGTGCTACTTTTTATGTATATAGTTATCCATATCTTTAATGCATTTCCTCATTTTTTTGTTACTAAGAATATCCTAACTTGTACTTAATTAATTTGTCATATCCTAACTCGTACCTAATTAATATTATTTTTATGTATATAGTTCCTCATTTCTTATTGTAATTAAGCATTCCCTAATATGTACCTGAATGGTACTATAATGTTCCTAATTTGTACCTGATTGTTCCTAAGACTACGTCATTTCCACCTGTTCAATTGTTAATAAGAATTTCAATTTGTACCTGATTGTTCCTAAGATTTATTACTAATTATTTTGTTAATAAGAATTTCAACTTGTACCTGATTAGTTATAACTAAGAACATTTGTACGTCATTAACTGTAACTTAAGATTTCATCATTTGTGCCCATTACTTGTTAATAAACGTTCCTTTTGAAAAACAAAAAAACTCTCAATCTCTCTCAATCTCTCTCAATCTCTCTCATCTCTCTCAATCTCCCTCGATCTCTCTCAATCTCCCTCAATCTCTCTCAATCTCCCTCAATCTCTCTCAATCTCCCTCAATCTCTCTCAATCTCCCTCAATCTCTCTCCCTCAATCTCTCTCCCTCAATCTCCCTCAATCTCTCTCCCTCAATCTCCCTCAATCTCTCTCCCTCAATCTCCCTCAATCTCTCTCCCTCAATCTCTCTCCCTCAATCTCCCTCAATCTCTCTCAATCTCTCTCAATCTCTCTCAATCTCTCTCATTCTCCCTCAATCTCCCTCAATCTCTCTCCCTCAATCTCTCTCCCTCAATCTCTCTCCCTCAATCTCCCTCAATCTCTCTCCCTCAATCTCTCTCCCTCAATCTCCCTCAATCTCTCTCCCAATCTCTCTCAATCTCTCTCAGCACGCACAAATCTACATTACATAGAGGACTAGCTTTCCCGTGCTGACAACCGAAGCTGCAACAAAGTGTACTGTATATCGAATACGCTCCCTTCGGAGATAGGGGGTTGCCTACCCTCTAGCGTGAAAACAAATTTCCTCACGCTCATCCTTTATCCATGTATTTCCCCTGAACTCGGTGACCAGGAATTTCAAGTAGAGCGTGGCATCTAGTGGGGTTTTACCGATTTAGATTTTAGTGAAGACAGGTGATTGGACAAAAATTTGACGTCAGCTAGAACAAACCAAAGCCAAAAGTAAAAATTATGTTTATTGGCGTTTGTCACTTTTTATAGCCAACCTGTGATATTTGAACAAATGTAGAGTAAAAAATAAAAGATATGAAAATATTTAGCCTTAATTTTGACATGAAATAATTTATCAGGACTCGACACTGGGCTTGAGACGTAGTTTTGAAGCTGACTTTAGGACTCGATACCAGTTAAAAGACTCGACTCGAGATTCTATAAGAGCTTTTTTAGGACTCGAGACTCGACTCGAAGCCCAAGAAACTGGACTCGCACAGGCCTAAGTTAAGCTATCCTGTATCCTAGATGGGTCTTGTGCTGCAGTTAAGTCTTTTGTTATCACAGTTAAGCTCTCCTGAATCGCAGATGGGTCTTGTGTTGCAGTTAGGTCTTGTTGTATCACAGATAGGGCTGGTTGCATCACACATAAAGAGTAAATTCTTGTTCAAAAATCTTCCAAAAAAGTGATTGCTTCCGGCGAAAGTTCATCAAGTAATTGATTGGGATTTTCTTGTTGCTGCGGTTTTGGCTGTGATATGCTGTGTTTTAAAGCAGGTTTCTTGCGTTTAATTTCTCGGTTCTTTTTCAAACGGCGTAAATTTATGGATGCAGCGCCTCAAATGCTTATAATTAGCCAAGAACAATTTAATAAAGAATTTTTGTTAAGGATACTCACCCTGACGTGGTTGACGAAATAGGATGTAACATTCAAAGACCCTTCCAAGTCTAGCCTCTTAGTACCTAACGCGCTCAAGGCCATTTTCTGATATGTAGAAGATTTCTTCGAAACATTATTGAAAAATCTGGCAGTGTGGTCGAAAGGTAAACTCAATGGCAAGCCAATCTGCTTTTATTGATCAACGATACTCGTTTCCAACAAAGATATCTAAACGCGTTAAATTTAAGTGAATACCTTCAGGTACACACGCACAAAGGGACGCGAAAAATATCAACCCGTTCTTTGAGAGCATTGAATAGATACTGTTTTTGACACTTTAAATTACATTCCTTACTGGGGTCGATCATTTGGTCGGATAAATACCGCTACACGCAATCTATTTTGGCTTCCAACAACTACACGAATAACCTGTTAATTTTGCGGTATTAGGTTTGGGCCCGGTCCGGCGGGTGGAAGCGGGATAAATTGTTTATTGCTGGTCTAATGACTACAACCGAAAGGGCGGGTTGAATTGCGAGAATTGAATACTGGACACTGGTAGGTGCTGCGCCAAAATCAACTGGAATTGCGGGGATTGCAGGCTGGACATTGGCAAGTGCTATACTTTTCTCTCTTTTTGCTGCTCATTACCGGTGCCATTCCCTTGATTTTCTGTTCGTTATAACTATTATCATGAGTTTATTTATTTCAAACCAAATTTTCTTGTGCTACTTAGAACCTTTTAAATCGCAAAACAATACACGTACTCTCCCAAAAGTAGTTAATGTAATGATAAAATGTTTTCGGGGAATGGAATTGTGGTCGAAAAGCTGAGATAAGTAAATTTTTGAAATTGATTACCAGTAAAATAATTTATTTCAACGGAAAACGGTAATGGAACGTTGTTTTTTCTTAAGCATGCATTTAAGTTTCAATTAAAAAGAAAAATTAATATCTGATCCTTCAGACAAGTGATAACCTCAGTCTTGTCGTTACTTTTTAGGTCTTGATTCTAATCAAGACATTTTTGATTAATTTGACTCTGAGTTCCACCCTCCATACACGTTGTAGTACTTCTTTAAATTAGAATATTTCTGTGTAACACTTATGATAAGCGGTATAAGAGTAGAATCGCGCTGTCAAAACTCGCATGCAAAGGGTATGACGATATTATATGCCGCATTTGTGATAGGCAATTTAAGAGAAAATATGCGTTGGAAAGACACGTCCGCGAACAGCATGGAAATACCAAATTTTTGTATGTTACGTGCGGGAGAATTTTCGCGCGTAAAGATCGTCTTAACCGTCACTCCCAGACACAAAGTCGGAATCCGCTACCATCACATCAAAGGTCTAACGTCTCTACCCAACCTGCTGATTCGTCGTCAGAGGATTATCCGATAGTGGCATCTCCGGAAGAGCCCACCGATGATAATTTATTCTCTAACAAGGCCGAGGAGATGTTAGCTCTGGGAGAAGCCGTTCTTAGCGCTAGATATACCCCGCCGGAATGTTCAAACCGACTTCGAACTCTTTATTACCCCTCTAATCCTCAGTTTAATTAAGTATTTGAGCGATCAATTGTTTAAAAAAATGGGGATGAAGTGGAATCTATTGATTCGAGTGCGTTATAGACGACGGTACAGACGTTGAACACATCCTTTTCATCCGAAGCACAACGCGGACGACTCTATTAGCGGATCGGTTTCGAGATCAGATAAGCGAATGTATTCAAGAAATTACAACTCTGATGGAGCAGTTTCAGGAGTTATGGAGTAATTGGGTGATAGATAGGATTTTATATCTCCGAGTAGACGTAATCAAGTATTTACCCCTAGTCGCGGGTTCCTTTATAAACACCCCGAAAGCAATAACTGTCACGCGTAGTGTGCTCAACATCAAATCAAATGACACGATGTGTTTTAAGTGGGCATTCTTGGCTAACTTACACCCCGCTGTTCAAACCCCAATCAAGTATCCAACTATAAGCCATATGAAAATGAACTAAATTGCTCGGACATGTTTCCCCTATACCCTCGACAACATTACAATGAAGAAATTTGAAGTGTAAAGTAATCTATCGATTAACATATTCGTGTGGGAGGGCGGTGTGTTTCCGCGCTACGTGAGTGAAGAGGTGGTGAGTGAGGAGAGAAAAATTGACCTTCTTCTTTTAACCGATGGCTAGAAGAAACATTGTCTCATTCGAAGTCTTAGTCGGCTTTTTTCACATTTCACAAAACACGACGGTAAAATCTATATCTGTCGACGATGTCTACATAGACTCTCGGGATTAAACGCGAAACGAAATCATACCGAACACGTTAAAAATTGCTCGATTCATAAACCCCAGCGAAATAAAATGCAATATAAAAAACCCATCCTATCTTTCGAAAAGTTTGAATGGATGCAAAAGATAAATATTTTCCAATTTAAAAATATTTCCCTTATCTGAGCTGATATCATTTATAGTGTCCATTCATAATTTACGCTGATTTTGAGAGTATATTAAATCGTTATCAAACTTGTGCAAATAACGAAACTCTTTCCTCAACCACCAAACTCTCGGAACACATCGCCTGTGGATTCAGCAACGTCGTGATTGAAAGAATGGTACGTCAAACAATTCTTATCTTTAATCAATTAATTTCTAACTATAATCTCTAGGAGAGCCCAGGGCACCCGAAACGAATAGGGGGACTGATGCCGTCGAAATTTTCCTTGAAAGTTTGCTGATGGAGGCTGAAACTATCGGCGAAGCTCTACAAGAAAACATCCCTATGGATCTAACACCCGCTGAATTGGCGGCTAGTAAGAGCGCAACTCACTGCTACCTCTGCTCTCAAATTGTGACTATAAAAGACTACGGCTTGAATGATCATTTCCATCTAACAGATGAGTTTAAAATTATTATCAAGTTTTCTCTTACTCAGTATTTATATTTCCCTTTATTTTAAGCCGTTATCGCGGTCGTGCGCATAACTCCTGTAATCCTAAAATGCGGTTAGGGAAGCACATTCCCGTGGTTCTCCACAATTTATCAAAGTAATTAGTCATCATCCCACCTGGACGCTAGATACTTAAACAATTATTAATTATCCTTTCTATTTGAAGGTACGATTCTCATCTGATCCTCCAAAAAGTTGGTCTTTTCAAGGAGGGTCATCCCGAATAATACCGAAACTTACATCACTATCGGGCTAGGGAAATAACAGTTTATTGATTCAATGAGATTTATGAGTGCGTCGCTAGACACCCTAGTTCGAAATTTAGCCGCATGCGGAATTGACAAATTTAAAATCCTGAGCGCATCGTATAACCGCGAACAAGTATGGTTGGCCCTCAAGAAGTTGTCTTTCCCTTACGATTATATGGATTCGATGGACCGTTTCGAGGAGACCGAACTACCGCCAAAGGAGGCATTTTACAATGCCCTAACTGATGAGCATATCACCGATGAAAACTACCAACACGTCGCGATGTCTGGGAGAAATTTGGAATTAAAAATCTAGTTACTTTTAACTTTGTAAGAGAGGATTCCATTTCTTATATTATAAGTTCACTGAAATTTACAGGTGATCTACACGATACGTACGTGCAAATTGACACACTACAATTGGCGTGTGTGTTTGAGGAATTCAGGGCAATGTGCCTGGACGTCTATCGATTAGACCCCGCCCATTCTTATACCGGACCTGGCTTAGCTTGGCAGGCGGCTCTCTTGATGACAAAAGTAAAACTGGATTAACTTCTAGATCCCGATATGCATCTGTTCATCGGTTATCAGATAAACATAAATAATATAATTATGATATTTACCGATATCAATATTAAGAAATTGGGATACGCGGCGGTGTAAGGCTGACTTCCAATCGTTTTGCCGAGGCTAATAACAAGTATTTGCCCGACTACGATCCATCCAAGTCCAGTAATTACATCATCTATCTAGACCTGAATAATTTATGCGGTATTTTCTAACTTATATTAAACCCTCCAAATTCTTAATAAGCTTGCAATATATTGTTTTTATGTCCTTAAAACTAGGTACCGTTATGAAGGACTATCTGCCTATGAATAACTTTCAATGGATTAACGATAACGATCTTTGACTTACACCAAAAATACTATTCTAAACACGCCAGACGATTCTCCGAACGGGTACATTCTCGAGGTTGATTTAGTGTACCCGAGGGAATTACACCGTTCCCATAATTGCCTCCCACTCGGGCCGGAGACGAGGAGAATAACCACCGACATGTTTTCCAAGTACTACAAAAACCTTATGAGGAAGAATGGACTTCCTATAAAAGATATACTTTGCCTAAACTAGTTCCGAGTCTAGAAACCAAACTCAACTACGTTTTCCATTATAGGAACCTGAAATATTTCATTTCCAAGGGGTTGAAATTAGTCACAGTACATAAGGTTTTACGCTTTGGGCAAGGTCCCTGCTTAGTCCGTATACAGACCTAAATACAGAGAAGAGAAAGTTGGCTACCAATACATTTCAGAAAGATTTTTTCAAACTCATGCTATCTACTAATCATATATTTAATTATCTTAGAATTATTTAAAATCTCTCCAGCGTATTTGGGAAAACAATGGAAAACCTTCGAAATCGGATAGATTTCCACCTCGTGCAAACCGAGGATAAGGCGGTTAAGAAAGCTTCCTCCCCAGCTTTCGAAAAATTCCTAATGTACCATAATGACTTGGTTGGAATCCAGATGATGAAGAAGACATTGACGTTAAATCGACCTATATACACCGGCTTCTCTATATTGGATCTCTCTAAGCTACTTCTCTGTAGATTTCACTATGATTTTATCAAAGTGAAATACGGAGTTAAGGCCATACTACAATTCACTGATACCGGTTTGTTTATCTATCACCTTATCCATGTTTTTATTTCCCCATATGCTAACTTAGACTTTCATTCACAGTTAGTCTCATGTACAATATCAAAACCGAGGATCTGTACGCTGACTTTAAGGAGCACGGGGATCAGTTTGATTTCTCTGGATACCCTAAATCACACCCCCTTTTCAGTGATGCCAATAAAAAGTGTTGGGCAAGATGAAAGACGAAATGGACGGAGTTCCAATAAAGGGTACTATTAGGCTCATTGTTGATGTTAACCTTTCACGCTCTAGAGTTTGTAGGGCTCAGACCAAAGCTCTATTCCATTCTTTCTGGATCTGGAGAGAAGAAGACGGCGAAGGGGGTCTGTCGTCGTGTTGTGAAGCGGGACATCCATCATTCGGATTATCGCAAATGTTTATTCGGTGCAAAGGAGACAACATGCGTCATGAAAAGGATTGTTAGCGTTCATCATGATCTGTACACCGTCAGACAAACCAAGAAGGGCTTATCGGCTTGCGACAACAAGAAATACATCCTTCCAGGCGGATTTAAAACACTCGCTTACGGACACCATTTCATCGACACATTTAATAGAAAATGTAGAGCTCTAGAGTCGGAAGATGAAAACGAAATTTGAAAAATAAACTTTTTTTTTGAAAAACATTTCCTTAAATATAATACACTTTTAGATATGATTCATACTCCTTTTCAGTCATTTTCTATGATTATTGAAGAGCTTCGCGATCTTTAGATCATTTTGGCGTTGGCTCCGGGAAAACCTACCCAAAAAGCTTTTTGTACTTTTCCTCCCACTTCTATGTACAATATACAAGCCGCTGTATTGTCCACAAACTTTACTGTCGAGACTTAGTAGTTGTCTCCTCCCACACGACCATTTCTTATAATGTTCCAATAAAAACAATCTTATACTAGGTATAAAATATGGCGACAAGCCAAAGCTAGCGAAATAGTAACCGACACGTAGGGCGTCTATATAGATGGAAACCCAGTGTGACCCCCTTCTGGTCAAAGTTTATGATTAGAGACATTGGATATTTGGAAACATAATGAAGTAGCCTATCCGAAGCAAAAACTCCTAAAAAACTCGGGGTTTTTGATAGAGCGTAATTTAAATCTACTGTATTTGTTGCTGACATTAATAATCGACAATCACGTTTATATTTTTATCAATTTGAATCAAGTTTTGAAACTCGGCGTAAACGATACAAACAACGGCTTCGGGTAAGGCGGTTTCAAAACCCAGATCTAATCGTAATTGACCTTGTTTAACAATATTCCATGAGTTGGAATCACTAGCTGAAATATCAGGGCTTAAATCGAAGGGATATAAGGTGTACCTATTAGCGTACTCGAAGGGGGATATATCGTTACCGCCGTCCTTATAATGAATATTACACCCTGAAAACAACGTGTGGTACTCTCTCATAAACAAGTTTTTAGTAAAATTCGGAGCTAAGGCTTTAGAAGGTATCTGGTCGTTATCGACATACAAAGCTATATTATTTAAATTGTAATTTTTAAAGTTAAAGGGGTTATGGGTGTAGCTGCCCTCGAAAGCCTTGTTGGAAACTAAACCGATTATGACGCGAGAAGGGAGGGCGCCTAGATATATATTGTGGAAACTCTGACTCTGCGTGTACGCTGACAAAGTTTTAGTTTTAATCTCTGTTCGTGTAAAGTTATACTGAGCAGCGCCTCTAGCGAGAGCAGCTTCATGCGCCAATAATATTTTAGGTGCCAGTTTAACCTTGCGTACATTTATCCCATCTTCTTTATGCATTATTTTACAACCAGCGAGGGTCGCGGTCTCTTTAACCATCAGCACAAATTCGTCTTTGTTTCTCAAGAAGTTCATTTTAACATCAACGGCATTCACCAGATATTCTGGTATATTAAATATGCGCAAAAAACGGGGCAGTAAATTTCGATATCCACAGATTTATCGACGGCTTTCTTTCTAACGAGAAAACCACTACCGGTTAGATCATCAATCTTTTCAGAGTCGTCTTTAACCCATCCAGCACAGGACAGATGAGTGCTTTTAGCGGCAGGGCCATAGTTTAGAAGTGATTCGATGTAGGCACGATATGAGTAATTGTTTGCCGCTGGTGTTACGAGGGTGGAGCCAAAATAGATTTCACAAGTTCGCCATAAAGAGTGAGCTGCGTTATTTACGAGAGCTACCACAGCGTCGTCCGGTAGAATCCCACCATCATCTTTGGTCACACTTAGTCTGGTGTAATGCATCGTTTGCGCTAAATCCGTGTAATGATCCCCGTTCCCGGGGATGTGGTATTCGACGGTAGAGCTGTCATTGAGTGCCGATAGGGGTTTATACCAGGTCCATTGTCCGTGTTCTATACTTGTCTGGGTAGGTGTTGGAGGAAAAATATCGAGTTCACTCTTCAGGGCTTGAACGGAGAGCATTTTATCGTGAGAAAATGTCGCGTGGTTTCTTCTTTCCTCCCTTAGGAGTAACTGATAGTCTTCTCAGCTTGAGTCTCTTTATAACGCTCGACCCTTTCTGAGGGTTGACGATATTGTCCATTGTCTCGTTAAATCGACGCTTGCCAGCCGATTTTATATTCTGTCCTTCGGCTACATCGCCTAATATTTTATACCCCGTCGTAGCGGCTTTAACGCCTAGATATTTAGCACCCTTAACTAATAACGGTCTAGCCCATCTAAACAAGCCCTTGAGCAAGCCCCTACCCCGTGGCCTTTTTGGTGTGGTCTACCAGAAAAAACACTTGAAACCCCTTCACCCACCTGGTCAAGGTAATACGACCGGTACTCGCAACGATGACCTAAGACGTCTGGTTTGGGCATGGTCTAAAATGTAGTTTACAGGTTGTCTGTCCGAACTCGAATGCCGTCGGTTGACCTAAACTCGTTCTTATATCTATTTCTAACGTCTCGAAATAACGTTTAGCAACTTTAACATAGTGAGGTGAATCGAACGTTTTAGTGACTATAGAGCCATGGGGTTTATCTTCAACACCGACAATACGAAGTAATGGCGCTATCGTATCGCCTACTAGTTCATTGCTTACTATATCGGAATAGACAAATAGCTGATCCGGTATAAAGTAATTTAATCTGGCGGGCACGTCGCTTCTTAAATTTATCTCGGATTGATCGGTAGGGCAACTAAGGGGCATAAGATCCTCGTTATAACCGAGGAGTTTAGATAGGACCGGGGAAAAGGCCATCGACGCGTTTCGTCTTACAAATACAACCACGTGATTGGTGAGGGGGTCGCTGATAAAAGAAAACCAAGATGCGTATTCCCACGACTCGAGGCTGCGGTACAACTGTTTCAATAGCGCGGGTAAACTGATATAATAACCGCTGGGTATGGTGAATATATCCCCTATGCGGGTGGGTTTTTCTACGGTATCTACATAATTCACTACGCCACGATTTTTAAAAACAGGTCTGGAACTAGGCTCGGTAGCTTGAGGATGAACCGTCGGTTGTTTAGGAGATATTTCAGTAACCGCTAACTGCATGTAACCTTCGCCTTCTTTAACATTATAAAAGGATACTGGATATTGTATACATTTTGATAGTTTGGTAGAGTAGCAGGCTGTGGTATTTTCATACATTTGCATACTAGCGTTGCTACGAAGCGTTAGATAGAAGGGAGACTGCATCTTGAGCGTAAATCCAACTTGACATAGACTCAGGATGACCCAACCACTTTACAAAAATCTCCTTTTGTTTGTTTCGAGTACGTCGACGTAAAACCTTCTCGATCCTGTACGTTATGGGTTTATCTATCGACTGGAGCTCCCTAGCATAAAACACGCCTTTTATAGGATTTTCATCTAAATCTTCCAATCTGAATACAGGAGGGTATCAGTCTATTTTCCCTATAATCTTAAAAACTTCCATTGTAAAGTTATGTTCATACCCTTTCTCGAAAACCATCTTGTTACGAGAAACTCTAACGTGGGTTCCGACTTTCAAATCTATCGTGTGTTCTGTTTAAAGTATTTTCCGTAGATAGTGTCGAAAACTTGATGTGCGTTAGTTCCCGTAACCTCTGAGGGAGCAATTTTTATGGTTGAGTGGATGGAATTATTCTATGCCTGAACCAAAACCGACAATACATCCACATACCTCTTGGTATTGTTGTGCGTAAAGTACCTATACATACGTCCCTTTAAAGTTTGATTAAAGCGTTCTACTAGACAAGCCTTTATATCGTCGTTCTCGATAGTGAAAAATGGCACCCCTTTCTCCTTTAAATAGGCCTGAAAAAGCTTATTCTTAAACGTTGTCCCTTTATCCGTCTGTAACTTTGATGCTAGTGTATCCTTAAATATTGACTCGAATGCGGATACCATCTCTACCCCAGTTTTTGTTTTCATGGGTATTGCCCACGCCTTTCTACTGAAACAATCAATCACTGTTAAAATATAATTATAACCATCGTTATATTTAGCTAAGGCTCGCATATCATTTAAATCCGATAGTTTCAGCCTCCATCAGCAAACTTTCAAGGAAAATTTCGACGGCATCAGTCCCCCTATACGTTTCGGGTGCCCTGGGCTCTCCTAGAGATTATAGTTAGAAAATAATTGATTAAAGATAAGAATTGTTTGACGTACCATTCTTTCAATCACGACGTTGCTGAATCCACAGGCGATGTGTTCCGAGAGTTTGGTGGTTGAGGTAAGAGTTTCGTTATTTGCACAAGTTTGATAACGATTTAATATACTCTCAAAATCAGCGTAAATTATGAATGGACACTATAAATGATATCAGCTCAGATAAGGGAAATATTTTTAAATTGGAAAATATTTATCTTTTGCATCCATTCAAACTTTTCGAAAGATAGGATGGGTTTTTTATATTGCATTTTATTTCGCTGGGGTCTATGAATCGAGAAATTTTTAACGTGTTCGGTATGATTTCGTTTCGCGTTTAATCCCGAGAGTCTATGTAGACATCGTCGACAGATATAGATTTTACCGTCGTGTTTTGTGAAATGTGAAAAAAGCCGACTAAGACTTCGAATGAGACAATGTTTCTTCTAGCCATCGGTTAAAAGAAGAAGGTCAATTTTTCTCTCCTCACTCACCACCTCTTCACTCACGTAGCGCGGAAACACACCGCCCTCCCACACGAATATGTTAATCGATAGATTACTTTTTACTTCAAATTTCTTCATTGTAATGTTGTCGAGGGTATAGGGGAAACATGTCCGAGCAATTTAGTTCATTTTCATATGGCTTATAGTTGGATACTTGATTGGGGTTTGAACAGCGGGGTGTAAGTTAGCCAAGAATGCCCACTTAAAACACATCGTGTCATTTGATTTGATGTTGAGCACACTACGCGTGACAGTTATTGCTTTCGGGGTGTTTATAAAGGAACCCGCGACTAGGGGTAAATACTTGATTACGTCTACTCGGAGATATAAAATCCTATCTATCACCCAATTACTCCATAACTCCTGAAACTGCTCCATCAGAGTTGTAATTTCTTGAATACATTCGCTTATCTGATCTCGAAACCGATCCGCTAATAGAGTCGTCCGCGTTGTGCTTCGGATGAAAAGGATGTGTTCAACGTCTGTACCGTCGTCTATAACGCACTCGAATCAATAGATTCCACTTCATCCCCATTCTTTTAAACAATTGATCGCTCAAATACTTAATTAAACTGAGGATTAGAGGGGTAATAAAGAGTTCGAAGTCGGTTTGAACATTCCGGCGGGGTATATCTAGCGCTAAGAACGGCTTCTCCCAGAGCTAACATCTCCTCGGCCTTGTTAGAGAATAAATTATCATCGGTGGGCTCTTCCGGAGATGCCACTATCGGATAATCCTCTGACGACGAATCAGCAGGTTGGGTAGAGACGTTAGACCTTTGATGTGATGGTAGCGGATTCCGACTTTGTGTCTGGGAGTGACGGTTAAGACGAGCTTTACGCGGGAAAATTCTCCCGCACGTAACATACAAAAATTTGGTATTTCCATGCTGTTCGCGGACGTGTCTTTCCAACGCATATTTTCTCTTAAATTGCATATCACAAATGCGGCATATAATATCGTCATACCCTTTGCATGCGAGTTTTGACAGCGCGATTCTACTCTTATACCGCTTATCATAAGTGTTACACAGAAACATTCTAATTTAAAGAAGTACTACAACGTGTATGGAGGGTGGAACTCAGAGTCAAATTAATCAAAAATGTCTTGATTAGAATCAAGACCTAAAAAGTAACGACAAGACTGAGGTTATCACTTGTCTGAAGGATCAGATATTAATTTTTCTTTTTAATTGAAACTTAAATTAATGCTTAAGAAAAAAACAACGTTCCATTACCGTTTTCCGTTGAAATAAATTATTTTACTGGTAATCAATTTCAAAAATTTACTTATCTCAGCTTTTCGACCACAATTCCATTCCCCGAAAACATTTTATCATTACATTAACTACTTTTGGGAGAGTACGTGTATTGTTTTGCGATTTAAAAGGTTCTAAGTAGCACAAGAAAATTTGGTTTGAAATAAATAAACTCATGATAATAGTTATAACGAACAGAAAATCAAGGGAATGGCACCGGTAATGAGCAGCAAAAAGAGAGAAAAGTATAGCACTTGCCAATGTCCAGCCTGCAATCCCCACAATTCCAGTTGATTTTGGCGCAGCACCTACCAGTGTCCAGTATTCAATTCTCGCAATTCAACCCGCCCTTTCGGTTGTAGTCATTAGACCAGCAATAAACAATTTATCCCGCTTCCACCCGCCGGACCGGGCCCAAACCTAATACCGCAAAATTAACAGGTTATTCGTGTAGTTGTTGGAAGCCAAAATAGATTGCGTGTAGCGGTATTTATCCGACCAAATGATCGACCCCAGTAAGGAATGTAATTTAAAGTGTCAAAAACAGTATCTATTCAATGCTCTCAAAGAACGGGTTGATATTTTTCGCGTCCCTTTGTGCGTGTGTACCTGAAGGTATTCACTTAAATTTAACGCGTTTAGATATCTTTGTTGGAAACGAGTATCGTTGATCAATAAAAGCAGATTGGCTTGCCATTGAGTTTACCTTTCGACCACACTGCCAGATTTTTCAATAATGTTTCGAAGAAATCTTCTACATATCAGAAAATGGCCTTGAGCGCGTTAGGTACTAAGAGGCTAGACTTGGAAGGGTCTTTGAATGTTACATCCTATTTCGTCAACCACGTCAGGGTGAGTATCCTTAACAAAAATTCTTTATTAAATTGTTCTTGGCTAATTATAAGCATTAGAGGCGCTGCATCCATAAATTTACGCCGTTTGAAAAAGAACCGAGAAATTAAACGCAAGAAACCTGCTTTAAAACACAGCATATCACAGCCAAAACCGCAGCAACAAGAAAATCCCAATCAATTACTTGATGAACTTTCGCCGGAAGCAATCACTTTTTTGGAAGATTTTTGAACAAGAATTTACTCTTTATGTGTGATGCGACCAGCCCTATCTGTGATACAACAAGACCTAACTGCAACACAAGACCCATCTGCGATTCAGGAGAGCTTAACTGTGATACCAAAAGACTTAACTGCAGCACAAGACCCATCTAGGATACAGGAGAGCTTAACTTAGGCCTGTGCGAGTCCAGTTTCTTGGGCTTCGAGTCGAGTCTCGAGTCCTAAAAAAGCTCTTATAGAATCTCGAGTCGAGTCTTTTAACTGGTATCGAGTCCTAAAGTCAGCTTCAAAACTACGTCTCAAGCCCAGTGTCGAGTCCTGATAAATTATTTCATGTCAAAATTAAGGCTAAATATTTTCATATCTTTTATTTTTTACTCTACATTTGTTCAAATATCACAGGTTGGATATAAAAAGTGACAAACGCCAATAAACATAATTTTAACTTTTGGCTTTGGTTTGTTCTAGCTGACGTCAAATTTTTGTCCAATCACCTGTCTTCACTAAAATCTAAATCGGTAAAACCCCACTAGATGCCACGCTCTACTTGAAATTCCTGGTCACCGAGTTCAGGGGAAATACATGGATAAAGGATGAGCGTGAGGAAATTTGTTTTCACGCTAGAGGGTAGGCAACCCCCTATCTCCGAAGGCAGCTTATTCGATATACAGTATACATTGTTGCAGCTTCGGTTGTCAGCACGGGAAAGCTAGTCCTCTATGTAATGTAGATTTGTGCGTGCTGACAAGACACGAAAGAAGAATAAATTCTTTATCCATGGTAAATATTTATGGACTTGATATGGTGTTAAGCCTCGGTTCGAGTCCTCCTCGAGTCCAGTAGTGAGGATTTTTGAGGACTCGAAATTATTCTCAAGTCCTAAAATTTTCATTTTCAAGTCTCGAGTCGAGTACTCGACTCGAGACTCGATCGAGTACTCGCCTTTGATCGAGTACTCGCACAGGCCTAGCTTAACTATGATACCAGAAGACTTAACTGCAATACCCGTCTGCGATATTGCAAAACAAAACTGTGATACAGGACAACTTAACTGTGATACACGAAAACCACACTGCAACACCACAGAACCAAACTAAAGATGCATCAACTCAGGCTTCTCCTCTTGTAAAAAAGGTATCTTACCAAGTATCGACCCGCAAATTACAAAGACTGAATCATAAATACAAGAAACAAGTTTTTGCTTATAAATCAAAAGTAAACCAACTCAGACAAGAATCCCGGAATCACCAAAAAGCACCTATACAGAAAGAACTTATTCAGTTGAAAAAATTAATGGATTCTTCTTTGAGCAAAGATCTAGCAGCTCTTTTGATACTGGAACAAATAATGACTTTTTGCAAAAAGTCCGTCCCTTATGAAATTTGTGGTTTAGTCTAAGAGAAGTCCCCTGCTGCCTACAATTTTATTCGAGAGCTTACAATTTTACACTTGCCACACAGAGTAACATTGAAAAGATTCATAGGTCACGCTAATGGTGAAGATGGTGTTACACCTCTCATCAAAGAGCGATTAAAAGCAGCAGAATTTACAAAATTGAAAGATGATAACGAAATATTGGGATCATTGCTGTTTGATGAAATGGCACTAAAGGCAAAACTTAAATATGAAAAAAATATAGACATGTTCTTTGATGCGACAACACTAAGCCAAAATGAAGGGATTGGAACAATTATAGCGACACACTTGTTGTGCTTTGTATTCCAAGGATTGTCTACCTCTTTCAGCCTTGGGGTGCTTTTTCACATCAAAACTGTGTGCAGTCCAGTTTCATTAATTAATATTGGACGTAATAGCTGTTGTTGAAGAATCTGGCTTCTTGGTCGTTCGGCTCCTGGCGGATAATGCCAAAATCAACACGGCTGCTTTTAGACTTCATTTTGGTGGTAATGATCTCAAACATGAAGTTACTCATCCGCTTGATAATGCGAGAATCCTTTTTATTGCATTTTATCAATAGCATTTACTCAAAAACCTTAACAATCAGTTTTTGGCAAGAGTATTTGTCTAAATAGATCTTCTAATTAGCTCAAAGTATGTGAAGCGATTCTATAACTCTCAAATAGGTCAAACAGTAAATCCTATTAGGTTTATAAGCAGAAAACACGTGTCCCTACAACTTTTGAAAAAATGAATGTGCTTCGCGCAATTCAAATCTTTTCATACCCAATAACGACAGCTTTAAAAAGTCTGGTTCGACTCAGTATGTGTGATGAGGCAGAAAAAGAGCACATTGAAGTTAAGATCTATTTCATGGATATGGTGCGAAAGTGGTTTGAAATCCACGATATTCAAAGCAAAACATACGGAATCCATTTCAGAGTACCCAATAAATTGTCATTCATTAACATTTATTTTGAGAGGTTAAATTGGCTTGAGGAGTAATTTATTCCCTTTATTCAAAAGATCCAATTTAATGCATAAAACAAATCAGAAAGTATCACTGCTGAAACGTATGACGCCCTTACAATCACGACTAAGTCAACCATTGCTGTTGTTCGTTACTTCCTTAAGAGAGGCTCTCACTATATTTTTACACGAAAGTGATGCAGTAGAGGAAACGTATGCCCGTTTAGGACGTTCAACTGGGAATAATGACCAAATGGATGTTCGAGCGTGTGTTTTCAGTTTGCAACACCATTGGGATTTTGAAAGCCTAACCCAATTTAAACTGCAGTCGTGGGTCTACATCTGAAGGCATTGTGATAAATGAAGGATTTGAACAAGGAACCATATGTACAATAATCCACCTACAACTAAAAATCAACCTCAGAAATCATTTAAAGATGCTGTTACAAAAAAAATGGAGAAGTTAACTGTTACAAACAACAAACAAGTCACAATTAGGAATCTATCTAACGTCATAATTGGCGGATATATTATCAAAATTGCTGAGGAAAAAATAGACTGCCTTGATTGCATTGAAAAACCTTTTCAACCGACTTCCAGCTCGCCACTTTTCTCTCTGATCAGGAAGCAAGATAGAGGAGGCTTGAAGTATACCCTTCCAGATTATTAATAACATCTCTAGCTCTCGAAACTGGTTTTGTTCAGTGGTATTTTGATTTATTCCCTCGAAACAATGTGCTGGGGAATTTTACGGACATAATTTTACCACACTTTAGAAAACCCTACGAATGCCTTTGCAACATCTCTGAATTACCAAATATTCTTTTACAAAAGTATTTAAGAGCTCTTTTCACGAACTACGCAACCGATGCTACTGATAGAGTCGCAAGCTTCAAAAAAATGAATAAAAAACCTCTGTCACGTAAAGTGTTAAAGGTTTAGAAATAATTTTGTAGCTAGCAAAAATGTGTATAAAGATTGTTGTTCCTATTTTCAAATAGAAAAGCCAAAAAATGTGTATATATGAATTTCTTCCAAGTTAAAGTTCCTAAATAATGTGTATATAAATTTGATCCGAGAAAAAAGTCAAGAAATATTTATATATAAATTTCATACGAGAAAAAAGTTAAGAAATGTTTATATATAAATTCTTCCGAGAAAAAAGTCAAAAAATAAGTATATATAAATTTCTTCCCGGTTAGATTTCCTAAAAAGACCTAAAGCCCAAAAATGTGTACATAAAAATTGCTTTCTTTTTTTCTTTTTAAGCTTTTTGCCCATGACAAAAGCTTTATACGGAGACCCCTGGAAGCAGGCTAGCTGGCTAGCTGGCAGGACGGCTGGCTGTTTCGCGTTCGCGTACATTTTCATAAATTAAAATTTCGCGGCAGAGCTCGCCGGAATTTGAATCTCCACCGCACTAGCGACATCTATACTAAACTCGATCATATTTTCGACTAAAAAATGCGGTCTCTCGGAGGTAGCGGGATGCGGATACTTTAAGTCTGCGCCACTACGGATTGTTGTTAAGCTATCGATCCTTTTCCTACACTTCTCCACGCCTTTGCTTCGAACTGACGTTGCCGGTGTGAATATCCCTAATTTCGGGTTTCGTTAAAGACAATATAACACTGCAAAAAGCGTTAATATGCCTTGGGGCATATGTTGTTTTTTGTTAGGGTTGTATTTAAAGTACCGATTAAAAAATTATTTATATGCGATAAATAATTACCGATAATCGAAAATTAGTAGGTACCGATTAGAAATTAACTACTTTTGATAGAAAAATATTTATTTTCCCGATTACACTATTAAAACATGAACAAGTGTTTTTAGTCAATAATTAAAGCTTTTGTAGATTTGGCCGGGCGACCTCGTTTTCTTTTAGAACCAATTGGTAAATTTTTGGATTCTGGGGGTAATGCAAAGAGTTTCAAAATTACAGCCAAACCCAGAATGTGGTGACAAATGTATTTCTTCATGGCCGGTGGGCATGTACAAGTTGATTGGTTCCATAAAACTGATTTAAGGGAAATGTCAACGGATATTGTCACCTGCCACATTCTTGATTGAAACTGTTTGTAGGAGTCGAATGTTTTGTAGCTTTGGTTTTTGGACATATTGATGAAACCATTAATCTCTGTATCTTTTAACTTAGATTTTTCTTTACCAGAAGGAAGAATAAACCAGTACGAGGAGGTGTCATTAATTTTTCTACATTTCATTGACAAGGCTTGTGGTGATTGAGTGAATTCAAATGACTTTGTCATTAGTGACAAATCAAATTCAGGTTCTTGAGCAAACGATTTTGATTTCGGACGCGTAATGTCTCTTTCTTTGGACCACGAATTAAGTATTTCAAAAGTTTTTTCGAAAAACTTGGGTAATGATAAACGTTCTCTAAGAGTTGCTTCATTTTTTATCACATTGTTGGTCGATTCAAGACCATTATTTGTAGAAGGGTAACCTTGAGCTACTCCCTCATACCACCCAGTGTAAGTCTCTAAATATCCCCGTTTAAAATATTCAAGAAATGGTTGAGCTACTAATATTGGTTCCCATTTTTTAAGAAATCTAATTTTAGCAGTTGAAAACTCGTTACATGTTTTAGCAAGTTGCAGAGACAAGATATCTGACCTAATCTGGGACTTCCATTCTCCTTTTAAAGACCTCAATCGTTTGTCAACATTTCTAATCACATGCGCCCAACAATGAACCCGGGTGACAACACAGAATCTTTTGGTAACCGTATTCTACACCGAGCTGGACATCTGTCAATGACGTTGCAAAGGTATAGCAGCTTAGTATCATTGGCTGATTTTCCTTTCGTGTTGTAGTTGAAGGACTTGAATGATTTAACATACAAATGAGCCTCACTTTTAGTTTTAAATGAGCCAATAGTTTCCCAGTTGAGAGTAGTTCTAAGCCGCTTTGCACTTGGTTCAACGTCATCATCACTTGATGGTATGGATTCGGAATGACAGTCCATTGCGAAGTAATTTGTTTCACCAAAAATCCTCGACTAACAGATTTTAACTTTGAAGAAAATTTTGGCAAAAATAATCGGTCGAATAATTTTTTAATTCGTTTTTTATCGGGAACTTTGAATCGGCAATTTTTTCAATCGCTATCGGGTAAAAATAATAGGTAATAAAATAATTTTTTAATCGGGTAAATAATAATGATCCTTTTTGTTAAAGTTAGTAAAAAGATCTCTAAAAGTAAAAAAAAAGTCATATCTAATAAAACCAAAAATTTACTAATGTCATACTTTTTGTTGTTATTCACTAAATAAGGCAAATGTTGATCTTTCTACAGATTTCAAGTTTTAAAAACGCTTAATATGAAAAAGAAAAATTCTTATTGTACGTAAAATGAGATAAACAACCAAAAATGTACCTGAGAATTGAAGTCCCCTCCTGTTTCAGCACAGTACACGACTGCACGGGCTTTATATATATATAGGCGGCGTTGGTTCTACTTCCGGAAACCAGCGTATACGTACAGCGTAGAGTCATGGACGTGAGCTGGCGAAGACGCGAGGAAAAACAAATTTACACACTCGCATTCTTTGGGCCTTGAGATTTTAAATGAACATAAGTTTCACTATGGCATTAACTGACTTAACGTCCCAAAATATTGACAAATTTGGCTAAGTTCGTATATTTTTAAATAAACAAAATGATCTCGTGTCTTTTAAAGAAACAGACATTAAAGGTAAATATATACTACTATTAAGCCTTTTCAAAAACAGTTGTGCTACTCCTGCTTGTGCAGTGCTAGCCTGCTAGTGCTGTGCCTGGTGTTAAATTTTTAATGAAATAAATTTCGATTTTTCGTAGAACTCGTAGGAGAAGCATCAGTAATAACGTTGCTAAAAATGGGAGATGTTAGTAATAATTTCATTATTCATCGGGAAGTGGTGACGAACTTTGTAAGAAATGTAAATTCATTGAACAACGAAGAGTTACGAAATAACTTTACAGAACAGCTTTTAAACTTAGTAAGCTTTTCAAATCGTCTATTGTAAGGCAGTCTTCCGGTGTTCTAGGGACGGTTTTCATGTACTCAATAACATCCAGAAAAGCATGAATGACGTTTAACCCGCCATTCTTAATACAACTGGGTAAGAACGATGGTACATTAACAGGGTCGATGTGTAAATAGGAGCATAAGAAAAATAAAAATTTTATATTAGAGCTAAGGTCAATGCCTAAAGTTCGTCCAAATTCCAACGAAAAGATTCTGGGTCCATATTGAGGCTTTGAAGTCTAAAGTTCCTATGTGGTATTGGGTTATTTCCGCGAGTTAATTTATACTAAATTTATATAGGCTTATTAGTAGTGAAAGGGGGTGGAGGGTTAAAAAAAGGAAAATGGTTGAGTATCGAGATTTCGGACAGGTAATAACACGTTTAATACAACATTAATAGGATTAACAGGTGCGTCATTGATTTTAAGAGGTGTCAAATGATAACATGAAGGATGAGTGATCAAGAGTCATCAATAGATTTGATAATAAAACAAAAGATTTATTTATAACAAAAGAGTTAAAAATGTTTTTCTTTGAATTGATCAATGAAATAGTGACAGGTTTGCTTAAAAAATGTTTTGGTGACTGGATGACGTGTTCAGGGTTTTCCGCACATTCACAATGGTATATTCTCGCCATCCCAATATTTTCTTTCTTTGTAAGTTTTAATGACCCTTTGCACTTTCGGCTATGCTCTTCAACTTTTTGAAATCCACGTAAATAGGATATTTCGTCACAAACCAATAAATCGGGCGAATTTTCCATGAAAATCTCTTGAATTTTAAAAATAGCTTCATCAAATGATCTAGTACTGTTTTGGCTGGTTTCAGTTTCAATATTTCTGGGAGTCGGACTTCCAAGAGAGTCTGCAGCTTGACTTCCAAAAGAGTTGGCAGCTTGATTTTCATACATTTCCTCTAGGGTATCAAAATTAATTTCAGAGGCTATAGACGATTCAGCAATGACACTAATTATTTTGTCTTCCGTCTGGTTGTTCAGAATGATCAAGCCCCTCATTAGTGTATGGGGTAAAAGACATCTTATGTTTCTTCCTGATTATCTCCAACTCTTTGGTAAATCTGTCTTTTCGGTTACAGACGCAAATATCAGATTTAAATGTCTTTTGGGCTTCATTTTCTTGGAGTAAACATATTCTTTTCGATGGCCGTCTGAAAGTCGCTTTTCAGAACGGTTTGTAATATTTTCAAGAGTTGAAATAACGTTTTCGTCGTGCTCAAGTGAACCATCATCTGATACCAAGGGCTCATTTAGTGCTTGGAAAACCGTCACGATGTCATAAAAAATTCTCTGCCCGTAATGTGTGATATTTACGCTTGACCATCTCCAACGCGTTATCGAACTGACCTGTTTCGTTTTCGGAATTGAATGACAACGCTAAAGTTTTACGACGTGGTGATAAAATTTAACACTTCCATCTGATAAGTTTTTCTTTGCTTTACGAACTTTTCCGATTTTTCCGCAGTTTCAAAAGCTAAGGTATATCCATTATTAATTAAAAACTAACGCTTCATACTCGGTTTTTACTGGGCGTTTTTCGCAAAATTTCTCGTAAATGTAAAAAAGTTTACCATTTTTTTTGCGAAATACGCGTTTTGCCGTCGAAGGCTCTATTTCTATTTTTCGTTTTTTCTTCCTATGCGTTTTTTTGTTACGTACTAACCGACCAATCATATGCTTTCTTGGTTTGACGTCATTGATTCCATCTTAGATTTATTTTAAAAGAACGCCATTTTATGTTCGACACAATACTCGAAGCCTTGGTTAGTACTTGGTAGTTTTTGTTCTAGTCTGAATCTCTGAGTGATAGAGCCAATTTGTGATAGTCTGATAGAGCCAATTGTGATACTTAAATGTCGAAATTGAAAATGGAACTGTTAGTCGAAGAAATTAGGAAGTATCCTTATCTTTACGATAAACGACACGTTAGCTTCAAAGACGCTATTATGAAAGAAAACAGGATGACTTCCATCGCCGCAATGTTCAAATTAACAAGTAAGTTATTATTTAATGTACTTTTTTATCAATATAACTAAGAAATACACATTTCTTAAATTATTTATTAAAATATGAGGTTATTACGATATGGAATGGTTTAAGAGACCGGTACCTGAGGTTGAGAAAGGACTACTTTGGAAAAAAGTCCAGCCATGAAGTATCAATTCCTAAATGGAAACTGTATACTGTTTTGGATGGGTTTTTGAGCTCTACTGTAGAGCCTAGAAGGTAATATATGGTACTGCTACATTTATTTTAAATTTAAAAACATATTTTTACTGTGTGAAACTATTTCGTAGAACATGTAACAACATAACCAACACTGATAGTACTGATATTAGCCAGAGTAATGAAGCTTCTACAATTTTAAACGCCATGGCCAATGGTGGAGGTTCATTTGAAGAAATGTATGTTATCAGTTAACTACATATCAACACCCGGTTTCATTTGTCATTAATGTTTATAATTTAAAAGGAACCTGCAGGATTTGTGTAAAGAGTCGGACGAAGACGCTGAACGCATAATTTGTGAAAGTACAATTTTTGAAGATCCAGATTCACCAGAATGTAACCCCATCAACAGCTCCTTCAAATCAATTCAAAAGAACATCTTACTGGAAACAACTGGAGAAGCTCATTCATCAAAGACAGAAACTTTAGTTCCTAAAAACTGTGATACAACGAAACCCCCCAATGCCAAAAAAAGAAAGTCCAGTGACGTTGATTAGAGAATGATCTCATTTTTGAACGCTGCTACCAAAAATTTGGAGCAGAAGGAGAGCAAAAATATGAACAATTATGGAAATGCTTTGTACTTTAAAAGCCTACTAGCTAGAAACGAGAGCCTTAGTAAAAAAAGAACAGGTTAAGTTGCGGTTTGGAATTGGAAAATTGTTTTACGAAGCTGAATTATCAGATTAAATATTTATTGCCATTTTAGAGATCTCAATAAAAAGAAAAACAGTTAATTTCACTTTCATATTGTGAATTATTTACAAACTAGTTCACATACTTATGTTCAATTATTATAGTTTCCTTACTACAACGACTCAAGTAATCATAACTGATGGCATTTTGTTATAAAAAGTAATAATAGCTATTGTTTATTAGCTTTCTCTACTTGCCCTGGTAGCGCGCCTTCATTACTAAGATAGGCAGCTAAAGTTTCTCTTAAAATACCCGCAAATGGCTGTGTCTATTTGGTGGCTTGCGTTCTGAGAAATCTTTAATAATGCAATGCTCCAAATTTTCTCTCCATGTTCCTTTTCTTAAAATCCCGTTGTCATCTTCATAGTCTACAAACCTTGCGGGAGAATACCTTCTTTCTGTGGACGGTTTATCATGCTCGTCTGTCATGAGATAGTTGTGAAGACAGACAGATGCCTTGACTAGCCCATCAATGTTGTCTGGGGTCCCATATATAGTTCGCGAGAAAATGCGACATCTTACCGCCATGATACCAAATGTGTTTTCAATGACTATTCTGGCACCACTAAGACGAAGTTTAAAAATTCTCCTAAATAAATCACATTCGCCAGGATATGGCCTCATAATATCACGTGACAGTGGGAATGCTTCATCTCCTACGATGAAATAGGGAAACTTTGTGTTTGAGCCTGGGAGAATCTTGCCTTCAAAAATATTTAATAGTTGGTTTTGCATACGATTTCCAATTTCTGAGGTTAAGTAGATTCCGCCATCACTTTGGCAACCGTAGCTACCATCATCCATATCGCTCTGAATACTCTCAGATTACTAAGGAACGACCAGTATTTTTTATATTTAATTTTTCTCATCCCGGTATTGTTGCTATGTGGCTCTTGCCCGTTGCCTAACCATGGAAAATGACGCGATGTAACGCAGGGTCTTTGAAAACAATGATTGCATTCGGGGTTTGCGATATACCCATCGTTCGGAAATTCAGGCTCTGGATCTGGTGACATATAAATCGAGATTCTGGAAGAGTGCGGTACTTCGTTCATTTTCCTTTTTCTTGGTGTTTTCGACCCTGATACGGCAAACCATGGAAAAATTAAGTTTTTATGCCATGAAAATTTAATCTATGCTGTATAATACCTGTGCTTTCTCGGTAACTCCATCCGTTCTTATTAAAAAGATTTTTAATGGTCTCTTCTCTTTCTCCACTAGCTTCGAAGGTTACTATTTTCATTTTGGAACTCATTTTCGATATGGTTATCCTTTTGAAGTCCTACGTTTTGTGAAGGTATCTCGCCAAATACAAAAAAGCCAGTAGAAATTGTACGCTTGAGGGACGGGATTAGAGTAGGAGTAAAGTGTTGTTGTAGAAAGCATCAAGCAACAGAAAAATTCCATAGTAAGTCTCTTCAGTGTAAGAGGGAAAGACACTTTGCCGTCTATCTTGCTTTTCGGCACTTGCACTCTAGGCGTTTTGGATCTTGAGAGTGCGCATTGACGGCAACCCCTTTCTATGTACCGACAATGAGGGTTTCCTACCCCCTTTTTTACAAAAAAGAGGCTTATACTCACGCAATTACACGTTGAGGAGAGAACCTCTCCATTGCATTCATCACTCGGTGAAGTAAAAAAAATCTAGCCTCTATATTGGCTTCATTCGAGTCCAATATTATTCGACATTTGTCCAATGTAGGTTAGATATTACACCAATATGGGTTCGATATTAGTCTAATCAGAAGCGAATAAAAGAAGTTAACAAAGCCCCATAGACTGCATTATGAATGCGTATTCCTCATAAATGGAAAGAGAGAGTATTTTTAAGGCCCCCTTTTTAGCACCCCTTCTAGAAAACGTTCGGAATGGAAACGCAACCTGGTGGTGTTGAATAAAACTACACAAAATGGCGCTCTCCCGTAATGAGAGTTTCTCTCAGTCCGCGTCCAATTTAGATTTAAGTATCATTACAGGGATGAAAGACAAATCAACACAGTATAATTTTTACTTAATTAATAAACAGAGTATGAAAAGTAAGTCAGTATCTTGTGAATTGAAAGAAACTATTGACTTAAGGGACGAAAAAGTCCTAAATCGCGTTAAGCCTTTGCAAATAAATAAACAATATGCTGAAAAATCAACCCAGTGCTGTACAATTTTGCCAAATATACCTCCAAAAACCAAAAACAGCGGAAAAATCATCAAGTGCTTCCATCATATCGAAAAGCAAATACTGCCAAACCATACCAGCATTTTATGGAAATTTTCTTGTCAAAATTTCCCAGCTGATTAACCGAGATTATCACAAAGTGTTGCAATATTCAGTAAGTGTCTATTTATAATGATTCAAAACGTTTCATTCCTTCTATTTGGCTTCTAGTCTGTTATACACTCCAAATTCTATGAGCACTTTTAGATCGCATACGCATCACTAGCAGTGAGTCTGACATGATGCTGGTGCGATACGTCTGTGATCTAATTGTGTACCACCGTTATGAGTCGTGATCTGCAAGCGTAATTTAAGTGTTCTAAGACCTTTTGAGGTGATTTTTGAATGATCTTATGCTTTTTAAGATAATGGTTCACTCTTACATCACTCAGAAAGGAAATAAAAAACACATTTAAATCACTCAATTATGAAATAAAGAACACATTTAAATCACTCAATTATGAAATAAAGAACACATCTAAATCACTTTTTAGCATATATGCTCTTTACGTGAGCTTAACAATTATTTGTGGCTTATAGCATTAAATCGCATTACATAACAATTTTAATCACAATTGGGCTTAACCTCTGTAATTTTGGTATATTCTTGTTTAAGTCTTTATAAACTTTTAAAGATAAAATCAAAATTAACATTTTTTATTCAACATTATTTCTGATGAAGTCAAACTTCGATTAAATTTAATTTTATTCAATTAATCTTAATTCTTTCTTATCTGTTTTGGTTAAACTAAACATTTATTTCAAGATTAAAATTTACTCTTATTGAAAATTAAGACCACGTGGAAGGCTAGCTTACTTCTCCGCTTTTATTGCTCCATGGGAATTTCTGAATTCCCACCCTCTAATCTACCGTGATAAAAAAAATTCCGCTATTGGTTTTCTTATCCCATTCTGAGAAATCAGTACGTGAAATACTACTTTCAATCATAGAAAAACATGTCGAATCGTGCCTTTTGTGCACTGCATGCTATCGTTGAATCAAAATTAAACCTTCTGTATCTTGGGGAAACCCAGCCCAGACCGACTTTGGTGTTGTTGTCGTTTTTTTTCTCTGAAGAAAGAGTTAAAAACTCTAAAAAATTCCACTTTGAAAGCGACGAAGGCCCCAAAGGGTTAGTTTTTCTTTTCTTAAAATTAAAATAGTATGGATGTTTTCATTTTAACGTTTTTTGTACCATTTGAACTTAGTGGAGTAGATGTATTTTAATTTACAGCCTGTTTTTCAAAGCTGTGAGAAGTGAAGAAGCGTTATTTAGAGTTTCAGTTCATTACAAGTAAGTGAGTATAATTAAGATTTATAAGCTAACGATTAATTAAGTTTGGTAAAGGTTTATATTGAATTGAGTTAGGGTTTAAATCGGTCCTTTTTCCAAATTTGTTTTGGGGAAACCTTGTTTTGGTTAAACTAAACATTTATTTCAAGAATAAAATTTACTCTTAGTCTTATTGAAAATTAAGACCACGTGGAAGGCTAGCCCGCTATACTTCTCCGCTTTTATTGCTCCATGGGAATTTCTGAATTCCAAGGGTGGATATGTCCCTCTGCTACCGCGAGAGATGAAATTCCGCTATTAGTTTTCGTATCCCATTCAAAAACACGTCGAAGCGTGCCTTTTGTGCACTGCATGCTATCGCTGAATCATAGAGTTTAATTACACTTGGTTAGGGTTTAAATTAACTTTGGTTAGGGTTTAAATTAACTTTGGTTAGGGTTTAAATTAACTTTGGTTAGGGTTTAAATTAACTTTGGTTAGGGTTTAAATTAACTTTGGTTAGGGTTTAAATTAACTTTGGTTAGGGTTTAAATTAACTTTGGTTAGGGTTTAAATTAACTTTGGTTAGGGTTTAAATTAACTTGGGTTAGGGTTTAAATTAACTTGGGTTAGGGTTTAAATTGGATTAATTGCCACGTTGGTTAAGTAACACTTGCGATGCTTCTATTATTTAAAACTTACGTGAAATGAATTGTTTCAAATTTTTAAATTAACACTGCCGATAACAGAACCAGGTAAAATATAATGGATTTAAATTTAAATAACGAGTTTAAGTGTGTTATGTGTAATTATAGAACAAATAATTCCATTTTACTTAATCATCATGTTTTAAACCTTCATAAAAATGAGAGCACATTCTGTGTGCACTGTAAACTATCCCCGTATAAAACTAATAGCTATGGAGCCTTTAAAGCCCATTGTAGTAGAAAACATAGATCTTATAATGGAGCTAATGTTAATGAGCCACAACAGATCATAGAGTTAGAGGATAGAGGTAGACCGCCTAGTTCTATGTCAAGTGCTGGCACATGGGATGAAGATAGTCATGTGAGATTGAGAGATTTTGAAATTCCAATTGAAGAACCAAAAGAGACCAAGAAGTCAATTAATAAGGCCTTGGGGTTTTTTTTCCTCACTCTAGAGGCAAAACATGGAATAAGTAAGAATACAATTAACAAAATAGCCGAAGAAATAAATTTTCTATTTAGAGAGGTTTCTCAATGTATGAGGGCAGAAATAGCACATATTATAGAGGATAAAGGACAAATTGATTTAAAAAACCCCCTCTACGATTCACAATTTGATTTATCAAGTGTACTTAATCATATGCATTCTGACTCTGTTCGTCAAAAATTTTATAAGGAAAATTTTAATCTGCTTGACCCAAAGGCTGTATTTATGGGGAGAAAAATGAAAAGGGCGAATGGAAGAATTAGACCTCAGAATGTGTATGGGTATTGTGTGCCATTTTTTGATAGTTTAAGAGAGTTAATTAAAACCCCGGATGTCCTTTTTTGGATACAAAACACACACTTTAGTACTAACTATGTAATGAAAGATTGGTGCGATGGGGAATTTTTCAGAGAGATAAAGATAACTCAAACTGCATTCAAATAGTTTTGCACGTTGATGACATTGAAACTGTAAATCCTATTGGTGTGCATAGGAAGATCCACAAATTAACTATTTTTTCTTACGACTTAGGTAACATACCGCCACAGTTTAGATCAAAATTACACGTGAAACAACTTTTAGCTATAGCTAAATCAAGTGATATTAGAAAATATGGCATGAAATCTGTATTAACTGATTTCATCGAAAGCATGAATCTCCTCAATGAAGGTTTTGATATGTTAGGAAATGGGACTAAATTTACTGGATTAATTATTGGGACCCCTGCAGACACACCTGCGTCAAATCAGCTGTGGGGTTTCAAAGAGGGGGTGGGGTTTGCTAAGAAATCATGTCGCACATGTTTGGGTGAGAGACCAGAGATCTTTAAAAACTTTTACAGTACAGATTTTCAGTTACGTACCACAGCTGAACACTTGGACATGTGCGAGATTTTGGAAGAACTTCCAATAATACCCAAAAGAATAAGGGTTCATTGGAGTAAACAGTATGGCATAAACTCACTTTCCCCACTTTTTTTGATAAAGGAAATTTCCCTGAAAGTTTCAGTTCATGATCCCATGCACGTTTTATTGGAAGGGGTGTGCTTTGTTGAGTTAAAAGCCATGCTTCAGAATTTTATTCTCGAAGAGAAATTCTTTTCTCTACCATGGTTAAATTCACAATTGGAAGTTTTTCCCTATACATACTTAGAAATAAAATCAAAGCCAACCATGTTTGATCATTTGATTCTCACAGAGAAAGGAAAAATCTCTCTATCAGCATCGGCCTCGCTTACTTTGCTTGAAGTTTTGCCTTTTATTTTAGCCTCGAGAGTTCCAAATGACAATCGAAAACTATTAAATTTCATTCTTCTTTGCAAAATTACACACATCGCTACTTCTCCCTATGCTATTAGCAACAGCACAATTCAGCTCGCGAGGGCTGTCAAGCTCCACCATGAAACATTTCTAGAAGAATACCCCAACATAGGTCTTACACCGAAATTTCACTATCTGGTACACTTTCCGGACCAAATGAGATTATTTGGTCCACTTCGACATCAGTGGTGTATGCGCTTCGAAGCCCATTTTAATGTTTTTAAAGGTAGAAAATGGGGCTCATTCAAAAATATTCCTCTCAGTATGACAAAATACCATTTACTAAGAAGCGCTTATTATCAGGGTAGTTCAAATGGAGATCCAAATCCTAATTATCTCTATGGGTGTGATGAAGTTAAAACTTTGAAACAAGTTAATTTTATGGAACTTGATTTAGAAGAGAGGAACCTTTTATTAAACACCCATGATAATCCAGAAATTTTACCTGAAACCAAAATTTATGAAGTCCAGGAGCTAAGCGTTCACGGGCACGTGTACAGGCCTGGAATAGGGTTGTCTTTATCTCATTTAGAGGAAAAAACGGCTGCCTTTGCAGTTTAAGATAAGATTTTGGCCATTGAAGATTCCTTTTTTTTATAATTGTAACAGCTAATATTGTGCAATACACTCCCAATTTAAATGCATATCATGTTGAATTTGATAATGATAAGGCTGTACTACAAAGAAGTAACCTTGACTATCCTTGGCCCCTTTCCTTTAGAAGGGTTAAGGATAGTTTATATGTAGTAAACAAATACTCCTGCTATTTGCAAATAGTTTAAACCTATACATTTCTTATCTGCTGCTATTATTTTTAAACTTAACCTACGACCCAAAATCTTTAAATAATATATGACAACTTTATAAAACTGACAAATCCATTTTCAAACCTAAAATTAAAACAATACGACAATTGTATACACTACCTATTCAAAATTTAAATAAAGTCTAGAGATCATAGCAATATGCAAGACAGTAAAGGCATTTATAGAGGAAAGTGCAAAGAATGTGTTGGAGAATGTGATAGTTACGAAAGACCAAATAATGAAAGTAATATGTGCAATTACTGCGGATGTTCTCCAATTAAGCATGAAAGATGTGAGTTTTCATTTTCTACTCTATTCATTTTCAATCGTTGAAGTTTAATTAAGTTAATAATTTGATTTTATAGTGGATGCCAGTAATCAGCAACTTAGTATTCAAACTAATAATAAAACGTCCCTTAACAATCAAACAAGCAAAGAAGTTGTTTATCCAACTTCAGATGAAGGTCTAAAATTAGACAAAGGTGTTAATGACTGCGATTTGGAAAATGAAACGGAAATACTGAGCGCAAAAGGGTACACAGCAAAAGGTACTATTATGGAATGTGAGGCATAACCCTCATCAAATTAATAAACCTAGCTTAACCTTTTACAGAAAGCGAACAAGATTCAACTGAAGTACCGAATATGCCAGGTGGACCCCTATCGTTGGATCTCCCAGTTTTTTCAACTTTAACCAAATCGGCTCTTGAAATGGGTCATGTTATCCAAAAAGGGTATTGGACAACATTCATTGGAGAATGCGCCCTTTTTTATGTCAACGATCCAAAAATGTATTCGCAAATGGCTTACGCAAAGCTTGGAATGGCTATGACGGAAAAATAAACGAAATTAAAAATGGGAGGCGTAACACACTGGGCAAGTAATTTTTAGTTAAAATATATTATTTGCTTTTCTCTTCTTTCTGACTTTTTAAAAATAAAAAAATAAAATATTTCACGCTATTAATTCTTTCTCATTGTAGCGAGAATTCACAAAATGTTTAAGCCAACGAATCAGAAAGGAACGAGCGAAGCAACGAAAGGGAGTAGATGAAACTTCGACCAAAAAGTCTAAAGGATTTATTGGAATAGCTAACATTTCAGTAGCTGATTTAAAGGAAAGTTCGTCAAGTGAAATCTCAACAAGTGGCTCCAAAAGTACGGCTTCAAATTCTAACGCCAGAGCCAAGATCAAAATTCATAGGTAAATAAAACAGCAAAACTGAGGAAATACAAGTTCTGTTTTATTAAAAAAACTTCTGGAATAGTTTTTCAAGGGACAACTTTAAAGGTCCTATATTAAAGGATGAGGAATATGAAGAAATGGTACAGAAGTTGAAAAAAGAGTGGAAAAATAAGCAAATTGATTGGGGAACCATGAAAGCTTTGCTTCGAGAATCGTATCCAAACCGATCTACTTTCTTAAAGCTAAAAGAAATGGATTTTGATCTTTTTTTCAAAACTTATCCCTGCTTTGAGAGTCCAAAAGTGGTAAGTTTGAATCTCAATTACTTTTTAAAAAATTAGAGTAATTTTATCATTATTATTTACAAAGCTGAGATGCAATAGTATATCTTGGAGGGTGCACAAGGTATTTGAAATTTCAATTGATTTGAAAATTTCCTATAAAATGCTAATTGCTAAAGCTTTTTACATCAACATTTTAAATGAATTTCTATTATAAAATACTATATTTTGCAAAGAAATATAAACAGTATAGCTGTTTTAGTAGTTAAAGAAATTAAGTATTCAAACTTTTTTAATGAGTCTCATTTGAATTTTGAATTCGTTTTCAGTTTTTATTCGAGTTGAGGATTACCCTTGGAACTGCCACATATGAATCACTTATTAAAAATATGGATGTCTTTGTTCAAGCCATAATTCAGCTGTTTTCGGAAAATGAATTTAAATATAAGGTAAACTAAAACTTCTCCCAGTTACTTTGTTATAAAGTTTGCTATATTTAAATTATTTATTATAGGATGAAAGGCGAAAATTTGAGGCTTGGACTCTCTACGAGAAGAAGGTTGGAGTGACGCAATCGAAAGGGAAAAAATCGGTGCCAATAATTTTAGCAGTTGAAGTAAGAAGAACCTATACCTAACCCTAACGTAATATTTTCCTTTTGCGGTAACTAAAATTAAAACATATTTCAGCTTGAACATTTCGAAAAGCAAATAGAAAACATGTGTAACGGACCACCGATGGCAGTAGTTTGTTTTGAAGGAAACGAAGCGAAACAGTGTGCGGTTGTTGGACTGACGCAAAAAATTTTTTTGGATGAAACCCAAGGTTTAGCAGACGTTTTAATGGTGCTGATCGCTGTTTATTATTCGTTAGAAATGAACTATCGAAAAGAGTATGTGCAGGCCATGGGCCTTATGGGAAAAAGTGTACTAAAGCACGAGTATTATAAACTGTCGTCACGGGCAATCAAAACTGAAGTAGAGCTCGCTAAAAATATTTCGAATCTATCAAAGAAATAATTAATGGTATTTAATTCACGCCTAAATTTGTTGTAATAAATCTAATAAAATGGAAAATATGCATTTACCGGCCATCATTTTTTGAAGTGCTCCTATTCAAATTACTGATGTGATTTATCAGTGATCTCACTATATATAGTGATCTAAAATCGTTACAATAGTATTCTTAGAGTGATCCGCAAGATCACATTCTAGTATCACTTAAATTACACTATTAGATCACACGAGTGACCCAAGAGATCACTTTGGCTCACAAAGAAAGCACATCCAGAGCACATATTTTCAGTGATCTTGAAGTGCGAAGTGCTCTAAAATCGTTACAGATTCAAGTGATCTAAAACCGCGCTTCTTGTGATCTTTTAGTGTTCTTTAAATTTGCAGTGTAGCTTTTAAGTGTATATTTAGAATTCTTTTATTCTTATTTTCTAAGGTCACTGAAGATCAACACGATCAGTTAGTTTTGCGAGTTACAAAAAAACAGGCTCTAGGTGTTATACATTTGGAATGTGGATTAGAAAAAATCGAGCTTTGTATTTGGGAAACCGGAAAATGCCACCTGTATATCTTGTTTAAAACAGTTAAGGTTCTTCAGCTAGGAAATGAAGAGGTTCCAAAATTAGATAATGAAAATAAGACACTAACAGAGATTGTTGCTACGGAAAAGATAATCCCACTCAATAATAATGAGAATGACGATGAACCGTTGCAAAATATTGCCAATAATGCTAATGGGGTACATCCAAATCAAAATGTGGAACTAAGAAAAGTATTGGACACCATTTCTGGTCGTTTAGGCCATGCACTCTGCCCTGGCGTTAATGAAATGAAACTTAAAAATGAGAGTCAAATGGGGCATTATATTCCTCCTAAAAGTTTAAAATCTATTTCGTATCCCTTTCAACGTTACCAATCTGTTAGGTGCGAGGTATATCATCAATATTATTTCAACAAAATTCCGGAAAAACTGAAAATGAAACAGTGCAAATTTTGCGCAACATTAACTAATGAAATTAGTAAAGCGAAAAAACGGAAGGCTACTGAGACCCCAACCAGAAAATATGAACGGCAACGCAAAGCTAGTAACTATCCCTTCAAGTTTCTAACACTTAAAAGTAAAGCAAGACGCTTGGGAAAAATACAGAAATCAAGGTTTGAAATGAAACGGAAAATATCGACGCTTGAAAAGCAAATTGAAATGAGACAAATTGAGCTTTCCGATCCATTATCAAATGAGATGTCTAACATCGTCAAAACCATTAATGATGAATTTCCAGGAGAACTGGAGAAAACATTAGAGTCCACTGAAGGCTTCACTAAGCAGCTTTTGAAGGCAGTGTGGACAAGGGATTCAAACCTAAAGCACTTAGAAGATCAGGCTGATTCATTAAAAACCAAGAAGAAAAGAAAATGGAATACAATTACTCTAAGAATCGCTCTCGCAGTTTATTGCCGAAGTCCAGCGGCTTATAAGGCTTTAAGATGATTCAACATTTTGAATCTTCCTTGCGAGGCAACACTAAAAGCAAAATCTAAGAAATTGAACTTAAATCCCGGAATTCAAGAACAGTTTCTGGCACAAGAACAGCTGAAATATCAAAGTTTTAAAGAAGAAAAAGAACGGATGAATGAACGTGTTCCAATGGGTGATGGAATTTTAGTTATGGATGAGGTGAAAGTCATAGACAAAATTATGTGGAATTCCAAAAACCACGAATTTGTTGGCTACGCCATGAACGAGGATGATTACGCGCAGCTCACTGACATTTATATAGGTGTTGCTCCAATAACCCCATCGCCAACGCAGTGCATCTTGCAATTTCTCTGGCGTGATTTGACATCCAGTTATGACATAATTGGACCTTACTTCACCTCCTCCTACCCACTTCAACAAAAGTCCTTGGTAACTAGTTTATATGAAACAATCGAAGCTTTTCATGCATATGGATTCAAGACTATGGGCATTGTATGCGATGGAGCAAGCGAAAATTTAGCGTTAATTAAAGTTACCATGGGTTTATCTGGATCTTTTGGGTTTGAATTTAAGGATGGAAAGTACAACTTCGATATCCAACCCACGTTTGAGAACCCCTTTTCAGAAGACTCGAGAAAAATACACTGGATAATCTGTCCGTCGCACCAGCTAAAGAACATGATTGGCCAGCTATTTGCGTCAAGAGCAGATGGGCCAAAGAAATTCTGCCGTAATAATATCCAATTTGGGTGTTGTCAGTTAGAAGAAGTCCGAGAAAGGGATAAAGAGAGAACGAAGGTGGGGCAATTACATAGAGCTAGGTACTTGGAAGATAGCTACCTCGTAAGAGACGCGTGGACCAAGTTAAATGTTGCACCATCAAAGGTTATGCAGCAAGAAGACGTTCTTTGCGAATTGTATGAATACGCCATAGGAGAGAAGGGATCAAAAGAAAGTAGAGAACAATCCATGGAGGCACAAGTTCTTAAGAGCCTGTAATCAGCTATTTGAATATGGTTTTTTGGCCAAGAAAATTATTGACAGTGAGGCGTCTGAAGTTATGAAATCAATCTATATGGGATACAGTTATTTTGAAGAATGGATTTTGGAAATACTTTCAGATAGGCCTGATTATAATTTCAAAAGCCCTCGTCAAGAAAGATTTCTCTCTTGGCAAACTTGGGATTTATTAAGAATTTCAGTTTTTGGTCTCAAATACTTGGTGAAGGACTTTTTCCTAAAGTATCCCACTCACTTCTTATCACCAATCAGAATTAATGGCAGTTCCATCGAAAGCTTATTTTCTCAAATAAAATATGCAACAGGAGGAAAAGTAACTTCTTTAAATTACATTTCTGGACTGAAGTCTACCCTAGTTCGAAGGAATGTGCATGGAAGCCACCGTGGAAACAAAGATTATAGGGATCAAATGTTATACATTAGAGAATATGAATTGTAATTTGAAGTTTCGCTATATTACATGAATTTATAGAATTTAAATTGAGTACTTTTTTATTTCTATTTAGTCGTAATTTTTGATTTAAAAACAATACAAATTTTGTAATTGAGTAATTTTTCAAAATTAATTAAATCACAAAAGATTAGATCACAGTTTATCACTTATTCATAGTTATTCTAAAATAACCGTGTCTTCCTTATCCTTGAACTTTTCCTGTTAGGTCTAGTCGGGGAGGCGACTTCTACGAAACTTTCTAAACCATGTGATGAGTTACACTCATAAAAATGTTGGGTTGTTTCTGACCCAAAGTGGGTTATGTTTCAACTCTTTGCTGGGTCAGTATTTAACCGACCCATTTTTTGGGTTGTTGTTCCTTGACCCTAGAATTGGTTGTTTATTTTAACACAATGTTGAGTCAACGTAAACGATAACTCAGATTTGGGCTAAACAGTAACTACATTACTGGCTAAATTGTAAACTCATATTTGGGTAAAAAAACAACACTAGCAAGGTTTAATTGTAATATTGACCCAACTATGGGATAAAAGGTAGCCACAAATTGGGTTAAATTCTTACATAATTTTGGATTGAACGAAACCCTAATTTGTGTTGTTTAAAACCTCTCAAAATAGAACCCAAATTGCTGTTTATTACATAGCTAAGCGTTTTTTCCCACCTCACGTTCCATATTTCAGCTTCCACCATATTGTAAGATCGCTGATTAGTTTTGCCTGACGTATGTCACGGAGAAGTTCTAATTTCGTCTGTTGTTCCACACCAGGGCACCGCATTCGCAGTTGGAAAATCGGAGCAAATGTGCTCCCAATTTCCGGACCGCATTTACAGATCCCGGAAATTTGGAAAATTGCATTCCACTTATACTGGCTATTATTCCATTGTCTGCCTAACATCACCATTCACTACACATGGACACCAGTCTGTAGTTACTGGCTACTATACACACCATCATCTGGTCTTTTTCCATCCCACGTGGACAAGATGTACGCGGCGATCGGCTAGGGTTACGAGAAACGTCTAACCTCCCAACGGTGGGGCTTCCACCAAAGGTTCACGCAATTGCGCTGTTCTGATCCAGTACTAAGATTCGAAGCTTTATGTACCGATTTGAGTAAGACGAAACAACAGGCGTATACTTCATTTAAAACGTCAATATTAGTCTGTATCTCAATAATATTCAATAGTTATTTTATAAAACGATGCAACCCGCAATAAAGTAAATAACTATCGAAGAAAATGTGTAATATTAATTGTATTTAATTTAATATTTAAGATAATCATGTTTATCAACTCAAAATTAATAGAGAAAGAGTAACAAAGTCGCCTCAACATCCATCTAGTGTGCAATATCGTGTATTTGTGGTTTGCCTAAAATTGCAAATGACCCAATTTGGGTTACTGCAATAACCAAATTTTTGGGGTTTGAAACAACCCCATCCCAAACTACCAGGGAATGCTTATTCAACTGCTACTGGGTTATTTTTTAACCAAATTTTAGTTAAAATTCAAATAGCCCAACTCATTCAACCTATGAGTTTTAAAAGTGTAGCAGAGTGATTATTTTTATTTAGTTTCTGAGATCCTTTTTTTGGTTGACTAGCATCCTTCTTTGGTTGGTTAGATAGTTTTTTTAATTGTCTAGACTCTTTATTAGTTGTTCCAGATACAGCTGCTGCCTTCTTCGGTACCCTGTATTCCTTGTTTAGTATCACAGATTCTTTCTTGCTTTGTCGGGGTTCTTGGTTGTTGGGGTTCTTTCTTGGGTTGTCGGGGCTCTTTCTTGGGTTGTCGGGGCTCTTTCTTGGGTTGTCGGGGCTCTTTCTTGGGTTGTCGGGGCTCTTTCTTGGGTTGTCGGGGCTCTTTCTTGGGTTGTCGGGGCTCTTTCTTGGGTTGTCGGGGCTCTTTCTTGGGTTGTCGGGGCTCTGTCTTGGGTTGTCGGGGCTCTGTCTTGGGTTGTCCAGGTTCTTTCTTGGGTTTTCGGGGCTCTTTCCTGGGTTGTTGGGGCTCTTTCTTGGGTTGTCGGGGCTCTTTCTTGGGTTGTCGGGGTTCTTTCTTGGGTTGTCCGGGTTCTTTCTTGGGTTGTCGGGGTTTTTTCTTGAGTTGTCGAGGCTCTTTTTTACTTTGTACTTTTTTCTTACTTTCCTTGAGGCCAAATAGTGTGTCCCTTAGTTGTTGTCCTCCTTTTTTGGTTTTTCGGTGACTAGAAACAAAATCTTGTATTCTTGCATGGATAATTTTTCGTGTCCACTCTTTGTAGAAATTGTCAACTGCATGTTTGTCTACAGACTTCATTTCCGGAAGGACATTATAAAATAATTTCCTTTTTCTCTTCATTTTGTAGAAATGAAAAACTTTCTTCTGAACATTTCTAAAAATATTTCATTCAGACAAAAGTTAAAAGCAATATTGATAATTTAAGTTGAAATATTTTAAGAAAAACTATCTTAATCATCTTGGTTCCATATTTAAGTAGTGCGTGCTTGTTGGCATATTTTCCAACTGTTTTCAGAAGTTCCCTTATTTCTTTGGAAATGTTAATCTTCCTTGTCTATCTCGATTTTTAAGCTCTGGTGGAAGATCTTGATCTTTTTCGCTATCGTTCATTCTCAAGTAAGCAACACATTTGTACAAATAATGATCACTACTTCTTGACTTGGTGATATTTTTTTACCCTTGCCCCATATTTTACCCTTTCTACCAGTTCGTCCAGAAAATTCTCCCAGTGTACCATCTCCAATTAAATATAATCCTGTATCGCTTTCATCAAATAGACAAGGAGTATCGCTCAACGTGTAGTAGTCTTTTATATTTAGAGTTCGTTGGTCGTCCAAATTTTGATATCTTTCTGGATGTTTGAGAAACGTTTTGAAGAAAGTTAATGCCTTAGATGTAAGCAAAGTTAGGACCATGAACGCATCAGGACTATTGAACTCGTGCAAATCCAAAGCTTGTTTCAAAGTTTTTGCTTCTTTATAAAAACTAACTGTCAAAATTGTCATGGATTTATAAGTCCGAACTTTTTTATCATTTTCTCCTTCTTGCACTTTCTCATCTGGCTTGCATAACTCCTTCAGTTTATTAAATAAATATATAAATCCATGAAGTAATTTTTGATCTTTTCAGATTTTAGAAAACTATAAAACAATTTCATCCGACTTTCAGACGACTTAATGTAATAAGAAATATCATTTTCTAGTAAAGTAAACAACTTTTGCACGGTACCAGTAGAATCAGTAGCCCGGGCCTCGCCTTCATCAAGCGACTCCATCGTAATTCGTAAATAAACATTCACTAAGCCTCGGTTACCTACTTTGGCGCTCAGCTGCTAACCGAATGATCGCCGAGCGGAGCAAATCAGCGAGAGAGATGGCGACAGTCGCGACACAGTTACCCAGCTCTCCTTGCGAGAGTCGGGAAAATATTGGGGAGGGGGAAAATTTTCTGGAGATATCAAATCACCCCCACTGGTTTTTATAAGTGACGCGCCTAGCTCGTTCCCCGGTCTATTTGTTGACTTCTTTTATTCGCTTCTGGTCTAATATGAGCTTGATATTAGTCCAATATTGGGAGGTTACCAGTTAATTTTTCCCATTTGCGTAAAATTTGCATAATATCCTGACCATTTCTGGGTAATAATGGATCCCTTAATATCTGACTCCTGGTCCAATTTTGGATGAGACTCCAAATCATTCGACCGTCCATTTTTGGGCACTGTTACTTTTATCAAAAATAGACGAAAAACTGTGCTGTCTCAGAGTCAGCCGTTTGGATCCATTTACATCCAATTTTCGACAACATTTTTTAACAGTGCTCGTGCTAACGCCTTGATAAATAAACTTAGTGCTAAAATATTGAACTAAAGCGTCTATTAACTAATTTTATTCTCACTTCGCTGATCGATTAAAAAGTTTATTAAGAACGTGAAAGATTGAAGAAAGGAAATTTAAAAACAAGCTATTTCAGGCATCAAAAAATCAAAGCATTATCTTTCATTAACGTTTTTGAATTCACTGCATTGTTTTAAAACGATTGAGTTCAACTTGCTTCAACCTTTTATGCTCCGATTAACGTCTAACTACTGACTGTCTTTCACATACGCATTTCCAGAAATGGGACCTGGCACCAATGCCAATGACATACAGAACAATAGAGTATGACTTTCATCCCTCAGCGTCGACAGTGCCGTTCACGAACGACCATCAAAGATTACTGTCTGCAAAAAATCTGACTTTCGACGTTGCTCCAGTCGGAGCGTTCGACGATTTAAAAACTATTTCCACGGGTGTAAGTTCTTTTCCTACTTTTCTTACGACATGATTAGTGTTGCGTTTGAGGGTGTCAGAATGCGAAGAAGTAAACCCGTGGGGTCGGATGTCGGCCAAAATCTCGTACAATTACCCTGAAAAACCTAAAATCTCTTCGAAATTCTAAAATCTGTAAATACTTTTCAAAATAGCAAAATCTAAGTGAAAATCCTATTCAAAATAGCAAAATCCATGTAAAAATCCAATTCAAAATCACAAAATCCCCACGCAATTTCGGCTTTTCCTCTCATTTACTGTGAATACAAACGTTATCAATATCTGTGATTGAAATGATTTTTCGAATATTGTTTCATAAAACGACTTAATTAGAATTAATATGAATTTCTGACAAATAAAATATCAATTATATTTATTTATTTATTTAAGAAAAACTTAATTGGATAGATCTCGACTCGGATTTATTTTTTTCGGTTTCCCAACTTGATATATTTTTCAAAAGATAACTCTCGGACAACTTTCTACTTGTTAATTTTTTGAACATGTTTCGATGAAAACTAATAGATAGGCCGAGTGTTAAAAGAAATACAAGTTGGAAAAACCAAAATATTACCTCCCCGAGTCAAGAGGACTACTTACTATAATAATAATAATATAATAATTATAATAATCTAAGCTTTGCCTATGAAGGGATTTCCACACTAAGCCTTTGGCTTGTTTACAGGTGGGTCCCTTTACAATGCATAGAGGGGTGGTGGCTAGCCCCTATGCCACAGCTAACCGACAGCGCCCTATACTAACTATTACCGTTAACCTCTGCAAGTTTTGATGGAAAGGAGAAACCGGGTTAGACCGCGGAGGAAAACTCCTTTGACAAGCGGGGAGAGAACTTGCAAACTCTACGCAGAAGGATTTGTTCCCAGATTTTCACCCGGTGCCACAGTCCGGGATCGAACCCGGGATCCTCTTGCTGCGAGGCGAAAGCGCTAACCGCTACGCCACCCCACAACCTTATTTACCTCGATAAGGAATTATATCTCTCTTTTTTGAAGTAAATATTTACGAATTATTAAAGCAGCACTCCAAGTATAGAGAATATATATAGTAAAGCAGATGACGTTTTACATCCAATAAGAATGTGCCATGGACACATGAAATCAGTCAATGGGGAAAAAAACAGGAAATTAAGTGTATAACTTTGGGAGAAATATAACCTTTATGTGTTTGAAAAGGCCCAGTTGTCTGCGCTTCAACCCTATATTCTCAAAGCTACATTCACAACTGGTTTTGCAATGTAAACACTATTCGCTCGTTTCACCTCATATATATTCTTAGTTTGCCAACGCGAGCGTTAACGTTAAATATCACCAAAGCTGATTTGTGGTTAGACGCAATGAAAGTCAATGCGCACCATAACAAGAATGAAAACTCCGAAGCTGCAACCCGATTACGATTAGCCCTTTCACTGATCTAATGGCCACCATGGTGCTTACTTCTATTGTAAAAAATAGACCTTATTTAAACGTGTATTTAACTTTCGGTTCACTCTGAACAATTAATGTTTCTTAATTATAGGCAAGAATAGTGCTTTAAACCGAACACAGTTATCTGATTTGTCATCCGAACAGATGAAATATCTTTGATTGACTTCAGCTATCAGTTAAACAGTTGAGAGCCATTTTCACTTCAGATCAGATGCCTTTTTGTGATACACATTCGGATCACATTATATCTAAGATAAAAACGAGATTGTAGACATTTGAATCAGATATCTGTGGCATCGGACGTAGTTTCGGATTAATACCTTTTATGAATTTAAACGCTTGAAATGTATTCAAAACGCATATACTTCAAAAAACAACCAATCTACCTCGGAGGAAAAAATTTCAGTTTATATTCCCAAATAATTGACTAGGTACTAGTAGAAATGTGAGTCGGTAATATACCAAATTTCCGTAATTTTATAATGGAGTTGTCAAAATTTTTTAAAATGTTTCTACTCATAGAATACAAACCTCTGGGAGTGAAACCTAGTAAGACTAAAACTACGTCCTTTTTTACTTCGGATGCCCGTTTTCGTCGATTTGCCGTTCGTTCATGCAGCTGTTCTAGCTTAAAATAGTGGTTCGCACATCCTCATATTGTTAGCCACTTAAGTAGTGTTTACTTGAAAGCCGGGCCAAGTAGTCACACGCCCATGCTAGTGCTCTGTTATTTGGGTCAAGGGCTCATTTCGCATTAAAAGTTGATTTTATATTTAAATAATCAACTATTTCTGTATTTACTTCTAAATGGACTCGCCAGGCGCTAGCTAGCTCAAAAAATCGTTAGTTAAAGATCAGATTAGAAAGGCCACGGCTGCCGTATTGGTAGCAAAAGCCGCAAAATCATGTAAACACCTTATATAGTGCTCACAATTCAACGCTGTTTAAATTTAATTTACTGTAAGCACGTAAAATATAAATTACCAAATTAAGTGACTGAACTGTCATTCTGATTTTCCCAAAATTTGAATCAGTAATTTACCGGGTAAGTTACCGTTTTTAAAATATACATTAATTTCACATCTCTAGATACGAGGGAAGTGTTGTTCCTAGAAGCAGGCAATTATTTTTGTGGCACCAATTTATTCAAAATCACAACATTGGTTGCGATTGTAATTTATTCCACCTATTTAATAAAGATAGAAAGAACTTATCGTGCGAGAGGTAGTCTATGATTTATCAAAACACAGTAACTAGCCTTGACCAGGGATCCATGTAATTTTATTAGCAGGAATGGAGAACGGTTAGTCTAAATATGAAACTTCAATCTAGAAGGACCAGAAACTGGGAGGTTTTTTCTGCTTACAACGTCTGTGTGCAGTTGCCCGCCAATTTCAGAGGGTATGCGCACCGCGGTACAACGTAAACAAACGTGACGCTTTTGGGAAGAGTACCAAACTTATGTTTTTACATTTTAATTTCTTTGAATCACTCTCACAATTGCCAAACGCACAAATCTTTAATTTTCCTTTTTTTTAATTATTTTATTGAACTCTACTATTAAATTGATGCAAAAAATTAACATTTGTCCCAAGGCTTAGCGAAATGAGACCAAGCGGCTATTTTACTTGTTTACATTTAACAGTTTTTCTCCAAGACCTTGTCGTCTGCTAGCTTTTTAACCTTTATTACTTTAACATGGGATCCGCCATTAAGAAGGTTCGTGGTCTAAACTTCAGTCCGATTCATTGCCCAGTATAAATCCAATCCCTTCAACTCATATCGAAAATTTTAAATTAACTAATTGGCTCACTTAAAGTACGTTTTGATGACGTTGCTGACGGAGACGGCTAAAAATAGATCGTTGCTTTTTACCTCTGTCGCAATGACCAGCCTCTTCTTTCATCCCCCCGCCCCGATTCGAGGAAGGGTGTCGTGGACTTTGACGTGCGCAAAAAGTACCCTGTTCTCTATTCCTGCTTCTAAAATTACATGAATCTCTGTATCTTTGTCTTGAATAAATAATTGAAGGTTTTCATGTGTACTGGAATGGTTGTACATGTAATCAGTGTATAAAGTTAAACACGGATATCTGTAAAATTATAAAGATATCTGAACAGATATAAGATTAGAAATCGTTCAGATAGCGCTAGGTCGGATGAAAATTATCACCTTATCGGATCAGATTTATTAACTGAAAGTAAATACGACGTTCAATGAACTGTTGACGATTTTGCGGGAAAGATATCGCAATCAGATGTCATAAAAGAAGAAACAGTTTATAATTTTAAGCACTAGGCAAGAAAATCAAAACCCAAAATTTACTAAATCTCGGGTCTCAATTATTTCCTCATTAGCTCACTAAGCCTATTACGGATAATCCTTGATTTACCCGCCGAGTGTAGGCCTTAATTTGCTTTTTGTAATCACTGTAGCAAGGATTATTCTATATACAGATGTAGAATAGCTTAAGTAATATATAAACAGCCATTTCAAATAATAATATTAAAAAATATCCTTGGAATATCAAAATGAAACAGAGCTTTAAAGCTACAAAACTACTAAAGCATCGTAATTACGAAAAATATTTCTACACATTAACTATATATTATGAAAAAAGGAATTATTAAGGTTCTGTGGGATTTCTTTACACATCAACACAAACCGAACTGCTAACGTGGCTCGCTAGTGTAACAACGGACGGACACACACAGACAATCCCATAGACTGCTTTTTAACCCTTTTCGTATTAACTTTGATTTGAGAAGCAAGATTATCTCAAATACTAAAATAAATATAATTAATATTAAACATTTTATTCGTTAGTTATACGCCTTATTGAGCGTTACATTGTTTTGATAAAGAACAATTAAACATTCTTGAGAGACTTGACAGATATCGACGTTTGAAATGAAGCATACGACTGCTGCTTCGCCTTACTCAAATAGGTAGTATATAAAGGATTCGAATCGCAGCTATAGGTTATAACAGCGCAATTGCGTGAACCTTTGGTGGAACCCCCACCATTGGGAGGCTAGAAGTTTCTCGTGACCCTAGCCGATCGACGCGTATGTCTTAACCTTAACGATTATGATGGAGATAGAAGCCAGTATGTACAGACTGGTGTCCATGTGGGATGGACTAAAGGCCAGAAGATGGCGGTGTTTAGAAGCCAGTGTGTGCAGACTGGTGTTCATGTGGGATGGACTAAAGGCCAGAAGATGGTGGTGTTTAGAAGCCAGTGTGTACAGACTGGTGTCCATGTGGGATGGACTTAAGGCCAGATGATGGTGGTGTTTAGAAGCCAGTGTGTACAGACTGGTGTTCATGTGGGATGGACTAAAGGCGAGATGATGGTTTTGTCTAGAAGCCAGTGTGTACGGACTGGTGTTCATGTGGGATGGACTAAAGGCGAGATGATGGTGTTGTTTAGAAGCCAGTAAGTACAGACTGGTGTCCATGAGGGATGGACAAAAGACCGGATGATGGTGGTGTTTAGAAGCAAGTAAGTACAGACTGGTGCCCATGTGGGATGGACAAAAGACCAGAGGATGGTGGTGGTAGACAGACAATGGAGTTATAGGCATTATAAGTGGAATACAATTTTCCAAATTTCCGGTTCGGAAATTGAGAAAACATTTGCCCCGATTTGCGAACGTGGTCCGCTGGGGTGTAAAAACAGTCAGACAGTCACGAACGTCGAAATTAGAACCTCTCCGTGACATTCATCACTCGGAGAGGTAAAAAATCAATTCAAATTTAAGAGTTCTAAAACGCGTGTGATGGATGTTACCGTCGGCTTACTTGTAAACGTAACTAGCGCCACTTCCCCTGACATAATTATGGTGTCAAAATGTGTTAAATAGGGGATGCAGTCTAAATTTTGGTTTCCATACTACATTAAAATGGTAGAATAGTAAATCGAATGAAAATAATAACCTTGAGATTGAAATCCGACCATAATACACACTGGCATAAAAGTCAGCGCTCAGAAAACGAAAATATTAAGTTGAAATGTAAAGTCAGGGTCATATTCCCAAAACACGGTTCAAAATCTTAAATTCCTGGTCAAAATTCCTAGTTCCCACTCACAATCCTGGTGAAAATTCCTAATTCTCACTCATAATCCTGGTGAAAATTCCTAATTCTCACTCACAATCCTGGTGAAAATTCCTAATTTCTACTCAAAATCTCAAAATTCTGGTGAAAATTCGTAATTTCTATTCAAAATCTCAAAATTCTGGTGAAAATTCGTAATTTTCACTCAAAATCTCAGAATGCTAGCGAAAATTTCTAATTCCCTCTCAAAATCCTGGTGAAAATTCCTAATTTCCACTCAAAATCCTAGTGAAAATTCCTAATTTCCACACAAACCCTGGTCAAAATTATTAATTCCCACTCAAATTCCTGGTGAAAATTCCAAATTCCCACGCACAATCCTGGTGAAAATTAATAATTTCTACTCAAAATCTCAAAATTCTGGTGAAAATTCGTAATTTCCAATCAGAATCTCAGAATGCTAGTGAAAATTTCTAATTCCCTCAAAATCCCGGTGAAAATTCCTAATTTCCACTCAAACCCTGGTCAAAATTAATAATTCCCACTCACAATCCTGGTGAAAATTGCTAGTTCCCACTCACAATCCTGGTGAAAATTAATAATTTCTATTCAAAATCTCAAAATTCTGGTGAAAATTCGTAATTTCTAATCAAAATCTCAAAATCCTTGTGAAAATTCCTAATTTCCACTCAAAATCCTGGTCGTTAGCCAAAATTGGTGTTGATAAATTAATAACAGCAGATACCACGGTGATCACTGAACTAGCATAGGGCAATAAATCAAAAGGCAATTTTTTATTTAAACAATTATTATTATTCTACCCATCGTTCTCTCAACATGCACTCTCGCAGCAGCTATTTTGGAATTTCACAAAACTTCTTCCCTGTAAATTGCTTTTTCTTCTTTAGAAAGGGTGGTCTTATTAGTTCTAAACCACGCTCGTTGCAAAGATCTTCTATGGAAAACCCCTTGTTAACCATAATCCCATCTATGAACCCTTCACACACGTCCAATATTTTACTTTCAGACGTTACTTGTTGGTCGGAAAATCTTCCACAAAAAGCTTTGCTGACAAATGTTATAACACCGGAAGGTGCGATAAGGACCAAAAACTTAATCGTGTTCCTTCCTTTGTAGTGAGAGCACGTTTTTATTCTGCATTGAAGACACGCGGGTCTCTCTATTTCGACTTCAGTATAGTCTACTATTACCCTTGTATTAGGAAACTCAGAAAAACATCTGGGCATACACTTCATAATTTCATTTTTATCTAGCCATTTTATCGCGCATTTGAGAACCGAAACCTACTGCGTAAGAGTTAATTTAAAATTTTTTGAGGTCTGAACTTTACTTATTCCAAAAAAAGCTGATAGAGCGGTAAATGAAATGCCAAGTTTTAGTTTTATGAGTGTCAAAAATACCCTATCTCGAACATTCATTGAGATGCGGCTTGGAAACTTACTGTTAATATTTTTAATGATCGCATCAAATAGACCAGTACTTTGTAATCCTGTTAATGAAACTATAGAGGTGGCATTCAATATTCCATTATGAGTGTTGTCTCCTAACGGTTCTCCTAGCATACTTTGTCATAAGCTCGAATTCAGCATAATTTTCATCAAGTCTTCTAATCTGCCTTGTAGCGTTGTCCCTCTGCATTTTCACTTCTCTATAGTTGGGATCTTGACGCCTCTCAATTCTTGACATAATATCTCTCTGGTTTTCGGTTTCAGAATACACAGAATCTTCACGCCTACTTTGCCTTGTAGCATTGTCCCTTTGCATTTCGGCTTCTCTATAGCTGGAATCTTTACGCCTTAAAATTATTGACAAATTATATCTCTGGTTTTCGGCTTCACAGTACACAGAATTTTCAAGCTTATTTGCCTTGTATAATTATCTCTCTGGATTTCCGCCTTAGCATAATCCATATTTCCTCTTCTTTTCTTCCAGGAAAGATTATCCGTTTCTAACTCAGATTGAGCATAATTTGAATCAGTGCGCTTTTATCTCCGTTTCAAAAAATAATTTTGCGCATGTTCCCCAGTAGCACAAGCCTTCCGCATAACAGTCGGTTAAAGGTCGAATAGTCGGTTTACGGTCCAGTCGGCTGTACCATGCTTATTCCGACACTTTTCCGACTCATGATGCCGACTACTTCTTTTAGTTGGCAATGCCGACATCTATCTGACAGTTGGAACAGATATGGTTTAAAGTAGGCTTGCCTACCGTCTTGAAAATTCCAACTTATTTTTTGCCAATTGATTACCGACTCTCTCGCGCTAGTCGGTATTGTGACGTTTAAGAAGAGTAAAATTAAAAGCAAAGTAATGCTTAGGCCGTTTAGTAACCGACATTTATCCGACAGTTGGAACTGAGATGGTTTAAAGTAGGCTTGCCTACTGTCTAGAAAATTCCAACACATTTTTTGCCAATTGATTACCAACTCCCTCGCGCTAGTCGTTATTGTGACGTTTAAGAAGAGTAAACTTAAAAGCAAAGTTATTCTTAGGCCGTTTGGTAACCGACATTTATCCGACAGTTGGAACTGTGGTGGTTTGAAGTAGGCTTGTATACCGTCTAGAAAATTCCAACACATTTTTTGCCAATTGATTACCAACTCCCTCGCGCTAGTCGTTATTGTGACGTTTAAGAAGAGTAAAATTAAAAGCAAAGTTATTCTTAGGCCGTTTAGTAACCGACTTTTATCCGACAGTTGGATCTGTGGTGGTTTTGAAGTAGGCTTGCCTGCCGTCCTAAACATGTAACCCATTTTAGCCAATTGATTACCAACTCCTTCCCGCTAGTCGGTATGGTCACGTTTTAAAAGAGTAAAATGAAAAACGAAGTTGTTGTATAGGCCTTCTTTTTCCGTGGGACGGTTTTTTTGACTTTTACTATTCCGCATATGCCACCAAATTTTTTTGTTAAATATTTAACTTATACTATATTTCGACCCACAAGCAGAAGTTGCTAATACTATATTTTTGGCAACACTAGAAACGTAACGTTACAAAAAAACTGCAAAGCAAGAAAACACATCTGATTTTCTAGTTTGAATTTTCCCTCCTGTAATTTCTCGGGTCAGGTGACACGCCTCTGTTCTATTGGCGTAACTAAGGTAACGCCATGCACGTCATCATTGAAGAGGGCGCTGCTAGTGCGAAAGCAAGTCAGCCTTTCGAGTATCTCTGACGCGGCTGGGTCGTTAGAATGTTTAAACGAGATTTTTGTGGTCGAAAATGATTAGTTCTAGGCTTGCTAACTTTTAATTTCATTGCTAAGCTTCTTTGTCACACTATATAAACTATAAACGCCTTCGTTTGTCACGTAAGGTTTGAATTTTGTTATTGAATTATCAATCAATCTACTTTTTAGAGCCAGTTTTATGCATAAGCCTTTGCTTTTTTACCTAGCTTCTCATCTGCTGGGAACCACACCCCTATAAAGTGAAACCAAAACTTAAACGTTTATGTATACCTTCAGTTTCTTTGTTTGAATATAAAAGAAGCAAGTGTTTTGGGGCGCTTGAAGTTCAAAAACCTTCTATATTAAGTATTTTAAAGATTTTTGTTTGAGAAAATAATACTGAATTCCAAAATAGATCTCAATTTGTTTTAGTTAGAGAATTTTTATGCGGTTTCAAACATTTTAAGAGAAAAATGTGTCAAGTAATACCCTTTAGAATTGTATGTTTTTCTTTTTCTTTAAAAAATCTGTAAGTGTATATTTTTCATTAAGATTTTTGTAATTTAAGAGATAGTAACTGGCCACATCGAAGATATTAACAATGAATAATAATAAATACTTAAATTGATGTAAATATTATACTAGCCCTGAAAAGTTTTACTTTTTGTTAAAACCAATTAGCTAGGCAGCTAATATTTCCATTCGACTAGTCGTGTAATATCGAATACATTGTTTAATATTTGAATTTGTTATAATTGATGCTCAACCTGTATGTTACTTGAAATATTCAAAGTACAAATTCTAAAGCGATTTTCATTGAAAATGTAATAAAGAAATTACAATACTAGGTATCAGTATCCTTTATTATAAGCGAATGAAGCCTCGAGTTAAGGCTTGATCGTCGCAAAACCGTCGGGCCTCGAGTTAAGGCTTGATCGTCGCAAAACCGTCGGGCCTCGAGTTAAGGTTTGATCATCGCAAAAGCGTCGGACCTCTTGCTGACAGGCGGTTAAGTCGACTCTCAAACGTGTTGGATGAGAGTCGTATTTCATTCGTGTCGTGTAAACCAGTGGGCCGTCGTCCCACCGGGCGGACATTTCGATTCTCAAACCCTTACTCTACCTGCCCTTTACCGACGATTTACCGTTCCTATACTAAAAAGCCGCGAAATCGTCGGATTGAGCGCGGCTTTTGGTATGCATAATGACGCCGACATATAGTCGGCCAACAGTCGTTTTATAGTCGCCTCATAACAGTCGGAAAACCGGCGGGCCGTCGTTTCGCCGGGCGGACATTTCGACTCTCAAACCCTTACTCTACCAGCCCTTTACCGGCGATTTACCGTTCCTATACTAAAAAGCCGCGAAATCGTCGGATTGAGCGCGGCTTTAGGTAGGCATAATGACGCCGACATATAGTCGGCCAGCAGTCGTTTTATAGTAGCCTCAAAACAGTAGGGAAACCGGCGGGCCGTCGTCCCTCCAGGCGGACATTTCGACTCTCAAACCATTACTCTCCCGACTTATTAGTGACCTTTTACCAACTCGTCGGTAACACACAAAGCCAACCATGTAGGCCCTACTTCGGCAGTGCTACTAGGGTTATTAGTTTTCTGATCCACAACGGAAGCTAAAGGATGCTGACCAGCTGATGGGTCCTGACAAGTAAAGCCCACACTAGTTGATGGGTCCTACAGAGTTAAAGAACTCTGACTAGTTGATGGGTCCTGATGAGTTAAAAAATTTGACTTGTAGAAAAGCCCCAACTGGCAGGCGATTTTAACACCAACTGCCTCTCTAACTTCTTTTTTGCCGCATATCTCTCTCGTCTTCGAGCTTTTTCTCTCTCTCTCTGTATTCTGGATTCAAACGAAGCCTTCTCATCATTTCCGCTGATGTTTCTTTCACATTAGATGCCATTTCTGAACTCTCTCGTATTTTTAAAACAGCCGAGTTAAACAGGCACAAAGTCAATTTTGATTTCAGACCGTTGAAAATGTCCTGACTTAGTTCATAACTAGTCAGATATCCCGAAAACAATCTTGGTTTACGCGTAAATAGGCCTAAAAAATAATAAAATATGACAATGATAGAAAACAAAACTACCCGTTCAAAGAAATGCTTAATTTAATTAAATTAATTCTGAAAATAAACTATAAATAGTGGTAAATTAATAGGCTTAATAAAAATGAGAACTATGGTAAAAAGATTAAAAAACAAATAGTTATTTCGAACAATAAGTTTTCAATTAGGATTCACAAAAAGCAGAAGTAAACTTCCACAGCCGTACAGCACAGAGTTCGCAAGAGAACAAAGGAAAGGATGTTCAAAGCAGTGATGTCAGGTGGGAAAAATGGAATTTTCCTTTTCAACCCTTAAAATTTCCCTTTTTGGACCAAAATTTCCCTAGTTCAGGGCTGCCGCACATAGAAAATGATAGAATTATAAGGCTCCGTGATTATAGCATGACAACTGTTTTTAGCGATGTATTTTCGTAACGAACAGCGTGGGAAATTAGGCGGTGGCACAAGGCAAATGACCAGTTTAAAAATTGCCTGGTACAGTTTAAAAATTGGACCACTAAGAAATTTCAAGGGTAACCTGAGTCTAGACATTAACTCAAATATTTTAATTATCCACTTCTTTAGTTTAGCAGACGACGTGCTCTGGTCAATGGTAATGGACCAGTTTATTTATTCCAGGCCAGGGGGTCACTGGCCTAGTGTCTAGTTTAAAAAAAATTCTTATTTCCCACCCTTTTTGCAGTAGACTTTCAATAATTCAATGTTTGGAAATTACTAAAATAAGTAGCAGGGCTACCATCTATTGTGAATCCAACGTAATTAATAAGTCAATTTATAATTATTAATATTTTAATATTTTATAAAATTATTTAAATATAAAAATCATATTAGCGATATATAATTACATTAATTTAATGAGTACGTTCAATTAAATTAAATTTATTTGCTAAAAATTGTAGCTAGGGGGCTGTTAATAAGTCAGATTGCCTGATCCGGAAAAGCGCGATAGTCCGCGCCAGAGGCCTTAGGGCCCTTAGGGGCGCAACGTGTCGTCAATCATTAACCACACAACAAAACCTAGTAATCAAAGTGAAGAAGATGACATAGTGAATTGGTTGAAAAAGAAAATTATTTAATAACTACTCAATGTTGTGTTTCTCAAACTTCAAATGCTTTAAATTAAATCTTAAATAATCAAAAATCGCAAGGAATTGAGAAATAGCGAATATAATGAAAATTCGAACAAGTTAAGAATAGAACACGAACCCATGATTACGCCAACTAATTTTTACAATGATCAGTATCTAAATTTTAGGATGATTTCAGTTTGTAAATAATTGTCCTCAATTGAATTCCCTCTTTTCCCACAAGGAGGGTCTGAAATTTGCATCACTTGGCAGAGACTGGAGGTCGTCAGCGTTTAGTGACCGACTCTCAATGTGTATTAAAAAACTAGGATACATTTAAATTGAAATTCCAAATTATAATTAAATACTTTTTGTTTGATACGTTCATATTAAGGTAATCAATCCTTGAATACGTTAATTTAGTTTGACATTTGTCAAAGTTTCGTTTCTTCATACATTTAATACTCCTGTTATCGTTGAGTTGTTGATTTAATTTTGTTATTATCGTTGAGTTGTTGATTTAATTTTGTTATTATCATTGAGAAATTCAAATGGTGCCTTATATTTTTCATATTAACTTTACGCAAGGAGACCCAGCTTTAGACTCAGCCAGTGAGTCACTCCTCTTTGCGTAACACTTGAAGCCCAGGCCTCCCTGTTTAAATACAATGAATCCTCTTAGTCTGTAAACTATTTATTATCCCTAATTATTTTAATGTTCATTTTATGGAGAAGCTTAAGTTGAAGATTTTTATTTCATACATTCATAGTAACGTTATTTTAACCTTCAATACCTTTTTAGTTATACTTGAGTAGCATAGTTTTTAGAATGATAACTTAATTTAAGGATGATGTCAGTTTGTAAATCGCGTTAATTAAGTTCCCCTTTTCAAACTGGGATAAATTTAAATTGAAATTCCAAATTATAATAATTAAATACTTTTTGTTTGATACCTTGAGACTGGAGGTGGTAACGTTGAGTGACAGACTCAATGTGTATTTAAAAAACTGGGATACATTTAAATTGAAATTTCAAACTATAATTGAATACTTTTTGTTTGATACCTTGATGTTAACGTAATCAATTCTTGAATATGTTAATTTAGTTTTACGTTAGCCAGAGTTTCGCATTTCTTACTCCTGTTATCGTTGAGTTGTTGATTTAATTTTATAATTATCTTTGATCAATTCTTCCTCTCTCTTCTCTTGACTCTAACTTAACTCGATTTATGTACTAACCGACCGTGGCTCAGTTGGCTAAGGCAGGCGCTTTCACTATCGTCGAGTGTGGACCAGGAGGTGGCGGGATCGTTTCCTGGGTGTGTCTGAAAAATAATTGCATTTGAAATAAAATGTTTTACGCCACCTATGTGGTGTAACGCGAACTAAAGGTGAAATTTGAATTGACAATTCGCGGGAAATTCGAAATTTAAATTGTTCATTTATGACGAATCTCATCAGTTCACACTAAATCCAGCCAGCCGACCAGCCAACCTTCCAACAGAGGTCGGAACAATCGTTTTCCAGCTCTAAAAAGCGGCAAAACGAAAAACTAATCAGTTTCCTATGCGGACTTTATTGCGACTTTTCCTAAAAATATCGGTTTCCTATAGACTTTTCAATAAATTTTCTTTCAAAGTTTCAATTAGGAGTAAGGATCTTATGCGAGGGCAGGAGATATACAACATATTTATCTTTGTACTTTGGAGAGCGCGTCGTCTGCTACTCATTCTGGAGTGAGATATAGAAGAAAAACTAGAAATATGTAAACCATAGATATAGAAATACACTATTATAGCCTACCTTTGATTCAACGCTCGAGACTCAATGAAGCCAAAAATCGAATTTTGCCCCTCGGCATGTAAGATCGGCAGGGTAGGGAATAAAGCGACACTAGCCACCTAACGGCGGACGGGTAAATTAAAAATAAAAATGTTCTGTTTATTTTTGAAGTATACAAATTATTGAAAAAAGGCGGGAAATTCAAGTTGCAACTTTCATATTTTTAAAACTCAAAAGCTTTTGGCGTTGTTAAAAAGGATAATCGGTAAGTGGAAAGTGAATTGTACTAACTAGTAAAACCGTTTAGAATGTCTTTTTGAACATTTTTAATGCAACAAAAACCTGAAATTGATTAAATATCTCATTTAATGAGTAGGCTTAGAAATGGTTAAAGTTTGTGCCGTTCTTGACTGCAAAAGCCTTTCAACAACAAATAAAATATCATTTCACAGGCATGTTGGTTGCACTTTTTCTAAATATGAAATAATTTATACTCGTTGCTTTCATGTAATTAAGATTTCCACAAATAATCAAACGGTTATGTCATAAATGGCTCGTGGCTATAAAACGGTTGGACCATTTTGTATACGGTAATCACTTTCAAGAAAGTGATTTTCGTGTAAGCGAAGACAGAAACCACAAAACACTGAAATTACTAAAGGACGAGGCAATACCTTCTTTGTTTTATTTAAGATTTAATGAAGCGAGATATTCGCAGAAACCACACATTGACAGTGCATTGCTTAGTACAATACCCACCCAACATCGCGCAACAGAGTCTTCATCATTGATCCCAGATTTTCTGTTCTTTACCCACGAAGTAGAAGTCTGTACATCAGCCGTCGGCATCGTCCAAGTATATATCTTGAAAAATAATAATATAATTAAAAAAATAATAATTAAGACCCAGCTTGGTTAATAATATATTATTTGCAATGGGAAGTCTGCGGAGATTTTTGACCACAATTCATTAATTGCGGCTGAATCAAGTGAAATGATCGATGACCTAGGAAACACCATGGATGTACAAGACATATTACTAATACAAAACAAATATGATCATGTAGGTGGCTGAGCTACGAGTAATAATTACGATCTCAGTGCATACAGTAGGTTTTTTTCCGCGGTTCCTAAGACATATTTCAGGAGGCACAGTACCTGTGATTCGCCATCAGTTCATAAAATAAAGAAACACGCGAAAGCTTTGAAAATTCAATTATCTAAAACATACCTAACAATATTAAATTCTTCGTCGTGAAATTAACTTTCCAATAAACAGAAATCCAGTCAAACATCCATGCATTTGATGGCGCTTCAATATGCTCTACAAAAAGAAAAAAACAAAAACAAAAGTCTTCGAAAAAAGCTCAAGGTCGCTCACCAAACACGACGGCGAAAAAATTTAAAACTTTCTTGCCTCAATGAAGTGAGGAAGCAAAATCTTCTTTCAGAAGAAAATGCAATGGATATTCAAGAGCGCTTTGGACCAACTGCGAAAGAAATGTTTAAACTTTTACGACATTCAGGAGTGAAAAATCCAACAAAACAAAAATACCCTCAGTTAATTCGAAGCTTTGGACAGGGAAAGAGTTCTCCGGTTACGTAAACTTGGGGTTAGGCCACAATGCCCAAGATTCTGACGAGATTGCAACATCGGCCCTAGTTTTCATGGCTGTAGCAATAATTGGCCATTGGAAAGTGCCAGTCGGCGATTTCCTGCGGTTCACAGCCCATAGCTCTATGCTAAAAACTCTCGCAACTGAGTGTCTTTTCAATGTACACAAAACAGGTGCCAAATGTAATGCTCTTGTGTGTGATGAACTAAAAAGCAATATCACGATGGCTCAGTTACTTGGGGTTACCATCACAAAAGACGCCGTACAGAGCAGTTTCCCAAACTCAGGTACAATTGATATGGTCCTATTTTCTTTAGTTTTCGCTTCGGACAAAAACTATTCCCAACTATGTTATTTCTCCCCTTCCAGTGGATCCCAGTGAAAGAGTACACTTTCTTCTCGATGCATGCCACATGCGTAAATTTGAGAAATTTATGGGAGCATTATGGTGTTTTAATTGACCAACGCACGGCCGAAGTACACAAAACTAACACTTTCTAAATGGTTTTTCATTTTTGCTAATAATCTGCATAATTACTTAGCGAATTGACTGGGGGTACGTAGCCACCCTACATGCCTACCAATCATACTAGGGTTTAACCTTGGCAAACAAGCTTTCCAAATTCCATATTAATTTCAAGAGTCAAAAAATGAAAGTGAACTTAGCAGCGCAAACCAGAAGTAGCTCCGTAGCAACGGGAATTGAGTTTCTGAGGAGGGAGGGGATCCAGTATACCAAGGCAGTGTCCCAACATCAAGATTTATATTATCCATTGATAGGTACTAATTACACTTTATTGTCCAGTCTTGAAAACTTTGAGATGCAACTTCACTTTGTCTTGTATAGATTGTTTGATGTTTTAAATTCAAGAAACCCAATGGCTAAAGTTTTAAGGCAGCAATCCGACCTTCCAACCTAGATATTACAAAAAGGGATCTATTAAAGACGAAGGAACTGTTGTTAAATTTGACAGATATAGAAGGCAACTTAATTCTAGAAAGTCCAAGAAAAACAGCCATTTTGGGATTCACACTCGTCATTCACAGTGTGTTGGATATTGCGTAGAAATATGTTGCTCCCAATGACGCACCACTGAAGTATAATGTTAAATAAACTAAACCTCTCATGATGAATGTCAAACTATTTCTTAATTTTTAAAGTACCTTTTGACGTACAAACTGTCACAAGACCATCTTGAGTTGTATTTTAATACAATCCGTCAGAGAGGAGGCTGGAACAACAATCCAAGCTGTCGGCAATTCACCGCAGCGTACAAAAACACACTAGTGACAAAAATTGAAACGTCAAGAAGTGGAAATGTCATTGCTTTAGACAATACGCACGTCCCAAATCTATGCGAGGTCTTGGTTCCAATCACAGAAACCAACATAGCTGAAGCTCAGCAAGACTCTTTTGATTTAGATGACATTGACAACTTTATTATCTTTCTTAATAGTAATGGTAAAATGAGAGTTAGCCATAACGGGGTGAAAATATATCATGTTAATACTATGGGGTTTTACCTTGACGGTTTTTACCGGATAATCTATGCCGTTGATTGTTCGTCATTCGCCGGAAGAAGCCGTTTATATCTTCCCGTCAAAGTGGTTGTGCCTAAGATAGAACGGGAGAGGTTTCACTTTATCGCGGTTACACGCGACGGTCGATTCAACTTTTGAGGTTCTATAGATTAACGTGTGAGGTATAGGCTTTCATTAGATGGGCCGTGCCGTCGACGGCACGTTTAGTTTCCCCATGATTAGGCTTAAGAAATAGGACGGGAGGTGTTTCTCTTTAACGCGGCTACACTCGACGGTCGATTCAATTTTGAGGTGTTCTATAGATGTGGTGTTCAGGCTTATTTTCCTTTAGACTCAGCTTTCTCATTGCTATTGACGAGAGATAATACGGTTATTCAGTTCATCTCGATCGCACAGTTTCTCCGAGATTTTCAATACCTCATTTTGATTATGGAAAGTAAATATTTCATCGTCATGGGTTACAAACAGGGTATATTATCCCCTCGAAAGATTAAGCTTACTCTTAATTACTTAAGTGAACAAAAACGATGGTATAAAAGGGGTGAGTTTCAAGTCGTATTCATTGTACCAACGATATTGAACGATTCAAGATGTAAGTATAGGCGAGCTATTTAGCGATATTGGGATATGTTTTAATGATATTTATATTAAGGTTCACCGCCAAAGTATTTCCTATTTCAATCGGCAAAGGAATCAGTATAACACCGGACTCTGAAATTCAGCTAGGCTCTTTGGACGGGAGTTCACTAATTACTTTGACTGAGGACGAATTCCAGGAGCTATACCGAGAGCGTAGAGAAAACACGTCCTTCTTGGACAGCGAGTCGGTTGCCCCTTCATCTTGGTTTTTCGAGGGATCTCAAACAAAACGGGTTGACTTATCCGTATTTCAAGGCATTAGGATCGTTAGTGTTCGAGAAATGCGTCTAGGTGGTGGTGTGAATTACGCGAAATACTTAATACGAAAGTCGGTTTCACCGTTTCAAAACCACTCTGGCTATCATTATTGGATAAATACGACGAAGTTACAACGTTTCTAGGTGAGGCTAAACGGGTTCACGAGAAAATTCAGAAACTTGTGCTAGACCAGTTAAGGGAAACAATTTCTAAAACTTGTGATGAATGTGAGTGGGATAATCCCTCTCAAATAAAACACGAATGCATAATGTGTGACTGGAATACACGTGTGGAAATGAATTTTACATTAGCTATGAGTAAAATGAGTTATTCCGAGATTACAAAAGACTTTACCACGAATACATTTCTGGATGAACAATTCTGCGAATATATGCTTTGTAATATTGCTTGTAAATCGAAAAAATTACTATTAAAAAAATCAGAAGATATCACACGATAATAAATAATTGTCACACTTTATAAAATAAGGGTATTGCAGGTTTATGAAGTTTTGCAAATACTTCCTCAAAAAAGCTCGTTTGCGGCGAATTATTCTACCAAAAACAGTTCGATTAGATGTTTTTCTAAACGAACGTTTATGTTCAAGTTTTTAAAACCAAAACGTTCGATTTTAGGTGACAACATCTTCGCAAAATAGGGTTAATCCTATGGGAAATTCATTTCACAAATGATCGATTTCGATAGAGTTTTTCAAAACTAGATGACCGCTTCTATGGAGATGAAAATAAACTCTCTACTTAAAAACGATGGTTTATAATAACCTAAACCGTCCTAAAATCGAACGTTTAGAAATTCCGGTACCGGAGGGGTTTGTATAAGCGAATACTCGTTTGACTTAGGCCATTTATTCGCTGACGGTAAGGAGATTCGGTCATGTATCCATTCTACCATACATTTAACGCCATCTTGGCTGGTCCATCCCATTCCGGTAAGACTCAACTGGTTCTCAAACTAATTGAGTATCGGGATGTAATGTTCTCACCTAAATTTAGTGAGATTCATTGGTATTACGGAGAATGGCAGCCGTTTTTTGATAAATTGAAAGGCAAAGTTATTTTCAAGGAGGGATTACCAAATTTAACTGAATATAACGATAGTAAACCCTGTCTCCTTATAATCGACGATCTAATGTCTGAAAACAAGGGGCAGATCGGTTCCCTATTTACTAAAGGTAGTCATCACAGAAATCTGAGCGTAATTTTCATCACTCAAATCTTATTTCACCAATCTAAAGACTCTCGAGATATATCTTTGAATGCGCACTATATCATACTAATGAAGTCGCCTCGTGATAAACAACAATTGAGTACAATTGCCAGACAGATGTTCCCTGAAAACTGGCGTTTCGTTGTCGACGCCTATCGAGACGCGACGAGTAGCCCCTTCGGTTATCTACTACTTGATATGAATCTGCGATGTCCGGAGAACCACCGAGTTAGAACCGGAGTATTTCCTCACGAGTCAGGTGTCGCGTACGTCCCCAGGGTAAATATTAGAAAGCCTCTCCAACGATGCGGCATTCTACAAGAATGACTTACGCTGTTCACTTGCAAAAAGATTTGCTCTCTGTCTTAGCTAAATCGAAACGTGGTCAGAGGCGAATTTTACTGAAAAGTGCCAAGAAATCATTAATCGACGCCATATCAGAGTGTGTACATAATACATTACAAGGAAAACTAAAATTAAACGAGTCTCAAAAAGCTCGGTTAGCCAAACATTCGGGGAAACTAAGGAAGATTGCCAGTAAAAAAACTATCCTGGAAACGTAAACGCGCCATTCTAGTTCAAGACGGGTGTGGATTTTTCTCGTTCCTCTTCCCCCTCGTTTCTACGATTATCAGCGCGATAGCCGGAAATAATTCATAATTATGCAGTACGCCCAGAAAATGTTACTCGTCCCTAGCGAGACGCTCAAAGATGATCCCTTCCCCCACCCTCAAAAGCGGGTGGTAACGGCTTTAGACGGTGATATGAATTCTATTCTAGTTCGAAAGGATTTGGATGATAGTTCAAAATGGCGTCTGTACGAGCAAACTCTACAACGGTACACTAATCTACATACTATAGCCAAGCAACCGAAGCAGATATTGTTAGAGAACAGCCCTAGATCGAGTTTAAACGTAGCGTGGATGGATGATATTCCTCTTAAGTATATAGCCCGTGTTCAGAAGTTAGTTGATCATATTGAAAATGTCCCTGGTCAGCTTAGGTGGTTAGCTAACGGAGAAGTAGTTGTTAAAAATTCTATAGTGCCAGGATCGGATATTAGGGATATTGTTTTAGAATTTGTCAGACCTACATCGCACTCAAACACCAAACCGAGAGGATTTTACGCCGTAACGAACTTGCTAGCTCAACATGCTGCACAGTGGTTCCAACCGCATAATCGAACATCATCGGTAAAAAAAACTCGGCTACCTCTTGCAAATAACCCGTTATCTGCTGTCTCCAAATCCCCCACTAAGAAAAAGACTACGGTGAAAAAGATTAAAAAGGTTAGACTGATAGGAGCCCCATGGCTCCCCTACAAAATGTCTCCGAAATCCTAGAAGGAATTTATTTTAATCCATCTCACGAAGCCAGTTATGGAGGGGTGGAAAAGTTATAATTGGCAGCGAAACCCTCGGGGGTCTCCAGACAACAAGTGTTAGATTGGTTAAAGGGTAGGGATTCTTATACTTTACACAAAAAGGTTTTTAGAAAGTTTAAACGTAACAAGGTTATGGTTCACCATATAGACGAGCAATACCAGGCGGATTTAAATGATATGCGAGCCTTAGCTAAATATAACGATGGTTATAATTATATTTTAACAGTAATTGATTGTTTCAGTAGAAAGGCGTGGGCAATACCCATGAAAACAAAAACTGGGGTAGAGATGGTATCCGCATTCGAGTCAATATTTAAGGATACACTAGCATCAAAGTTACAGACGGATAAAGGGACAACGTTTAAGAATAAGCTTTTTCAGGCCTATTTAAAGGAGAAAGGGGTGGCATTTTTCACTATCGAGAACGACGATATAAAGGCTTGTCTAGTAGAACGCTTTAATCAAACTTTAAAGGGACGTATGTATAGGTACTTTACGCACAACAATACCAAGAGATATGTGGATGTATTGTCGGCTTTGGTTCAGGCATATAATAATTCCATCCACTCAACCATAAAAATTGCTCCCTCAGAGGTTACGGGAACTAACGCACATCAAGTTTTCGACAATATCTACGCAAAATACTTTAAACAGAAAGTCGCGAGTATTAATACGATAGATTTAAAAGTCGGGGACTACGTTAGAATTTCTCGTAACAAGATGGTTTTCGAGAAAGGGTATGAACATCACTTTACAATGGAAGTTTTTAAGATTATTGGGAAAATAGACCGATACCCACCTGTATTCACATTGGAAGATTTAGATGAAAATCCTATAAAAGGCGTGTTTTATGCTAGGGAGCTCCAGTCGATAGATAAACCCATAACGTACAGGATCGAGAAGGTTTTACGTCGACGTACTCGAAACAAACAAAGGGAGATTTTTGTAAAGTGGTTGGGATACCCGGAGTCCATGTCTAGTTGGATTTATGCTCAAGATGCAGTCTCCCTTCTACCTAACGCTTCCTAGCAACGCTAGTATGCAAATTTACGAAAAAACCACAGCCTGCTACTCAACCAAACTATCAAAATGTATACAATTGGAGGGGGGACATTGGGAGGCTGCTCTAGTTGAGATAATATATCCAGTATCCTTTCATAATGTTAAGGAAGGCGAAGGTTACATGCAGTTAGCGGTTACTGAAATATCTCCAGAAGAACCGACGGCTCATCCTCAAGCTACCGATCCTAGTTCCAGAGCTTTTTTTAAGAATCGTGGTGTAGTGAATTATGTTGATACCGTAGAAAAACCCACCCCCATAGGGGATATATTCACCATACCCGGCGATTATTATATCAGTTTACCCGTGTTTTTGAAACAGCTGTACCGCAGCCTCGAGTCGTGGGAATACGCATCTCAGTTTTCTTTTATCAGCGACCCCCTCACCAATCACGTGGTTGTATTTGTAAGACGTAACACGTCGATAGCCTTTTCCCCGGTCCTATTTAAACTCCTAGGTTATAACGAGGATATTATGCCCCTTATTTGCCCTCCCGATCAATCTGAGATAAATTTAAGAAGCGACGTGCCCGCCAGATTAAATTACTTTATACCGGATCAGCTATTTGTCTATTCCGATATAGTAAGCAATGAACTAGTAGGCGATACGATAGCGCCATTACTTCGTATTGTCGGTGTTGAAGATAAACCCCATGGCTCTATAGTCACTAAAACGTTCGATTCACCTCACTATGTTAAAGTTGCTAAACGTTATTTCGAGACGTTAGAAATAGATATAAGAACGAGTTTAGGTCAACCGACGGCATTCGAGTTCGGACAGACAACCTGTAAAATACATTTTAGACCATGCCCAAATCAGACGTCTTAGGTCATCGTTGCGAGTACCGGTCGTATTATTTTGACCAGGTAGGTGGAGGAGTTTCGAGTGTTTTTTCTGGTAGACCTTATCAAAAAGGCCACGGGGTAGGGGGCTTGCTCAAGGGCTTGTTTAGATGGGCCAGACCGTCATTAGTTAAAGGCGCTAAATATCTAGGTGTTAAAGCCGCTACGACGGCGTATAAAATATTAGGCGATGTAGCTGAAGGACAGAATATAAAATCGGCTGTCAAGCGTCGATTTAACGAGACTATGGACAATATCATCAACCCTCAGAAAGCGTCGGGCGTTATAAAGAGGCTCAAGCTGAAAAGACTCTCAGTTACTCTCAAGGGAGCAAAGAAGAAACCACGCGACATTTTCTCGCGATAAAAATGCTCTCCGTTCAAGCCCTGAAGAGTGAACTCGATATTTTTGCTTCACCACCTACACAGACAAGTATAAAACACGGACAATGGACCTGGTATAAACCTCTATCAGCGCTATATGACAGCTCTACCGTCGAATACCACATCCCCGGAAACGGGGATTATTACATGTATTTAGCCCAAACAATGCATTACACCCGGTTAAGTGTGACCAAAGATGACGGCGGGATTCTACCGGACGACGCTGTGGTGGCTCTCGTAAATAACGCGGCTCACTCCTTATGGCCAAATTATGAAATCTATTTTGGTTCCACCCTCGTAACGCCGGCGGCAAACAACTACTCATTTCGCGCTTACATCGAATCCCTTCTAAACTATGGACTAGCCGCTAAAAACACGCATTTGTCTTGCGCTGGTTGGGCTAAAGACGAGGCGGGTAAGATGGATGATCTAACCGGAAGCGGTTTTCTTGTCAGAAAGAAAGCCGTCGAAAAATCTGTGGATATCGAATTTTACTGTCCCGTATTTAGCGATGTGTTTAATATACCCGAATATCTGGTGAATGCTGTGGATGGTAAAATGAGCTTCTCGAGAAACAAAGACGAATTTGTGCTGATGTTTAAAGAGACCGCGACCCTCAAGGGTTGCAAAATATTGCTTAAAGAAGATGGGATAAATGTACGCAAGGTTAAACTGGCACCTAAAATATTATTGGCGCATGAAGCTGCTCTCGCTAGAGGTGCTGCCCAGTATAATTTTACGCGTACCGAGATAAAAACGAAAACTTTGTCAGCGTACACGCAGAGTCAGAGTTTCGACAATATATATCTAGGTGCCCTCCCTACTCGCGTCATAATCGGTCTAGTTTCCAACAAGGCGTTAAAGGGTAGCTACACCCATAACCCCTTTAACTTAAAAAATTACAATTTGAATCATTTAGCTTTGTATGTGGATAACGATCAGATACCTTCTAAAGCCTTAACACCGAATTTTACTAAAAAATTGTTTATGAGAGAGTACCACACCTTGTTTTCAGGGTGTAATAATCATTATAAGGACGACGGTAACGATATATCCCCTTTCGAGTACGCTAACGGGTACACCTTATATGCCTTCGATTTAACCCCTGATATTTCGGCTAGTGATTCCAACTTCTGGAATATTGTTAAACAAGGTCAATTACGATTGGATCAAGGTTTTGCGACCGCCTTACCCGAAGCTGTTGTTTGCATCGTTTACGCCGAGTTTCAAAGCCTAATTCAAGTTGATAAAAATAGAAACGTGATTGTCGATTATTAATGTCAGCAACAAACACAGTAGATTTAAATTACGCCCTATCAAAAACCCCGAGTTTTTTGGGCGTTTTTGCTTCGGATAGGCTACCTCATAAGGTTTCTCAATATCCCATGTCTCTCATCATAAACTTTGACCAGCACAATAGAAGGGGGTCGAACTGGGTTTCCATCTATATAGACGCCCTACGTGTCGGTTATTATTTCGATAGCTACGGCTTACCACCATATTTTATACCTAGTCCAAGATTATTTTTATTGGAACATTGTAAGAAATGATCATATCGGGGGAGACAGCTACAAAGTCTCGACAGTAAAGTTTGCGGTCAATACAGTGCCTTGTATATTATACATAGAAGTTCGAAGAAAAGTACGAAAAGCTTTTTGGATGGGTTTTCCTGGAGGCAGCGACAAAATGATCTGAAGATCGCGAAGCGCTTCAATAATCATATAATAAGACTGAAAAGGAGTATGAATCATATCTAAAGTGTATATAATAAGACTGAAAAGGAGTATGAATCATATATAAAGTGTATTTAATAAGACTGAAAAGGAGTATGAATCATATCTAAAGTGTAACATATTTAAGCAATTTTTCAAAATAAAGTTTATTTTCAAATTTCGTGGTCATCTTCTGACTCTAGAGCACGCCTATATTACATTCACTATATCTAGGTTTTCTACGGATAAAAACGCCAGCGATAATATGATAAAATAATTTATGTATAAAAAATTTTCAATAAAATTATAATTTCAAGTTTATCACGGTTTTATATTTAATTCTTTACATTTTTGGTTAAATTTTTTGATAAAAAAATGCCCATATGCCAGGGTGCGCACTCCTCCTGGGAGGATATTTTTTTGTTATCACAAGCGGATAACGCCTTTTTGGTTTTGTGAACTGTACGCAGATTGTGTTTAGTGCTCACAATCCTTTTCATACTGCACGTCGTTTCTTCTTCACCAAATAAACATTTCCGATAATCAGCATGATAAATTGATCGTTTAACGACGCGGCGACAGATTCCCTTTGCGGTTTTGTTTTCACCGTTTTCGGATAGAATAGAATAAAGCTTAGGTCTTAACCCTACAAATTCTAATAAGGGTAGAGGTGTAAACATGATTAAGAAAATAATTTTTTCGGAAATATTACCCTTTATTATCACTCCATCCATCTCATCTTTCATCTTACCCAGGACCTTCTTATTCACATCGCTGAAAAGAGGGTGCGATTTCGGATAACCGGAGAAATCAAACCGATCTGCGTGCTCCTTAAAGTCAGCGTATACGTCTAAGGTCTTTATGTCGTACATTAAGCTATCTATGAATTGAAGATAAAGTTAGTGGGGGTAGGAGGGGGGATTTAAGATAAATAAACAAACCAGTATCAGTAAATTGAAGAATGGCCTTATCTCCGTATTTCTCTCTAATAAAATCGTAGTGAAATCGATATAGAAATAATTTGGAAAGATCTAATATTGAGAAGCCAGTGTAAATGGGTCGATTTAGGGTTAAAGTTTTCTTAACCATCTGGATTCCGACCAATTCATTATGATACATAATGAATTTTTGGAAGGCCGGTGATGATGCCTTTTTAACCGCTCTTTCCTCGGTTTGTACGAGATGGAAATCTATTCGATTCCGTAGATTTTCCATGGTCTTACCGAAAACGCTGTTAGACATCCAATTAATAACAAAGATAATGAATATTGATTAGCCTTTTGGTACCTATTGTTCATCAGTTTAAAATAGTCGCGTTGGAATGAATTAGTAGCGTTTTTCCGTTTCTCCGTATTGAAATCTATGTAAGGGCTTAACCAAGGGCCTTGGTTAAACCATAATATTTTATGTACTCTGGTTAATTTTAGACCCTTCGAAAGGTAATATTTTAGATTCCTATAGTGTATGACGTAGTTGCATTTGTTATCCAGACTAGGTACGAGTTTAGGTAGAGTGTCTTTCAGGGGGAGACCATTCTTTTCCATCAATGATTTATAGTATGAGGAAAACTCATCGGTGGTTATTTCCCTCGTCTCTGGTGCTAGCGGATAGCAATTATGGGAACGGTGTAATTCCTTGGGGTATTTCAAATCCACCTCGAGAATGAATCCGTGGGGTGAATCGTCTGGCGTGTTCAGAATGGTCTTCTCGGTATAAGACAGAAGATCGGGCGTCTTGCTATGAGCAAAAATATCACTGACCTCATCAATCCAATTGAAGTTATTCATGGGTAAATAGTCCTTCATAACGTTACCTATTGTAGACATTGAAAAATAAGATTATAAGAACATTTTAGCTTATTAATATTCCATAAATTACCGTATAAATTATTTAGGTCGAGATATACGATGTAGTTACTAGGCTTGGATGGATCGTAGTTCGGTAAATCCTTGTTATTAGCCTCGGCAAAACGGTTGGAAATTAGACTCACACCGCCACGTATACACCTTTCTTAACGTGGAAATTTGTAAATAGCATAAATGAAAACATATTAAAATAAATTACCAATGAATAGATGCATATCCGGGTCTAAGAGCAAATCCAACTTTACATCCGTCATCAGCAGCGCAGCCTGCCAAGCCAAGCCAGGTCCGGTATACGAGTGAGCGGGGTCCAATCGATAGAAATCGAGACACATTGTCCTGAATTCTTAGAACACACATGCTAATTGTAATGTGTCAATTTGGACATATGTGTCATGTAGATCACCTAAAAATTATAAATATTAAAATATCATCCCCCCTTAACAGATAAAAATTACCTAAAGTCTTCATTCCAAATTTCTCCCAGACTTCACGCGCATGCTGGTAGCTTGCTTCAGAGATAGACTCATCAGTTAATGTATTATAGAAGGCCTCCCTCGACGGTAGTTCAGTTTCCTCAAATCGTTCCATAGAATCCATATAATCATATGGGAAAGGCAACTTCTTGAGAGCTTAATTTACTTGATCGGGGTTATATGACGCGCTAAGGATCTTGAATTTATCAATTCCACCAGTAGCTAAATTTTGAACAAGGGTGTCCAGCGAAGCCCCCATAAATCGCATCGAATCTAGGAATTGTAATCTCCAAAACCCGAAACTGATATAGGTCTCGGTATTGTTAGGGATGACCGTTATCTTCTCCTCCTTGAAAAGACCAATCTTTTGGAGGATAAGATGGTTAATAGTTCCAGTCATCAAGCCAATGGTTCAATACGGATATGCGGAGATTTCAAATTAACGGCGAATAAAGCCACTTCTACCGAACAATACCCACTGCCAAAAATCAGCGAACTGTTTGCCAACCTCAACGGGGGACAGACCTTTACCAAACTACATCTACGCGACGCATATAATCAATTACAATTGGATCCCGAATCAAGAGATTTACTTGTCATCAACACCCCAAACGGACTTTTTCGATACAGAAGGGTTCCCTTTGGAGTTTCATCGGCCTCCGCTGTATTTCAACGTCAGATGGAGAAGATCCTGAAAGGAATTAGACAAGATAGCCATTTTTCAAGACGATCTCTTAATCACAGGCCGAACGGATGTAGAGCACATCAACAATCTTCACGATACACTAGCGAGACTATCAGATGCAGGCGTCAAACTACGCAAGGAGAAATGTCACTTCATGGTCGACTCATTGGAGTACTTGGGACACATCCTCGACAGGAACGGGCTGCGACCCACATCGAAAAACATAAAACCAGCCTTAATGACGAGGGAAAATGACCATCAGAACTGTTCCTGCAGAGACAAATACGAAGCCGTCTGGACTGTCTTAGACCCGAAGCCATGCACATATCCAACGAAACCAAGCCATCGAAGCCAATCAATAGTTCCTACAGTCCAGGGGACCACATCTGGATAAGAAACTTCGGAAAGGGACCAAAATGGCATGCAGCTACTGTATGGGCACCCATTGGAACTTCAATGCTCAGCGTTCAAACGCCGACAGGCAGCGCACGAAGACATATCAACCAAACTCGCCATCGTCGTAGCGCTTCCTGCCCACAAATATCGCAGTCAAACTCTCAACCTAACGACGGTTCAACGCAGCCTCAATTAATTCCTCCAATGACTACGCCGCTTCATCAACCTGACGTAAATTCGAGTCTACAATCACCGCCGAGCACAACTTCTCTTAAAAGAGAATATTGTTATACCTAAACTAAAAAGATAAACGTAATGTTAGATATAGTTTTTTAATAGACCAAAAGTACTATTTTTTTATCTGCTTAAATATGTATAAATATCGAGGTGAACAAGATAAAATCATCAGAATTACGAGTCGTGTCAAATGTAATCATTTTAGAGTTATACAATCAATAATGTATTAGTGTATAGTTTTATCCTGTTGCGAGTTTAAATTACTTAAGGTTACGACACAACATTGGCAGAGGTGTTTATCGGCCCACAATATCTTAAAGCCTTCTCGGTTAAACCGCAAATCTTTACTACACTGTCGGACGGATGGCGAAGTCCTCCGTTGTCTTTCAAATGTAGGAAAAGTTGGTTTGGGTGTTTCTCATAGGTTTCAATTGAAACATTAGAATGTCTTTCAGTTTCGAGCAAAGCGGCTACGCATTTCTGGCATTTTAGTTCTTTTTGAAGTTTTTTTACCACATAACCACTCATATAATAAATGAAAATGTTGGATGATGATGACGTTTCATCATTAAGAGTAATGGTAAAATGAGAGTTAGCCATAACGGGGTGAAAAAATCCCATGTTAATCCTATGGGGTTTTACCTCGACGGTTTTTACCGGATAATCTATGCCGTTGATTGTTCGTCATTCGCCGGAAGAAGCCGTTTATATCTTCCCGTCAAAGTGGTTATGCTTAAGATAGGACGGGAGAGGTTTCACTTTATCGCGGCTACACGCGAGGGTCGATTCAATTTTTGAGGTTCTATAGATTAACGTGTGAGGTATAGGCTTTCATTAGATGGGCCGTGCCGTCGACGGCTCGTTTAGTTTCCCCATGATTAGGCTTAAGAAATAGGACGGGAGGTGTTTCTCTTTAACGCGGCTACACTCGACGGTCGATTCAATTTTGAGGTGTTCTATAGATGTGGTGTTCAGGCTTATTTTCCTTTAGACTCAGCTTTCTCATTGCTATTGAAGAGAGATAATACGGTTATTCAGTTCATCTCGATCGCACAGTTTCTCCGAGATTTTCAATACCTCATTTTCATTATGAGAAGTAAAGGTTTCATCGTCATGGGCTATCCCCTCGAAAGATTAAGCTTACTCTTTATTACTTAAGTGAACAAAAACGCTGGTATAAAAGGGGTGAGTTTCAAGTCGTATTCATTGTACCAACGATATTGAACGATTCAAGATGGAGATTTCGCATGGGAAGAGATGTGTCCTAGAGGCTAGTTTTTTTCGAGCTAATAACGAGTACGTAATAAAAGAATTAGCGTACTATATAGTTGAAACGGGTGAAAACGGTAGGTTCGTTTTCAAGCCGCCGTTCCCATTCGGCGAACTAAGCTTGAAGGACCGACGATTAAATGGTTGGGTTTCGCGGAATATTTGTGCTCTCAGGGGAATACGGGGAATACGTATTCGAGGACTTTGCCAACATTTAAGGTGAGGTATCTGGGAAAGCTGATATCTTTTGGACGAAAGGGTTAGAGAAGTCGATCTTTCTCTCGAAATCCATCGGTGGCACCGTGGGAAATGCCGAGACTCTCGGCTGCCCTAAATTAAGTGGTCCTTCAAAAGAACCTCCGCCATCGAACTGTATTTTCCATAGAAATACAGATTACTGTTGTCTTTCAAAAGGTTGAAAACATTTAGTGCGGACATTTATTTTGAAAATAAAAATTAAATTCAAACTTGTGTGTTTTATTACGTGGTGTTGATAGAATTGGTATAAATAGCATTTCAGATTTACGGAAAGTATCATTCTAACTCGACCCGTCGGGAAGTATCATTATAAAAGTAAATACGGAACTAAACCATGGAGTCTAACAAGCCCACCACCTGTAGAATTATCTACAGCGCGACATTAGGGTTAATAGCACCCAATTTGTTATTAACATTCAATGTATTTGAAATTATAATAAAAATATACCACGGATCCTACATGGAGACCCCGTAGAATGGTTAGGACCAATGGTCTCACTAGGGGCATCATCCTCGTATACCCGAGATAACGCGTCAGCGACTTAGTTGTCCTTCCCCGGGACGTGGACAATACTAAATTCGAAGGCCTGAAGCCGTGTGTTCCACCTAGAAAATTTTCTAGTCGGGTCGGGTGCCGTATGCAACCACCTGATGGCGCTGTGGTCGGTGTACACCTGAAATTTAGTTCCTTCGACATACGGGCGGAATTTCTCCCCTGCCAACACCACTCCCAATATTTCTCTCTCTGTAGTTGAGTATTTACGCTCGGCGTCGCTCAAAGACTTACTGGCGTACTGGATTACGTGTTTACGGCCATTTATTACTTGCGAAAGAACAGCACCCAGTCCCACATTGGAGGCGTCCGTGTGAATAACAAACGGATAGCTAAAATCAGGGGTACTCAGAATCGGGGCTAAACACAGGTTCTCTTTAAGAGTATTGAACGAAAGTTCCTGTGCTTCTTTCCAGTGCCAGGGAATGTCTTTGTGTAGCAAGTGATTGAGTGGGCTTGCCACTTTAGAAAAGTTCTTAACGAACCGGCGATAATACGACGCCATGCCGAGAAACCTGCGAAGCTGGCGTATATTTTTAGGCGTTGGGAAGTTTTTCATAACCTCGGTTTTGTCCGGGTCTACCATGAGACCTTCGTGTGAAACGATGTGAACAAGAATTTTGGCCTGTTTCTGGCAAAACTGGGTTTTTGTAGCCTTTACAGTGAGGCCTGCCTTCATAAGGCGGTTAAACACCTCCTCGAGAGTACGAAGATGCGTATCGAAATCGCCTGAGGCGATGATCAAATCATCTAAGTAAGCGCATACCCCCATCGATGACATGTCTAAAAACAAATTATTTACCATGCGTTGAAACGTTGCAGGTGCATTCGTTAATCCAAACATTAACACCTTGGGTCTAAATAGCCCCCTATGGCAAACGAGTGCTGCATAATCGCGGTGGGCTTCGTGGAGTCCCACTTGCCAGTAACCACTACGCATGTCAAGGGTGGTAATATAATTTGGCTTATGTATTGACTCTAGGATGTCATCGATTCGGGGCAATGGATAAGCGTCCCTTCGAGTAACAGAATTTAGCCCTCTATAATCAGAGCACATCCGCCATTTACTTTCGTCTTCTATGCCATCCGACGGTTCTTTCTGTTTATCATCTAATAAATCGTCTTTCTTCCTAACTAACAACACGCGACTGGCCCGTGGGCCATTGCTGGGCTCAATAAAACCCTGTGCTAACATATGATCAATAATTTTATCAATTATGGAACGCTTGGCGGGTGAGAATCGATAAGGGGCTTTTGAAATTGGTAGGCAGTCGCCAACGTCAATGTAGTGTTCTACCGTTTTTATATGACCTGGTACGGTTGAAAATATTGTCTGGTATTTATAAACCAATGATTCTAATGAATTTAATTGCTGCGGATCTAAAGGAGCACTCCCCAAGGCTTTCTTTATGCCTTCAGTATCAACGAAATCTTTCTCAGATGCCAAGCTACAAATACGAGCTTGCCCACAGAAATCAAGTAGAGGGGATCTATGGGAAATATTATCGGGTAAACAAAAGTTACTTTTTCCGAAATCTACGGTTAAGCCTACATAGCCAATGAAATCCCTCCCTAAGATACAGGCGTACGATAAATTTGAAACATACACGGCTTCGAATTCTACAGTCTTATGGGGTAAACAAATAGGTACCCTAATAGTTCCTTCAGTTGCCAATAAGCTGCCGTCGCTCTGACGTAATGCTAAAGTTTCATTTTTAGTGACGTAACCCTGGGCTTCTAGAATCGGTTTTAAATTACTACAAAGAAGGGTGTTGGTGGATCCATTATCTAATAAGGCTAAACAAGGGGTGGATCCTAACAATATTTCAACGAAATCTTGTTTTCCCACTTTTAAACTAGGGGGTGCAAAAGATGACGTAATCCCCGTGTTAGCCTCATTCGTTTTTATTGCATGGACGCGGGCCGGACCGCTGCTTGGGTGGTCCCGCCCTCTCTCGCGTTTCCCGAGGTAGAGTTTCTCTTTTTCTTATCGGGACAAAAGGGCCTAGTGTGACCCACGCGCTCGCAACCATGACAAGTGACGTTAGGGTTAAAGTAAGCGCTACGTCCCTGAGAGCTATTCGCGCTATTGGAATTGACTTAGGGCGCCTTATTGCTAGATTGATATTCATTATGAGATGCCATCTTATTGGGGACACCAACAAACTGGTTGTAATTAGACCTTGGGTTTTGAAATGGTGGTTTACTAGGTAGCATAATAGGGAGATTAGTTGCCCTTGGGGCTTTAGCCCTATTGTTTTTATTTACTGAGCGTTCAATAGTGTACGCGTCATCTAACAAGGCTCGGACATTTAAGTATGCCTTTGTCGATAAATAAGGGTGTATGTCTTCCCAAATATTTCTTTGCGTTAATCTAACTTCTTCATCATCTGATAAAGGGATACTCAACTGTCGAAATAATTTCTGTAACGCCTCCGTGTATTCACTAACTGTCTCCTGATGTCGTTGAACTCTATTGTAAATTTTGTCCTTGATAATATCATCCTGGGGTTTACGATGAAAACTGGCTTTAAAGGCGTTCTCAAACTCATCAAAAGACCTGAATGGTTGATTAGCGTAATACCATTCTAGAGTTGGGCCGTCTAACAAGGACGGTAGCCATTGCTCTAGAAAACCCACATCTGGCACCTTATTAGTTAACCTCATTTGTTTAACTTTACGTAGAAAATCACGAGGTCCAGGGTCAGTGGGCTTACCGTGATAACAAGGCGCAGGTAACGGATTTGAATATACAAAGGGGACACTCGACATTTTCGGTTGACCCTGGTTATAACCTGCTGCTTCACCAATCTGGGTGGTGGCGCTACTAACCGAACCTGAAAGAAAACTGGTTACCAGGATAGAAGGGGGTATTTCCTACAGCTCCCAAAGGAGAATTTACGCTCGCTTGGGGTACAAAAGGTGCTGCATTTACATTGGGTGGAAGGCTTGAAATAGCCTGGGCAGAATCATTTTGGTTCGCCGTGGGCGGTCCAGTAGAAATAGCCGCTACTTGAGTAGGCACAATAGGCAAACTCTGGTTAGGCACAACAGGCATACTCGAATTTAAATGTTGCGCGCTTGGCGCCATTACTGATTGACTTGATATATTTACAGCACTATTAGCGCTACCGGAAGATGGGTTATTACCGAAACTACCCTGAATGGTGGTCAAAGCTATCTGCATTTGCTGTTGTTGGGTGCTCAATTGGGCTATTTGATCCATTAAGTTTTGCAAAAGATTGCACGGGATGGTGATTGTATTAGCACTACCTTGAGTCCCTGTATTAGACAAAGGGGATAAAATAACACTAGTATTTCCCGCAGGTAGTGTACCCGCAACATTGCCAGAGGCACTTACATTTGGAGTAATTGATTGGTTACTACTCTGATTACTGGTATTAGCACTAATGGTGCTATTGCTAGCCATAGCTAAATTTTGATTATTAAGTGGAGGATTTATCTGCACGTTCGTTAACGAATTACCTGACGCATTACGCGTGGGTGAACTATTTTGAGAAGATTGGGGACTATGAGAAATAGGCATTATTGCGCAAGAGTTTCTATTAGTGCGGTTAATGTAGCGATCGGCACGAGAACTTTTACCAATCTCTATATCTCGTTCAGCAAAACGAGTATATGGATTATTCATGAAATAAAACTATTTATTCCTATCTTACTAACCAACAAAAGGTTAAACAAGGTCTACACAGCCTGGAAGAGCAAAACGAGAGAAAAAAAATTCAAGGGAAAGTAACACACAAAAGGTGAAACTCAAAAAAAAAATCAAGGGAAGATAGCACACATAAGGTGAAAACCCAAATTTCCTAAACCGACAATAGCGGTGTAATTTAATGCTCCTCAGACAGTATTGAGACCTCTGACTTCCTCCTTTACTTAACTAGCATAGCAAAAAATTCCTCTCTTTACTAACAAAATAAACAAAAACAAAAATAAGGTATCCCGGACGGACCCCCAATTTGTCACGCTTTTTACTAGTAATTAGTAGTTATCCGGGTATCTCGCATCACTTTCACTATTGGGGTGAGCGATTGGTACGTAAATAATATGTCTAGGGGTATATTAACTTTGACGCAGGTATTGAGGTTGTCAAATCATGTAATTTTACTTTGAAACTATTATTCATGACACTTAATTAATAATACACTCTTAACCTACTTAAAACAATAAACTTCCATGGAAGGCAACTAAACAATAGTTAGTTCAATTATACGGGTATAAACCGTTAAAGGCATGCAATTCATGAACAAACATGTAAAGAATAATACACTTGATAAAATATAAATAATTAATTAAAAGTAATTAAACATTGGGTACGATACTGTTTTGCAGTTCAGGAGGTACGGTCGTGGTTAATGCTCCATGAGGAGGGAGTCCTGGCGTCCATAGAAAGGTAACGCCGGTGGTTTGGTATTCGTGATTAAACGTACGCGCACAGTTTCTTTGTCATTCCGTAGTTAGGGATAAGGTCGATGCTTATGTCCCATAACTTAATAACTTAATTACGTAATTACGTCCCGACACTAGTTAACGGGCATGGTCTCCATAGCTACTGGTCTCCCAAAAAGGTGGCCGCGCAGACTTTTACGTTTTGCGTGCGTTTCTTTGTCCGCTCCGCCGTTACTTCGCGTACATTCTCAAAAATAAGTCCAGTTGCGGACCCGAAGTCTTTTGCGTCTTCGCTGGTTTCTAACTCAGACCAATCTGATGGTTCCCTCCTTTTCTTTTTTACAACTCTCATTGCTTTTTATAAAGTTCATGGAAAGTTTTTAGAGAGTTCATCACAAGTTTAACTCTTTCTACGCGATAGGTAAAATATATTTTCCCCGCGCGTTCTCGGTGCTCTTTTACAACCACTTTATATGTATCCAAGATTATATCCAAGATACATTTACAAAAGAAATACAAGATACACTTATAATAGAATTGGTAAACCTAAAACTATCTCTACATCTTTGACATCTTTGACAACCTCAACGTTTTCTCCATTTGAATAGGGTGTACAGGTGTGGGGTCAATCGTTCAGCCCATAGGGTGTATTAGCGATGCCTAGATGTTGCTTATAGAGGCAAAGGGAACCGGTAAACCCCAAGCCTTCTAACATGTCACGGGCCCAATCCTTCACTAAAGTTTAACGACCAGCGTTTCAATGAATAGGTTGACCCCGCGCATGATTAAGCGCAACAAAACTTACAGTTTGGAGACTTCGGAGACCACAAAAATCCGAAATTGCGTTCTTACATATGAATGCTCACTGAGAATAGCCAAAATAAAATTAATATAAAATTAAAAAATAGTGAAACCCTGTATACCTCATATGGAAGTGTTGAATTAACTGCGCTTACGTAAACACCACTGTCTTAATTGCCAAAGCGAAAACACTTTTTGTCATCTTTTCAGTAGTATTTTAAAGTGTAAGACGTAGGATTAGGAACTTAGGATATGTTTCTAGCATGAAACGAAGCAGACTATATCAAATTCCAAAACAGAGCTGGAAATCAGCTTTTTTTGTAATCTTAAAGGACGAAAGACGCTATAAAGATTATATTACACAGACTTACCATAATTCAGCTTAAGCCTTGGCCAAAACGAACGTCGAAAAATTACTTCAAACGATATTAAAACCTCTCTTAACTGTAATTATTTACCTGAACTACTTTTTTAGACGACAATTGGACCTGATACCATAGTATTGCTTTTTAAGAGCGTTATAGTTCATTAGACAAGTTGGGAAAACCAAAATATTACCTCTCCGTGTCAAGAGGTCTACTACTACAAACTTTTTTACCTAGATATGGAATTATTTCTTTTTTTTTGAAGTAAAAATTTACGAAATATTGAAGCAGTATTCCAAACATAGCGAATGTACAGTAAAGCAGACGACATTTTACATCCAATAAGGATAAATCTTGGACACATGGAAATCAGTCAATGGGGAAAAGAACAGGAAATGAAGTCTGCGCTTCAGCTGTTTAGCCTATATTCTGATAGCTACATTCACAACTGGTTTGCAGTGTAAACACTATCGTCTCGTCTTACCTCAACAATATTCTTAGTTTGCCAACATGAATGTTAACGTTAAATAACACCAAAGCTAAATTGTAGCTAGACGCACTAATAGTCAATGCGCACCATAAAGAGAATAATAAGTCTGTAGCTACTACCCGTTCACCATTAGCCCTTTAAATTAAATTGCCACCATGATCTTTTCTTCCATTATAAAATCTTTACATGATTATTTAAGAGTGTATTTAACTTTCGGCTCACTCTGAACCGTTGATGTCTCTTCATTACAGACACGAAAATCAAAGCCACAAGTTTACTTCACCTCAGGCCTCAATTATTCACTCTTTATTTCACTAAGCCTATTGCGGATAATACTTGTTATACCCGCCGGAGTCTAGGTCTTAGTTTTCTTCATGAAATCACTAAACCAAGGATTATTCTATATACAGATGTAGTATAGCTTAAGCAATATGTAAACAGCCATTTCAAATAACAATATTAAAATAAATCTTTGGAATATCAAAATGAAACAGAGCTTTAAAGCTACAAAAGTACTTAATGCATCATAACTACGAAAAATACTTCCACATATTCACTTTGTATTATGGAAAAAGGGAATATTAAGGTTCTGTATGATTTCTTAACACATCAACACAAGGCTAACTGCTAACGCGATGCACTAGTGTAACAATGGACGGACACACACAGACACAAGGAGTATAAACCCATTAGTGGAAGCAGTATTTTTTTCCGAAACAATCTCGCTTATGTTTATCCTCTCTAAACTTCGCTAAAAACGTATTACTACTACGTAAAATATTAATAGACAGGCAAGGATTTATACCATTAAAGAAGGAGCGCAATATTATCCATATTTTCATTTCATATACAGAGAAAAGAAATTATTATGTTTCTGAGAGGAGCTTCCCATTTTGGTTGTTGTTTTGAAAAATACATCGCAATGCACGGGCCTTGATAGATATAGGAGGCAATGAATGAAATATATCGCATGCACGGGCCTTGGCAGATATAGGAGGCGATGATAATCTCTCTCTTTGCACGAGAGGTTTATCTTTAATATTTAAATAAATATAATTATTTTTAATTATTTTAATCTTCAATAATTAACATTAATAATAGTTAAATCGTTTAAAATAAAGTTATACCTATTATCATCTCACACTTTGCTAATATTGACGTTTAAAGTGATGGGTACGTACCCCTCTTGCCCACTTTCTTCAAATTTTGGGGTATATATACGATTCTTTTCCATTATAATAGTAAGGAAAAAGCGCAATTGCGAAAACCTCTGGTGGCGATCCCACCTTAGGGAGGCTAGACGTTTCTCGTAACCCTAGCTGATCGCCGCGTATATCCTAAAACCAAACGATGATAATGGAGTAGAAGCCAATGATACAGATTGGTGTCTATGTGGAATAGACGGGAAGACCAGTGGATGGTGGTGTTAGAAGCCAGTGTAAGTGCAGACTGGTGTCAATGTGGGATTGACAAAAAACAGAAGATGGTGGTGATTAGAAGCCAGTATGTACAGACTGGTGTCCAAGTGCAATGGACGAAGACCAGAAGATGGTGGTGATTAGAAGCCATTATGTACAGACTGGTGTCCATGGGGATGGATGAAGAACAAAATATGGTGGTGATTAGAAGCCAGTAATAACAGACTGGTGTCTGTGTGGGATGGAGAAGATGGTGGTGTGAGAACTCAAGTAGAGGAGCCATTTCCGTGACTGCGAAAGCAGTTCGGAAATGGCGAACACGTTTGCTCCGATACGCAAACTGCGAACGCGGTCACGTGGGTGTAACAACGGACAGACAGACAGACAGACAGACAGACACACACACACACACACACAGACACGGCCGTTACAGAACCTCTCCTGGACTACGTCACACGGAGAGGTAAAAATCCAAATAAAGGTGTTAAAGCTCGGATGAAATATCAAAAAATTAATTAGAGTTGCCTTACTGTCGTCTGCTCTGAAATAAACTTTCTTCCTGTCGTCTGCTATGAAATAGGGAATTCGAGGCATGATTAATTAGTTAAATTACAAAAATTAGACTTCATTTATTTAAAAACTTATTAGGTAAGTTTCTCATTTAGTAAATGCTTGTTAATTTAAAGGTATTCCGAAAACTAATTTCGCTGTAGTTTTTCCGTATATCAACTATGACAATTTCCATAAAAAACCGGGTAAAATGTAATGCTTTTTCTATGGGACGCTAACCCTAAAAAGGTGATTTTTTCGTTTAGCATTACAAACGGGAATCAAGTCATATCTACAAGGGCCTACCGGCCCTGTGGAATTAATCGAATTCGTTCGTGAGAAACGGTAGTAGCGAAGGAATTTTCAAATGCCTTAACACATAGTTCCAGAGTATAGTCTATTCAAATTGGTTGGACAATTTGGTCAGTATTACCACTGATGGTGCGTCAGTATACCACGAGACTCATTCGGGTCTGTTTACAAAAATAAGAGCGAAATAGGCTGAGGGTTTTTAATAGGAAAAACACAAGATGGAACTATGTTCTAAGGACGCTTTCAAAAATGAAGAAATGGTTGAAAACTTCGCGGAAGTAATCCGAAGTGTGTTTAAGTACTTCAACAAATCAAGCAAGAAACTAGAAGCTTTGAAAGACATGGCCGAGCAAAATAATGTCACGATTTTGAAGTTCGGATCTGTTATTTTTAGAGGTGGGCTGATAGTGAAATAATCACGACTTCATTGTTAAATAAATGATTCATCTCCGGCTTTCAAAAATAACCACTCTATATCCCGACTCAACAAGCAGACTGACTAGCTCTTATCTGGGGAGTCTCTTTACAACTCCGTCACGTGATCTATAGTAGTTTTTTATTAGTAGGCCATTTAGTTTTTGTTATATGTTTTGTACAATTTTAGATATCTATTTTCCAACAGGATCTATGCCCAAAACCCGATGGTTGATGTTTAATTTTCGGTCAATTGCTGCTATAGACCGAAACTAGAAGCCACTAGTTGCACATCTACAGCACGAATATGCAAATGCTAAAGAAAAACAAATTGCTTCATGAGGTCGCCAAGGTTTCGTTCGTCGTTTGGATGGCAGTTTGTTATGACATTTATTCATTGTTAGGGAAACTGTCAGAAAAGCTACAATCCAATAGTTTCTTAATAACAGAAGCTATCGATGAATTTATAACAACCGCTTAGGCTATTCAAAAATGGGAGAAACTGGAAGTGAAAAAGTACAAACGTTTGAAGCAGAGCTGGCGAAACTCCCAAACGCCTTCTTTGGCATGGAAATAAAAATGGATCTTGATCCTCAAACTTTCTTGGCTGACGCTAAACGCGTATGCGACAAGCTAAGCAAGTCGATAATGAGGCTATCGGAGGAGGCCCATAATGCCATAAAATCTACGCATATTTTTGGCATCAGAACATGGCCTACTGAAAAGCCATATCTTGACAATTTTGGCTGGGACCAATTACTTGAACTATGGAACGTCTTCAAACTAAGGTTTCCAAGTTCAAGTTTTGATGATTTGCAACTGGAATGGTCGATTTATAAAAATGTTGTCGACTATCGGTTTCCAATTGATTTGAAACGAAATCCCTCAACAGTGTGTGCAAAAATTATCAAGGAGTATCCAGAACGTTTCCCTATAATATCTCAGATTCTTGAAATTCTGACTTTAGTAACACCATCGTCCGCTGAAGCTGAAAGAGGCTTTAGCGTTTTAAATCAAACCAAAAGTTCTTCCCGATCAAGCCTTAAATTAGACCACCTAGACCACAGTATGCGAATCAACATGAAAAAGGTTTCTGTAACAGACTTTGACCCTTGCCCAGCATTAAATTTGTGGTTTGATGCTTACAAAAGGCGACCCAACAAGGCTTATACTTCAAGCAACAGTTCAGCGAGTCCACTTTCTGACCCTTTACCTCGTAAGAGTTCTACCGATTCAGATGATCTCAATACTTCATTGGATGATTTGTTAAATGAAATGTGTTAAATAGTCAAAGCATAAGTTTATAACATGTGGTCAAAGCCACTTAAGATTTGTGATATAAGGTGCCAAGATAGGCCCTTTAGTCATTTACTCATACTGATATTAATAAAATCCTACTTTTATTCAGACGTGCCACGTTACTGTTTTCAGTGCTTTAGTTGTAAAGCAAATATATAACATTCCCTTACCATCTTCTTTTTATACCCCCAATTTTTCCCCCACTAGTCAGTGACTACTAAACAAAATTGGGATAGGGGGCTCACTATTCAGTCTGACTACTAAAATAAATATCCTTATGTAGAGCCCTGGTTGTCGGAAAGACCCCCCAAGGTCAAGTAATTCGATATCGAGCCTGGATAGTGGCAAAAGTAAGTCGAAGGGATTGATAAAGATGTAACTTTTGCACCAGTTGTAAATTTTTCTCTCATTCGGTTCTTTCTCGTACTTTTTGTTGTTATGTTGGGTTAGCAAAGTTGCCATATGGATGTAAAAAACGCCTATCTTTATGGAGCCTTAGATCGTGATGTATATATGAGACCAATCCCAGGCTATACCAATGGAAATATAGCAACCCACTGTTTAAAACTAAGGAAGGCGTTATACGGCTTACAACAAAGCGGGCGTCACTGGTTCAACGAACTGGATAAAACATTTGATGAACTCGGTTTCAAGAAATTTAGTGGTACCAACTGTGCTTATTATGTACCAAGACAAGCGATTGTTTCTGTCTACTTCGACGACATAGTCGTCCTTGCAAAGAACTCGGACATTGAAAAAGACATCCAGAACAGACTTTCTAGAAAGTACGAACTACAGTTATTAGGACCATTACTAAAGTTACTGGGTGTTCAATTCCAAAAATATAAAGATGGCTCTCTGAAACTACACCAAAAATCCAATGTTCAAGAAATTGTAAGAAAATTCAACATACAGTTAGATACCCTAGTCAGCTTGCAAATGAAACATAATTCATCTTATGAAGACAGTATAGTCCGACAACGGAAGAAGAAAGGAAACGAATGGAAGCATACCCATACAAATCCTTGATAGGAAGCTTACTATTCGTAGCCCAAAGAATCCGATTTCCGGAACAGGACATTTGGGTGTCGACATTTAGGCTCCGCGACAATTTGGCACCGACACGTTTAGGCTCCGCGACATTGCAGTATAATTTTAGGGAAAGGTTTGAGATATTTAATAAAGGAACAAGAAAAGTACTTTTGACTCCCCAAATTAATATGCCTTTCCCAAAATATTGTTGTTTATCTTCATTGACTTCCCAAAATAATATGCCTTTTCCAAAATATTGTTGTTTATCTTCATTGACTTCCCAACTTAGATTAGGTTAGGTTAGGTTTTTTATTGTTATTTTAGGATATGTTTTGTAAAAACAGGTAAGGTTTCGTGTCCTTAAATAGGGATTGCGAGCATAGTCTTGCAGTGACGCACAGAGACAATACACGGCTTGCGAAATTGAGAGATCATTACGCATTTTTAGAAGAAATAGTGGAAAAATTATAAGCACGTAAATATCTCGAGGCCTTAATGTCATGGCGCCTAATGTCGCGACACCTAAATGTCATGGCGCCTAATTGTCTTGTCGGGTAAGTGGCGGCGCCTAATTGTCTTGTCGGCTAAGTGGCGGCGCCTAATTGTCTTGTCGGCTAAGTGGCGGCGCCTAAATGAAACGGACCACCCAATTTCCCCTTTAAAAATTGCTCAACCAATCAAAGCGTGATTGGTCACGTGATTTCCGTTAGGAGCGAACCCCTCTCCTCTTTTTCTTTCTCACTCCTCCTCAAGCACTCCGATGATGTAGATCATACATAGTCCGGTCCGTATTTATTTATTTCTATTTTTGTTAACTTACCTCGGAATAAAGGAGTCATGCGTTAAACTAGTCTCTTATTACTAATTATCTACAACAGGAAGGTGTTACATCTCCCTTTCTCTATGATAAGAGAGGTTTCAAAGGGTAAGACACATCCTTTCTTCAGGTGTCGAACATCCAAATGGAGATTGGGAACAAAAAAATCTTAAGGGTAGCGACATCCTCTGGATTTTAGCCGAACTTTCGCTATTTTAGGCTATAACTCATACTACATTCGAAACGTCATCACCCCTGACTACTTTGTTGCCGCTACTTGTACACTGGTTACGTAAAACGCGTACAGACCATTTCAAAAAACGCATCGCGCGACGGTGCCAAAGTTCACTACAGCAGGCGGGAGGCTAGCCAATTCATGCTCCGTAAAGCGGTGCTTCTAGGCTAGAGGAAGAAGATCCCACTGGCGGCATCGCCCATATGTTTTACTTTCTCAGTAGGTAATTTCCGAAATGGTCTATTCACTTTCAAATGTACCGCCATATACACCGATTAGACTGCGTCATCGCTCCTTCAGTGCTAGCGGGTGTCAAGCCGAAATCATCCTCATTCATGTACACGAATATTTTTATAGTGTTTATTTATTAACGTTAACCGTTTACTAATGAGCAATGGTTTGTATCTATATGGCATTCTTGGCTGAGTTTGTAACGACTGCTCAGATAACCCATAAACTAGAACCACTTTTGATGGCAAAATATTATATATTAGGAAAATTGAGAATGGCGCGAGGGTCAGAGTTTGGTATGAACGTCTTCGCATAACTCGTAATGAATGAAGTGTTTAACCAAACTAATTCGGCAACAAGTCATTGGTAATGAGAATATGTTTTTTGGTTATATTCACAACTGTATCATATTTTTCCAGTGCATAAAATTCAGCTACCTACACCAAGAAACCACACAGGACCAAGGTTGTTGCTTTGTCTTAAGTAGACGACATTATTTAATTGATTAGTGAAAGCAAAATAAATTATCACATTTTCTCGAACATCAGACTTCTCAGCAACTTATAACAGATGAAAATATCTTTTGCTGCAAACTTGAAAATTTGCCAAACCAGCTACAATATAAACTATGTCCGTCAAGATGCCCTACAAGTTAGTGAGCATTGAAACGAAATCCCTTAAAAATAATTCATTTCATGATAAAAAGTTTCTGGAAAATGGAATGGATAGATTAACAGTAAAATCTGTTTAGTGAATTAAATGGTGATTAAGGATTAAATGAATAAAAATATTTTTTTTCGGATTTTAGTTGATAGAACAAAATTCAATCAAAATAGTTTGCTTATATTTATGACAAAAATAACTCTTGCCAAAATGATCCGAATGAATTTAGCCATATTCATCGTACGAGGGAACATTTTACTTAAATTATCTCAACCCGTAAACTGTGGTTCATTACAAGACACACATTTATAACGTCTTTAATAACAAACAGAAGTCCGAAGCACTCTAAGAAAGAGAAGTGTTAAAAATGTGCTAAAAGGGTGTAATATAAGAAAACACTTATTTTGCACCGTAAAAACACTCAAAAGAGAGTTTTATTGCCTTGAGGTTTTGTGGACAGTTAAAGGCGTAAATTTGGTGTAAAATAACAATTTTAAAACCCCGTTAGAAATTAAAAGTGAACAAGTTGGAAAAACCAAAGTATTAACTCTCCGAGTCTAGAGGTCTACTACTACAAACCTATTTACCTAGATATGGAATTTACGAATTATTGAAGCAGTATTCCAAGCATAGCGAATATACAGTAAAGCAGACGACATTTTACATCCAATATGGATAAATCTTGGACACATGGAAATCAGTCAATGGGCAAAAGAACAGGAAATGAAGTGTATAAATTTTGGAGAGATATAACATTTATGTGTTTGTAAAGGCCCAATTGTCTACGCTTCAGCTATTTACCCTATATACTCATAACTACATTCACAACTGGTTTGCAATGTAAACACTATCGTCTCGTTTCGCCTCAACAATATTCTTACTTTGCCAACATTAGTGTTAAGGTTAAATTACACCTAATCTGATTTGTGGCTAGACGCACTGAAAGTGAATGCGCACCATAAAACGAATGAAAACTCTGTAGCTTTACAACCCGTATACCATTAGCCCTTTAAAGCGCGAATTCCCATGAGCCTGACCAACCAATTTGCTTAAAAATATATGTAGCTGCAAAGTGTTTTAAAAAATTAAGTCGAATTGGTATTTAAATAAACGTCTTGTACATTTTAAGCGCTTTTTTAGAATAACGTTATCTAAGTATGGTGTATTACTCAAATGCTGAGTACTCGGATATGCATCTGATGTCTGGACTCATGGGAATTCGTGGGAAGCTAGGCGCTTGTACCAAGGGATTTTCCCTCGACGAGAGCTACCAAATCGCCAAGCATTCACGGCTGTTGACAGACACTTAAGGGAAACCGGCAAGTTACAACCCGCCGGACCCCAAGCACGAGACGTTCCCAACGTCATCGAAGAACAAGAACTTACTATTATCGAGGACGATCCTTCAACCAGCACCAAGAGGGTTGGTCGCCAATTGGGCGTCAACCATGTTCTTGTTTGGAAGATCCTTCGCGGACACTAGTTCCATCCATATCATTTGCAGAAGATTCAGTCGTTAAACAAAGCAGACCATCCGAGACGACTAGGATTTTGTCAGTGGTTTATGGCCCGAGTGATCGACTTAGAATTTCCACGAACTCTGTTAGTGTCTGACGAGTCCAATTTTTCCCGTGACGGCATACTGAACTTGCATAGACATTATGAGTGGAGGCAACAAAACCCCCCACGCTACTAGCGTAGGGTTACACCAAGTACAGTTTAGTCTAAACGTATGGTGCGGGATTGTCGGCGATAATTTGATTGGACCCGTCTTTCTACAACCAAGACTAAATGGTGAGGCGTATTTGAACTTCCTACAAAATGATTTACCAGACCTACTGGACGACCTACCATTAAGATTGCATCAACGAATGTGGTTCATGCACGACGGGGCGCCACCACACTTCAGTCGTCAAGTTAGGACCCATCTTGATGCCACGTTCCCCGGGAGGTGGGTAGGTCGAGGTGGACCTGTTGAGTGGCCAGCTAGATCTCCGGATTTAACTCCGTGCGATTGTTTTTCTATGGGGACATCTCAAAGACTTTATCTACAAATAGAAAGCTTTTTTGAATGTGCGCTGATAATGAAGGAACACCATCAATACCTTTATCCACTTGTAATATTCATGCAGCTGATGAAGAACGGGACATATTCTTCCTGTCAGACGCCCCTCACTTGATAAAGACTGTGCGAAATTGTTTCAGTAACAGTGATGCACATTCCAATTCCCGCAGCCTCTGAACAAATGGCCAGGATATTTCTTGGAAAGCTATCTTGCGCCTTTATTACACCCAATTAAAAAGGAAAGGGCAATTTAAAAATGCTTCCAAGTTAACGTACAGTCACGTGTTCTTAAATGCGTATTCGAAAATGAAGGTCAATTTCGCTACTCAAGTCATGAGTGAAACTGTTGCTTCGGCAATAGAATTTCTTTTCAATGATGATAAATACCACGAAACAATTAAATTTATAAGTACGTTTGACAAGTTTTTTGACTTGTGCAATGTCGGTAACTGTATTGAAGCCTTAAAAAAGAGAAAACCCAACAGGAGAATATTTGACAATGAAAATAACGAACGATTAAAGGCAATTAAACCCATTATTGGTGTTTTAACCAAATAAATATAAAGTTTAAATTTATTTCAGTAGCTGGAAGTTGACTTCATAAAATATTTAGACGATTGGGAGCAAGATGTCTCAAACCGCCCTGGAGACTTTTCTAAGCGTGAAAGGAGCAGTATGCTTTTGAGCAGCGAAACTATCGAAGGACTACGAATGACGGGTAATTAATAAGCAGCTTGAGTCTAAAACCTTCCTTGTTATGAATCTATCACCTTTCAATTTTAGCCCTTTCAACGGTTAACATCGTAAAATTTCTCCTCAAGAAAGGAGCAAAATATGTTTTAACGCAACACTTAAACCAAGACCCCCTTGAACAGTATTTTGGAAGACAGCGATGCTCCGGCGGTCGAAACTGTAATCCCTCTGTTGCCCTTTTTGAAGCCAACACGGACAAAAGGACTGGTTTTACAAGCAGTTAATGGGAATACTACTATTTCTGAAAAGACGGTTATGTAAATGAGAATGTTTTAATTCTTTGAAATACAAAAAAACATAAATAATTATTTGGAACCTCTTCTCAATGAGGTATATTGCACTTCTTAACAATAAAATAAATAAAAATATCACATTGATTAGTTTTCTTAAGGTAGCGATTGTTGAACGCGGTCAAGATCGGGATTGCCATTTCATAATTTGAACTTAATTACAATGTTCCTTTGGGTCAACAGATGTCTGTGGTGAGATGTTAGTATTGGGAATATGAATTGTAGAGGGACATGTTGCGTTGCTTAATGATCCTACAACACGTTCCGGAGGTAGAAATTGCAGAAACAGGTCTCGATCCGGGTCACCATTAAAGAAATTGTATTCAGAATGTTCGTTGATTTCAAGAGGTGTTTGCGGTGAGATATTACTATCAAGAATATGAATTGGAGAAGAGATTGTGTTGCTTAACGATCACACAAGACTTTCTTTAGGTAGATATTGTTGAAACAGGTCAAGATCTGGATCACAATTTAAGAAACTGTACTCGGAGTGTTCACTGATTGCAACTAATGGCTGTGACAACGTGTTATTATTAGGAATATGAAGGGTTGGGATTTGACTTGGTGGTGATAATGTTTTCTGCTCGCCTTTTGATGTCTTTGAAACAGTATTTCCTTTTCTTCTTGCCATCTTTTTCTTTGGAGCAGGTTGATTTTCAGACTCCTGACTCTTCTCTAATAAACGTTTTCGTAAGGCCTTCTTCGCTTTGAGCATTTCTTTACTTTCGTACTGGTACTGTTCCAGTATATCACGCACTAAAACCTTTCCTCTAGTGTTTAAAAACACATCCAACAGTTTTAATAGCCATTGTTTACTATCACTTTTGCTATACATTAATGTCCAGAGTTCATCAATTTGGGAATTCTGTAGAATATGTTGGATTGTCTTGGTTTTTAACTCTTGGTATCTTATCTTTGAAATGTCACTTACGTAGATCAAGTCGGAAATCTGTTTGAATAATTTTATTAGATCAAAAAACACATTTGTAACTGAGATTAATCCGCCTCTAGAGAGTTTAAGGGTCCATGACTCTGATCTATCTGGTTCGGTAAACTCAGCATTACATGGAATTGGGTCTTTAACTATCATTTTTGCTAGTTCTGGAGGACATTTGTTCTTCACCAACGAAAATGCACAATATCCCGCAACATATCTAGTCACAGGTGTATTGTCACTGGTTGTATTGCTATTGGTAATGGTATTCAAGGGGTAGCGTTTCTGATTTGGTGATCCAAGAAGCTCAAGCTTTTTATTTTCTCGTTCAACTCTGGCATTTTCTTTGCAAATTGCTATTTCTACCCCAACTTCCATTGTTGACATTACTTTGTGAAAGAAATCTTGCAACAAACGACTTACTACATTTTTTTGGATTTTGGGAGAAATATAGTTGAATATAGGGCAAATCCGACGTATAAGATTTCTCATTACTTCCCCACTCCTTTCTGATTTAATTAAAGCATGAGTTTTTTTAAGAAAATCTTCCCTACTACAGTCAAATTTTAAGCATTCGACTTTTACTAAAACATGTGATATTAGTTCTTCTCTAACCCCATTGCTGTCCAAGTACAAAAGACACTTCGTTTACACCTTCTCTGTCCAAGCGAAATGCAAAACTCTCTGTGCGTATCTTCTTCAAAGCAATTTGTAAACAACAGTTTACAACACCTAAGTATTACAATCATTATAAAACATAAAAGCATACATAATTTCTTTAATTAAACTTAAGTAATGAATGAATAATTACCTTTCAACTGCAAAGACATGCCGACATGATTGATGCTGCCAGCAGCAGACGCCAGAAATTTGAATTTCTACCACAAGCTTTCCCACCCAAATTTATTCAAAATTCTCACCTCACTCTCCACTAACAAGTCCCCTGGCACTGATGGCATCCACCCCATGATCTTAAGACAATTCGCTGTACAACTTTGCTACCCCCTACACAGGTTGATATCCCTCTCTTTCTCTTCTGGCACTCTACCTCCCCAATGGAAAGAGGCCAATCTCACCCCAATCCTAAAGAAGGGCTCTCGTACTGACGCCTCCAATTATCGTCCAATTAGTTCCCTCAATGCTATGTCAAAAATAATCGAAATCTTGGTTCATAATCAATTACTCCATTTCTTCAGCAACACCAATTTCTTTAATACGGCCCAACACGGTTTTCGACACAACCACTCTTGTGTTACCAATTTACTAGTTGCAACCAACCTATGGACTAAATGGTTAGACGACGGCTACAGTGTTGACGTAATCTACCTCGACCTTGCCAAAGCCTTCTATAGTATTCCCCATGATTTACTTTTGAAGTCCCTTAGCAATGCTGGAGTCACAAGCAGGGCTCTCCTCTGGCTGCAGAATTGCTTATCGAATCGTCGTCAGCGTGTAGTAGTCAAAGGCAAACACTCGCCTTGGGCCCCAATAGAGAAAGGCGTACCTCAGGGTTCAGTCCTAGCCCCCTCCTCTTCAATGCTTTTATAAATTCCCTTCCTAATGTAGTACGCTCTGCCTCATTATTGCTTTTTGCTGACGATGCTAAACTATTTCACCGCATCCGCTCCTCTTCAAACATCACTAATCTTCAGGCAGATTTGCAATCTATTGAGAACTGGGCTACCACTCATGGCCTCAATTTCAATGCCAATAAATGTGCAGTCCTTCACCTAGGCTCATCAAACCCACGTCACACATACTTACTCTATGATAGCCTTATTAAAGCCTCCTTGTCAGATCCAGATTTAGGTGTTATTGTAGAACCTGACTTGAAATTATCTCAACACACAAATAAATCAGCAAACGCCTAAGTAGTATCTCTGGGTTAGTTCGGCGTAACTTTTCCACTCGGTCCGGAAAACTAATAAAGACAATTTATAATTCCCTAGCCTTACCCCTAATAGAATATGCATCCCCAATTTGGACCCCTTCCTCCTGTAATGGTATTACACCCCTCCAAAAAGCTCAAAACAGGATCACTAAATTGGCTCACAAGCTAGATCACCTGCCTGCCCCTGTTAGACTGTCAAAACTTTCTATTGACCCAGTCCTAACCCGTCATCGGATCAACAACCTATGCTTATTACATGACTTTTTCAATAATAAACTTGCCCTAGATATCAGTAACTTCTTTAGTCCCGCACCTATCCACTCTACACGCGGGCACTCCCTCAAATTACCTAAACCTAGGGCCAACACCACTGTTCGTTTACAACACTTTACTCACTCCGTAATAACTGATTGGAACGCACTCCCCGAGTCCATCATAGCCCTAACTGATAAACCTAAATCCCGTGCCGCCCTTTCTTCCCACTTCGATAAATTTCGCAATAGTCAATAACTTCACCTTATGGTCACTCATTTCTGATTTAAGATCTCATTTTTGTAAAGAAGCTCATAAAATTAACATTAATGTTTTTTTTTTGATATTTGTTCCACATTTTCTTTTTTTCCTCCCTCTTTAATGTATAACTACTTATACTTCAATAATCTTAAATTTTACCAGTCCTCTTTAATTTAAATTTAACTTGCCCCTTCTAATTTAAATTCAACTTGCCCTTTCTACTTTAAAATTTAACTTGTCCACTCACTGTAATTTTCCTTAATACTGATATTTAAATTTAACTATTTTTTTTCTTTTTTTTTTCTGAGGTACTAACCGAGCCCTAGTGGCTTATATGTACTATTAGTAGCAAATAAATAAATAGACGACGTTTCTCTCTTTGGACCCACCCAATGGGGCGGTGCTACTAACGTCATACCGGAAACTAACCTGCCTCGATATTTTAAGTCACGTGGTTTTTGGAGCTACATTTTTCTGCCGAGCTTCCTCTCCCTACTTAATTCTCTCTGATTGTACTATTCTTCAGGCGGTATCAGTTTCTAATTCTCATACCAGAATAGAAAAATAATTCGAGAAAGGTTATTTTATTTCAGAAGTAGATAATCGTAAACAGTAATTTTTGGAAAAGACGTAACATTGTTACACAATTTCCAAAATATTACTAACCCAAGTCTAACCAAACGAAACAAAACCTAACCTGACCTGACCTAATACCATAAAGTTGAAATAATCAACTTTGACCTAACCAAATTATCTATATCTGACCTAGTTCTTTTTGAGTTCATATTTTTTTTATTTATTTAACTTAATAATGCCCTCTCAATAGTACATTTTTGATTTTTTTTACAATAATAATTACAAAATCCTTATTGCCACATGAACACAAGTGTTCGTGCGTGGCAAGGATCCATTTGGTATTATTGTGATCAAAATTGAAATTCGGGGGAGAGCTTTACAATTTAAAATTATAGTAAACTATACATTAGGTTATTAGATTAGTATATTAGAATTCCATTCTCTCGAATAAGTTATCAATACCCAAGTTAATAAGCCATGTTATAATAGATGTTTTAAATTTTTTGTACGAGTCACAGAGTTTTAAGTCAATATTTAACATATTAAATAGTTTTGGACCTAAATAAATAGTATTTTTTTGAGATATATCTTTGTTTAGTAGTACATTCGTATGGTTCCCTTCTTTTACAAATCTTGTGTTATAAATATAGGTTGGTTTCAGTTGTTCTCTAGTTTTAAAAGTATATAGCAATATTGATTTGGCATAAAACTGCCGAACAGTAAATACCCTGAATTCGTTATGAAGGTTGGAGCGGGACTCGAATCTAGTACGTTTTAAACAGATCCGTAGAATTTTTCTTTGAAGGATCTCCAGAGTTTGAATTAAAGTGGCATGAGTACCGCCCCAACCAATTATTGCGTAAGAAATAGCCGACTGCACCAGGGCAAATTACACTGTTCTCAGCCAATTTATTGACAAAAAGCATCCAAGTTCGTAAAATTTATATAAGCAAGAGCGTAGTTTCTGATGAAGGATTTGTGTGTGTTCAGACCATTTGAGATGTTGATCGATTGTAATACCCAAATATCTTAGAGAATTAACATTACCAAGAGTATGACAGCTTGCATTACATTTGGGCAGATGAGCACAATCATGTATATATAGTTTGTCATTGACATCTATCAGTTTACCGGCTGAGAAACAAATGTATTTCGTCTTGTTTACATTGAGTGTTAAAAGGTTATCATTTATTAAACTTTGGAATTGAGCTATACCCTCTTGAGTTTTTTTGGAATACTTCGGTCCATGAGTTACCTGCGAATAGTAAAGTCGTGTCGTCGGCAAAGGCTGTAAGTTTTCCTTGTATATTGTAATCGCACAAGTCATTCATATAAATTAGAAATAGTACTGGGCCGATAATAGTTCCCTGGGGGATTCCATATAAACCAGCTGGGCCAGCTTACACCATAATAAACAACTATCGTTTTTCGCATATCTGTTTTACCGCTCTTTAGAGAACTGCTCTAACGGTACGCCGCGTTTACGAAAACTGCTGTATCGGTAATTGCTGTAACGGGTAAACTGCCATTTCGGGAACCGCTATTTAGGGGACTGCTGTTATAAGGACCGCTATTATGAATTCCGCTCAGAGGGGAACTGCTCATGTGAGGGCTTCCCAGTTTTTCAATGATAAATGGCTCACCCTTCCATAGCTATACTTGGCAAAGAGTTTTTCAGTGCATATATATAACGCGATCCTTGGCAATTTTAAACTGTCAGAAAGACCTGTAAACCCAATTTTTAGATCCTCAAATATAAAGCGATGCAAAAAAGTTTCAACGTACTCCACGCACGCTCCTTCCCCTTGGTGGTTATTTTCAGGCTTTAATAGTCCCGAAATTCGCGCGATTCTACCAACTGGAGATGGTGTTGGCCAGGGTCACCGATCATTATTTTTCCCAGGGAGATATAGGGCCCAAGGCAACACCAGGGAGCTAAGCCAAAATTTTTTATTTCTTATAGGAAAATATGAAATATAAGATTTTATAGTAGAAAAAGAGTGTTTCATAGGAAATATAGTACTAAACATCTTCATATGTAAACCTATTTTAGCTCTAACTGTGTAGAAAAATATCAAAAAAAAAACTAATCAGATTTTACTTAGAAAAAAACCTAATAAACGTACCATGCGTAAAAATCCTAGAGCGAGCAAAGCGAGCTCCGCAATCTCCCTGTCTTTAAATTTTATCTCGATGAAAGAGCTAAATTTTGATAAATTTTGTATTTAACTATACGAAAAATTCGACTTTGTCAAGAGTATAGGATGTAATAGCACCTTTCATGAAATATAAGATAATATGGGACAGGTTCAAATATATAGCATTTATAGTAATTATAGGACCGCTGGGCTCCCTGCTGCAAAATAAAAAGTCCTTTTGGTTCGGCCCAAGACTCCTGGAGAATTTGGTCTCTCCGACCTCCTATTTGCAGTCACTGATTGGCATTTCTAAGCGATGCCAAGTGGTCGGTTTTAAAAAATCCAGCCTGGAAACGCGGGCAAAGAGGGTGCTGGTGATCCAGTGGCAGGCGAAGTAGGAGTTGGCGATCCGGTGGCAGGCGTGGAGGGTGCTGGCGATCCGGTGGCAGGCGTGGAGGGTGCTGGCGACCCAGTGGCAGGCGTGGAGGGTGCTGGCGATCCGGTGGCAGGCGTGGAGGGTGCTGGCGATCCGGTGGCAGGCGAAGAGGGTGCTGGCGATCCGGTGGCAGGCGAAGAGGGTGCTGGCGATCCGGTGGCAGGCGAAGAGGGTGCTGGCGATCCGGTGGCAGGCGAAGAGGGTGCTGGCGTTCCGGTGGCAGGCGAAGAGGGTGCTGGCGATCCGGTGGCAGGCGAAGAGGGTGCTGGCGATCCGGTGGCAGGCGAAGAGGGTGCTGGCGATCCGGTGGCAGGTGAAGAGGGTGCTGGCGATCCGGTGGCAGGCGAGGACGGTGCTGGCGAAGTGGGAGTTGGCGATCCGGTGGCAGGCGAAGTGGGAGTTGGCGATCCGGTGGCAGGCGTAGAGGGTGCTGGCGATCCGGTGGCAGGCGTAGAGGGTGCTGGCGATCCGGTGGCAGGCGAAGAGGGTGCTGGCGATCCGGTGGCAGGCGAAGAGGGTGCTGGCGATCCGGTGGCAGGCGAAGAGGGTGCTGGCGATCCGGTGGCAGGCGAAGAGGGTGCTGGCGATCCGGTGGCAGGCGAGGACGTTGCTGGCGATCCGGTGGCAGGCGAGGACGGTGCTGGCGATCCGGTGGCAGGCGAAGAGGGTGCTGGCGATCCGGTGGCAGGCGAAGAGGGTGCTGGCGATCCGGTGGCAGGCGAGGACGGTGCTGGCGATCCGGTGGCAGGCGAAGAGGGTGCTGGCGATCCGGTGGCAGGTGAAGTGGGTGCTGGCGATCGGGTGGCAGGCGAAGAGGGTGTTGGCGATCCGGTAGCAATCATGTAACATGATTGATAGCCACCATGGTCATTATGACTTGATGATAGGGGGTGGGGCGCAAGCCTTCCGCCTCAAAAACGTCTCTCAATGGTGTAGCCTGTCTATTTAGCGCAAAGAGACACGGTAGGTTCCTATTTGACTATAGACGAAACCCCGCCCATACCTTCTGTAGTTGTAAAGAGACCACGCCCCGCCCATACCTTCTGAAGTTTTAAATGCACCACGCCCCCAGGATTTCAACCGTCTTTAATTGGAAATGATGGAGCGCAATTAGTACTATGGTGGGCTTTAGCTATTTAGTTCAAGGACGCATGGGAGGTTCTTGTTTTCTGTTACACGATGAACCCCCGCCCTTAGCTTCTGTAGTTCGTACTTGACAACGCCCCTAGATTGCGAGCCACTTCAATTGGAAACGATGAAGCGTTGTTAACGATAATTGTTTAAAAATTCCCTATTTCCCTCTTAAAGAGACACAAAATTTGAGTATGACACAGTCAATTAGAATAACGTCGCAGACTTTTGCGAAATCATCATACTCATTTAATTCCAATTCTTACTCTATAGACTAAAATTGCAACCTCAAATTTTCGTTTCTCATCATTGGTATTGTGCAAAAGAGAGCCAAGCTTAGTTGAAGGAACACTCTCGACGGAGCTGAAAAGTCTTTGAAAGTATGTAACGCGGTCGAAAAGGTTTGTATTTAAAGGGACACGAAATAGCGGTGACAAATATTTCAAGAGTTATTATTTTTAGTTGTTTGTAATGCAACGGTAAATACTAGGTCGTGCTACGCAGAGCATACATCGTGCTAAGAATATTTAAATAAATTCAATACATTACGTTAATTCTCAATGCTTTATTCTTTGTCCGTCGTGGTTCTTCAATTTAGTACGGTTATATATAAACTTCCCGACTTCTTTAGCCTACTCAGGGAGTTATAACAAATGTCGTTCTCCGGCGACCGTACCTCAACTCCCTGGCCCCCGCTTCTTCCTCTCCTCTTATACCAATGAGAGGAAAGCGCGATGTCAAAGGTCAGACGCCAGCGCCTTCTATCGATTGGGGTGCTTAAGGCGCCTTCTACCGTCACATTTTTCCTCTAATTATAGCTCACCGAGTAGGGTACATATCTTGTTGAGTCGAACTTTTTTGACAACTTAAATAGAATGAAATAAAATAAAGTTTAAATTAAATCAAACAAAATTCAAAATAATGATAATTTTACAACGTGAAATTAAATAACAAAGAAGTCACGGTTAGTGTCTTGTAAAAGGTTCGGGAAATTGACGTGGGATAACGGCGGTAGTCCGTGACTGTTACGTTGAGCATTATTTCGCAAGATCCTTCGTGGATGGGGGCAAGCACTGGCCAGGTGTTCCGTCCGCCGGCAACAATAGCACCGCCTGCGATATGGACTGGCCTCCCGGTCATGCCCACGCAGTCCACAATATGAAAACTCAGGAACGTACGGCTGAGCTGGTCTGGAACTGCTGTTCTGTCTACAGTGGGACCGTGGAGGTGAGGCCTCTGATCCGCAGGGTACGTCGGGGAAGATCCTGACTTGATGACGGCGAGGAGGGGATCGTTGTCGACATGGAAAAGGTGATGGGGGGTGATCTTGATCGCTGCCTGCGTGGAGGAGGTGAACTTGATCGCTGCCTGCGTGGAGGAGGTGATCTTGATAGCTGCCTGCGTGGAGGAGGTGATCTTGATCGCTGCCTTTGTGGAGGAGGTGTCCTTGATTGCTGCCTTTGTGGAGGAGGTGTCCTTGATTGCTGCCTGCTGAAGGAAACGACTATGCCGTGGTAGAGGTTGGCCAGTACTTCCTCTACGCTTAACTGAGGGACTTCTGTAACGCCGATGTCGGGAACGGGCCCAAGATCAGTCAAGAAACGTCCGTCGAAAAGGAACGGTGGTCCCATCACAAAGTATAACTTCTGGTTGTGCAAGGCACACATTACAAGAGAATCCAGAGTCATAATCTATGTCCAGTAAATACAGGAAATGATGCCATCCAGATCGATATGTTTGGGATGATAATTCTTTTTTCGCTTCGGTATAACCACTATCTTCTAACAATGCAGTGTAAATCATGTAGGAACTATAAAGGGAATTTCTAAAACGTAACAATTTTTCTTAAAAATTTCGTCAATGTCGTATCGTGAAGCGGCAGTGAAAAGGCGCAGGTAAAACTTAACACTTTATTATGTTCATAAAAGATTACGCAATTTATACAACGCGGTTACAGGGTTTGACTATTTGTAAGACTAGGCAATTAAACATTCAAGTGAGAAGTGCCGATTATTAAAACTGCTTCGCTATTTATATGGTGAATTCTTGTTGGTTAAAAAAACAACGTCGTCGTAAGGTTTTTTGCTAGTTGGCGAAAAAGCGGCGTGACGTAACACTTTTCCTCCCTTGAAAGCGAAATTTCATGGCTTCTGATAGTACGTGAGGCGTGTAGGTTCCTTGCGGATTCTTGCTGATCGCCTTGATGTTTGGGGAGCATCCGGAGGTCCGCATGCCATAAAGGTTTCTTGATCTGCAGGATCTGTGTTGATGGTTGAAACGTCCTGCGTTTTAAGCATTTCTCGATCCGTTAGGGCTCCGTTGTTTGATACTGCGACATTGGTCGATTCTTGGTCGGAGCTGGCATACTCTGCGATTTCTGAAGTTGCTGAGGCGTTGAACGTTCGTTTACTTGCGACTGCGTGCTCTGTGGTTGTCGTTCTCGGGAAGGAGATTTCTACCCTTGGAATTGCAGCTGCGTGTTCCGTTGTTGTCGTTCTCGGGAAGGGGTTTTCTACCCTTGGTCCGGTTTGGTTAAGGTGCCGACGCATTGTACCAAACGGAGTAGCCACCGACGTCATGGTGTTTCCCAAAAAGGCCGCGACCTTGCCCTCTTGCCACTTTGGTCCTCGTCCGTAATTCTTTACCCAAACCGGAGCACCTTGGCTAAACTTCTGGTTTACTCCGTTGGAAATGTCTTGAGTGTGCTCGTTGACCGTTTTATCCAAAGGTCTTAAGCTGTCTAATCGGCTGCGTAACTCTCGCTCTAGAAAGAGGAATGAGGGAGTCTGCCCTTCCTCGTTGGGTGAACGGCGATGTGACAAGAGGATTTTGGCCAGTCTCGCCTTCATTGTACCGTCTCGTAGCTTTGCTAGACCGTGTTTGATTGTTTACACTGCCTTCTCAGCGTGGCCGTTAGACGAAGGGTGATAAGGGGCTGTCGTCAAGTGTTTGATGCCGTTTTCTTTGGTAAACTCGCGAAATTCGTCGCTTGTAAAGCAGGTCCCTTTGTCGGATACCAAGCATTGGGGTAGTCCGAAACGTGCAAATATATCTCTCAGTATTTCTATCGTGGCGAGTGAAGTGGAAGACTCGGTGGGAACGGCTTCGATCCTGTTTGAGTAAGTATCGACTACTACGAGGATCATTTTCTTGTCGAGCGGTCCAAGGTAGTCAATGTGAACTCGTTCCATTGGACTCGATGTCTTGGGCCAGTTTGAATAGGCTTTTGCTGGCAACGAAGCTTCTTGTTGGCAATAGTAGCAGGAGGAAACCAGTTTCTCTATGTCTTTGTCGATGTTAGGCCACCAAACTATTTTTCTGGCAAGACGTCTGGTTTTGGTAATGCCCAAATGACCTGCGTGAAGTTCTTCGAGTACTGACTGGCGGTGCTGCTCTGGAATGTACACCCGTCTGCTCCATAATAGTAGGCCTGAGCTGATGGAAAGCTCGTGGCGCTTCCGGTACGTCCTTTGGCCATCCGCTTTGAACGAAACCCATCAGTTGAAACATCGTGAGATTTTCTTCCAGAGACTTCCTGATGTCTTCCGCTGTCACCGGACCCGTGTTTATTTCATCCAGCAGCATCACGTACTCTGTCGGTTGAGGGGTAGTGTCGGTGGAGTGTGGCAAAGGTAATCGACTCATGGCATCCGCGTTCCCATTTAGCTTTCCTGGTCTGTATTTGATGGTATAGTCGTAGGCGGCCAAAGTTATGGCCCATCGTTGGATCCTGGCCGCCGTGGTCGTCGGAACTTGCTTGGTATTTGCCAAAAGTACGACTAGAGAACTGTGGTCTGTAATTAGAGTAAACTTCCTTCCTAGAATGTACTCTCGGAACCGAGTGACTACAAAGATCAAGGAAAGTGCATCCTTCTCTATTTGACTGTAATTCCTTTCTGCCGAAGATAGGGTTCTGGAGGCAAACATTACAGGCCTTTCGGACCCGTCAGTGTCCAAATGCGACAGAACCGCTCCGACTCCCACCGGCGAGGCGTCGCACGCTAAGTAGATGGGCTTGACTGGATCGTAGTTTACCAGCACACAGGGGGATGCTAGTATTTCCTTGGCCTTTGTGAATGATGCGTTTGCCTTCTCGTCCCACGCCCAGGGCTCGTCCTTGCGGGTTAGCTTGTAAAGCGGATTTAGCAGATCGGACATGTTGGGTACGAATTTCGAGTAGTAGGTTACCAAACCTAAGAAGGATTTAACTTCTGTGACGTTTGTGGGGGCCGGTGCTTCTAATATCGGACGTAGGTTTTTTTTCCATAGGCGAAAGACCTCTGGCGTCAAGCTTATGCCCTAAATATTCTGCGGAGTTTGCCATGAATACGCATTTCTCCTTGCAAAGTTTGAGTCCCGCTTGTTCCAGGCGGTTGAGGACGCCTTCCAAGTTCTTGTGATGTTCCTGGTCGTCACGACCTGTTATCAGCAGATCGTCTTGGAAGATCGCCACATGCGGAATGTTGGTGAGCAATTGTTCCATTTCCCGTTGGAAAACCGCGGGCGCCGACGATACTCCGAAGGGTAGTCTTTTGTAACGGAACAGGCCCCTTTGAGTGGTGATGACGACCAGATTTCGCGACTCTTCATCCAGTTCAAGTTGGTTGTATGTGTCTCGAAGGTCTAATTTGGAGAATTTCTTCCCGCCGTTAAGGGTGGCGAATAACTCGTTTATTTTGGGTAGAGGGTATTGCTCCGTAAGGGTGGCTTTGTTGGCCGTCAACTTGAAATCCCCGCAAATACGTATCTTCTTGTTAGCCTTGAGTACGGGAACTATAGGCGCCGCGGAATTTGCTGTTTTTACTGGTTCTATGATATCCGCTTTCAGAAGTCTCTCTAGTTCTTCGTGAACCAAATCCCGGATAGCGAACGGAACTGGTCGAGGTTTGAAAACTCTAGGCTCATAATCCGGTCTACGTTGAAGATGTACAGTCCCCGACAAAAGTTTCTGGACATTTTCATTTGGCTGCCATTTTGTTCCTATTTGAGCTAGAGTAACAAAATAGGACTTTCTAGATAGGTTGCCTTCTCAAGATTATTTTAAAATTACAAATGACACTGTGGCGCTAATAGGGCGTTAGCCATAGCGGAAATAGTAAAGCCCCCCGATAATGACGTTACGAAATAATGCTTCAAATGGATCAATAATTCTATCGTTGCAAGCGTCTTGTCACGTAGAATCCGAAACTCTTTTCAAATTGTAAATCGCTTCAGAAAATCCAAAGTTATGACAAAAAACGTGACGTTCAAAACAATAGCAAATAAGCCTAACGATTATTTATTTCTTCTATATCAACTTAGCTCAGTAGTAAAACATTACGATCAGAAAAACAGGATGTTCAAGCCATAGCATAGTTTTACTCTGAAATTATAGAGATGAGGTTTTAAGAATTACGTTCAGTAATGTGGCGATTTATTAGTTAATTGCCAATAGGGTCTCGATTTTAAAAGGACAATAGGGTTCCAACTTAGAAATAAAGGTTTTGGATGGCGCTTTTGAAAGTAGAAATTCTGGATTTTGTGTGCAGGGTAGTGTTAAGTCTGTGAATTTGGAATAATAAGCAAGTTGTGATTACTAAAGTGGAAGGATTTTCGACATTAAAAATTTTCCAAATATTCTATAATGCGCGAAGTTTGCGTTTTGGGTTGAATTCTTCTGTGGCTTTTCTGTAGTGAATGTTTTAAGCTATTAAAAAGAAAAAATATTTTGTGTAGCTTACGGGTGGGTGGGTTTAGAGCTCGGCCTTTTCGATCAATTATCCACTTTATTTTATCTTTATCCATACCCGAAAATTATCCACAGAACTTACATGTTAAATCGTATTATAATCCACAAATTTGTTTATAAATAATCGGTTATCCACCAATTTGTGGATAATTGATCGAAAATGCCGAGCTCTAGGTGGGTTTTCGATGATTAATGTTCTTGTGTCTTTTCGGTATAAAAATGTTTGGTTTGGATTTTCTTAAGAAATGTTTTGAGTGCTTGGAGAATAAATATCGTGGCAGAACTCCAGTTTGCAGAATAGGTGACGTGTCTACCATGGAAATGTAGCGGAGAATCGGGAATGAAGATTCACGATGACATGAATTAGAGAAGAATGTAACAACGACAAATTCTTGAAGAAGGATGCCAATATTAATCCTCATTGTGAAATGGATGGTAATCTCCGAAGATAATGTTCGAATTATTATATTATTTAAATTAAAAAGACTCACTTGTCCTAATGACATGAAAATATTGATATTCGAATACTTCTTCTTTTGTCTGGAAGTTTAATTTTTCCACCACTTTCGAAATTAGACAACTATCTCTTTAAATTTTAGAATGCCATATATTTTTGTTAAATCTAAGGTTAATTATAGAACGTTGTATTTAAAAAAGTAGTCTTCAAATAATGAATTAAATGGATTTTTAATGTGTATATAAAAAACTATATAAGTAGTTCACTGGAATTTACACAGTCATCAACATCATAATAAAAATAATAATAATAGGGGCTGGGCTTCATGCAACGAGAAAAAAATACCTTTTTACTTTTGCACGCCATAGATGGCGTTCAAAAGTTATATTTTTATAAACGGAAGACTTAAAGCCCGTCGAGCACGCTCGGGTGTCAATAGAAATATACGGGCCCACGAGAGGGAAACGATGAAAAATTCCCCAGTGGAATACCGGCGTTGTTGCGCTGAAGTTTTGGTGTAACCAAGAAGCTGATACGCATGCGCGAGCTTTCTAAAAAAATATCTCTTGAAGATAGATTTTACAACTAGGTTCGTGGTATGGTGGTTAGAGCCGTTGCCTTTTGCGCGGTAGAACCATGGGTCGCAGTTCGAATCCACACGAGGAAATATTTTTTTTTTAAGTTTTATATTAATTGAGGATGTTTTGAGACGAAATTCATCTTAAAATAACGAGGAAAAAGTTTTAAAGTTTTAACAAAAGTAAATTTATTATTAATACAGGCCTAAGCGCGCTATCTCAGGGAAGGCAGTCAAGGGGTATTTGGGCACCACGCATAGATGTCGCTTTTCGAAACCTCAAATCTCAAAAATCCCCGCGAGTTTTTAAAACCAGCAAAACTTTGAGATTGAGGAATTAGCTTAGATGATTGAATATCACGAATTATTATAGACTTATTGAATTGTTTGCACTTCTAAATGGGAATAAAATAAGAGTCATATTTTAAAAATATAAATAAAATAGCGTCGCACATTAAAAATATAAATAAATTAGCATCTTAATTTAAAAATAGTACTAAAATAGTGTCACATTTCAAAAATATAAATAAAATAGTTTCACATTTTAAAAATATAAATAAAATAGTGCCACATTTTAACAATATAAATAAAATTGTGCAGCAACATTTTAAAAACATAAATAAAATAGTGCCACATTTTAAAAATATAAATAAAATAGTACCAAATTTTAAAAATATGAATAAAATAGTGCCACATTTTAAAAATATAAATAAAATATTGCCACATTTTAAAAATATAAATAAAATATTGCCACATTTTAAAAATATAAATAAAATATTGCCACATTTTAAAAATAGGAATAAAATAGTCATATTTTAAAAATAGGAATAAAATAGTCATATTTTAAAAATAGGAATAAAATAGAGTCATATTTTAAAAATAGGAATAAAATAGAGTCCCATTTTAAAAATAGGAATAAAATAGAGTCCCATTTTAAAAATAGGAATAAAATAGAGTCCCATTTTAAAAATAGGAATAAAATAGAGTCATATTTTAAAAATAGGAATAAAATAGAGTCATATTTTAAAAATAGGAATAAAATAGTCCCATTTTAAAAATAGGAATAAAATAGAGTCATATTTTAAAAATAGGAATAAAATAGAGTCATATTTTAAAAATAGGAATAAAATAGAGTCATATTTTAAAAATGGGAATAAAAGAGTCATATTTTAAAAATGGGAATAAAATAGTCATATTTTAAAAATGGGAATAAAATTGTTCACATTTTAAAAATAGGAATATTATTGTTTTAATGTGGCACTGTATTATTACTAGTTTTTAAAAGTTTTAAAATAATCTGAATCAGTTTTGTTTGACAAGTAAAAAATTATTGTTCTGTTTTAACATTCCTGTTTTTAAAATGAGATAAAAACACTTAGGCATTCGGCGAATTAAAAGGTACTGAAAAAATTATCGGGGGAGCGCGCTCAGGCGTGTATTAATAATGTTGGCGAGGCTTGAATACTGGGCGTGTGGTATATCGGTTAGAGATATTGAGTTTTGCACGGCAGAACCATGGGTCGCAAGTTCGATTCCACACGAAATATTTTTTTTTTACGTATTATTTTAATTAAAGATGTTTCGGGACGAAATTCATCTTAAGATAATAAGGAAAAAGTTTGAAAATTATAACTTAAGTAAATTTATTGAATGTTTGCGCTGTTAAAGAATTCGCAACGAGGGGCTACTCACTCACTTCTATTATTGTGTTTCATTATTAGAATAATAATAGAAGTAAATAAATTGACGTTAGAATTACGGGTAATCGTTTTAGCATAGTTACGGCTATTCACGTAAATTTTCTATACGCCTTTTAAGTTCGGTACGCTGTGGCTACTATTGTATTTCTGCTATTATGAGTCCATCCCTGGGCCATTTTTTGATAGAAATAATAGTAATTCGACAGTTGCCGTGCAAAAGTATTCTGTGCCCAGCCGGGCACATCTTGTTTATTTTATTTCCGAGTAGGTAGGCTGCCTTGTTTTTTAGGCTTGCATCATGGCAATCACTTAATTCATCAGCCACGCCAAAGTGTATAATCACGGTAAACAAGTGCCTGCCTACGTTGGAGATGATGTTACGATATACGTTTATTCACTAATGAAAATATTCAGGAATTTTATCATGAATGTTTGGAAAAATTGAATCATGAATATTTTTGAAAATTTGATCGTGAACATTTTTAAGAATCTCATCATGAATATTTTCAAGAATTTAATCATGAAAATTTAGCAAAATCAATCATGATAACTAAGAAAAAATCAATCATGATAACTATGAAAAAATCTATCATGAATATTTCGAAAAATCCATTTTGAATATTTGAAAAAATTCTTCAAGAATATATAGAGAAAAAAGCATCATGAATACTTGGAAAAAATACATCTTGAATATTTTCAAATTATACCGAATGGTTTTATAGATGTTAAGCCTTTCCTATACGTCCTTAAGATTTAAATTGAAATTCCCAATGTAGAAAAAAACTCGATGTCTTAGATTAGTGGTCTCTTTGAAAGTTGAGTAACAAATGGTATATAGGACATTGTAAGAAACGAAGAAAAAAAGGATTATAAATATCCGCGAGATTTTTAGCTCAAATGCACGGACCTGTAGGCTTTAGTTTCCAATACGTGTATAGTCGTATGTAATCAATTGGCGGGTCCTTCAAACATTATCAAGGAACGTTGTGCTATTAAAAATAGCGAAAATTCTTTCTTGAGATTCCGAAAAGATTTAGAAACGTAATAAATACTTATAATAGTAACTCTAACATCCTTCCCTAATAGTCTAAATTAGTATTACTTGAAATTTTAAAAGTCACTGGCTCGACTATGAATTCGACACTCGACAGTCGAGGCACTTCAACTTTTTTCGATGCCTACTAGTATTTCCGCCCATACATTTGAGCTAAAACTCACCGATATTTTAAATCCAGAAAATCATTATTTTCTTCGTCTCTTGTCAGCACGCACAAAGCTACGTTACATAAAGACCCAGATTTGCGCGTTCTGACAACCCAAGCTGAATCAGATTTTACAGAATAAGCTTTCGTCAGAAATAGGGTAATTACCTATCCTATAGTGTGAAAACAAATTTCCTCACGTGAATTCTTTATCCATGCGCCTATGGTACCCGAAAGTAGGATAAAAACCCATGGAAGGAAAAACAGACTGTGATTCGCCTTTTTTTAAAAATAGAAATGGATTTTTAACATTTTTAGCGGTAGAACTTTAAGTAAACATTATATCTTACAATATTATTACAGTATTTATACAGAAATATACGAAAAGGTTTCCTCTAAAATAGCAATAATAGCCCTAAATAAAAATTATAATATTTGAAAAATGCTAAAACCATATAATTGTATGACCAACACCATTTTTTCCATCATTTAAAGAAATATCGCAGGTAATGAGTCCAAGAAATCTTTAAAGATTACCACGCGTATTTTTAAATCACGCCAAGCATTTTGGACCGCTAACAAGCTAGCACCATTAATGACGTTGACATGGTTAATACTTCGTGCTATTTCCGCCCTCAGGGTCTGAATTCGGTTCATAATTTGATATCGCAGCATTTTGAAGACCATTTCTTCACCTAATAGAGAAAATATGAAAGGCAACATATAAATTCAATTATTTGAGTTGTAAAAAATGGCATTCTTTAACTTCCGTTAAGAGACTTTTACCCTACTAAACCACATTAAGCCTTTCGATTGCTTGAGTGGTCAGTCTTGACGTGTGGATTGCAGTTAGTATGGTAGTGCATGATGGTAAATTTGCCGTTGGGAAACCATTCCAAAACGCTAGGAGTTGGACATATAAAAATGCAGTGTTTTGTTCTTCGATTTGAACCAAACACACAAGAATTAACCGCCGAGACACAGCCTTGATGGAAAACGGCCGCTCTGTTGGACCGTGGCGTTATAAAGAGCGTATAAAAGCACTAAATAGGATGGGCATAAATTTGCGCACATCCATCCTCTGAAAAATTACCTGGCCATTGTGTCCGACGACGAAACGTTTATCATTCGTAAAGACTACACATTCTAACTGCTCGAGTGTCTAATTTGGATGCTCTGTACCAAATTGAAGCCTCTTTAGACTTTTAGAGAAAAGAAACTTCACGTTTCTAATGTGCCACGCGAAGAGTTAAAAAGACCCTCCAATAAACCAGTTTGAACCAGTTTTACAATGTGGCGCAATCGAAACAATGCACTCCTTGAGACGGACAGCGACTCGGACGCTTCCCCCGTGTTGGCCGCGGGAGCTTGTCGCTCAAATAGATTATCCAATCAGAGAGCCGCTAGCGCTGGATCACGTGATCCTTGCCGTATCGCAGCTAGACGCGCATTGTTGGAACAAGGCACTTCACAAAGTGAATAAGCCGCGCGTTTTAGCCAGTTGCGCCTCACTGACCTTATTGTTTCGAGCATCTCACCACCAACAATGTCCACTCCGCCCGATTCTGTAAGTCAAACTGGTTATCCGTTTTCTAATATTAATTCTAGAGTACCGCAAATTAGGTTTAGTACTATACAGACAGGTTTCAACCCCTTTTCTCTTGCGCCTTCACAACCAAGGCTTACCACTAATACGCATGCCAATGTTAGTGTGCCTAGCTCTTATGTGAACGTTAGTACTAGGCCTATAACCAGTACTACTTAAGTGGTAGGACAACAACCTGTGGTTACCACAAGTACTTATCCTTCTACAATTCCATTTGGTAACATATCACCAATTTGGAACATTTCCTCAGTGTTAGGCCACCAACAACTTCTGGTCCTTCACATTTTGTTCGTCAAGGAACTTTACCAGTAATATGTCGGGTTTCTGTAGCTTTGTTAAACGCTAAGCTTACTGAATTAACAGAGCTAGTGTCTACTTATGTAGCTTCCAGTACCACGAACAATTTGAATGCTACTATAGCTTTAAACATGTCACAAGGTGCTAAGGTATTAAAACCGGATTTTCGATTTAGTGGAAATTTTGCAGAAGTGGCCAATATCCTGTATCAATTAGACGGGTTTCAATTGCTACATTCCTTCCAGAAGTGATAATTCTCGAAGTATGACCGCAACTACTCAGGATACCCAAGCCACGTCTAGTTCTAGTAGCTCTACTAAGCTAGTTTGCCATCCTGTAAGTGTTTCATTTATTAGGTACGGACATTCCCTACTGGCGCTTCCCATAATTTATTTCACTCTACATATGTAAATCGTCATTATCATAAATTATTATTACTAACACCAAAATTATTATTGTGTATAAATACAACTACCCTAACGAACCTGGATAATAAAGAGATCATTATATGGAACATAAATTTTGGTCTCCATTATTTCTTGACCTGGTAACCACAGCTTTTTAAGCCAATCAGTTATAGGGGATAAATAATTGGCGAGCTTGCCAGGAACCGATTATTTCGAGTGTTAGGTTAGATTAAATTCATTTAATATATTGCATAGCCTAGGCTTATAGCCGAAGTCTTTAGGATCGGACTTTTAGGCTTATCGGTTAGTGCTGACTTTTTCCCCTCCGATAAACCAGTTTGAACCAGTTTTACAATGTGGCGCAATCGAAACAATGCACCCCTTGAGACGGACAGCGACTCGGACGCTTCCCCCGTGTTGGCTGCGGGAGCTTGTCGCTCAAATTGATTATCCAATCAGAGAGCCGCTAGCGCTGGATAACGTTCAAACGGTAAATCTCTGCAGCCTGCGTCCGCGAGTCGCGTGATCTAGGGGCTATCCTTCCGGCGAAAGGGAATAAGGTGGATTCGAAATTTTTGAGAGAGGGGACTCGGTCTGTAGACTGTCTCTTTAAACTCTAAGCCTTGGCTGCTTTGGCGGTTGCCGCGGGTCTTAAGTTTAAAATAATCACTTACTGGGTCAACTTGAACTTCAACCTTCAAATTTGAGAATATATTTTAGTTGTGCCTTCTCAGTAAGTTGGGGAGATTATAAATATTTACAATATACATTGATTTAATTATTCTTTGCTAAATTGTAGACATCCATGGAACAAAAATATGCCAATGAATTTGACCGTCCGAGGAAGCCAAGAGATCAGACAATTGCTGAATTCTTTTGTGGCGGGGGCTCGGGCTTCACAAACATTGCCGTAACTTTCCCTATCTACAAAATAATGTTCAGGCAAATGTTACACGGCATAGACATGCAATACGCTTTTAACCAGATACGTAAAGAACGTATACAAAACCTTTACAGAGGGTGTCTACCACTCTTAATTTAAAAACCAGTTTCAATGTCTGTCATGTTTGGGACTTATTTCGAAAATGGGCGGTTTCTAAAACACCACTTTCCCAATATACCACCTCCGGTGTCATTAACTGCGGCAGCTTTATTGGCAGGGTCAAAAGAAGCCATCTTAAGTCCTTTAGAACGAGTTCAAACCCTTTTACAAGACCAAAAATATCACAGTCGATTCAAGAACACGTTTCACGCATTCCAGGAACCTAGATTTTATGGTTTTAAAGAATACTATCGAGGGTTGACTCCAATTTTAATGCGAAATGGGCCGAGCAACGTCATGTTCCTCGGTTTAAAAGATGTCTTTCTTGAAAGAGAAACGTGGCTAGCTAACTTAGTTGAACATTTTATTAGTGGGGCGCTAATTGGGGCCTTCATTAGCCCAATATTTTACCCTATCAACGTTATTAAAATCAAAATGGAAGTGTCCTGCGGAACGGAATTCATTTCATTGCGACAAGCGTGCAAATTGACTTACATAGAGAAGGATAGGAGTATAAAGAAAATGTTTTACGGTGTGCATGTAAATTCTACAAGAGCCTTGCTTTCATGGGGTATGACGAACGCCTCTTATGAACTATTTAAGAAAGCCTTACTCGATGCACCTAGCTAAAATTATTAATTACAAATAATCTTAATGTGGTACTTTAAATTTATAATAGACCATTTTAAAACAAATATTTTATAAAATATTATTAATTTCTGAAAAGTTCAGTAGTAAACTTTGAGAACAACGTACTTTCGTCCTATCAAGTTTAAATTTGTCATCTCAAGCCATTTTATAGTTGATTGTCAAAGTTTCAAAAATGTGTAAGTGGATTCCATTTTAGGATTGCGATCTTATGCCCAGGATGTCGTAGAATTTCCTAAGTTAATATAAAAACTACTCAGGGGCACCCAAGAATTTCCATTGCGACATTCAATCATTAGACATTTCAACTAAAAGGGTTTTAGAAAGACTTTGTTCATGTTATTAGGTGGAGTTATTAAAGGAATTGTGAAATGGCCAGACAACAATATTTTAATGAATTATGATAAAACAAGATTAAAATAATGAAATTAACTTGCCAAAAACTTTCCGTTAATTTTATACATAGTTAACAGACTAGGAGGATTCATACCATTCACACAGGGAGACCAGGCTTCATGTGTTACACAATGAGGCCTGACTCACTGGTGGAGTCAAAAGAGAGTAAATGATTGAAGATTGAGAATATTTAAAATGGTCTACTATTCTAAATTACTTGGAAATAAAATAATTCAAAATATGAAATTGAAAGTGTTACAATATTAAAGCTATAGATTGGTAGTTTATATTTGTGTCATATAGTTATCCTCCATTCATACTACTAAGAGAAAACGTATATGATTAATTTAACCTGACCTAATTTGATTAGTTAATTACCGTAATGACTTGTCGTCAAACTGCAAACCTTCGCGAATGTGGCAAAAATTTTAAACGTCATTAAATTTATATAAATTCAACTTTAGAAAGTTTAGTGTGTATGACCAAAAGTTTATTTTGGTACGACTATTTGATGTGAAATTGTTGAAAATTGTGATATCTGTAGTCATAATACTTAAGCCAAAAAGAAAATCATATTTAAAGTGAAACTGGCAGTGTTCTAAGCTAAAATTTATATATTGAATGGTAATAACGATAATATATAAATCCAATTTGTGAGATATGTATTTTAGTTGAATTTTTATTATTTTATTACGGTTGATGTACATCTTTCTTCTGGGCGCGACGGAGAATACCCCAATGGTGGTCCCATCTGTGTGTTGGTTTCATTGTATGTGAATTCCGAAATTGTCTACTCAGAAGACGTTATGGTTCCGTTTGATTGTTAAAGAGTGTTGTAATATAGTCTTATTCTTGTTTAAATATCGCGCCTAGCGCCACAGCCTACTTTATATTCTAATATCATTTTATTGGCACCGCTATAAAAAATAAGATAAGATAAGATAAGGTCATGTGATGTTAACCATAGTAATAAATACTGGAAGCAGGAGTAAGAGAGGGTTCTTGTATGATTAACAGCACGGAGTAGTACCTAAAGTTGAACCTATTTTTAATAAATTATACCAGTTTGTTTTAACCCACGTCTCGGTTATCTCATTCAACCCAACGGGCACGAATTATAAGTCGGGTAGCGCTAATACTTTAGAAGTGGGATAAGCCAACAACGTTACTACGAAACTCACAACGATCACGTGTTTCTGCCGCCAACGCAACAATTGGAATTACATGGACGGCCGCGCATAACTTCAACGTACACTATCCGAAGTCATCGAATTCAACGAAAGACCAACGTATCATCTACACTGTAAAAAAAATGTGATTTTGACGTGGTGTAGTTGTACCTTAAGAGGTATTATCTTAAAAAACACCTTAAGGTGCTTATTCCAACCCTAAGGGGTGCTAAAACAAGCCTATCGTTGTTATCGAGGTGCCTTTTTGCCCCATTTGCATATTTTTGGGTTTTTGAGGGTATTTATTTGTACCGCCAATGGAATTATTTTCGTTAAACGTAACCGGCGCATGCGCCAACGTGAAATAAAACCAGGTCACGAGATTAGCGAGATAAAAATTCAAACTAGGCCTAACGGTTTAGTAGTTTTGCCGACGTCGATACGATAACCGTCCGTAACAAGATTAAAGGAGGTAATAATTTTTAACATCTATTTTTTTGTGTTTCAAATTAAAATTATGCCGTATTTCAGTCGTCTTTGAGGAAATATTTGAATGCTGATAGAAGTTGGATGGAAGTGATTGACAATGAAATTGATTCTTTACTCTGGTAAGCCTTGACTAAGTGTATTTTTAATTCTTAAAAGGCAAAAATTAAACGAATTGTTGTATAAACTATTATAGCAACATTTTGGATAAGTTGATAACAAACAAGCTAATTAGCAATTATTTGGAAAATATAGCAATATTTTGGGGTCAAAAACTAGTGTATTTTATATTCAGTTGACAACAAAACAGGCATTCATAAATTGAATGTCTTATCTGTTAGCATTATGAGAATTTGCTTTGGTAGTAATTTGAATTAAACTTAAGTAATACTACCAAAAAGGTAAACTACAGAATCTACTAAACAAAGTTCCTTCCAAGGAGAAAATAATGGATATCTAAATAGAGTGCTTTAAGAAAGATCAGTAGGTTTGACGTTAACATTGTGTCGGTTACAGCAATCAGCATCGTTTCAATATTGAGAAAAATATCGAACTTCCTCTCGGCTGCTCCCATACCTCTATGGCTGATACTATTGTTCTAGGACCATTAATAAATATGTCGCGGGAAAGGCATCTAGTCTCTTGAAACCATTGTTGGGCAAATTGGGAATGACTTTGCCCAACCAAGCAGGGTTAAATTCGGGGAAAGAAATACAAATTCGCCAATTTGCCAACCACTGCAGTCGAAACAGTTGTCAATTACACAGCAGCAACAGTAGAAAAAAATGGACTACTATGTCCCAGAATTGATATATATATCGTTAACGAGTAACCACTGTAAAGTTGAGATTTTGGCCAGCCAAATTCAACTTAACATTTAACGTTAACCTGGGACCTTCCGCGTGTTAGGCGGAAGTGATAACCGCTACACCATCGATACGTAACTACACGTAGATACGTAGTAATTGTGGGTTTTTCAAGAGATCTAGCTTATTTTTATGCCCAATCACGATGGTCAAAACTTGTATCTACCAGGGCTCGAACCTGGGACCTTCCGCGTGTGAATCGGACGTGATAACCACTACACCATAGATACGTAACTACACCGTAGATACGTAGTAATTCTGGGTTTTTCAAGAGATCTAGCTTATTTTTATGCCCAATCACGATGGTCAAAACTTGTATCTACCAGGGCTCGAACCTGGGACCTTCCGCGTGTTAGGCGGACGTGATAACCACTACACCATAGATACGTAGTAATTTTGAGTTTTTCAAGAGATCTAGCTTATTTTTATGCCCAATCACTATGATCAAAACGTGTATCTACCAGGTCTCGAACCTGGGACCTTCCGCGTGATAGGCGGACGTGATAACCACTACACCATCGATACGTAACTACACGTAGATACGTAGTAATTCTGGGTTTTTCAAGAGATCTAGCTTATTTTTATGCCCAATCACAATGGTCAAAACTTGTATCTACCAGGGCTCGAACCTGGGACCTTCCGCGTGTGAAGCGGACGTGATAACCACTACACCATAGATACGTAACTAAACCATCGATACGTAGTAATTCTGAGTTTTTCAAGAGATCTAGCTTATTTTTATGCCCAATCACAATGGTCAAAACTTGTATCTACCAGGGCTCGAACCTGGGACCTTCCGCGTGTGAAGCGGACGTGATAACCACTACACCATAGATACGTAACTACACCGTAGATACGTAGTAATTCTGGGTTTTTCAAGAGATCTAGCTTATTTTTATGCCCAATCACTATGGTCAAAACATGTATCTACCAGGTCTCGAACCTGGGACCTTCCGCGTGTTAGGCGGAAGTGATAACCGCTACACCATCGATACGTAACTACACGTAGATACGTAGTAATTCTGGGTTTTTCAAGAGATCTAGCTTATTTTTATGCCCAATCACGATGGTCAAAACTTGTATATACCAGGGCTCGAACCTGGGACCTTCCGCGTATGAAGCGGACGTGATAACCACTACACCATCGATACGTAACTACACGTAGATACGTAGTAATTCTGGGTTTTTCAAGAGATCTAGCTTATTTTTATGCCCAATCACAATGGTCAAAACTTGTATCTACCAGGGCTCGAACCTGGGACCTTCCGCGTGTGAATCGGACGTGATAACCACTACACCATAGATACGTAACTACACCGTAGATACGTAGTAATTCTGGGTTTTTCAAGAGATCTAGCTTATTTTTATGCCCAATCACGATGGTCAAAACTTGTATCTACCAGGGCTCGAACCTGGGACCTTCCGCGTGTTAGGCGGACGTGATAACCACTACACCATAGATACGTAGTAATTCTGAGTTTTTCAAGAGATCTAGCTTATTTTTATGCCCAATCACTATGGTCAAAACGTGTATCTACCAGGTCTCGAACCTGGGACCTTCCGCGTGATAGGCGGACGTGATAACCACTACACCATCGATACGTAACTACACGTAGATACGTAGTAATTCTGGGTTTTTCAAGAGATCTAGCTTATTTTTATGCCCAATCACGATTGTCAAAACTTGTATCTACCAGGGCTCGAACCTGGGACCTTCCGCGTGTTAGGCGGACGTGATAACCACTACACCATAGATACGTAGTAATTCTGAGTTTTTCAAGAGATCTAGCTTATTTTTATGCCCAATCACTATGGTCAAAACGTGTATCTACCAGGTCTCGAACCTGGGACCTTCCGCGTGATAGGCGGACGTGATAACCACTACACCATCGATACGTACCTACACGTAGATACGTAGTAATTCTGGGTTTTTCTAGAGATCTAGCTTATTTTTATGCCCAATCACAATGGTCAAAACTTGTATCTACCAGGGCTCGAACCTGGGACCTTCCGCGTGTGAAGCGGACGTGATAACCACTACACCATAGATACGTAACTAAACCATCGATACGTAGTAATTCTGAGTTTTTCAAGAGATCTAGCTTATTTTTATGCCCAATCACAATGGTCAAAACTTGTATCTACCAGGGCTCGAACCTGGGACCTTCCGCGTGTGAAGCGGACGTGATAACCACTACACCATAGATACGTAACTACACCGTAGATACGTAGTAATTCTGGGTTTTTCAAGAGATCTAGCTTATTTTTATGCCCAATCACTATGGTCAAAACATGTATCTACCAGGTCTCGAACCTGGGACCTTCCGCGTGTTAGGCGGAAGTGATAACCGCTACACCATCGATACGTAACTACACGTAGATACGTAGTAATTCTGGGTTTTTCAAGAGATCTAGCTTATTTTTATGCCCAATCACGATGGTCAAAACTTGTATATACCAGGGCTCGAACCTGGGACCTTCCGCGTATGAAGCGGACGTGATAACCACTACACCATCGATACGTAACTACACGTAGATACGTAGTAATTCTGGGTTTTTCAAGAGATCTAGCTTATTTTTATGCCCAATCACAATGGTCAAAACTTGTATCTACCAGGGCTCGAACCTGGGACCTTCCGCGTGTGAATCGGACGTGATAACCACTACACCATCGATACGTAACTACACGCAGATACGTAGTAATTCTGGGTTTTTCAAGAGATCTAGCTTATTTTTATGCCCAATCACGAAGGTCAAAACTTGAATCTACCAGGGCTCGAACCTGGGACCTTCCGCGTGTTAGGCGGACGTGATAACCACTACGACATAGATACGTAGTAATTCTGAGTTTTTCAAGAGATCTAGCTTATTTTTATGCCCAATCACTATGGTCAAAACGTGTATCTACCAGGTCTCGAACCTGGGACCTTCCGCGTGATAGGCGGACGTGATAACCACTACACCATCGATACGTAACTACACGTAGATACGTAGTAATTCTGGGTTTTTCAAGAGATCTAGCTTATTTTTATGCCCAATCACGATTGTCAAAACTTGTATCTACCAGGGCTCGAACCTGGGACCTTCCGCGTGTTAGGCGGACGTGATAACCACTACACCATAGATACGTAGTAATTCTGAGTTTTTCAAGAGATCTAGCTTATTTTTATGCCCAATCACTATGGTCAAAACGTGTATCTACCAGGTCTCGAACCTGGGACCTTCCGCGTGATAGGCGGACGTGATAACCACTACACCATCGATACGTACCTACACGTAGATACGTAGTAATTCTGGGTTTTTCTAGAGATCTAGCTTATTTTTATGCCCAATCACAATGGTCAAAACTTGTATCTACCAGGGCTCGAACCTGGGACCTTCCGCGTGTGAAGCGGACGTGATAACCACTACACCATAGATACGTAACTAAACCATCGATACGTAGTAATTCTGAGTTTTTCAAGAGATCTAGCTTATTTTTATGCCCAATCACAATGGTCAAAACTTGTATCTACCAGGGCTCGAACCTGGGACCTTCCGCGTGTGAAGCGGACGTGATAACCACTACACCATAGATACGTAGTAATTCTGGGTTTTTCAAGAGATCTAGCTTATTTTTATGCCCAATCACTATGGTCAAAACATGTATCTACCAGGTCTCGAACCTGGGACCTTCCGCGTGTTAGGCGGAAGTGATAACCGCTACACCATCGATACGTAACTACACGTAGATACGTAGTAATTCTGGGTTTTTCAAGAGATCTAGCTTATTTTTATGCCCAATCACGATGGTCAAAACTTGTATATACCAGGGCTCGAACCTGGGACCTTCCGCGTATGAAGCGGACGTGATAACCACTACACCATCGATACGTAACTACACGTAGATACGTAGTAATTCTGGGTTTTTCAAGAGATCTAGCTTATTTTTATGCCCAATCACAATGGTCAAAACTTGTATCTACCAGGGCTCGAACCTGGGACCTTCCGCGTGTGAATCGGACGTGATAACCACTACACCATAGATACGTAACTACACCGTAGATACGTAGTAATTGTGGGTTTTTCAAGAGATCTAGCTTATTTTTATGCCCAATCACTATGGTCAAAACGTGTATCTACCAGGTCTCGAACCTGGGACCTTCCGCGTGATAGGCGGACGTGATAACCACTACACCATCGATACGTAACTACACGTAGATACGTAGTAATTCTGGGTTTTTCAAGAGATCTAGCTTATTTTTATGCCCAATCACGATGGTCAAAACTTGTATCTACCAGGGCTCGAACCTGGGACCTTCCGCGTGTGAAGCGGACGTGATAACCACTACACCATAGATACGTAACTAAACCATCGATACGTAGTAATTCTGAGTATTTCAAGAGATCTAGCTTATTTTTATGCCCAATCACTATGGTCAAAACATGTATCTACCAGGTCTCGAACCTGGGACCTTCCGCGTATTAGGCGGAAGTGATAACCACTACACCATCGATACGTAACTACACGTAGATACGTAGTAATTCTGGGTTTTTCAAGAGATCTAGCTTATTTTTATGCCCAATCACGATGGTCAAAACTTGTATCTACCAGGGCTCGAACCTGGGACCTTCCGCGTGTGAAGCGGACGTGATAACCACTACACCATAGATACGTAACTAAACCATCGATACGTAGTAATTCTGAGTTTTTCAAGCGATCCAGCTTATTTTTATGCCCAACCACTATGGTCAAAACATGTATCTACCAGGTCTCGAACCTGGGACCTTCCGCGTGTTAGGCGGAAGTGATAACCACTACACCATCGATACGTAACTACACGTAGATACGTAGTAATTCTGGGTTTTTCAAGAGATCTAGCTTATTTTTATGCCCAATCACGATGGTCAAAACTTGTATCTACCAGGGCTCGAACCTGGGACCTTCCGCGTGTGAAGCGGACGTGATAACCACTACACCATAGATACGTAACTACACCGTAGATACGTAGTAATTCTGGGTTTTTCAAGAGATCTAGCTTATTTTTATGCCCAATCACGATGGTCAAAACTTGTATCTACCAGGGCTCGAACCTGGGACCTTCCGCGTGTTAGGCGGACGTGATAACCACTACACCATAGATACGTAGTAATTCTGAGTTTTTCAAGAGATCTAGCTTATTTTTATGCCCAATCACTATGATCAAAACGTGTATCTACCAGGTCTCGAACCTGGGACCTTCCGCGTGATAGGCGGACGTGATAACCACTACACCATCGATACGTAGTAATTCTGAGTTTTCAAGAGATCTAGCTTATTTTTATGCCCAATCACTATGATCAAAACGTGTATCTACCAGGTCTCGAACCTGGGACCTTCCGCGTGATAGGCGGAAGTGATAACCACTACACCATCGATACGTAACTACACGTAGATACGTAGTAATTCTGGGTTTTTCAAGAGATCTAGCTTATTTTTATGCCCAATCACGATGGTCAAAACTTGTATCTACAAGGGCTCGAACCTGGGACCTTCCGCATGTGAAGCGGACGTGATAACCACTACACCATAGATACGTAACTAAACCATCGATACGTAGTAATTCTGAGTTTTTCAAGAGATCTAGCTTATTTTTATGCCCAATCACTATGGTCAAAACTTGTATCTACCAGGTCTCGAACCATGGACCTTCCGCGTGTTAGGCGGAAGTGATAACCACTACACCATCGATACGTAACTACACGTAGATACGTAGTAATTCTGGGTTTTTCAAGAGATCTAGCTTATTTTTATGCCCAATCACGATGGTCAAAACTTGTATCTACCAGGGCTCGAACCTGGGACCTTCCGCGTGTGAAGCGGACGTGATAACCACTACACCATAGATACGTAACTAAACCATCGATACGTAGTAATTCTGAGTTTTTCAAGAGATCTAGCTTATTTTTATGCCCAATCACTATGGTCAAAACATGTATCTACCAGGTCTCGAACCTGGGACCTTCCGCGTGTTAGGCGGAAGTGATAACCACTACACCATCGATACGTAACTACACGTAGATACGTAGTAATTCTGGGTTTTTCAAGAGATCTAGCTTATTTTTATGCCCAATCACGATGGTCAAAACTTGTATATACGAGGGCTCGAACCTGGGACCTTCCGCGTTGAAGCGGACGTGATAACCACTACACCATCGATACGTAACTACACGTAGATACGTAGTAATTCTGGGTTTTTCAAGAGATCTAGCTTATTTTTATGCCCAATCACAATGGTCAAAACTTGTATCTACCAGGGCTCGAACCTGGGACCTTCCGCGTGTGAAGCGGACGTGATAACCACTACACCATAGATACGTAACTACACCGTAGATACGTAGTAATTCTGGGTTTTTCAAGAGATCTAGCTTATTTTTATGACCAATCACGATGGTCAAAACTTGTATCTACCAGGGCTCGAACCTGGGACCTTCCGCGTGTTAGGCGGACGTGATAACCACTACACCATAGATACGTAGTAATTCTGAGTTTTTCAAGAGATCTAGCTTATTTTTATGCCCAATCACTATGATCAAAACGTGTATCTACCAGGTCTCGAACCTGGGACCTTCCGCGTGATAGGCGGACGTGATAACCACTACACCATCGATACGTAACTACACGTAGATACGTAGTAATTCTGGGTTTTTCAAGAGATCTAGCTTATTTTTATGCCCAATCACGATGGTCAAAACTTGTATCTACCAGGGCTCGAACCTGGGACCTTCCGCGTGTGAAGCGGACGTGATAACCACTACACCATAGATACGTAACTAAACCATCGATACGTAGTAATTCTGAGTTTTTCAAGAGATCTAGCTTATTTTTATGCCCAATCACTATGGTCAAAACATGTATCTACCAGGTCTCGAACCTGGGACCTTCCGCGTGTTAGGCGGAAGTGATAACCACTACACCATCGATACGTAACTACACGTAGATACGTAGTAATTCTGGGTTTTTCAAGAGATCTAGCTTATTTTTATGCCCAATCACGATGGTCAAAACTTGTATATACCAGGGCTCGAACCTGGGACCTTCCGCGTTGAAGCGGACGTGATAACCACTACACCATCGATACGTAACTACACGTAGATACGTAGTAATTCTGGGTTTTTCAAGAGATCTAGCTTATTTTTATGCCCAATCACAATGGTCAAAACTTGTATCTACCAGGGCTCGAACCTGGGACCTTCCGCGTGTGAAGCGGACGTGATAACCACTACACCATAGATACGTAACTACACCGTAGATACGTAGTAATTCTGGGTTTTTCAAGAGATCTAGCTTATTTTTATGCCCAATCACGATGGTCAAAACGTGTATCTACCAGGTCTCGAACCTGGGACCTTCCGCGTGATAGTCGGACGTGATAACCACTACACCATCGATACGTAACTACACGTAGATACGTAGTAATTCTGGGTTTTTCAAGAGATCTAGCTTATTTTTATGCCCAATCACGATGGTCAAAACTTGTATCTACCAGGGCTCGAACCTGGGACCTTCCGCGTGTGAAGCGGACGTGATAACCACTACACCATAGATACGTAGTAATTCTGAGTTTTTCAAGAGATCTAGCTTATTTTTATGCCCAATCACTATGGTCAAAACATGTATCTACCAGGTCTCGAACCTGGGACCTTCCGCGTGATAGGCGGAAGTGATAACCACTACACCATAGATACGTAGTAATTCTGAGTTTTTCAAGAGTTCTAGCTTATTTTTATGCCCAATCACTATGATCAAAACGTGTATCTACCAGGTCTCGAACCTGGGACCTTCCGCGTGATAGGCGGAAGTGATAACCACTACACCATCGATACGTTACTACACGTGGATACGTACTAATTCTGGGTTTTTCAAGATATCTAGCTTATTTTTATGCCCAATCACGATGGTCAAAACTTGTATCTACCAGGGCTCGAACCTGGGACCTTCCGCGTGTTAGGCGGACGTGATAACCACTACACCATAGATACGTAGTAATTCTGAGTTTTTCAAGAGATCTAGCTTATTTTTATGCCCAATCACTATGGTCAAAACGTGTATCTACCAGGTCTCGAACCTGGGACCTTCCGCGTGATAGGCGGACGTGATAACCACTACACTATCGATACGTAACTACACGTAGATACGTAGTAATTCTGGGTTTTTCAAGAGATCTAGCTTATTTTTATTCCCAATCACGATGGTCAAGACTTGTATCTACCAGGGCTCGAACCTGGGACCTTCCGCGTGTGAAGCGGACGTGATAACCACTACACCATAGATACGTAACTAAACCATCGATACGTAGTAATTCTGAGTTTTTCAAGAGATCTAGCTTATTTTTATGCCCAATCACTAGGGTCAAAACATGTATCTACCAGGTCTCGAACCTGGGACCTTCCGCGTGTTAGGCGGAAGTGATAACCACTACACCATCGATACGTAACTACACGTAGATACGTAGTAATTCTGGGTTTTTCAAGAGATCTAGCTTATTTTTATGCCCAATCACGATGGTCAAAACTTGTATCTACCAGGGCTCGAACCTGGGACCTTCCGCGTGTGAAGCGGACGTGATAACCACTACACCATAGATACGTAACTAAACCATCGATACGTAGTAATTCTGAGTTTTTCAAGCGATCTAGCTTATTTTTATGCCCAACCACTATGGTCAAAACATGTATCTACCAGGTCTCAAACCTGGGACCTTCCGCGTGTTAGGCGGAAGTGATAACCACTACACCATCGATACGTAACTACACGTAGATACGTAGTAATTCTGGGTTTTTCAAGAGATCTAGCTTATTTTTATGCCCAATCACGATGGTCAAAACTTGTATATACCAGGGCTCGAACCTGGGACCTTCCGCGTTGAAGCGGACGTGATAACCACTACACCATCGATACGTAACTACACGTAGGTACGTAGTAATTCTGGGTTTTTCAAGAGATCTAGCTTATTTTTATGCCCAATCACAATGGTCAAAACTTGTATCTACCAGGGCTCGAACCTGGGACCTTCCGCGTGTGAAGCGGACCTGATAACCACTACACCATAGATACGTAACTACACCGTAGATACGTAGTAATTCTGGGTTTTTCAAGAGATCTAGCTTATTTTTATGCCCAATCACGATGGTCAAAACTTGTATCTACCAGGGCTCGAACCTGGGACCTTCCGCGTGTTAGGCGGAAGTGATAACCACTACACCATCGATACGTAACTACACGTAGATACGTAGTAATTCTGGGTTTTTCAAGAGATGTAGCTTATTTTTATGCCCAATCACGATGGTCAAAACTTGTATATACCAGGGCTCGAACCTGGGACCTTCCGCGTTGAAGCGGACGTGATAACCACTACACCATCGATACGTAACTACACGTAGATACGTAGTAATTCTGGGTTTTTCAAGAGATCTAGCTTATTTTTATGCCCAATCACAATGGTCAAAACTTGTATCTACCAGGGCTCGAACCTGGGACCTTCCGCGTGTGAAGCGGACGTGATAACCACTACACCATAGATACGTAACTACACCGTAGACACGTAGTAATTCTGGGTTTTTCAAGAGATCTAGCTTATTTTTATGCCCAATCACGATGGTCAAAACTTGTATCTACCAGGGCTCGAACCTGGGACCTTCCGCGTGTTAGGCGGACGTGATAACCACTACACCATAGATACGTAGTAATTCTGAGTTTTTCAAGAGATCTAGCTTATTTTTATGCCCAATCACTATGATCAAAACGTGTATCTACCAGGTCTCGAACCTGGGACCTTCCGCGTGATAGGCGGACGTGATAACCACTACACCATCGATACGTAACTACACGTAGATACGTAGTAATTCTGGGTTTTTCAAGAGATCTAGCTTATTTTTATGCCCAATCACGATGGTCAAAACTTGTATCTACCAGGGCTCGAACCTGGGACCTTCCGCGTGTGAAGCGGACGTGATAACCACTACACCATAGATACGTAACTAAACCATCGATACGTAGTAACTCTGAGTTTTTCAAGAGATCTAGCTTATTTTTATGCCCAATCACTATGGTCAAAACATGTATCTACCAGGTCTCGAACCTGGGACCTTCCGCGTGTTAGGCGGAAGTGATAACCACTACACCATCGATACGTAACTACACGTAGATACGTAGTAATTCTGGGTTTTTCAAGAGATCTAGCTTATTTTTATGCCCAATCACGATGGTCAAAACTTGTATATACCAGGGCTCGAACCTGGGACCTTCCGCGTTGAAGCGGACGTGATAACCACTACACCATCGATACGTAACTACACGTAGATACGTAGTAATTCTGGGTTTTTCAAGAGATCTAGCTTATTTTTATGCCCAATCACAATGGTCAAAACTTGTATCTACCAGGGCTCGAACCTGGGACCTTCCGCGTTTGAAGCGGACGTGATAACCACTACACCATAGATACGTAGTAATTCTGAGTTTTTCAAGAGATCTAGCTTATTTTTATGCCCAATCACTATGATCAAAACGTGTATCTACCAGGTCTCGAACCTGGGACCTTCCGCGTGATAGTCGGACGTGATAACCACTACACCATCGATACGTAACTACGCGTAGATACGTAGTAATTCTGGGTTTTTCAAGAGATCTAGCTTATTTTTATGCCCAATCACGATGGTCAAAACTTGTATCTACCAGGGCTCGAACCTGGGACCTTCCGCGTGTGAAGCGGACGTGATAACCACTACACCATAGATACGTAGTAATTCTGAGTTTTTCAAGAGATCTAGCTTATTTTTATGCCCAATCACTATGGTCAAAACATGTATCTACCAGGTCTCGAACCTGGGACCTTCCGCGTGATAGGCGGAAGTGATAACCACTACACCATAGATACGTAGTAATTCTGAGTTTTTCAAGAGATCTAGCTTATTTTTATGCCCAATCACTATGATCAAAACGTGTATCTACCAGGTCTCGAACCTGGGACCTTCCGCGTGATAGGCGGAAGTGATAACCACTACACCATCGATACGTAACTACACGTAGATACGTAGTAATTCTGGGTTTTTCAAGAGATCTAGCTTATTTTTATGCCCAATCACGATGGTCAAAACTTCTATCTACCAGGGCTCGAACCTGGGACCTTCCGCGTGTGAAGCGGACGTGATAACCACTACACCATAGATACGTAACTAAACCATCGATACGTAGTAATTCTGAGTTTTTCAAGCGATCTAGCTTATTTTTATGCCCAACCACTATGGTCAAAACATGTATCTACCAGGTCTCGAACCTGGGACCTTCCGCGTGTTAGGCGGAAGTGATAACCACTACACCATCGATACGTTACTACACGTAGATACGTACTAATTCTGGGTTTTTCAAGATATCTAGCTTATTTTTATGCCCAATCACGATGGTCAAAACTTGTATCTACCAGGGCTCGAACCTGGGACCTTCCGCGTGTTAGGCGGACGTGATAACCACTACACCATAGATACGTAGTAATTCTGAGTTTTTCAAGAGATCTAGCTTATTTTTATGCCCAATCACTATGGTCAAAACGTGTATCTACCAGGTCTCGAACCTGGGACCTTCCGCTTGATAGGCGGACGTGATAACCACTACACTATCGATACGTAACTACACGTAGATACGTAGTAATTCTGGGTTTTTCAAGAGATCTAGCTTATTTTTATTCCCAATCACGATGGTCAAGACTTGTATCTACCAGGGCTCGAACCTGGGACCTTCCGCGCGTGAAGCGGACGTGATAACCACTACACCATAGATACGTAACTAAACCATCGATACGTAGTAATTCTGAGTTTTTCAAGCGATCTAGCTTATTTTTATGCCCAACCACTATGGTCAAAACATGTATCTACCAGGTCTCGAACCTGGGACCTTCCGCGTGTTAGGCGGAAGTGATAACCACTACACCATCGATACGTTACTACACGTGGATACGTACTAATTCTGGGTTTTTCAAGATATCTAGCTTATTTTTATGCCCAATCACGATGGTCAAAACTTGTATCTACCAGGGCTCGAACCTGGGACCTTCCGCGTGTTAGGCGGACGTGATAACCACTACACCATAGATACGTAGTAATTCTGAGTTTTTCAAGAGATCTAGCTTATTTTTATGCCCAATCACTATGGTCAAAACGTGTATCTACCAGGTCTCGAACCTGGGACCTTCCGCGTGATAGGCGGACGTGATAACCACTACACTATCGATACGTAACTACACGTAGATACGTAGTAATTCTGGGTTTTTCAAGAGATCTAGCTTATTTTTATTCCCAATCACGATGGTCAAGACTTGTATCTACCAGGGCTCGAACCTGGGACCTTCCGCGTGTGAAGCGGACGTGATAACCACTACACCATAGATACGTAACTAAACCATCGATACGTAGTAATTCTGAGTTTTTCAAGAGATCTAGCTTATTTTTATGCCCAATCACTAGGGTCAAAACATGTATCTACCAGGTCTCGAACCTGGGACCTTCCGCGTGTTAGGCGGAAGTGATAACCACTACACCATCGATACGTAACTACACGTAGATACGTAGTAATTCTGGGTTTTTCAAGAGATCTAGCTTATTTTTATGCCCAATCACGATGGTCAAAACTTGTATCTACCAGGGCTCGAACCTGGGACCTTCCGCGTGTGAAGCGGACGTGATAACCACTACACCATAGATACGTAACTAAACCATCGATACGTAGTAATTCTGAGTTTTTCAAGCGATCTAGCTTATTTTTATGCCCAACCACTATGGTCAAAACATGTATCTACCAGGTCTCAAACCTGGGACCTTCCGCGTGTTAGGCGGAAGTGATAACCACTACACCATCGATACGTAACTACACGTAGATACGTAGTAATTCTGGGTTTTTCAAGAGATCTAGCTTATTTTTATGCCCAATCACGATGGTCAAAACTTGTATATACCAGGGCTCGAACCTGGGACCTTCCGCGTTGAAGCGGACGTGATAACCACTACACCATCGATACGTAACTACACGTAGGTACGTAGTAATTCTGGGTTTTTCAAGAGATCTAGCTTATTTTTATGCCCAATCACAATGGTCAAAACTTGTATCTACCAGGGCTCGAACCTGGGACCTTCCGCGTGTGAAGCGGACCTGATAACCACTACACCATAGATACGTAACTACACCGTAGATACGTAGTAATTCTGGGTTTTTCAAGAGATCTAGCTTATTTTTATGCCCAATCACGATGGTCAAAACTTGTATCTACCAGGGCTCGAACCTGGGACCTTCCGCGTGTTAGGCGGAAGTGATAACCACTACACCATCGATACGTAACTACACGTAGATACGTAGTAATTCTGGGTTTTTCAAGAGATGTAGCTTATTTTTATGCCCAATCACGATGGTCAAAACTTGTATATACCAGGGCTCGAACCTGGGACCTTCCGCGTTGAAGCGGACGTGATAACCACTACACCATCGATACGTAACTACACGTAGATACGTAGTAATTCTGGGTTTTTCAAGAGATCTAGCTTATTTTTATGCCCAATCACAATGGTCAAAACTTGTATCTACCAGGGCTCGAACCTGGGACCTTCCGCGTGTGAAGCGGACGTGATAACCACTACACCATAGATACGTAACTACACCGTAGACACGTAGTAATTCTGGGTTTTTCAAGAGATCTAGCTTATTTTTATGCCCAATCACGATGGTCAAAACTTGTATCTACCAGGGCTCGAACCTGGGACCTTCCGCGTGTTAGGCGGACGTGATAACCACTACACCATAGATACGTAGTAATTCTGAGTTTTTCAAGAGATCTAGCTTATTTTTATGCCCAATCACTATGATCAAAACGTGTATCTACCAGGTCTCGAACCTGGGACCTTCCGCGTGATAGGCGGACGTGATAACCACTACACCATCGATACGTAACTACACGTAGATACGTAGTAATTCTGGGTTTTTCAAGAGATCTAGCTTATTTTTATGCCCAATCACGATGGTCAAAACTTGTATCTACCAGGGCTCGAACCTGGGACCTTCCGCGTGTGAAGCGGACGTGATAACCACTACACCATAGATACGTAACTAAACCATCGATACGTAGTAACTCTGAGTTTTTCAAGAGATCTAGCTTATTTTTATGCCCAATCACTATGGTCAAAACATGTATCTACCAGGTCTCGAACCTGGGACCTTCCGCGTGTTAGGCGGAAGTGATAACCACTACACCATCGATACGTAACTACACGTAGATACGTAGTAATTCTGGGTTTTTCAAGAGATCTAGCTTATTTTTATGCCCAATCACGATGGTCAAAACTTGTATATACCAGGGCTCGAACCTGGGACCTTCCGCGTTGAAGCGGACGTGATAACCACTACACCATCGATACGTAACTACACGTAGATACGTAGTAATTCTGGGTTTTTCAAGAGATCTAGCTTATTTTTATGCCCAATCACAATGGTCAAAACTTGTATCTACCAGGGCTCGAACCTGGGACCTTCCGCGTTTGAAGCGGACGTGATAACCACTACACCATAGATACGTAGTAATTCTGAGTTTTTCAAGAGATCTAGCTTATTTTTATGCCCAATCACTATGATCAAAACGTGTATCTACCAGGTCTCGAACCTGGGACCTTCCGCGTGATAGTCGGACGTGATAACCACTACACCATCGATACGTAACTACGCGTAGATACGTAGTAATTCTGGGTTTTTCAAGAGATCTAGCTTATTTTTATGCCCAATCACGATGGTCAAAACTTGTATCTACCAGGGCTCGAACCTGGGACCTTCCGCGTTTGAAGCGGACGTGATAACCACTACACCATAGATACGTAGTAATTCTGAGTTTTTCAAGAGATCTAGCTTATTTTTATGCCCAATCACTATGATCAAAACGTGTATCTACCAGGTCTCGAACCTGGGACCTTCCGCGTGATAGTCGGACGTGATAACCACTACACCATCGATACGTAACTACGCGTAGATACGTAGTAATTCTGGGTTTTTCAAGAGATCTAGCTTATTTTTATGCCCAATCACGATGGTCAAAACTTGTATCTACCAGGGCTCGAACCTGGGACCTTCCGCGTGTGAAGCGGACGTGATAACCACTACACCATAGATACGTAGTAATTCTGAGTTTTTCAAGAGATCTAGCTTATTTTTATGCCCAATCACTATGGTCAAAACATGTATCTACCAGGTCTCGAACCTGGGACCTTCCGCGTGATAGGCGGAAGTGATAACCACTACACCATAGATACGTAGTAATTCTGAGTTTTTCAAGAGATCTAGCTTATTTTTATGCCCAATCACTATGATCAAAACGTGTATCTACCAGGTCTCGAACCTGGGACCTTCCGCGTGATAGGCGGAAGTGATAACCACTACACCATCGATACGTAACTACACGTAGATACGTAGTAATTCTGGGTTTTTCAAGAGATCTAGCTTATTTTTATGCCCAATCACGATGGTCAAAACTTCTATCTACCAGGGCTCGAACCTGGGACCTTCCGCGTGTGAAGCGGACGTGATAACCACTACACCATAGATACGTAACTAAACCATCGATACGTAGTAATTCTGAGTTTTTCAAGCGATCTAGCTTATTTTTATGCCCAACCACTATGGTCAAAACATGTATCTACCAGGTCTCGAACCTGGGACCTTCCGCGTGTTAGGCGGAAGTGATAACCACTACACCATCGATACGTTACTACACGTAGATACGTACTAATTCTGGGTTTTTCAAGATATCTAGCTTATTTTTATGCCCAATCACGATGGTCAAAACTTGTATCTACCAGGGCTCGAACCTGGGACCTTCCGCGTGTTAGGCGGACGTGATAACCACTACACCATAGATACGTAGTAATTCTGAGTTTTTCAAGAGATCTAGCTTATTTTTATGCCCAATCACTATGGTCAAAACGTGTATCTACCAGGTCTCGAACCTGGGACCTTCCGCTTGATAGGCGGACGTGATAACCACTACACTATCGATACGTAACTACACGTAGATACGTAGTAATTCTGGGTTTTTCAAGAGATCTAGCTTATTTTTATTCCCAATCACGATGGTCAAGACTTGTATCTACCAGGGCTCGAACCTGGGACCTTCCGCGCGTGAAGCGGACGTGATAACCACTACACCATAGATACGTAACTAAACCATCGATACGTAGTAATTCTGAGTTTTTCAAGAGATCTAGCTTATTTTTATGCCCAATCACTAGGGTCAAAACATGTATCTACCAGGTCTCGAACCTGGGACCTTCCGCGTGTTAGGCGGAAGTGATTACCACTACACCATCGATACGTAACTACACGTAGATACGTAGTAATTCTGGGTTTTTCAAGAGATCTAGCTTATTTTTATGCCCAATCACGATGGTCAAAACTTGTATCTACCAGGGCTCGAACCTGGGACCTTCCGCGTGTGAAGCGGACGTGATAACCACTACACCATAGATACGTAACTAAACCATCGATACGTAGTAATTCTGAGTTTTTCAAGCGATCTAGCTTATTTTTATGCCCAACCACTATGGTCAAAACATGTATCTACCAGGTCTCAAACCTGGGACCTTCCGCGTGTTAGGCGGAAGTGATAACCACTACACCATCGATACGTAACTACACGTAGATACGTAGTAATTCTGGGTTTTTCAAGAGATCTAGCTTATTTTTATGCCCAATCACGATGGTCAAAACTTGTATATACCAGGGCTCGAACCTGGGACCTTCCGCGTTGAAGCGGACGTGATAACCACTACACCATCGATACGTAACTACACGTAGGTACGTAGTAATTCTGGGTTTTTCAAGAGATCTAGCTTATTTTTATGCCCAATCACGATGGTCAAAACTTCTATCTACCAGGGCTCGAACCTGGGACCTTCCGCGTGTGAAGCGGACGTGATAACCACTACACCATAGATACGTAACTAAACCATCGATACGTAGTAATTCTGAGTTTTTCAAGCGATCTAGCTTATTTTTATGCCCAACCACTATGGTCAAAACATGTATCTACCAGGTCTCGAACCTGGGACCTTCCGCGTGTTAGGCGGAAGTGATAACCACTACACCATCGATACGTTACTACACGTAGATACGTACTAATTCTGGGTTTTTCAAGATATCTAGCTTATTTTTATGCCCAATCACGATGGTCAAAACTTGTATCTACCAGGGCTCGAACCTGGGACCTTCCGCGTGTTAGGCGGACGTGATAACCACTACACCATAGATACGTAGTAATTCTGAGTTTTTCAAGAGATCTAGCTTATTTTTATGCCCAATCACTATGGTCAAAACGTGTATCTACCAGGTCTCGAACCTGGGACCTTCCGCTTGATAGGCGGACGTGATAACCACTACACTATCGATACGTAACTACACGTAGATACGTAGTAATTCTGGGTTTTTCAAGAGATCTAGCTTATTTTTATTCCCAATCACGATGGTCAAGACTTGTATCTACCAGGGCTCGAACCTGGGACCTTCCGCGTGTGAAGCGGACGTGATAACCACTACACCATAGATACGTAACTAAACCATCGATACGTAGTAATTCTGAGTTTTTCAAGAGATCTAGCTTATTTTTATGCCCAATCACTAGGGTCAAAACATGTATCTACCAGGTCTCGAACCTGGGACCTTCCGCGTGTTAGGCGGAAGTGATAACCACTACACCATCGATACGTAACTACACGTAGATACGTAGTAATTCTGGGTTTTTCAAGAGATCTAGCTTATTTTTATGCCCAATCACGATGGTCAAAACTTGTATCTACCAGGGCTCGAACCTGGGACCTTCCGCGTGTGAAGCGGACGTGATAACCACTACACCATAGATACGTAACTAAACCATCGATACGTAGTAATTCTGAGTTTTTCAAGCGATCTAGCTTATTTTTATGCCCAACCACTATGGTCAAAACATGTATCTACCAAGTCTCAAACCTGGGACCTTCCGCGTGTTAGGCGGAAGTGATAACCACTACACCATCGATACGTAACTACACGTAGATACGTAGTAATTCTGGGTTTTTCAAGAGATCTAGCTTATTTTTATGCCCAATCACGATGGTCAAAACTTGTATATACCAGGGCTCGAACCTGGGACCTTCCGCGTTGAAGCGGACGTGATAACCACTACACCATCGATACGTAACTACACGTAGGTACGTAGTAATTCTGGGTTTTTCAAGAGATCTAGCTTATTTTTATGCCCAATCACAATGGTCAAAACTTGTATCTACCAGGGCTCGAACCTGGGACCTTCCGCGTGTGAAGCGGACCTGATAACCACTACACCATAGATACGTAACTACACCGTAGATACGTAGTAATTTTGGGTTTTTCAAGAGATCTAGCTTATTTTTATGCCCAATCACTATGATCAAAACGTGTATCTACCAGGTCTCGAACCTGGGACCTTCCGCGTGATAGGCGGACGTGATAACCACTACACCATCGATACGTAACTACACGTAGATACGTAGTAATTCTGGGTTTTTCAAGAGATCTAGCTTATTTTTATGCCCAATCACGATGGTCAAAACTTGTATCTACCAGGGCTCGAACCTGGGACCTTCCGCGTGTGAAGCGGACGTGATAACCACTACACCATAGATACGTAACTAAACCATCGATACGTAGTAATTCTGAGTTTTTCAAGAGATCTAGCTTATTTTTATGCCCAATCACTATGGTCAAAACATGTATCTACCAGGTCTCGAACCTGGGACCTTCCGCGTGTTAGGCGGAAGTGATAACCACTACACCATCGATACGTAACTACACGTAGATACGTAGTAATTCTGGGTTTTTCAAGAGATCTAGCTTATTTTTATGCCCAATCACGATGGTCAAAACTTGTATATACCAGGGCTCGAACCTGGGACCTTCCGCGTTGAAGCGGACGTGATAACCACTACACCATCGATACGTAACTACACGTAGATACGTAGTAATTCTGGGTTTTTCAAGAGATCTAGCTTATTTTTATGCCCAATCACAATGGTCAAAACTTGTATCTACCAGGGCTCGAACCTGGGACCTTCCGCGTGTGAAGCGGACGTGATAACCACTACACCATAGATACGTAACTACACCGTAGATACGTAGTAATTCTGGGTTTTTCAAGAGATCTAGCTTATTTTTATGCCCAATCACGATGGTCAAAACTTGTATCTACCAGGGCTCGAACCTGGGACCTTCCGCGTGTTAGGCGGACGTGATAACCACTACACCATAGATACGTAGTAATTCTGAGTTTTTCAAGAGATCTAGCTTATTTTTATGCCCAATCACTATGATCAAAACGTGTATCTACCAGGTCTCGAACCTGGGACCTTCCGCGTGATAGTCGGACGTGATAACCACTACACCATCGATACGTAACTACACGTAGATACGTAGTAATTCTGGGTTTTTCAAGAGATCTAGCTTATTTTTATGCCCAATCACGATGGTCAAAACTTGTATCTACCAGGGCTCGAACCTGGGACCTTCCGCGTTTGAAGCGGACGTGATAACCACTACACCATAGATACGTAGTAATTCTGAGTTTTTCAAGAGATCTAGCTTATTTTTATGCCCAATCACTATGGTCAAAACATGTATCTACCAGGTCTCGAACCTGGGACCTTCCGCGTGATAGGCGGAAGTGATAACCACTACACCATAGATACGTAGTAATTCTGAGTTTTTCAAGAGATCTAGCTTATTTTTATGCCCAATCACTATGATCAAAACGTGTATCTACCAGGTCTCGAACCTGGGACCTTCCGCGTGATAGGCGGAAGTGATAACAACTACACCATCGATACGTAACTACACGTAGATACGTAGTAATTCTGGGTTTTTCAAGAGATCTAGCTTATTTTTATGCCCAATCACGATGGTCAAAACTTCTATCTACCAGGGCTCGAACCTGGGACCTTCCGCGTGTGAAGCGGACGTGATAACCACTACACCATAGATACGTAACTAAACCATCGATACGTAGTAATTCTGAGTTTTTCAAGCGATCTAGCTTATTTTTATGCCCAACCACTATGGTCAAAACATGTATCTACCAGGTCTCGAAAATGGGACCTTCCGCGTGTTAGGCGGAAATGATAACCACTACACCATCGATACGTTACTACACGTAGATACGTACTAATTCTGGGTTTTTCAAGATATCTAGCTTATTTTTATGCCCAATCACGATGGTCAAAACTTGTATCTACCAGGGCTCGAACCTGGGACCTTCCGCGTGTTAGGCGGACGTGATAACCACTACACCATAGATACGTAGTAATTCTGAGTTTTTCAAGAGATCTAGCTTATTTTTATGCCCAATCACTATGGTCAAAACGTGTATCTACCAGGTCTCGAACCTGGGACCTTCCGCTTGATAGGCGGACGTGATAACCACTACACTATCGATACGTAACTACACGTAGATACGTAGTAATTCTGGGTTTTTCAAGAGATCTAGCTTATTTTTATTCCCAATCACGATGGTCAAGACTTGTATCTACCAGGGCTCGAACCTGGGACCTTCCGCGTGTGAAGCGGACGTGATAACCACTACACCATAGATACGTAACTAAACCATCGATACGTAGTAATTCTGAGTTTTTCAAGAGATCTAGCTTATTTTTATGCCCAATCACTAGGGTCAAAACATGTATCTACCAGGTCTCGAACCTGGGACCTTCCGCGTGTTAGGCGGAAGTGATAACCACTACACCATCGATACGTAACTACACGTAGATACGTAGTAATTCTGGGTTTTTCAAGAGATCTAGCTTATTTTTATGCCCAATCACGATGGTCAAAACTTGTATCTACCAGGGCTCGAACCTGGGACCTTCCGCGTGTGAAGCGGACGTGATAACCACTACACCATAGATACGTAACTAAACCATCGATACGTAGTAATTCTGAGTTTTTCAAGCGATCTAGCTTATTTTTATGCCCAACCACTATGGTCAAAACATGTATCTACCAAGTCTCAAACCTGGGACCTTCCGCGTGTTAGGCGGAAGTGATAACCACTACACCATCGATACGTAACTACACGTAGATACGTAGTAATTCTGGGTTTTTCAAGAGATCTAGCTTATTTTTATGCCCAATCACGATGGTCAAAACTTGTATATACCAGGGCTCGAACCTGGGACCTTCCGCGTTGAAGCGGACGTGATAACCACTACACCATCGATACGTAACTACACGTAGGTACGTAGTAATTCTGGGTTTTTCAAGAGATCTAGCTTATTTTTATGCCCAATCACAATGGTCAAAACTTGTATCTACCAGGGCTCGAACCTGGGACCTTCCGCGTGTGAAGCGGACCTGATAACCACTACACCATAGATACGTAACTACACCGTAGATACGTAGTAATTTTGGGTTTTTCAAGAGATCTAGCTTATTTTTATGCCCAATCACTATGATCAAAACGTGTATCTACCAGGTCTCGAACCTGGGACCTTCCGCGTGATAGGCGGACGTGATAACCACTACACCATCGATACGTAACTACACGTAGATACGTAGTAATTCTGGGTTTTTCAAGAGATCTAGCTTATTTTTATGCCCAATCACGATGGTCAAAACTTGTATCTACCAGGGCTCGAACCTGGGACCTTCCGCGTGTGAAGCGGACGTGATAACCACTACACCATAGATACGTAACTAAACCATCGATACGTAGTAATTCTGAGTTTTTCAAGAGATCTAGCTTATTTTTATGCCCAATCACTATGGTCAAAACATGTATCTACCAGGTCTCGAACCTGGGACCTTCCGCGTGTTAGGCGGAAGTGATAACCACTACACCATCGATACGTAACTACACGTAGATACGTAGTAATTCTGGGTTTTTCAAGAGATCTAGCTTATTTTTATGCCCAATCACGATGGTCAAAACTTGTATATACCAGGGCTCGAACCTGGGACCTTCCGCGTTGAAGCGGACGTGATAACCACTACACCATCGATACGTAACTACACGTAGATACGTAGTAATTCTGGGTTTTTCAAGAGATCTAGCTTATTTTTATGCCCAATCACAATGGTCAAAACTTGTATCTACCAGGGCTCGAACCTGGGACCTTCCGCGTGTGAAGCGGACGTGATAACCACTACACCATAGATACGTAACTACACCGTAGATACGTAGTAATTCTGGGTTTTTCAAGAGATCTAGCTTATTTTTATGCCCAATCACGATGGTCAAAACTTGTATCTACCAGGGCTCGAACCTGGGACCTTCCGCGTGTTAGGCGGACGTGATAACCACTACACCATAGATACGTAGTAATTCTGAGTTTTTCAAGAGATCTAGCTTATTTTTATGCCCAATCACTATGATCAAAACGTGTATCTACCAGGTCTCGAACCTGGGACCTTCCGCGTGATAGTCGGACGTGATAACCACTACACCATCGATACGTAACTACACGTAGATACGTAGTAATTCTGGGTTTTTCAAGAGATCTAGCTTATTTTTATGCCCAATCACGATGGTCAAAACTTGTATCTACCAGGGCTCGAACCTGGGACCTTCCGCGTTTGAAGCGGACGTGATAACCACTACACCATAGATACGTAGTAATTCTGAGTTTTTCAAGAGATCTAGCTTATTTTTATGCCCAATCACTATGGTCAAAACATGTATCTACCAGGTCTCGAACCTGGGACCTTCCGCGTGATAGGCGGAAGTGATAACCACTACACCATAGATACGTAGTAATTCTGAGTTTTTCAAGAGATCTAGCTTATTTTTATGCCCAATCACTATGATCAAAACGTGTATCTACCAGGTCTCGAACCTGGGACCTTCCGCGTGATAGGCGGAAGTGATAACAACTACACCATCGATACGTAACTACACGTAGATACGTAGTAATTCTGGGTTTTTCAAGAGATCTAGCTTATTTTTATGCCCAATCACGATGGTCAAAACTTCTATCTACCAGGGCTCGAACCTGGGACCTTCCGCGTGTGAAGCGGACGTGATAACCACTACACCATAGATACGTAACTAAACCATCGATACGTAGTAATTCTGAGTTTTTCAAGCGATCTAGCTTATTTTTATGCCCAACCACTATGGTCAAAACATGTATCTACCAGGTCTCGAAAATGGGACCTTCCGCGTGTTAGGCGGAAATGATAACCACTACACCATCGATACGTTACTACACGTAGATACGTACTAATTCTGGGTTTTTCAAGATATCTAGCTTATTTTTATGCCCAATCACGATGGTCAAAACTTGTATCTACCAGGGCTCGAACCTGGGACCTTCCGCGTGTTAGGCGGACGTGATAACCACTACACCATAGATACGTAGTAATTCTGAGTTTTTCAAGAGATCTAGCTTATTTTTATGCCCAATCACTATGGTCAAAACGTGTATCTACCAGGTCTCGAACCTGGGACCTTCCGCGTGATAGGCGGACGTGATAACCACTACACTATCGATACGTAACTACACGTAGATACGTAGTAATTCTGGGTTTTTCAAGAGATCTAGCTTATTTTTATTCCCAATCACGATGGTCAAGACTTGTATCTACCAGGGCTCGAACCTGGGACCTTCCGCGTGTGAAGCGGACGTGATAACCACTACACCATAGATACGTAACTAAACCATCGATACGTAGTAATTCTGAGTTTTTCAAGAGATCTAGCTTATTTTTATGCCCAATCACTAGGGTCAAAACATGTATCTACCAGGTCTCGAACCTGGGACCTTCCGCGTGTTAGGCGGAAGTGATAACCACTACACCATAGATACGTAGTAATTCTGAGTTTTTCAAGAGATCTAGCTTATTTTTATGCCCAATCACTATGATCAAAACGTGTATCTACCAGGTCTCGAACCTGGGACCTTCCGCGTGATAGGCGGAAGTGATAACAACTACACCATCGATACGTAACTACACGTAGATACGTAGTAATTCTGGGTTTTTCAAGAGATCTAGCTTATTTTTATGCCCAATCACGATGGTCAAAACTTCTATCTACCAGGGCTCGAACCTGGGACCTTCCGCGTGTGAAGCGGACGTGATAACCACTACACCATAGATACGTAACTAAACCATCGATACGTAGTAATTCTGAGTTTTTCAAGCGATCTAGCTTATTTTTATGCCCAACCACTATGGTCAAAACATGTATCTACCAGGTCTCGAAAATGGGACCTTCCGCGTGTTAGGCGGAAGTGATAACCACTACACCATCGATACGTTACTACACGTAGATACGTACTAATTCTGGGTTTTTCAAGATATCTAGCTTATTTTTATGCCCAATCACGATGGTCAAAACTTGTATCTACCAGGGCTCGAACCTGGGACCTTCCGCGTGTTAGGCGGACGTGATAACCACTACACCATGGATACGTAGTAATTCTGAGTTTTTCAAGAGATCTAGCTTATTTTTATGCCCAATCACTATGGTCAAAACGTGTATCTACCAGGTCTCGAACCTGGGACCTTCCGCGTGATAGGCGGACGTGATAACCACTACACTATCGATAAGTAACTACACGTAGATACGTAGTAATTCTGGGTTTTTCAAGAGATCTAGCTTATTTTTATTCCCAATCACGATGGTCAAGACTTGTATCTACCAGGGCTCGAACCTGGGACCTTCCGCGTGTGAAGCGGACGTGATAACCACTACACCATAGATACGTAACTAAACCATCGATACGTAGTAATTCTGAGTTTTTCAAGAGATCTAGCTTATTTTTATGCCCAATCACTAGGGTCAAAACATGTATCTACCAGGTCTCGAACCTGGGACCTTCCGCGTGTTAGGCGGAAGTGATAACCACTACACCATCGATACGTAACTACACGTAGATACGTAGTAATTCTGGGTTTTTCAAGAGATCTAGCTTATTTTTATGCCCAATCACGATGGTCAAAACTTGTATCTACCAGGGCTCGAACCTGGGACCTTCCGCGTGTGAAGCGGACGTGATAACCACTACACCATAGATACGTAACTAAACCATCGATACGTAGTAATTCTGAGTTTTTCAAGCGATCTAGCTTATTTTTATGCCCAACCACTATGGTCAAAACATGTATCTACCAGGTCTCAAACCTGGGACCTTCCGCGTGTTAGGCGGAAGTGATAACCACTACACCATCGATACGTAACTACACGTAGATACGTAGTAATTCTGGGTTTTTCAAGAGATCTAGCTTATTTTTATGCCCAATCACGATGGTCAAAACTTGTATATACCAGGGCTCGAACCTGGGACCTTCCGCGTGTGAAGCGGACCTGATAACCACTACACCATAGATACGTAACTACACCGTAGATACGTAGTAATTCTGGGTTTTTCAAGAGATCTAGCTTATTTTTATGCCCAATCACTATGATCAAAACGTGTATCTACCAGGTCTCGAACCTGGGACCTTCCGCGTGTTAGGCGGAAGTGATAACCACTACACCATCGATACGTAACTACACGTAGATACGTAGTAATTCTGGGTTTTTCAAGAGATCTAGCTTATTTTTATGCCCAATCACGATGGTCAAAACTTGTATCTACCAGGGCTCGAACCTGGGACCTTCCGCGTGTGAAGCGGACGTGATAACCACTACACCATAGATACGTAACTAAACCATCGATACGTAGTAATTCTGGGTTTTTCAAGAGATCTAGCTTATTTTTATGCCCAATCACAATGGTCAAAACTTGTATCTACCAGGGCTCGAACCTGGGACCTTCCGCGTGTGAAGCGGACGTGATAACCACTACACCATAGATACGTAACTACACCGTAGATACGTAGTAATTCTGGGTTTTTCAAGAGATCTAGCTTATTTTTATGCCCAATCACGATGGTCAAAACTTGTATCTACCAGGGCTCGAACCTGGGACCTTCCGCGTGTTAGGCGGACGTGATAACCACTACACCATAGATACGTAGTAATTCTGAGTTTTTCAAGAGATCTAGCTTATTTTTATGCCCAATCACTATGATCAAAACGTGTATCTACCAGGTCTCGAACCTGGGACCTTCCGCGTGATAGTCGGACGTGATAACCACTACACCATCGATACGTAACTACACGTAGATACGTAGTAATTCTGGGTTTTTCAAGAGATCTAGCTTATTTTTATGCCCAATCACGATGGTCAAAACTTGTATCTACCAGGGCTCGAACCTGGGACCTTCCGCGTTTGAAGCGGACGTGATAACCACTACACCATAGATACGTAGTAATTCTGAGTTTTTCAAGAGATCTAGCTTATTTTTATGCCCAATCACTATGGTCAAAACATGTATCTACCAGGTCTCGAACCTGGGACCTTCCGCGTGATAGGCGGAAGTGATAACCACTACACCATAGATACGTAGTAATTCTGAGTTTTTCAAGAGATCTAGCTTATTTTTATGCCCAATCACTATGATCAAAACGTGTATCTACCAGGTCTCGAACCTGGGACCTTCCGCGTGATAGGCGGAAGTGATAACAACTACACCATCGATACGTAACTACACGTAGATACGTAGTAATTCTGGGTTTTTCAAGAGATCTAGCTTATTTTTATGCCCAATCACGATGGTCAAAACTTCTATCTACCAGGGCTCGAACCTGGGACCTTCCGCGTGTGAAGCGGACGTGATAACCACTACACCATAGATACGTAACTAAACCATCGATACGTAGTAATTCTGAGTTTTTCAAGCGATCTAGCTTATTTTTATGCCCAACCACTATGGTCAAAACATGTATCTACCAGGTCTCGAAAATGGGACCTTCCGCGTGTTAGGCGGAAATGATAACCACTACACCATCGATACGTTACTACACGTAGATACGTACTAATTCTGGGTTTTTCAAGATATCTAGCTTATTTTTATGCCCAATCACGATGGTCAAAACTTGTATCTACCAGGGCTCGAACCTGGGACCTTCCGCGTGTTAGGCGGACGTGATAACCACTACACCATAGATACGTAGTAATTCTGAGTTTTTCAAGAGATCTAGCTTATTTTTATGCCCAATCACTATGGTCAAAACGTGTATCTACCAGGTCTCGAACCTGGGACCTTCCGCGTGATAGGCGGGCGTGATAACCACTACACTATCGATACGTAACTACACGTAGATACGTAGTAATTCTGGGTTTTTCAAGAGATCTAGCTTATTTTTATTCCCAATCACGATGGTCAAGACTTGTATCTACCAGGGCTCGAACCTGGGACCTTCCGCGTGTGAAGCGGACGTGATAACCACTACACCATAGATACGTAACTAAACCATCGATACGTAGTAATTCTGAGTTTTTCAAGAGATCTAGCTTATTTTTATGCCCAATCACTAGGGTCAAAACATGTATCTACCAGGTCTCGAACCTGGGACCTTCCGCGTGTTAGGCGGAAGTGATAACCACTACACCATAGATACGTAGTAATTCTGAGTTTTTCAAGAGATCTAGCTTATTTTTATGCCCAATCACTATGATCAAAACGTGTATCTACCAGGTCTCGAACCTGGGACCTTCCGCGTGATAGGCGGAAGTGATAACAACTACACCATCGATACGTAACTACACGTAGATACGTAGTAATTCTGGGTTTTTCAAGAGATCTAGCTTATTTTTATGCCCAATCACGATGGTCAAAACTTCTATCTACCAGGGCTCGAACCTGGGACCTTCCGCGTGTGAAGCGGACGTGATAACCACTACACCATAGATACGTAACTAAACCATCGATACGTAGTAATTCTGAGTTTTTCAAGCGATCTAGCTTATTTTTATGCCCAACCACTATGGTCAAAACATGTATCTACCAGGTCTCGAAAATGGGACCTTCCGCGTGTTAGGCGGAAGTGATAACCACTACACCATCGATACGTTACTACACGTAGATACGTACTAATTCTGGGTTTTTCAAGATATCTAGCTTATTTTTATGCCCAATCACGATGGTCAAAACTTGTATCTACCAGGGCTCGAACCTGGGACCTTCCGCGTGTTAGGCGGACGTGATAACCACTACACCATGGATACGTAGTAATTCTGAGTTTTTCAAGAGATCTAGCTTATTTTTATGCCCAATCACTATGGTCAAAACGTGTATCTACCAGGTCTCGAACCTGGGACCTTCCGCGTGATAGGCGGACGTGATAACCACTACACTATCGATAAGTAACTACACGTAGATACGTAGTAATTCTGGGTTTTTCAAGAGATCTAGCTTATTTTTATTCCCAATCACGATGGTCAAGACTTGTATCTACCAGGGCTCGAACCTGGGACCTTCCGCGTGTGAAGCGGACGTGATAACCACTACACCATAGATACGTAACTAAACCATCGATACGTAGTAATTCTGAGTTTTTCAAGAGATCTAGCTTATTTTTATGCCCAATCACTAGGGTCAAAACATGTATCTACCAGGTCTCGAACCTGGGACCTTCCGCGTGTTAGGCGGAAGTGATAACCACTACACCATCGATACGTAACTACACGTAGATACGTAGTAATTCTGGGTTTTTCAAGAGATCTAGCTTATTTTTATGCCCAATCACGATGGTCAAAACTTGTATCTACCAGGGCTCGAACCTGGGACCTTCCGCGTGTGAAGCGGACGTGATAACCACTACACCATAGATACGTAACTAAACCATCGATACGTAGTAATTCTGAGTTTTTCAAGCGATCTAGCTTATTTTTATGCCCAACCACTATGGTCAAAACATGTATCTACCAGGTCTCAAACCTGGGACCTTCCGCGTGTTAGGCGGAAGTGATAACCACTACACCATCGATACGTAACTACACGTAGATACGTAGTAATTCTGGGTTTTTCAAGAGATCTAGCTTATTTTTATGCCCAATCACGATGGTCAAAACTTGTATATACCAGGGCTCGAACCTGGGACCTTCCGCGTGTGAAGCGGACCTGATAACCACTACACCATAGATACGTAACTACACCGTAGATACGTAGTAATTCTGGGTTTTTCAAGAGATCTAGCTTATTTTTATGCCCAATCACGATGGTCAAAACTTGTATCTACCAGGGCTCGAACCTGGGACCTTCCGCGTGTTAGGCGGACGTGATAACCACTACACCATAGATACGTAGTAATTCTGAGTTTTTCAAGAGATCTAGCTTATTTTTATGCCCAATCACTATGATCAAAACGTGTATCTACCAGGTCTCGAACCTGGGACCTTCCGCGTGTTAGGCGGAAGTGATAACCACTACACCATCGATACGTAACTACACGTAGATACGTAGTAATTCTGGGTTTTTCAAGAGATCTAGCTTATTTTTATGCCCAATCACGATGGTCAAAACTTGTATCTACCAGGGCTCGAACCTGGGACCTTCCGCGTGTGAAGCGGACGTGATAACCACTACACCATAGATACGTAACTAAACCATCGATACGTAGTAATTCTGAGTTTTTCAAGCGATCTAGCTTATTTTTATGCCCAACCACTATGGTCAAAACATGTATCTACCAGGTCTCAAACCTGGGACCTTCCGCGTGTTAGGCGGAAGTGATAACCACTACACCATCGATACGTAACTACACGTAGATACGTAGTAATTCTGGGTTTTTCAAGAGATCTAGCTTATTTTTATGCCCAATCACGATGGTCAAAACTTGTATATACCAGGGCTCGAACCTGGGACCTTCCGCGTGTGAAGCGGACCTGATAACCACTACACCATAGATACGTAACTACACCGTAGATACGTAGTAATTCTGGGTTTTTCAAGAGATCTAGTTTATTTTTATGCCCAATCACGATGGTCAAAACTTGTATCTACCAGGGCTCGAACCTGGGACCTTCCGCGTGATAGGCGGACGTGATAACCACTACACCATCGATACGTAACTACACGTAGATACGTAGTAATTCTGGGTTTTTCAAGAGATCTAGCTTATTTTTATGCCCAATCACGATGGTCAAAACTTGTATCTACCAGGGCTCGAACCTGGGACCTTCCGCGTGTGAAGCGGACGTGATAACCACTACACCATAGATACGTAACTAAACCATCGATACGTAGTAATTCTGAGTTTTTCAAGAGATCTAGCTTATTTTTATGCCCAATCACTATGGTCAAAACATGTATCTACCAGGTCTCGAACCATGGACCTTCCGCGTGTTAGGCGGAAGTGATAACCACTACACCATCGATACGTAACTACACGTAGATACGTAGTAATTCTGGGTTCTTCAAGAGATCTAGCTTATTTTTATGCCCAATCACGATGGTCAAAACTTGTATCTACCAGGGCTCGAACCTGGGACCTTCCGCGTGTGAAGCGGACGTGATAACCACTACACCATAGATACGTAGTAATTCTGAGTTTTTCAAGAGATCTAGCTTATTTTTATGCCCAATCACTATGGTCAAAACGTGTATCTACCAGGTCTCGAACCTGGGACCTTCCGCGTGATAGGCGGACGTGATAACCACTACACTATCGATACGTAACTACACGTAGATACGTAGTAATTCTGGGTTTTTCAAGAGATCTAGCTTATTTTTATTCCCAATCACGATGGTCAAGACTTGTATCTACCAGGGCTCGAACCTGGGACCTTCCGCGTGTGAAGCGGACGTGATAACCACTACACCATAGATACGTAACTAAACCATCGATACGTAGTAATTCTGAGTTTTTCAAGAGATCTAGCTTATTTTTATGCCCAATCACTAGGGTCAAAACATGTATCTACCAGGTCTCGAACCTGGGACCTACCGCGTGTTAGGCGGAAGTGATAACCACTACACCATCGATACGTAACTACACGTAGATACGTAGTAATTCTGGGTTTTTCAAGAGATCTAGCTTATTTTTATGCCCAATCACGATGGTCAAAACTGGTATCTACCAGGGCTCGAACCTGGGACCTTCCGCGTGTGAAGCGGACGTGATAACCACTACACCATAGATACGTAACTAAACCATCGATACGTAGTAATTCTGAGTTTTTCAAGCGATCTAGCTTATTTTTATGCCCAATCACGATGGTCAAAACTTGTATCTACCAGGGCTCGAACCTGGGACCTTCCGCGTGTGAAGCGGACGTGATAACCACTACACCATAGATACGTAACTAAACCATCGATACGTAGTAATTCTGAGTTTTTCAAGAGATCTAGCTTATTTTTATGCCCAATCACTATGGTCAAAACATGTATCTACCAGGTCTCGAACCATGGACCTTCCGCGTGTTAGGCGGAAGTGATAACCACTACACCATCGATACGTAACTACACGTAGATACGTAGTAATTCTGGGTTCTTCAAGAGATCTAGCTTATTTTTATGCCCAATCACGATGGTCAAAACTTGTATCTACCAGGGCTCGAACCTGGGACCTTCCGCGTGTGAAGCGGACGTGATAACCACTACACCATAGATACGTAGTAATTCTGAGTTTTTCAAGAGATCTAGCTTATTTTTATGCCCAATCACTATGGTCAAAACGTGTATCTACCAGGTCTCGAACCTGGGACCTTCCGCGTGATAGGCGGACGTGATAACCACTACACTATCGATACGTAACTACACGTAGATACGTAGTAATTCTGGGTTTTTCAAGAGATCTAGCTTATTTTTATTCCCAATCACGATGGTCAAGACTTGTATCTACCAGGGCTCGAACCTGGGACCTTCCGCGTGTGAAGCGGACGTGATAACCACTACACCATAGATACGTAACTAAACCATCGATACGTAGTAATTCTGAGTTTTTCAAGAGATCTAGCTTATTTTTATGCCCAATCACTAGGGTCAAAACATGTATCTACCAGGTCTCGAACCTGGGACCTACCGCGTGTTAGGCGGAAGTGATAACCACTACACCATCGATACGTAACTACACGTAGATACGTAGTAATTCTGGGTTTTTCAAGAGATCTAGCTTATTTTTATGCCCAATCACGATGGTCAAAACTGGTATCTACCAGGGCTCGAACCTGGGACCTTCCGCGTGTGAAGCGGACGTGATAACCACTACACCATAGATACGTAACTAAACCATCGATACGTAGTAATTCTGAGTTTTTCAAGCGATCTAGCTTATTTTTATGCCCAATCACGATGGTCAAAACTTGTATCTACCAGGGCTCGAACCTGGGACCTTCCGCGTGTGAAGCGGACGTGATAACCACTACACCATAGATACGTAACTAAACCATCGATACGTAGTAATTCTGAGTTTTTCAAGAGATCTAGCTTATTTTTATGCCCAATCACTATGGTCAAAACATGTATCTACCAGGTCTCGAACCATGGACCTTCCGCGTGTTAGGCGGAAGTGATAACCACTACACCATCGATACGTAACTACACGTAGATACGTAGTAATTCTGGGTTCTTCAAGAGATCTAGCTTATTTTTATGCCCAATCACGATGGTCAAAACTTGTATCTACCAGGGCTCGAACCTGGGACCTTCCGCGTGTGAAGCGGACGTGATAACCACTACACCATAGATACGTAGTAATTCTGAGTTTTTCAAGAGATCTAGCTTATTTTTATGCCCAATCACTATGGTCAAAACGTGTATCTACCAGGTCTCGAACCTGGGACCTTCCGCGTGATAGGCGGACGTGATAACCACTACACTATCGATACGTAACTACACGTAGATACGTAGTAATTCTGGGTTTTTCAAGAGATCTAGCTTATTTTTATTCCCAATCACGATGGTCAAGACTTGTATCTACCAGGGCTCGAACCTGGGACCTTCCGCGTGTGAAGCGGACGTGATAACCACTACACCATAGATACGTAACTAAACCATCGATACGTAGTAATTCTGAGTTTTTCAAGAGATCTAGCTTATTTTTATGCCCAATCACTAGGGTCAAAACATGTATCTACCAGGTCTCGAACCTGGGACCTACCGCGTGTTAGGCGGAAGTGATAACCACTACACCATCGATACGTAACTACACGTAGATACGTAGTAATTCTGGGTTTTTCAAGAGATCTAGCTTATTTTTATGCCCAATCACGATGGTCAAAACTGGTATCTACCAGGGCTCGAACCTGGGACCTTCCGCGTGTGAAGCGGACGTGATAACCACTACACCATAGATACGTAACTAAACCATCGATACGTAGTAATTCTGAGTTTTTCAAGAGATCTAGCTTATTTTTATGCCCAATCACTATGGTCAAAACATGTATCTACCAGGTCTCGAACCATGGACCTTCCGCGTGTTAGGCGGAAGTGATAACCACTACACCATCGATACGTAACTACACGTAGATACGTAGTAATTCTGGGTTCTTCAAGAGATCTAGCTTATTTTTATGCCCAATCACGATGGTCAAAACTTGTATCTACCAGGGCTCGAACCTGGGACCTTCCGCGTGTGAAGCGGACGTGATAACCACTACACCATAGATACGTAGTAATTCTGAGTTTTTCAAGAGATCTAGCTTATTTTTATGCCCAATCACTATGGTCAAAACGTGTATCTACCAGGTCTCGAACCTGGGACCTTCCGCGTGATAGGCGGACGTGATAACCACTACACTATCGATACGTAACTACACGTAGATACGTAGTAATTCTGGGTTTTTCAAGAGATCTAGCTTATTTTTATTCCCAATCACGATGGTCAAGACTTGTATCTACCAGGGCTCGAACCTGGGACCTTCCGCGTGTGAAGCGGACGTGATAACCACTACACCATAGATACGTAACTAAACCATCGATACGTAGTAATTCTGAGTTTTTCAAGAGATCTAGCTTATTTTTATGCCCAATCACTAGGGTCAAAACATGTATCTACCAGGTCTCGAACCTGGGACCTACCGCGTGTTAGGCGGAAGTGATAACCACTACACCATCGATACGTAACTACACGTAGATACGTAGTAATTCTGGGTTTTTCAAGAGATCTAGCTTATTTTTATGCCCAATCACGATGGTCAAAACTGGTATCTACCAGGGCTCGAACCTGGGACCTTCCGCGTGTGAAGCGGACGTGATAACCACTACACCATAGATACGTAACTAAACCATCGATACGTAGTAATTCTGAGTTTTTCAAGCGATCTAGCTTATTTTTATGCCCAATCACGATGGTCAAAACTTGTATATACCAGGGCTCGAACCTGGGACCTTCCGCGTGTGAAGCGGACCTGATAACCACTACACCATAGATACGTAACTACACCGTAGATACGTAGTAATTCTGGGTTTTTCAAGAGATCTAGTTTATTTTTATGCCCAATCACGATGGTCAAAACTTGTATCTACCAGGGCTCGAACCTGGGACCTTCCGCGTGATAGGCGGACGTGATAACCACTACACCATCGATACGTAACTACACGTAGATACGTAGTAATTCTGGGTTTTTCAAGAGATCTAGCTTATTTTTATGCCCAATCACGATGGTCAAAACTTGTATCTACCAGGGCTCGAACCTGGGACCTTCCGCGTGTGAAGCGGACGTGATAACCACTACACCATAGATACGTAACTAAACCATCGATACGTAGTAATTCTGAGTTTTTCAAGAGATCTAGCTTATTTTTATGCCCAATCACTATGGTCAAAACATGTATCTACCAGGTCTCGAACCATGGACCTTCCGCGTGTTAGGCGGAAGTGATAACCACTACACCATCGATACGTAACTACACGTAGATACGTAGTAATTCTGGGTTCTTCAAGAGATCTAGCTTATTTTTATGCCCAATCACGATGGTCAAAACTTGTATCTACCAGGGCTCGAACCTGGGACCTTCCGCGTGTGAAGCGGACGTGATAACCACTACACCATAGATACGTAGTAATTCTGAGTTTTTCAAGAGATCTAGCTTATTTTTATGCCCAATCACTATGGTCAAAACGTGTATCTACCAGGTCTCGAACCTGGGACCTTCCGCGTGATAGGCGGACGTGATAACCACTACACTATCGATACGTAACTACACGTAGATACGTAGTAATTCTGGGTTTTTCAAGAGATCTAGCTTATTTTTATTCCCAATCACGATGGTCAAGACTTGTATCTACCAGGGCTCGAACCTGGGACCTTCCGCGTGTGAAGCGGACGTGATAACCACTACACCATAGATACGTAACTAAACCATCGATACGTAGTAATTCTGAGTTTTTCAAGAGATCTAGCTTATTTTTATGCCCAATCACTAGGGTCAAAACATGTATCTACCAGGTCTCGAACCTGGGACCTACCGCGTGTTAGGCGGAAGTGATAACCACTACACCATCGATACGTAACTACACGTAGATACGTAGTAATTCTGGGTTTTTCAAGAGATCTAGCTTATTTTTATGCCCAATCACGATGGTCAAAACTGGTATCTACCAGGGCTCGAACCTGGGACCTTCCGCGTGTGAAGCGGACGTGATAACCACTACACCATAGATACGTAACTAAACCATCGATACGTAGTAATTCTGAGTTTTTCAAGCGATCTAGCTTATTTTTATGCCCAATCACGATGGTCAAAACTTGTATCTACCAGGGCTCGAACCTGGGACCTTCCGCGTGTGAAGCGGACGTGATAACCACTACACCATAGATACGTAACTAAACCATCGATACGTAGTAATTCTGAGTTTTTCAAGAGATCTAGCTTATTTTTATGCCCAATCACTATGGTCAAAACATGTATCTACCAGGTCTCGAACCATGGACCTTCCGCGTGTTAGGCGGAAGTGATAACCACTACACCATCGATACGTAACTACACGTAGATACGTAGTAATTCTGGGTTCTTCAAGAGATCTAGCTTATTTTTATGCCCAATCACGATGGTCAAAACATGTATCTACCAGGTCTCAAACCTGGGACCTTCCGCGTGTTAGGCGGAAGTGATAACCACTACACCATCGATACGTAACTACACGTAGATACGTAGTAATTCTGGGTTTTTCAAGAGATCTAGCTTATTTTTATGCCCAATCACGATGGTCAAAACTTGTATATACCAGGGCTCGAACCTGGGACCTTCCGCGTGTGAAGCGGACCTGATAACCACTACACCATAGATACGTAACTACACCGTAGATACGTAGTAATTCTGGGTTTTTCAAGAGATCTAGTTTATTTTTATGCCCAATCACGATGGTCAAAACTTGTATCTACCAGGGCTCGAACCTGGGACCTTCCGCGTGATAGGCGGACGTGATAACCACTACACCATCGATACGTAACTACACGTAGATACGTAGTAATTCTGAGTTTTTCAAGCGATCTAGCTTATTTTTATGCCCAATCACGATGGTCAAAACTTGTATCTACCAGGGCTCGAACCTGGGACCTTCCGCGTGTGAAGCGGACGTGATAACCACTACACCATAGATACGTAACTAAACCATCGATACGTAGTAATTCTGAGTTTTTCAAGAGATCTAGCTTATTTTTATGCCCAATCACTATGGTCAAAACATGTATCTACCAGGTCTCGAACCATGGACCTTCCGCGTGTTAGGCGGAAGTGATAACCACTACACCATCGATACGTAACTACACGTAGATACGTAGTAATTCTGGGTTCTTCAAGAGATCTAGCTTATTTTTATGCCCAATCACGATGGTCAAAACTTGTATCTACCAGGGCTCGAACCTGGGACCTTCCGCGTGTGAAGCGGACGTGATAACCACTACACCATAGATACGTAGTAATTCTGAGTTTTTCAAGAGATCTAGCTTATTTTTATGCCCAATCACTATGGTCAAAACGTGTATCTACCAGGTCTCGAACCTGGGACCTTCCGCGTGATAGGCGGACGTGATAACCACTACACTATCGATACGTAACTACACGTAGATACGTAGTAATTCTGGGTTTTTCAAGAGATCTAGCTTATTTTTATTCCCAATCACGATGGTCAAGACTTGTATCTACCAGGGCTCGAACCTGGGACCTTCCGCGTGTGAAGCGGACGTGATAACCACTACACCATAGATACGTAACTAAACCATCGATACGTAGTAATTCTGAGTTTTTCAAGAGATCTAGCTTATTTTTATGCCCAATCACTAGGGTCAAAACATGTATCTACCAGGTCTCGAACCTGGGACCTACCGCGTGTTAGGCGGAAGTGATAACCACTACACCATCGATACGTAACTACACGTAGATACGTAGTAATTCTGAGTTTTTCAAGCGATCTAGCTTATTTTTATGCCCAATCACGATGGTCAAAACTTGTATCTACCAGGGCTCGAACCTGGGACCTTCCGCGTGTGAAGCGGACGTGATAACCACTACACCATAGATACGTAACTAAACCATCGATACGTAGTAATTCTGAGTTTTTCAAGCGATCTAGCTTATTTTTATGCCCAATCACGATGGTCAAAACTTGTATCTACCAGGGCTCGAACCTGGGACCTTCCGCGTGTGAAGCGGACGTGATAACCACTACACCATAGATACGTAACTAAACCATCGATACGTAGTAATTCTGAGTTTTTCAAGAGATCTAGCTTATTTTTATGCCCAATCACTATGGTCAAAACATGTATCTACCAGGTCTCGAACCATGGACCTTCCGCGTGTTAGGCGGAAGTGATAACCACTACACCATCGATACGTAACTACACGTAGATACGTAGTAATTCTGGGTTCTTCAAGAGATCTAGCTTATTTTTATGCCCAATCACGATGGTCAAAACTTGTATCTACCAGGGCTCGAACCTGGGACCTTCCGCGTGTGAAGCGGACGTGATAACCACTACACCATAGATACGTAGTAATTCTGAGTTTTTCAAGAGATCTAGCTTATTTTTATGCCCAATCACTATGGTCAAAACGTGTATCTACCAGGTCTCGAACCTGGGACCTTCCGCGTGATAGGCGGACGTGATAACCACTACACTATCGATACGTAACTACACGTAGATACGTAGTAATTCTGGGTTTTTCAAGAGATCTAGCTTATTTTTATTCCCAATCACGATGGTCAAGACTTGTATCTACCAGGGCTCGAACCTGGGACCTTCCGCGTGTGAAGCGGACGTGATAACCACTACACCATAGATACGTAACTAAACCATCGATACGTAGTAATTCTGAGTTTTTCAAGAGATCTAGCTTATTTTTATGCCCAATCACTAGGGTCAAAACATGTATCTACCAGGTCTCGAACCTGGGACCTACCGCGTGTTAGGCGGAAGTGATAACCACTACACCATCGATACGTAACTACACGTAGATACGTAGTAATTCTGGGTTTTTCAAGAGATCTAGCTTATTTTTATGCCCAATCACGATGGTCAAAACTGGTATCTACCAGGGCTCGAACCTGGGACCTTCCGCGTGTGAAGCGGACGTGATAACCACTACACCATAGATACGTAACTAAACCATCGATACGTAGTAATTCTGAGTTTTTCAAGAGATCTAGCTTATTTTTATGCCCAATCACTATGGTCAAAACATGTATCTACCAGGTCTCGAACCATGGACCTTCCGCGTGTTAGGCGGAAGTGATAACCACTACACCATCGATACGTAACTACACGTAGATACGTAGTAATTCTGGGTTCTTCAAGAGATCTAGCTTATTTTTATGCCCAATCACGATGGTCAAAACTTGTATCTACCAGGGCTCGAACCTGGGACCTTCCGCGTGTGAAGCGGACGTGATAACCACTACACCATAGATACGTAGTAATTCTGAGTTTTTCAAGAGATCTAGCTTATTTTTATGCCCAATCACTATGGTCAAAACGTGTATCTACCAGGTCTCGAACCTGGGACCTTCCGCGTGATAGGCGGACGTGATAACCACTACACTATCGATACGTAACTACACGTAGATACGTAGTAATTCTGGGTTTTTCAAGAGATCTAGCTTATTTTTATTCCCAATCACGATGGTCAAGACTTGTATCTACCAGGGCTCGAACCTGGGACCTTCCGCGTGTGAAGCGGACGTGATAACCACTACACCATAGATACGTAACTAAACCATCGATACGTAGTAATTCTGAGTTTTTCAAGAGATCTAGCTTATTTTTATGCCCAATCACTAGGGTCAAAACATGTATCTACCAGGTCTCGAACCTGGGACCTACCGCGTGTTAGGCGGAAGTGATAACCACTACACCATCGATACGTAACTACACGTAGATACGTAGTAATTCTGGGTTTTTCAAGAGATCTAGCTTATTTTTATGCCCAATCACGATGGTCAAAACTGGTATCTACCAGGGCTCGAACCTGGGACCTTCCGCGTGTGAAGCGGACGTGATAACCACTACACCATAGATACGTAACTAAACCATCGATACGTAGTAATTCTGAGTTTTTCAAGCGATCTAGCTTATTTTTATGCCCAACCACTATGGTCAAAACATGTATCTACCAGGTCTCAAACCTGGGACCTTCCGCGTGTTAGGCGGAAGTGATAACCACTACACCATCGATACGTAACTACACGTAGATACGTAGTAATTCTGGGTTTTTCAAGAGATCTAGCTTATTTTTATGCCCAATCACGATGGTCAAAACTTGTATATACCAGGGCTCGAACCTGGGACCTTCCGCGTTGAAGCGGACGTGATAACCACTACACCATCGATACGTAACTACACGTAGGTACGTAGTAATTCTGGGTTTTTCAAGAGATCTAGCTTATTTTTATGCCCAATCACAATGGTCAAAACTTGTATCTACCAGGGCTCGAACCTGGGACCTTCCGCGTGTGAAGCGGACCTGATAACCACTACACCATAGATACGTAACTACACCGTAGATACGTAGTAATTCTGGGTTTTTCAAGAGATCTAGCTTATTTTTATGCCCAATCACGATGGTCAAAACTTGTATCTACCAGGGCTCGAACCTGGGACCTTCCGCGTGTTAGGCGGACGTGATAACCACTACACCATAGATACGTAGTAATTCTGAGTTTTTCAAGAGATCTAGCTTATTTTTATGCCCAATCACTATGATCAAAACGTGTATCTACCAGGTCTCGAACCTGAGACCTTCCGCGTGATAGGCGGACGTGATAACCACTACACCATCGATACGTAACTACACGTAGATACGTAGTAATTCTGGGTTTTTCAAGAGATCTAGCTTATTTTTATGCCCAATCACGATGGTCAAAACTTGTATCTACCAGGGCTCGAACCTGGGACCTTCCGCGTGTGAAGCGGACGTGATAACCACTACACCATAGATACGTAACTAAACCATCGATACGTAGTAATTCTGAGTTTTTCAAGAGATCTAGCTTATTTTTATGCCCAATCACTATGGTCAAAACATGTATCTACCAGGTCTCGAACCATGGACCTTCCGCGTGTTAGGCGGAAGTGATAACCACTACACCATCGATACGTAACTACACGTAGATACGTAGTAATTCTGGGTTTTTCAAGAGATCTAGCTTATTTTTATGCCCAATCACGATGGTCAAAACTTGTATCTACCAGGGCTCGAACCTGGGACCTTCCGCGTGTGAAGCGGACGTGATAACCACTACACCATAGATACGTAACTAAACCATCGATACGTAGTAATTCTGAGTTTTTCAAGAGATCTAGCTTATTTTTATGCCCAATCACTATGGTCAAAACATGTATCTACCAGGTCTCGAACCATGGACCTTCCGCGTGTTAGGCGGAAGTGATAACCACTACACCATCGATACGTAACTACACGTAGATACGTAGTAATTCTGGGTTTTTCAAGAGATCTAGCTTATTTTTATGCCCAATCACGATGGTCAAAACTTGTATCTACCAGGGCTCGAACCTGGGACCTTCCGCGTGTGAAGCGGACGTGATAACCACTACACCATAGATACGTAACTAAACCATCGATACGTAGTAATTCTGAGTTTTTCAAGAGATCTAGCTTATTTTTATGCCCAATCACTATGGTCAAAACATGTATCTACCAGGTCTCGAACCTGGGACCTTCCGCGTGTTAGGCGGAAGTGATAACCACTACACCATCGATACGTAACTACACGTAGATACGTAGTAATTCTGGGTTTTTCAAGAGATCTAGCTTATTTTTATGCCCAATCACGATGGTCAAAACTTGTATATACCAGGGCTCGAACCTGGGACCTTCCGCGTTGAAGCGGACGTGATAACCACTACACCATCGATACGTAACTACACGTAGATACGTAGTAATTCTGGGTTTTTCAAGAGATCTAGCTTATTTTTATGCCCAATCACAATGGTCAAAACTTGTATCTACCAGGGCTCGAACCTGGGACCTTCCGCGTGTGAAGCGGACGTGATAACCACTACACCATAGATACGTAACTACACCGTAGATACGTAGTAATTCTGGGTTTTTCAAGAGATCTAGCTTATTTTTATGCCCAATCACGATGGTCAAAACTTGTATCTACCAGGGCTCGAACCTGGGACCTTCCGCGTGTTAGGCGGACGTGATAACCACTACCATAGATATATATACGGGTCTAGATACACTTCCCCTCTGTTAGGCCCTTTAAAAAATGCGGAGGTGAGAACTAGCAGTCGACGCTTTACGGCGGGGGAATTAGATCCAAACGCCATCTATTGAGAGTTTCAAGAAACAAAAAAACGAAAAATTCGAATATGGAAAGCGCGGGAAATTCAAATTAGGCTTAACTTTTCAAATAGCTTTACGTATTTCTGATCTCCTTTATACGTGTAATTATGTTCTTAAGTGAAATAAATAGTTTTTATGTAAAAGAAGTAGTGTTTTTAATGAAATGTTAGTGAAATAAGGCATTAAAGATGGTTAACAGTTGTTCTTATTTACAAATTGATTTGCTTACGAACAGAATAAGAGGACCTCCCCTTCAGATTAGGAAATAGTTTTACTTTGAACAAACATTCGCTTAAATCTCTTTAAATATCAGCTGTTATTGCAAAGCATCAGCACGCCCGCTGGCAAAAGTTATTTATCGAATTTTTTAGCTTTCAAAATTCAGCGATAGATGGCGCACTAGGTATCTTCCCCCGGGAAAATCGCGTCGACTGCTAGCTGTCATCTCCGTATTTTCCCCGATTCAGTAGGGTATCTAGACCCGTATATATATCTATGACCACTACACCATAGATACGTAGTAATTCTGAGTTTTTCAAGAGATCTAGCTTATTTTTATGCCCAATCACTATGATCAAAACGTGTATCTACCAGGTCTCGAACCTGGGACCTTCCGCGTGATAGGCGGACGTTATAACCACTACACCATCGATACGTAACTACACGTAGATACGTAGTAATTCTGGGTTTTTCAAGAGATCTAGCTTATTTTTATGCCCAATCACGATGGTCAAAACTTGTATCTACCAGGGCTCGACCCTGGGACCTTCCGCGTGTGAAGCGGACGTGATAACCACTACACCATAGATACGTAGTAATTCTGAGTTTTTCAAGAGATCTAGCTTATTTTTATGCCCAATCACTATGGTCAAAACATGTATCTACCAGGTCTCGAACCTGGGACCTTCCGCGTGATAGGCGGAAGTGATAACCACTACACCATAGATACGTAGTAATTCTGAGTTTTTCAAGAGATCTAGCTTATTTTTATGCCCAATCACTATGATCAAAACGTGTATCTACCAGGTCTCGAACCTGGGACCTTCCGCGTGATAGGCGGAAGTGATAACCACTACACCATCGATACGTAACTAAACCATCGATACGTGGTAATTCTGGGTTTTTCAAGAGATCTAGCTTATTTTTATGCCCAATCACTATGGTCAAAACATTTATCTACCAGGTCTCGAACCTGGGACCTTCCGCGTGTGAAGCGGACGTGATAACCACTACACCATAGATACGTAACTAAACCACCGATACGTAGTAATTCTGAGTTTTTCAAGAGATCTAGCTTATTTTTATGCCCAATCACTAGGGTCAAAACATGTATCTACCAGGTCTCGAACCTGGGACCTTCCGCGTGTTAGGCGGAAGTGATAACCACTACACCATCGATACGTAACTACACGTAGATACGTAGTAATTCTGGGTTTTTCAAGAGATCTAGCTTATTTTTATGCCCAATCACGATGGTCAAAACTTGTATCTACCAGGGCTCGAACCTGTTACCTTCCGCGTGTGAAGCGGACGTGATAACCACTACACCATAGATACGTAACTAAACCATCGATACCTAGTAATTCTGAGTTTTTCAAGCGATCTAGCTTATTTTTATGCCCAACCACTATGGTCAAAACATGTATCTACCAGGTCTCGAACCTGGGACCTTCCGCGTGTTAGGCGGAAGTGATAACCACTACACCATCGATACGTAACTACACGTAGATACGTAGTAATTTTGGGTTTTTCAAGAGATCTAGCTTATTTTTATGCCCAATCACAATGGTCAAAACTTGTATCTACCAGGGCTCGAACCTGGGACCTTCCGCGTGTGAAGCGGACGTGATAACCACTACACCATAGATACGTAACTACACCGTAGATTTCTAGTAATTCTGGGTTTTTCAAGAGATCTAGCTTATTTTTATGCCCAATCACGATGGTCAAAACTTGTATCTACCAGGGCTCGAACCTGAGACCTTCCGCGTGTTAGGCGGACGTGATAACCACTACACCATAGATACGTAGTAATTCTGAGTTTTTCAAGAGATCTAGCTTATTTTTATGCCCAATCACTATGGTCAAAACGTGTATCTACCAGGTCTCGAACCTGGGACCTTCCGCGTGATAGGCGGACGTGATAACCACTACACCATCGATACGTAACTACACGTAGATACGTAGTAATTCTGGGTTTTTCAAGAGATCTAGCTTATTTCTATGCCCAATCACGATGGTCAAAACTGGTATCTACCAGGGCTCGAACCTGGGACCTTCCGCGTGTGAAGCGGACGTGATAACCACTACACCATAGATACGTAACTAAACCATCGATACGTAGTAATTCTGAGTTTTTCAAGCGATCTAGCTTATTTTTATGCCCAATCACGATGGTCAAAACTTGTATCTACCAGGGCTCGAACCTGGGACCTTCCGCGTGTGAAGCGGACGTGATAACCACTACACCATAGATACGTAACTAAACCATCGATACGTAGTAATTCTGAGTTTTTCAAGAGATCTAGCTTATTTTTATGCCCAATCACTATGGTCAAAACATGTATCTACCAGGTCTCGAACCATGGACCTTCCGCGTGTTAGGCGGAAGTGATAACCACTACACCATCGATACGTAACTACACGTAGATACGTAGTAATTCTGGGTTCTTCAAGAGATCTAGCTCATTTTTATGCCCAATCACGATGGTCAAAACTTGTATCTACCAGGGCTCGAACCTGGGACCTTCCGCGTGTGAAGCGGACGTGATAACCACTACACCATAGATACGTAGTAATTCTGAGTTTTTCAAGAGATCTAGCTTATTTTTATGCCCAATCACTATGGTCAAAACGTGTATCTACCAGGTCTCGAACCTGGGACCTTCCGCGTGATAGGCGGACGTGATAACCACTACACTATCGATACGTAACTACACGTAGATACGTAGTAATTCTGGGTTTTTCAAGAGATCTAGCTTATTTTTATTCCCAATCACGATGGTCAAGACTTGTATCTACCAGGGCTCGAACCTGGGACCTTCCGCGTGTGAAGCGGACGTGATAACCACTACACCATAGATACGTAACTAAACCATCGATACGTAGTAATTCTGAGTTTTTCAAGAGATCTAGCTTATTTTTATGCCCAATCACTAGGGTCAAAACATGTATCTACCAGGTCTCGAACCTGGGACCTACCGCGTGTTAGGCGGAAGTGATAACCACTACACCATCGATACGTAACTACACGTAGATACGTAGTAATTCTGGGTTTTTCAAGAGATCTAGCTTATTTTTATGCCCAATCACGATGGTCAAAACTGGTATCTACCAGGGCTCGAACCTGGGACCTTCCGCGTGTGAAGCGGACGTGATAACCACTACACCATAGATACGTAACTAAACCATCGATACGTAGTAATTCTGAGTTTTTCAAGCGATCTAGCTTATTTTTATGCCCAACCACTATGGTCAAAACATGTATCTACCAGGTCTCAAACCTGGGACCTTCCGCGTGTTAGGCGGAAGTGATAACCACTACACCATCGATACGTAACTACACGTAGATACGTAGTAATTCTGGGTTTTTCAAGAGATCTAGCTTATTTTTATGCCCAATCACGATGGTCAAAACTTGTATATACCAGGGCTCGAACCTGGGACCTTCCGCGTTGAAGCGGACGTGATAACCACTACACCATCGATACGTAACTACACGTAGGTACGTAGTAATTCTGGGTTTTTCAAGAGATCTAGCTTATTTTTATGCCCAATCACAATGGTCAAAACTTGTATCTACCAGGGCTCGAACCTGGGACCTTCCGCGTGTGAAGCGGACCTGATAACCACTACACCATAGATACGTAACTACACCGTAGATACGTAGTAATTCTGGGTTTTTCAAGAGATCTAGCTTATTTTTATGCCCAATCACGATGGTCAAAACTTGTATCTACCAGGGCTCGAACCTGGGACCTTCCGCGTGTTAGGCGGACGTGATAACCACTACACCATAGATACGTAGTAATTCTGAGTTTTTCAAGAGATCTAGCTTATTTTTATGCCCAATCACTATGATCAAAACGTGTATCTACCAGGTCTCGAACCTGAGACCTTCCGCGTGATAGGCGGACGTGATAACCACTACACCATCGATACGTAACTACACGTAGATACGTAGTAATTCTGGGTTTTTCAAGAGATCTAGCTTATTTTTATGCCCAATCACGATGGTCAAAACTTGTATCTACCAGGGCTCGAACCTGGGACCTTCCGCGTGTGAAGCGGACGTGATAACCACTACACCATAGATACGTAACTAAACCATCGATACGTAGTAATTCTGAGTTTTTCAAGAGATCTAGCTTATTTTTATGCCCAATCACTATGGTCAAAACATGTATCTACCAGGTCTCGAACCATGGACCTTCCGCGTGTTAGGCGGAAGTGATAACCACTACACCATCGATACGTAACTACACGTAGATACGTAGTAATTCTGGGTTTTTCAAGAGATCTAGCTTATTTTTATGCCCAATCACGATGGTCAAAACTTGTATCTACCAGGGCTCGAACCTGGGACCTTCCGCGTGTGAAGCGGACGTGATAACCACTACACCATAGATACGTAACTAAACCATCGATACGTAGTAATTCTGAGTTTTTCAAGAGATCTAGCTTATTTTTATGCCCAATCACTATGGTCAAAACATGTATCTACCAGGTCTCGAACCTGGGACCTTCCGCGTGTTAGGCGGAAGTGATAACCACTACACCATCGATACGTAACTACACGTAGATACGTAGTAATTCTGGGTTTTTCAAGAGATCTAGCTTATTTTTATGCCCAATCACGATGGTCAAAACTTGTATATACCAGGGCTCGAACCTGGGACCTTCCGCGTTGAAGCGGACGTGATAACCACTACACCATCGATACGTAACTACACGTAGATACGTAGTAATTCTGGGTTTTTCAAGAGATCTAGCTTATTTTTATGCCCAATCACAATGGTCAAAACTTGTATCTACCAGGGCTCGAACCTGGGACCTTCCGCGTGTGAAGCGGACGTGATAACCACTACACCATAGATACGTAACTACACCGTAGATACGTAGTAATTCTGGGTTTTTCAAGAGATCTAGCTTATTTTTATGCCCAATCACGATGGTCAAAACTTGTATCTACCAGGGCTCGAACCTGGGACCTTCCGCGTGTTAGGCGGACGTGATAACCACTACCATAGATATATATACGGGTCTAGATACACTTCCCCTCTGTTAGGCCCTTTAAAAAATGCGGAGGTGAGAACTAGCAGTCGACGCTTTACGGCGGGGGAATTAGATCCAAACGCCATCTATTGAGAGTTTCAAGAAACAAAAAAACGAAAAATTCGAATATGGAAAGCGCGGGAAATTCAAATTAGGCTTAACTTTTCAAATAGCTTTACGTATTTCTGATCTCCTTTATACGTGTAATTATGTTCTTAAGTGAAATAAATAGTTTTTATGTAAAAGAAGTAGTGTTTTTAATGAAATGTTAGTGAAATAAGGCATTAAAGATGGTTAACAGTTGTTCTTATTTACAAATTGATTTGCTTACGAACAGAATAAGAGGACCTCCCCTTCAGATTAGGAAATAGTTTTACTTTGAACAAACATTCGCTTAAATCTCTTTAAATATCAGCTGTTATTGCAAAGCATCAGCACGCCCGCTGGCAAAAGTTATTTATCGAATTTTTTAGCTTTCAAAATTCAGCGATAGATGGCGCACTAGGTATCTTCCCCCGGGAAAATCGCGTCGACTGCTAGCTGTCATCTCCGTATTTTCCCCGATTCAGTAGGGTATCTAGACCCGTATATATATCTATGACCACTACACCATAGATACGTAGTAATTCTGAGTTTTTCAAGAGATCTAGCTTATTTTTATGCCCAATCACTATGATCAAAACGTGTATCTACCAGGTCTCGAACCTGGGACCTTCCGCGTGATAGGCGGACGTTATAACCACTACACCATCGATACGTAACTACACGTAGATACGTAGTAATTCTGGGTTTTTCAAGAGATCTAGCTTATTTTTATGCCCAATCACGATGGTCAAAACTTGTATCTACCAGGGCTCGACCCTGGGACCTTCCGCGTGTGAAGCGGACGTGATAACCACTACACCATAGATACGTAGTAATTCTGAGTTTTTCAAGAGATCTAGCTTATTTTTATGCCCAATCACTATGGTCAAAACATGTATCTACCAGGTCTCGAACCTGGGACCTTCCGCGTGATAGGCGGAAGTGATAACCACTACACCATAGATACGTAGTAATTCTGAGTTTTTCAAGAGATCTAGCTTATTTTTATGCCCAATCACTATGATCAAAACGTGTATCTACCAGGTCTCGAACCTGGGACCTTCCGCGTGATAGGCGGAAGTGATAACCACTACACCATCGATACGTAACTAAACCATCGATACGTGGTAATTCTGGGTTTTTCAAGAGATCTAGCTTATTTTTATGCCCAATCACTATGGTCAAAACATTTATCTACCAGGTCTCGAACCTGGGACCTTCCGCGTGTGAAGCGGACGTGATAACCACTACACCATAGATACGTAACTAAACCACCGATACGTAGTAATTCTGAGTTTTTCAAGAGATCTAGCTTATTTTTATGCCCAATCACTAGGGTCAAAACATGTATCTACCAGGTCTCGAACCTGGGACCTTCCGCGTGTTAGGCGGAAGTGATAACCACTACACCATCGATACGTAACTACACGTAGATACGTAGTAATTCTGGGTTTTTCAAGAGATCTAGCTTATTTTTATGCCCAATCACGATGGTCAAAACTTGTATCTACCAGGGCTCGAACCTGTTACCTTCCGCGTGTGAAGCGGACGTGATAACCACTACACCATAGATACGTAACTAAACCATCGATACCTAGTAATTCTGAGTTTTTCAAGCGATCTAGCTTATTTTTATGCCCAACCACTATGGTCAAAACATGTATCTACCAGGTCTCGAACCTGGGACCTTCCGCGTGTTAGGCGGAAGTGATAACCACTACACCATCGATACGTAACTACACGTAGATACGTAGTAATTCTGGGTTTTTCAAGAGATCTAGCTTATTTTTATGCCCAATCACAATGGTCAAAACTTGTATCTACCAGGGCTCGAACCTGGGACCTTCCGCGTGTGAAGCGGACGTGATAACCACTACACCATAGATACGTAACTACACCGTAGATTTCTAGTAATTCTGGGTTTTTCAAGAGATCTAGCTTATTTTTATGCCCAATCACGATGGTCAAAACTTGTATCTACCAGGGCTCGAACCTGAGACCTTCCGCGTGTTAGGCGGACGTGATAACCACTACACCATAGATACGTAGTAATTCTGAGTTTTTCAAGAGATCTAGCTTATTTTTATGCCCAATCACTATGGTCAAAACGTGTATCTACCAGGTCTCGAACCTGGGACCTTCCGCGTGATAGGCGGACGTGATAACCACTACACCATCGATACGTAACTACACGTAGATACGTAGTAATTCTGGGTTTTTCAAGAGATCTAGCTTATTTCTATGCCCAATCACGATGGTCAAAACTTGTATCTACCAGGGCTCGAACCTGGGACCTTCCGCGTGTGAAGCGGACGTGATAACCACTACACCATAGATACGTAACTAAACCATCGATACGTAGTAATTCTGAGTTTTTCAAGAGATCTAGCTTATTTTTATGCCCAATCACTATGGTCAAAACATGTATCTACCAGGTCTCGAACCTGGGACCTTCCGCGTGATAGGCGGACGTGATAACCACTACACCATCGATACGTAACTACACGTAGATACGTAGTAATTCTGGGTTTTTCAAGAGATCTAGCTTATTTTTATGCCCAATCACGATGGTCAAAACTTGTATCTACCAGGGCTCGAACCTGGGACCTTCCGCGTGTGAAGCGGACGTGATAACCACTACACCATAGATACTTAACTAAACCATCGATACGTGGTAATTCTGGGTTTTTCAAGAGATCTAGCTTATTTTTATGCCCAATCACTATGGTCAAAACATGTATCTACCAGGTCTCGAACCTGGGACCTTCCGCGTGTTAGGCGGAAGTGATAACCACTACACCATCGATACGTAACTACACGTAGATACGTATTAATTCTGGGTTTTTCAAGAGATCTAGCTTATTTTTATGCCCAATCACGATGGTGAAAACTTGTATCTACCAGGGCTCGAACCTGGGACCTTCCGCGTGTTAGGCGGACGTGATAACCACTACACCATAGATACGTAGTAATTCTGAGTTTTTCAAGAGATCTAGCTTATTTTTATGCCCAATCACTATGGTCAAAACGTGTATCTACCAGGTCTCGAACCTGGGACCTTCCGCGTGATAGGCGGACGTGATAACCACTACACCATCGATACGTAACTACACGTAGATACGTAGTAATTCTGGGTTTTTCAAGAGATCTAGCTTATTTTTATGCCCAATCACGATGGTCAAAACTTGTATCTACCAGGGCTCGAACCTGAGACCTTCCGCGTGTTAGGCGGACGTGATAACCACTACACCATAGATACGTAGTAATTCTGAGTTTTTCAAGAGATCTAGCTTATTTTTATGCCCAATCACTATGGTCAAAACGTGTATCTACCAGGTCTCGAACCTGGGACCTTCCGCGTGATAGGCGGACGTGATAACCACTACACCATCGATACGTAACTACACGTAGATACGTAGTAATTCTGGGTTTTTCAAGAGATCTAGCTTATTTCTATGCCCAATCACGATGGTCAAAACTTGTATCTACCAGGGCTCGAACCTGGGACCTTCCGCGTGTGAAGCGGACGTGATAACCACTACACCATAGATACGTAACTAAACCATCGATACGTAGTAATTCTGAGTTTTTCAAGAGATCTAGCTTATTTTTATGCCCAATCACTATGGTCAAAACATGTATCTACCAGGTCTCGAACCTGGGACCTTCCGCGTGATAGGCGGACGTGATAACCACTACACCATCGATACGTAACTACACGTAGATACGTAGTAATTCTGGGTTTTTCAAGAGATCTAGCTTATTTTTATGCCCAATCACGATGGTCAAAACTTGTATCTACCAGGGCTCGAACCTGGGACCTTCCGCGTGTGAAGCGGACGTGATAACCACTACACCATAGATACGTAACTAAACCATCGATACGTGGTAATTCTGGGTTTTTCAAGAGATCTAGCTTATTTTTATGCCCAATCACTATGGTCAAAACATGTATCTACCAGGTCTCGAACCTGGGACCTTCCGCGTGTTAGGCGGAAGTGATAACCACTACACCATCGATACGTAACTACACGTAGATACGTATTAATTCTGGGTTTTTCAAGAGATCTAGCTTATTTTTATGCCCAATCACGATGGTGAAAACTTGTATCTACCAGGGCTCGAACCTGGGACCTTCCGCGTGTTAGGCGGACGTGATAACCACTACACCATAGATACGTAGTAATTCTGAGTTTTTCAAGAGATCTAGCTTATTTTTATGCCCAATCACTATGGTCAAAACGTGTATCTACCAGGTCTCGAACCTGGGACCTTCCGCGTGATAGGCGGACGTGATAACCACTACACCATCGATACGTAACTACACGTAGATACGTAGTAATTCTGGGTTTTTCAAGAGATCTAGCTTATTTTTATGCCCAATCACGATGGTCAAAACTTGTATCTACCAGGGCTCGAACCTGGGACCTTCCGCGTGTGAAGCGGACGTGATAACCACTACACCATAGATACGTAACTAAACCATCGATACCTAGTAATTCTGAGTTTTTCAAGCGATCTAGCTTATTTTTATGCCCAACCACTATGGTCAAAACATGTATCTACCAGGTCTCGAACCTGGGACCTTCCGCGTGTTAGGCGGAAGTGATAACCACTACACCATCGATACGTAACTACACGTAGATACGTAGTAATTCTGGGTTTTTCAAGAGATCTAGCTTATTTTTATGCCCAATCACAATGGTCAAAACTTGTATCTACCAGGGCTCGAACCTGGGACCTTCCGCGTGTGAAGCGGACGTGATAACCACTACACCATAGATACGTAACTACACCGTAGATTTCTAGTAATTCTGGGTTTTTCAAGAGATCTAGCTTATTTTTATGCCCAATCACGATGGTCAAAACTTGTATCTACCAGGGCTCGAACCTGAGACCTTCCGCGTGTTAGGCGGACGTGATAACCACTACACCATAGATACGTAGTAATTCTGAGTTTTTCAAGAGATCTAGCTTATTTTTATGCCCAATCACTATGGTCAAAACGTGTATCTACCAGGTCTCGAACCTGGGACCTTCCGCGTGATAGGCGGACGTGATAACCACTACACCATCGATACGTAACTACACGTAGATACGTAGTAATTCTGGGTTTTTCAAGAGATCTAGCTTATTTCTATGCCCAATCACGATGGTCAAAACTTGTATCTACCAGGGCTCGAACCTGGGACCTTCCGCGTGTGAAGCGGACGTGATAACCACTACACCATAGATACGTAACTAAACCATCGATACGTAGTAATTCTGAGTTTTTCAAGAGATCTAGCTTATTTTTATGCCCAATCACTATGGTCAAAACATGTATCTACCAGGTCTCGAACCTGGGACCTTCCGCGTGATAGGCGGACGTGATAACCACTACACCATCGATACGTAACTACACGTAGATACGTAGTAATTCTGGGTTTTTCAAGAGATCTAGCTTATTTTTATGCCCAATCACGATGGTCAAAACTTGTATCTACCAGGGCTCGAACCTGGGACCTTCCGCGTGTGAAGCGGACGTGATAACCACTACACCATAGATACGTAACTAAACCATCGATACGTGGTAATTCTGGGTTTTTCAAGAGATCTAGCTTATTTTTATGCCCAATCACTATGGTCAAAACATGTATCTACCAGGTCTCGAACCTGGGACCTTCCGCGTGTTAGGCGGAAGTGATAACCACTACACCATCGATGCGTAACTACACGTAGATACGTATTAATTCTGGGTTTTTCAAGAGATCTAGCTTATTTTTATGCCCAATCACAATGGTCAAAACTTGTATCTACCAGGGCTCGAACCTGGGACCTTCCGCGTGTGAAGCGGACGTGATAACCACTACACCATAGATACGTAACTACACCGTAGATTTCTAGTAATTCTGGGTTTTTCAAGAGATCTAGCTTATTTTTATGCCCAATCACGATGGTCAAAACTTGTATCTACCAGGGCTCGAACCTGGGACCTTCCGCGTGTGAAGCGGACGTGATAACCACTACACCATAGATACGTAACTAAACCATCGATACCTAGTAATTCTGAGTTTTTCAAGCGATCTAGCTTATTTTTATGCCCAACCACTATGGTCAAAACATGTATCTACCAGGTCTCGAACCTGGGACCTTCCGCGTGTTAGGCGGAAGTGATAACCACTACACCATCGATACGTAACTACACGTAGATACGTAGTAATTCTGGGTTTTTCAAGAGATCTAGCTTATTTTTATGCCCAATCACAATGGTCAAAACTTGTATCTACCAGGGCTCGAACCTGGGACCTTCCGCGTGTGAAGCGGACGTGATAACCACTACACCATAGATACGTAACTACACCGTAGATTTCTAGTAATTCTGGGTTTTTCAAGAGATCTAGCTTATTTTTATGCCCAATCACGATGGTCAAAACTTGTATCTACCAGGGCTCGAACCTGAGACCTTCCGCGTGTTAGGCGGACGTGATAACCACTACACCATAGATACGTAGTAATTCTGAGTTTTTCAAGAGATCTAGCTTATTTTTATGCCCAATCACTATGGTCAAAACGTGTATCTACCAGGTCTCGAACCTGGGACCTTCCGCGTGATAGGCGGACGTGATAACCACTACACCATCGATACGTAACTACACGTAGATACGTAGTAATTCTGGGTTTTTCAAGAGATCTAGCTTATTTCTATGCCCAATCACGATGGTCAAAACTTGTATCTACCAGGGCTCGAACCTGGGACCTTCCGCGTGTGAAGCGGACGTGATAACCACTACACCATAGATACGTAACTAAACCATCGATACGTAGTAATTCTGAGTTTTTCAAGAGATCTAGCTTATTTTTATGCCCAATCACTATGGTCAAAACATGTATCTACCAGGTCTCGAACCTGGGACCTTCCGCGTGTTAGGCGGAAGTGATAACCACTACACCATCGATACGTAACTACACGTAGATACGTATTAATTCTGGGTTTTTCAAGAGATCTAGCTTATTTTTATGCCCAATCACGATGGTGAAAACTTGTATCTACCAGGGCTCGAACCTGGGACCTTCCGCGTGTTAGGCGGACGTGATAACCACTACACCATAGATACGTAGTAATTCTGAGTTTTTCAAGAGATCTAGCTTATTTTTATGCCCAATCACTATGGTCAAAACGTGTATCTACCAGGTCTCGAACCTGGGACCTTCCGCGTGATAGGCGGACGTGATAACCACTACACCATCGATACGTAACTACACGTAGATACGTAGTAATTCTGGGTTTTTCAAGAGATCTAGCTTATTTTTATGCCCAATCACGATGGTCAAAACTTGTATCTACCAGGGCTCGAACCTGGGACCTTCCGCGTGTGAAGCGGACGTGATAACCACTACACCATAGATACGTAACTAAACCATCGATACCTAGTAATTCTGAGTTTTTCAAGCGATCTAGCTTATTTTTATGCCCAACCACTATGGTCAAAACATGTATCTACCAGGTCTCGAACCTGGGACCTTCCGCGTGTTAGGCGGAAGTGATAACCACTACACCATCGATACGTAACTACACGTAGATACGTAGTAATTCTGGGTTTTTCAAGAGATCTAGCTTATTTTTATGCCCAATCACAATGGTCAAAACTTGTATCTACCAGGGCTCGAACCTGGGACCTTCCGCGTGTGAAGCGGACGTGATAACCACTACACCATAGATACGTAACTACACCGTAGATTTCTAGTAATTCTGGGTTTTTCAAGAGATCTAGCTTATTTTTATGCCCAATCACGATGGTCAAAACTTGTATCTACCAGGGCTCGAACCTGAGACCTTCCGCGTGTTAGGCGGACGTGATAACCACTACACCATAGATACGTAGTAATTCTGAGTTTTTCAAGAGATCTAGCTTATTTTTATGCCCAATCACTATGGTCAAAACGTGTATCTACCAGGTCTCGAACCTGGGACCTTCCGCGTGATAGGCGGACGTGATAACCACTACACCATCGATACGTAACTACACGTAGATACGTAGTAATTCTGGGTTTTTCAAGAGATCTAGCTTATTTCTATGCCCAATCACGATGGTCAAAACTTGTATCTACCAGGGCTCGAACCTGGGACCTTCCGCGTGTGAAGCGGACGTGATAACCACTACACCATAGATACGTAACTAAACCATCGATACGTAGTAATTCTGAGTTTTTCAAGAGATCTAGCTTATTTTTATGCCCAATCACTATGGTCAAAACATGTATCTACCAGGTCTCGAACCTGGGACCTTCCGCGTGATAGGCGGACGTGATAACCACTACACCATCGATACGTAACTACACGTAGATACGTAGTAATTCTGGGTTTTTCAAGAGATCTAGCTTATTTTTATGCCCAATCACGATGGTCAAAACTTGTATCTACCAGGGCTCGAACCTGTGACCTTCCGCGTGTGAAGCGGACGTGATAACCACTACACCATAGATACGTAACTAAACCATCGATACGTGGTAATTCTGGGTTTTTCAAGAGATCTAGCTTATTTTTATGCCCAATCACTATGGTCAAAACATGTATCTACCAGGTCTCGAACCTGGGACCTTCCGCGTGTTAGGCGGAAGTGATAACCACTACACCATCGATGCGTAACTACACGTAGATACGTATTAATTCTGGGTTTTTCAAGAGATCTAGCTTATTTTTATGCCCAATCACGATGGTGAAAACTTGTATCTACCAGGACTCGAACCTGGGACCTTCCGCGTGTTAGGCGGACGTGATAACCACTACACCATAGATACGTAGTAATTCTGAGTTTTTCAAGAGATCTAGCTTATTTTTATGCCCAATCACTATGGTCAAAACGTGTATCTACCAGGTCTCGAACCTGGGACCTTCCGCGTGATAGGCGGACGTGATAACCACTACACCATCGATACGTAACTACACGTAGATACGTAGTAATTCTGGGTTTTTCAAGAGATCTAGCTTATTTTTATGCCCAATCACGATGGTCAAAACTTGTATCTACCAGGGCTCGAACCTGGGACCTTCCGCGTGTGAAGCGGACGTGATAACCACTACACCATAGATACGTAACTAAACCACCGATACGTAGTAATTCTGAGTTTTTCAAGAGATCTAGCTTATTTTTATGCCCAATCACTAGGGTCAAAACATGTATCTACCAGGTCTCGAACCTGGGACCTTCCGCGTGTTAGGCGGAAGTGATAACCACTACACCATCGATACGTAACTACACGTAGATACGTAGTAATTCTGGGTTTTTCAAGAGATCTAGCTTATTTTTATGCCCAATCACAATGGTCAAAACTTGTATCTACCAGGGCTCGAACCTGGGACCTTCCGCGTGTGAAGCGGACGTGATAACCACTACACCATAGATACGTAACTACACCGTAGATTTCTAGTAATTCTGGGTTTTTCAAGAGATCTAGCTTATTTTTATGCCCAATCACGATGGTCAAAACTTGTATCTACCAGGGCTCGAACCTGAGACCTTCCGCGTGTTAGGCGGACGTGATAACCACTACACCATAGATACGTAGTAATTCTGAGTTTTTCAAGAGATCTAGCTTATTTTTATGCCCAATCACTATGGTCAAAACGTGTATCTACCAGGTCTCGAACCTGGGACCTTCCGCGTGATAGGCGGACGTGATAACCACTACACCATCGATACGTAACTACACGTAGATACGTAGTAATTCTGGGTTTTTCAAGAGATCTAGCTTATTTCTATGCCCAATCACGATGGTCAAAACTTGTATCTACCAGGGCTCGAACCTGGGACCTTCCGCGTGTGAAGCGGACGTGATAACCACTACACCATAGATACGTAACTAAACCATCGATACGTAGTAATTCTGAGTTTTTCAAGAGATCTAGCTTATTTTTATGCCCAATCACTATGGTCAAAACATGTATCTACCAGGTCTCGAACCTGGGACCTTCCGCGTGATAGGCGGACGTGATAACCACTACACCATCGATACGTAACTACACGTAGATACGTAGTAATTCTGGGTTTTTCAAGAGATCTAGCTTATTTTTATGCCCAATCACGATGGTCAAAACTTGTATCTACCAGGGCTCGAACCTGTGACCTTCCGCGTGTGAAGCGGACGTGATAACCACTACACCATAGATACGTAACTAAACCATCGATACGTGGTAATTCTGGGTTTTTCAAGAGATCTAGCTTATTTTTATGCCCAATCACTATGGTCAAAACATGTATCTACCAGGTCTCGAACCTGGGACCTTCCGCGTGTTAGGCGGAAGTGATAACCACTACACCATCGATGCGTAACTACACGTAGATACGTATTAATTCTGGGTTTTTCAAGAGATCTAGCTTATTTTTATGCCCAATCACGATGGTGAAAACTTGTATCTACCAGGACTCGAACCTGGGACCTTCCGCGTGTTAGGCGGACGTGATAACCACTACACCATAGATACGTAGTAATTCTGAGTTTTTCAAGAGATCTAGCTTATTTTTATGCCCAATCACTATGGTCAAAACGTGTATCTACCAGGTCTCGAACCTGGGACCTTCCGCGTGATAGGCGGACGTGATAACCACTACACCATCGATACGTAACTACACGTAGATACGTAGTAATTCTGGGTTTTTCAAGAGATCTAGCTTATTTTTATGCCCAATCACGATGGTCAAAACTTGTATCTACCAGGGCTCGAACCTGGGACCTTCCGCGTGTGAAGCGGACGTGATAACCACTACACCATAGATACGTAACTAAACCACCGATACGTAGTAATTCTGAGTTTTTCAAGAGATCTAGCTTATTTTTATGCCCAATCACTAGGGTCAAAACATGTATCTACCAGGTCTCGAACCTGGGACCTTCCGCGTGTTAGGCGGAAGTGATAACCACTACACCATCGATACGTAACTACACGTAGATACGTAGTAATTCTGGGTTTTTCAAGAGATCTAGCTTATTTTTATGCCCAATCACGATGGTCAAAACTTGTATCTACCAGGGCTCGAACCTGTTACATTCCGCGTGTGAAGCGGACGTGATAACCACTACACCATAGATACGTAACTAAACCATCGATACCTAGTAATTCTGAGTTTTTCAAGCGATCTAGCTTATTTTTATGCCCAACCACTATGGTCAAAACATGTATCTACCAGGTCTCGAACCTGGGACCTTCCGCGTGTTAGGCGGAAGTGATAACCACTACACCATCGATACGTAACTACACGTAGATACGTAGTAATTCTGGGTTTTTCAAGAGATCTAGCTTATTTTTATGCCCAATCACAATGGTCAAAACTTGTATCTACCAGGGCTCGAACCTGGGACCTTCCGCGTGTGAAGCGGACGTGATAACCACTACACCATAGATACGTAACTACACCGTAGATTTCTAGTAATTCTGGGTTTTTCAAGAGATCTAGCTTATTTTTATGCCCAATCACGATGGTCAAAACTTGTATCTACCAGGGCTCGAACCTGAGACCTTCCGCGTGTTAGGCGGACGTGATAACCACTACACCATAGATACGTAGTAATTCTGAGTTTTTCAAGAGATCTAGCTTATTTTTATGCCCAATCACTATGGTCAAAACGTGTATCTACCAGGTCTCGAACCTGGGACCTTCCGCGTGATAGGCGGACGTGATAACCACTACACCATCGATACGTAACTACACGTAGATACGTAGTAATTCTGGGTTTTTCAAGAGATCTAGCTTATTTCTATGCCCAATCACGATGGTCAAAACTTGTATCTACCAGGGCTCGAACCTGGGACCTTCCGCGTGTGAAGCGGACGTGATAACCACTACACCATAGATACGTAACTAAACCATCGATACGTAGTAATTCTGAGTTTTTCAAGAGATCTAGCTTATTTTTATGCCCAATCACTATGGTCAAAACATGTATCTACCAGGTCTCGAACCTGGGACCTTCCGCGTGTTAGGCGGAAGTGATAACCACTACACCATCGATACGTAACTACACGTAGATACGTAGTAATTCTGGGTTTTTGAAGAGATCTAGCTTATTTTTATGCCCAATCACGATGGTCAAAACTTGTATATACCAGGGCTCGAACCTGGGACCTTGCGCGTGTGAAGCGGACGTGATAACCACTACACCATCGATACGTAACTACACGTAGATACGTAGTAATTCTGGGTTTTTCAAGATATCTAGCTTATTTTTATGCCCAATCACAATGGTCAAAACTTGTATCTACCAGGGCTCGAACCTGGGACCTTCCGCGTGTGAAGCGGACGTGATAACCACTACACCATAGATACGTAACGACACCGTAGATACGTAGTAATTCTGGGTTTTTCAAGAGATCTAGCTTATTTTTATGCCCAATCACGATGGTCAAAACGTGTATCTACCAGGTCTCGAACCTGGGACCTTCCGCGTGATAGGCGGACGTGATAACCACTACACCATCGATACGTAACTACACGTAGATACGTAGTAATTCTGGGTTTTCAAGAGATCTAGCTTATTTTTATGCCCAATCACGATGGTCAAAACTTGTATCTACCAGGGCTCGAACCTGGGACCTTCCGCGTGTGAAGCGGACGTGATAACCACTACACCATAGATACGTAACTAAACCATCGATACGTGGTAATTCTGAGTTTTTCAAGAGATCTAGCTTATTTTTATGCCCAATCACTATGGTCAAAACATGTATCTACCAGGGCTAGAACCTGGGACCTTCCGCGTGTGAAGCGGACGTGATAACCACTACACCATAGATACGTAACTAAACCATCGATACGTAGTAATTCTGAGTTTTTCAAGAGATCTAGCTTATTTTTATGCCCAATCACTATGGTCAAAACATGTATCTACCAGGTCTCGAACCTGGGACCTTCCGCGTGTTAGGCGGAAGTGATAACCACTACACCATCGATACGTAACTACACGTAGATACGTAGTAATTCTGGGTTTTTGAAGAGATCTAGCTTATTTTTATGCCCAATCACGATGGTCAAAACTTGTATATACCAGGGCTCGAACCTGGGACCTTGCGCGTGTGAAGCGGACGTGATAACCACTACACCATCGATACGTAACTACACGTAGATACGTAGTAATTCTGGGTTTTTCAAGATATCTAGCTTATTTTTATGCCCAATCACAATGGTCAAAACTTGTATCTACCAGGGCTCGAACCTGGGACCTTCCGCGTGTGAAGCGGACGTGATAACCACTACACCATAGATACGTAACGACACCGTAGATACGTAGTAATTCTGGGTTTTTCAAGAGATCTAGCTTATTTTTATGCCCAATCACGATGGTCAAAACGTGTATCTACCAGGTCTCGAACCTGGGACCTTCCGCGTGATAGGCGGACGTGATAACCACTACACCATCGATACGTAACTACACGTAGATACGTAGTAATTCTGGGTTTTTCAAGAGATCTAGCTTATTTTTATGCCCAATCACGATGGTCAAAACTTGTATCTACCAGGGCTCGAACCTGGGACCTTCCGCGTGTGAAGCGGACGTGATAACCACTACACCATAGATACGTAACTAAACCATCGATACGTGGTAATTCTGAGTTTTTCAAGAGATCTAGCTTATTTTTATGCCCAATCACTATGGTCAAAACATGTATCTACCAGGGCTAGAACCTGGGACCTTCCGCGTGTGAAGCGGACGTGATAACCACTACACCATAGATACGTAACTAAACCATCGATACGTAGTAATTCTGAGTTTTTCAAGAGATCTAGCTTATTTTTATGCCCAATCACTATGGTCAAAACATGTATCTACCAGGTCTCGAACCTGGGACCTTCCGCGTGTTAGGCGGAAGTGATAACCACTACACCATCGATACGTAACTACACGTAGATACGTAGTAATTCTGGGTTTTTCAAGAGATCTAGCTTATTTTTATGCCCAATCACGATGGTCAAAACTTGTATCTACCAGGGCTCGAACCTGGGACCTTCCGCGTGTTAGGCGGACGTGATAACCACTACACCATAGATACGTAGTAATTTTGAGTTTTTCAAGAGATCTAGCTTATTTTTATGCCCAATCGTTATGATCAAAACGTGTATCTACCAGGTCTCGAACCTGGGACCTTCCGCGTGATAGGCGGACGTGATAACCACTACACCATCGATACGTAACTACACGTAGATACGTAGTAATTCTGGGTTTTTCAAGAGATCTAGCTTATTTTCATGCCCAATCACGATGGTCAAAACTTGTATCTACCAGGGCTCGAACCTGGGACCTTCCGCGTGTTAGGCGGACGTGATAACCACTACACCATAGATACGTAGTAATTCTGAGTTTTTCAAGAGATCTAGCTTATTTTTATGCCCAATCACTATGGTCAAAACGTGTATCTACCAGGTCTCGAACCTGGGACCTTCCGCGTGATAGGCGGACGTGATAACCACTACACCATCGATACGTAACTACACGTAGATACGTAGTAATTCTCGGTTTTTCAAGAGATCTAGCTTATTTTTATGCCCAATCACGATGGTCAAAACTTGTATCTACCAGGGCTCGAACCTGGGACCTTCCGCGTGTTAGGCGGACGTGATAACCACTACACCATAGATACGTAGTCATTCTCAGTTTTTCAAGAGATCTAGCTTATTTTTATGCCCAATCACTATGGTCAAAACATGTATCTACCAGGTCTCGAACCTGGGACCTTCCGCGTGTTAGGCGGAAGTGATAACCACTACACCATCGATACGTAACTACACGTAGATACGTAGTAATTCTGGGTTTTTCAAGAGATCTAGCTTATTTTTATGCCCAATCACGATGGTCAAAACTTGTATCTACCAGGGCTCGAACCTGGGATCTTCCGCGTGTTAGGCGGACGTGATAACCACTACACCATAGATACGTAGTAATTTTGAGTTTTTCAAGAGATCTAGCTTATTTTTATGCCCAATCGTTATGATCAAAACGTGTATCTACCAGGTCTCGAACCTGGGACCTTCCGCGTGATAGGCGGACGTGATAACCACTACACCATCGATACGTAACTACACGTAGATACGTAGTAATTCTGGGTTTTTCAAGAGATCTAGCTTATTTTTATGCCCAATCACGATGGTCAAAACTTGTATCTACCAGGGCTCGAACCTGGGACCTTCCGCGTGTTAGGCGGACGTGATAACCACTACACCATAGATACGTAGTAATTCTGAGTTTTTCAAGAGATCTAGCTTATTTTTATGCCCAATCACTATGGTCAAAACGTGTATCTACCAGGTCTCGAACCTGGGACCTTCCGCGTGATAGGCGGACGTGATAACCACTACACCATCGATACGTAACTACACGTAGATACGTAGTAATTCTCGGTTTTTCAAGAGATCTAGCTTATTTTTATGCCCAAACACGATGGTCAAAACTTGTATCTACCAGGGCTCGAACCTGGGACCTTCCGCGTGTGAAGCGGACGTGATAACCACTACACCATAGATACGTAACTAAACCATCGATACGTAGTAATTCTGAGATTTTCAAGAGATCTAGCTTATTTTTATGCCCAATCACTATGGTCAAAACATGTATCTACCAGGTCTCGAACCTGGGACCTTCCGCGTGTTAGGCGGAAGTGATAACCACTACACCATCGATACGTAACTACACGTAGATACGTAGTAATTCTGGGTTTTTCAAGAGATCTAGCTTATTTTTATGCCCAATCACAATGGTCAAAACTTGTATCTACCAGGGCTCGAACCTGGGACATTCCGCGTGTGAAGCGGACGTGATAACCACTACACCATAGATACGTAACTACACCGTAGATACGTAGTAATTCTGGGTTTTTCAAGAGATCTAGCTTATTTTTATGCCCAATCACGATGGTCAAAACTTGTATCTACCAGGGCTCGAACCTGGGACCTTCCGCGTGTTAGGCGGACGTGATAACCACTACACCATAGATACGTAGTAATTCTGAGTTTTTCAAGAGATCTAGCTTATTTTTATGCCCAATCACTATGATCAAAACGTGCATCTACCAGGTCTCGAACCTGGGACCTTCCGCGTGATAGGCGGACGTGATAACCACTACACCATCGATACGTAACTACACGTAGATACGTAGTAATTCTGGGTTTTTCAAGAGATCTAGCTTATTTTTATGCCCAATCACGATGGTCAAAACTTGTATCTACCAGGGCTCGAACCTGGGACCTTCCGCGTGTGAAGCGGACGTGATAACCACTACACCATAGACACGTAGTAATGCTGAGTTTTTCAAGAGATCTAGCTTATTTTTATGCCCAATCACTATGATCAAAACGTGTATCTACCAGGTCTCGAACCTGGGACCTTCCGCGTGATAGGCGGAAGTGATAACCACTACACCATCGATACGTAACTACACGTAGATACGTAGTAATTCTGGGTTTTTCAAGAGATCTAGCTTATTTTTATGCCCAATCACGATGGTCAAAACTTGTATCTACCAGGGCTCGAACCTGGGACCTTCCGCGTGTGAAGCGGACGTGATAACCACTACACCATCGATACGTAACTACACGTAGATACGTAGTAACTCTGGGTTTTTCAAGAGATCTAGCTTATTTTTATGCCCAATCACAATGGTCAAAACTTGTATCTACCAGGGCTCGAACCTGGGACCTTCCGCGTGTGAAGCGGACGTGATAACCACTACACCATAGATACGTAACTACACCGTAGATACGTAGTAATTCTGGGTTTTTCAAGAGATCTAGCTTATTTTTATGCCCAATCACGATGGTCAAAACTTGTATCTACCAGGGCTCGAACCTGGGACCTTCCGCGTGTGAAGCGGACGTGATAACCACTACACCATAGATACGTAGTAATTCTGAGTTTTTCAAGAGATCTAGCTTATTTTTATGCCCAATCACTATGGTCAAAACGTGTATCTACCAGGTCTCGAACCTGGGACCTTCCGCGTGATAGGCGGAAGTGATAACCACTACACCATCGATACGTAACTACACGTAGATACGTAGTAATTCTGGGTTTTTCAAGAGAACTAGCTTATTTTTATGCCCAATCACTATGATCAAAACGTGTATCTACCAGGTCTCGAACCTGGGACCTTCCGCGTGATAGGCGGACGTGATAACCACTACACCATCGATACGTAACTACACGTAGATACGTAGTAATTCTGGGTTTTTCAAGAGATCTAGCTTATTTTTATGCCCAATCACGATGGTCAAAACTTGTATCTACCAGGGCTCGAACCTGGGACCTTCCGCGTGTGAAGCGGACGTGATAACCACTACACCATAGATACGTAACTACACCATAGATACGTAGTAATTCTGGGTTTTTCAAGAGATCTAGCTTATTTTTATGCCCAATCACGATGGTCAAAACTTGTATCTACCAGGGCTCGAACCTGGGACCTTCCGCGTGTGAAGCGGACGTGATAACCACTACACCATAGATACGTAGTAATTCTGAGTTTTTCAAGAGATCTAGCTTATTTTTATGCCCAATCACTATGGTCAAAACATGTATCTACCAGGTCTCGAACCTGGGACCTTCCGCGTGATAGGCGGAAGTGATAACCACTACACCATAGATACGTAGTAATTCTGAGTTTTTCAAGAGATCTAGCTTATTTTTATGCCCAATCACTATGATCAAAACGTGTATCTACCAGGTCTCGAACCTGGGACCTTCCGCGTGATAGGCGGAAGTGATAACCACTACACCATCGATACGTAACTACACGAAGATACGTAGTAATTCTGGGTTTTTCAAGAGATCTAGCTTATTTTTATGCCCAATCACGATGGTCAAAACTTGTATCTACCAGGGCTCGAACCTGGGACCTTCCGCGTGTGAAGTGGACGTGATAACCACTACACCATAGATACGTAACTAAACCATCGATACGTAGTAATTCTGAGTTTTTCAAGCGATCTAGCTTATTTTTATGCCCAACCACTAAGGTCAAAACATGTATCTACCAGGTCTCGAACCTGGGACCTTCCGCGTGTTAGGCGGAAGTGATAACCACTACACCATCGATACGTTACCACACGTAGATACGTATTAATTCTGGGTTTTTCAAGAGATCTAGCTTATTTTTATGCCCAATCACGATGGTCAAAACTTGTATCTACCAGGGCTTGAACCTGGGACCTTCCGCGTGTGAAGCGGACGTGATAACCACTACACCATAGATACGTAGTAATTCTGAGTTTTTCAAGAGATCTAGCTTATTTTTATGCCCAATCACTATGGTCAAAACATGTATCTACCAGGTCTCGAACCTGGGACCTTCCGCGTGATAGGCGGAAGTGATAACCACTACACCATAGATACGTAGTAATTCTGAGTTTTTCAAGAGATCTAGCTTATTTTTATGCCCAATCACTATGATCAAAACGTGTATCTACCAGGTCTCGAACCTGGGACCTTCCGCGTGATAGGCGGAAGTGATAACCACTACACCATCGATACGTAACTACACGTAGATACGTAGTAATTCTGGGTTTTTCAAGAGATCTAGCTTATTTTTATGCCCAATCACGATGGTCAAAACTTGTATCTACCAGGGCTCGAACCTGGGACCTTCCGCGTGTGAAGCGGACGTGATAACCACTACACCATAGATACGTAGTAATTCTGAGTTTTTCAAGAGATCTAGCTTATTTTTATGCCCAATCACTATGATCAAAACGTGTATCTACCAGGTCTCGAACCTGGGACCTTCCGCGTGATAGGCGGAAGTGATAACCACTACACCATCGATACGTAACTACACGAAGATACGTAGTAATTCTGGGTTTTTCAAGAGATCTAGCTTATTTTTATGCCCAATCACGATGGTCAAAACTTGTATCTACCAGGGCTCGAACCTGGGACCTTCCGCGTGTGAAGTGGACGTGATAACCACTACACCATAGATACGTAACTAAACCATCGATACGTAGTAATTCTGAGTTTTTCAAGCGATCTAGCTTATTTTTATGCCCAACCACTAAGGTCAAAACATGTATCTACCAGGTCTCGAACCTGGGACCTTCCGCGTGTTAGGCGGAAGTGATAACCACTACACCATCGATACGTTACTACACGTAGATACGTATTAATTCTGGGTTTTTCAAGAGATCTAGCTTATTTTTATGCCCAATCACGATGGTCAAAACTTGTATCTACCAGGGCTCGAACCTGGGACCTTCCGCGTGATAGGCGGAAGTGATAACCACTACACCATAGATACGTAGTAATTCTGAGTTTTTCAAGAGATCTAGCTTATTTTTATGCCCAATCACTATGATCAAAACGTGTATCTACCAGGTCTCGAACCTGGGACCTTCCGCGTGATAGGCGGAAGTGATAACCACTACACCATCGATACGTAACTACACGAAGATACGTAGTAATTCTGGGTTTTTCAAGAGATCTAGCTTATTTTTATGCCCAATCACGATGGTCAAAACTTGTTTCTACCAGGGCTCGAACCTGGGACCTTCCGCGTGTGAAGCGGACGTGATAACCACTACACCATAGATACGTAACTAAACCATCGATACGTAGTAATTCTGAGATTTTCAAGAGATCTAGCTTATTTTTATGCCCAATCACTATGGTCAAAACATGTATCTACCAGGTCTCGAACCTGGGACCTTCCGCGTGTTAGGCGGAAGTGATAACCACTACACCATCGATACGTAACTACACGTAGATACGTAGTAATTCTGGGTTTTTCAAGAGATCTAGCTTATTTTTATGCCCAATCACAATGGTCAAAACTTGTATCTACCAGGGCTCGAACCTGGGACCTTCCGCGTGTGAAGCGGACGTGATAACCACTACACCATAGATACGTAACTACACCGTAGATACGTAGTAATTCTGGGTTTTTCAAGAGATCTAGCTTATTTTTATGCCCAATCACGATGGTCAAAACTTGTATCTACCAGGGCTCGAACCTGGGACCTTCCGCGTGTTAGGCGGACGTGATAACCACTACACCATAGATACGTAGTAATTCTGAGTTTTTCAAGAGATCTAGCTTATTTTTATGCCCAATCACTATGATCAAAACGTGTATCTACCAGGTCTCGAACCTGGGACCTTCCGCGTGATAGGCGGACGTAATAACCACTACACCATCGATACGTAACTACACGTAGATACGTAGTAATTCTGGGTTTTTCAAGAGATCTAGCTTATTTTTATGCCCAATCACGATGGTCAAAACTTGTATCTACCAGGGCTCGAACCTGGGACCTTCCGCGTGTGAAGCGGACGTGATAACCACTACACCATAGACACGTAGTAATTCTGAGTTTTTCAAGAGATCTAGCTTATTTTTATGCCCAATCACTATGATCAAAACGTGTATCTACCAGGTCTCGAACCTGGGACCTTCCGCGTGATAGGCGGAAGTGATAACCACTACACCATCGATACGTAACTACACGTAGATACGTAGTAATTCTGGGTTTTTCAAGAGATCTAGCTTATTTTTATGCCCAATCACGATGGTCAAAACTTGTATCTACCAGGGCTCGAACCTGGGACCTTCCGCGTGTGAAGCGGACGTGATAACCACTACACCATCGATACGTAACTACACGTAGATACGTAGTAATTCTGGGTTTTTCAAGAGATCTAGCTTATTTTTATGCCCAATCACGATGGTCAAAACTTGTATCTACCAGGGCTCGAACCTGGGACCTTCCGCGTGTGAAGCGGACGTGATAACCACTACACCATAGATACGTAGTAATTCTGAGTTTTTCAAGAGATCTAGCTTATTTTTATGCCCAATCACTATGATCAAAACGTGTATCTACCAGGTCTCGAACCTGGGACCTTCCGCGTGATAGGCGGAAGTGATAACCACTACACCATCGATACGTAACTACACGAAGATACGTAGTAATTCTGGGTTTTTCAAGAGATCTAGCTTATTTTTATGCCCAATCACGATGGTCAAAACTTGTATCTACCAGGGCTCGAACCTGGGACCTTCCGCGTGTGAAGTGGACGTGATAACCACTACACCATAGATACGTAACTAAACCATCGATACGTAGTAATTCTGAGTTTTTCAAGCGATCTAGCTTATTTTTATGCCCAACCACTAAGGTCAAAACATGTATCTACCAGGTCTCGAACCTGGGACCTTCCGCGTGTTAGGCGGAAGTGATAACCACTACACCATCGATACGTTACTACACGTAGATACGTATTAATTCTGGGTTTTTCAAGAGATCTAGCTTATTTTTATGCCCAATCACGATGGTCAAAACTTGTATCTACCAGGGCTCGAACCTGGGACCTTCCGCGTGATAGGCGGAAGTGATAACCACTACACCATAGATACGTAGTAATTCTGAGTTTTTCAAGAGATCTAGCTTATTTTTATGCCCAATCACTATGATCAAAACGTGTATCTACCAGGTCTCGAACCTGGGACCTTCCGCGTGATAGGCGGAAGTGATAACCACTACACCATCGATACGTAACTACACGAAGATACGTAGTAATTCTGGGTTTTTCAAGAGATCTAGCTTATTTTTATGCCCAATCACGATGGTCAAAACTTGTTTCTACCAGGGCTCGAACCTGGGACCTTCCGCGTGTGAAGCGGACGTGATAACCACTACACCATAGATACGTAACTAAACCATCGATACGTAGTAATTCTGAGATTTTCAAGAGATCTAGCTTATTTTTATGCCCAATCACTATGGTCAAAACATGTATCTACCAGGTCTCGAACCTGGGACCTTCCGCGTGTTAGGCGGAAGTGATAACCACTACACCATCGATACGTAACTACACGTAGATACGTAGTAATTCTGGGTTTTTCAAGAGATCTAGCTTAATTTTATGCCCAATCACAATGGTCAAAACTTGTATCTACCAGGGCTCGAACCTGGGACCTTCCGCGTGTGAAGCGGACGTGATAACCACTACACCATAGATACGTAACTACACCGTAGATACGTAGTAATTCTGGGTTTTTCAAGAGATCTAGCTTATTTTTATGCCCAATCACGATGGTCAAAACTTGTATCTACCAGGGCTCGAACCTGGGACCTTCCGCGTGTTAGGCGGACGTGATAACCACTACACCATAGATACGTAGTAATTCTGAGTTTTTCAAGAGATCTAGCTTATTTTTATGCCCAATCACTATGATCAAAACGTGTATCTACCAGGTCTCGAACCTGGGACCTTCCGCGTGATAGGCGGACGTAATAACCACTACACCATCGATACGTAACTACACGTAGATACGTAGTAATTCTGGGTTTTTCAAGAGATCTAGCTTATTTTTATGCCCAATCACGATGGTCAAAACTTGTATCTACCAGGGCTCGAACCTGGGACCTTCCGCGTGTGAAGCGGACGTGATAACCACTACACCATAGACACGTAGTAATTCTGAGTTTTTCAAGAGATCTAGCTTATTTTTATGCCCAATCACTATGATCAAAACGTGTATCTACCAGGTCTCGAACCTGGGACCTTCCGCGTGATAGGCGGAAGTGATAACCACTACACCATCGATACGTAACTACACGTAGATACGTAGTAATTCTGGGTTTTTCAAGAGATCTAGCTTATTTTTATGCCCAATCACGATGGTCAAAACTTGTATCTACCAGGGCTCGAACCTGGGACCTTCCGCGTGTGAAGCGGACGTGATAACCACTACACCATCGATACGTAACTACATGTAGATACGTAGTAATTCTGGGTTTTTCAAGAGATCTAGCTTATTTTTATGCCCAATCACAATGGTCAAAACTTGTATCTACCAGGGCTCGAACCTGGGACCTTCCGCGTGTGAAGCGGACGTGATAACCACTACACCATAGATACGTAACTACACCGTAGATACGTAGTAATTCTGGGTTTTTCAAGAGATCTAGCTTATTTTTATGCCCAATCACGATGGTCAAAACTTGTATCTACCAGGGCTCGAACCTGGGACCTTCCGCGTGTGAAGCGGACGTGATAACCACTACACCATAGATACGTAGTAATTCTGAGTTTTTCAAGAGATCTAGCTTATTTTTATGCCCAATCACTATGGTCAAAACGTGTATCTACCAGGTCTCGAACCTGGGACCTTCCGCGTGATAGGCGGAAGTGATAACCACTACACCATCGATACGTAACTACACGTAGATACGTAGTAATTCTGGGTTTTTCAAGAGAACTAGCTTATTTTTATGCCCAATCACTATGATCAAAACGTGTATCTACCAGGTCTCGAACCTGGGACCTTCCGCGTGATAGGCGGACGTGATAACCACTACACCATCGATACGTAACTACACGTAGATACGTAGTAATTCTGGGTTTTTCAAGAGATCTAGCTTATTTTTATGCCCAATCACGATGGTCAAAACTTGTATCTACCAGGGCTCGAACCTGGGACCTTCCGCGTGTGAAGCGGACGTGATAACCACTACACCATAGATACGTAACTACACCATAGATACGTAGTAATTCTGAGTTTTTCAAGAGATCTAGCTTATTTTTATGCCCAATCACTATGGTCAAAACATGTATCTACCAGGTCTCGAACCTGGGACCTTCCGCGTGATAGTCGGAAGTGATAACCACTACACCATAGATACGTAGTAATTCTGAGTTTTTCAAGAGATCTAGCTTATTTTTATGCCCAATCACTATGATCAAAACGTGTATCTACCAGGTCTCGAACCTGGGACCTTCCGCGTGATAGGCGGAAGTGATAACCACTACACCATCGATACGTAACTACACGAAGATACGTAGTAATTCTGGGTTTTTCAAGAGATCTAGCTTATTTTTATGCCCAATCACGATGGTCAAAACTTGTATCTACCAGGGCTCGAACCTGGGACCTTCCGCGTGTGAAGTGGACGTGATAACCACTACACCATAGATACGTAACTAAACCACCGATACGTAGTAATTCTGAGTTTTTCAAGCGATCTAGCTTATTTTTATGCCCAACCACTAAGGTCAAAACATGTATCTACCAGGTCTCGAACCTGGGACCTTCCGCGTGTTAGGCGGAAGTGATAACCACTACACCATCGATACGTTACTACACGTAGATACGTATTAATTCTGGGTTTTTCAAGAGATCTAGCTTATTTTTATGCCCAATCACGATGGTCAAAACTTGTATCTACCAGGGCTCGAACCTGGGACCTTCCGCGTGTGAAGCGGACGTGATAACCACTACACCATAGATACGTAGTAATTCTGAGTTTTTCAAGAGATCTAGCTTATTTTTATGCCCAATCACTATGGTCAAAACATGTATCTACCAGGTCTCGAACCTGGGACCTTCCGCGTGATAGGCGGAAGTGATAACCACTACACCATCGATACGTAACTACACGTAGATACGTAGTAATTCTGGGTTTTTCAAGAGATCTAGCTTATTTTTATGCCCAATCACGATGGTCAAAACTTGTATCTACCAGGGCTCGAACCTGGGACCTTCCGCGTGTGAAGCGGACGTGATAACCACTACACCATAGATACGTAGTAATTCTGAGATTTTCAAGAGATCTAGCTTATTTTTATGCCCAATCACTATGATCAAAACGTGTATCTACCAGGTCTCGAACCTGGGACCTTCCGCGTGATAGGCGGAAGTGATAACCACTACACCATCGATACGTAACTACACGAAGATACGTAGTAATTCTGGGTTTTTCAAGAGATCTAGCTTATTTTTATGCCCAATCACGATGGTCAAAACTTGTATCTACCAGGGCTCGAACCTGGGACCTTCCGCGTGTGAAGCGGACGTGATAACCACTACACCATAGATACGTAACTAAACCATCGATACGTAGTAATTCTGAGATTTTCAAGAGATCTAGCTTATTTTTATGCCCAATCACTATGGTCAAAACATGTATCTACCAGGTCTCGAACCTGGGACCTTCCGCGTGTTAGGCGGAAGTGATAACCACTACACCATCGATACGTAACTACACGTAGATACGTAGTAATTCTGGGTTTTTCAAGAGATCTAGCTTATTTTTATGCCCAATCACAATGGTCAAAACTTGTATCTACCAGGGCTCGAACCTGGGACCTTCCGCGTGTGAAGCGGACGTGATAACCACTACACCATAGATACGTAACTACACCGTAGATACGTAGTAATTCTGGGTTTTTCAAGAGATCTAGCTTATTTTTATGCCCAATCACGATGGTCAAAACTTGTATCTACCAGGGCTCGAACCTGGGACCTTCCGCGTGTGAAGCGGACGTGATAACCACTACACCATAGACACGTAGTAATTCTGAGTTTTTCAAGAGATCTAGCTTATTTTTATGCCCAATCACTATGATCAAAACGTGTATCTACCAGGTCTCGAACCTGGGACCTTCCGCGTGATAGGCGGAAGTGATAACCACTACACCATCGATACGTAACTACACGTAGATACGTAGTAATTCTGGGTTTTTCAAGAGATCTAGCTTATTTTTATGCCCAATCACGATGGTCAAAACTTGTATCTACCAGGGCTCGAACCTGGGACCTTCCGCGTGTGAAGCGGACGTGATAACCACTACACCATCGATACGTAACTACACGTAGATACGTAGTAATTCTGGGTTTTTCAAGAGATCTAGCTTATTTTTATGCCCAATCACAATGGTCAAAACTTGTATCTACCAGGGCTCGAACCTGGGACCTTCCGCGTGTGAAGCGGACGTGATAACCACTACACCATAGATACGTAACTACACCGTAGATACGTAGTAATTCTGGGTTTTTCAAGAGATCTAGCTTATTTTTATGCCCAATCACGATGGTCAAAACTTGTATCTACCAGGGCTCAAACCTGGGACCTTCCGCGTGTTAGGCGGACGTGATAACCACTACACCATAGATACGTAGTAATTCTGAGTTTTTCAAGAGATCTAGCTTATTTTTATGCCCAATCACTATGATCAAAACGTGTATCTACCAGGTCTCGAACCTGGGACCTTCCGCGTGATAGGCGGAAGTGATAACCACTACACCATCGATACGTAACTACACGTAGATACGTAGTAATTCTGGGTTTTTCAAGAGATCTAGCTTATTTTTATGCCCAATCACGATGGTCAAAACTTGTATCTACCAGGGCTCGAACCTGGGACCTTCCGCGTGTGAAGCGGACGTGATAACCACTACACCATAGATACGTAACTACACCATAGATACGTAGTAATTCTGGGTTTTTCAAGAGATCTAGCTTATTTTTATGCCCAATCACGATGGTCAAAACTTGTATCTACCAGGGCTCGAACCTGGGACCTTCCGCGTGTGAAGCGGACGTGATAACCACTACACCATAGATACGTAGTAATTCTGAGTTTTTCAAGAGATCTAACTTATTTTTATGCCCAATCACTATGGTCAAAACATGTATCTACCAGGTCTCGAACCTGGGACCTTCCGCGTGATAGGCGGACGTGATAACCACTACACCATAGATACGTAGTAATTCTGAGTTTTTCAAGAGATCTAGCTTATTTTTATGCCCAATCACTATGATCAAAACGTGTATCTACCAGGTCTCGAACCTGGGACCTTCCGCGTGATAGGCGGACGTGATAACCACTACACCATCGATACGTAACTACACGTAGATACGTAGTAATTCTGGGTTTTTCAAGAGATCTAGCTTATTTTTATGCCCAATCACGATGGTCAAAACTTGTATCTACCAGGGCTCGAACCTGGGACCTTCCGCGTGTGAAGCGGACGTGATAACCACTACACCATAGATCCGTAGTAATTCTGAGTTTTTCAAGAGATCTAGCTTATTTTTATGCCCAATCACTATGGTCAAAACATGTATCTACCAGGTCTCGAACCTGGGACCTTCCGCGTGATAGGCGGAAGTGATAACCACTACACCATAGATACGTAGTAATTCTGAGTTTTTCAAGAGATCTAGCTTATTTTTATGCCCAATCACTATGATCAAAACGTGTATCTACCAGGTCTCGAACCTGGGACCTTCCGCGTGATAGGCGGAAGTGATAACCACTACACCATCGATACGTAACTACACGTAGATACGTAGTAATTCTGGGTTTTTCAAGAGATCTAGCTTATTTTTATGCCCAATCACGATGGTCAAAACTTGTATCTACCAGGGCTCGAACCTGGGACCTTCCGCGTGTGAAGCGGACGTGATAACCACTACACCATAGATACGTAACTACACCATAAATACGTAGTAATTCTGGGTTTTTCAAGAGATCTAGCTTATTTTTATGCCCAATCACGATGGTCAAAACTTGTATCTACCAGGGCTCGAACCTGGGACCTTCCGCGTGTGAAGCGGACGTGATAACCACTACACCATAGATACGTAGTAATTCTGAGTTTTTCAAGAGATCTAGCTTATTTTTATGCCCAATCACTATGGTCAAAACATGTATCTACCAGGTCTCGAACCTGGGACCTTCCGCGTGATAGGCGGAAGTGATAACCACTACACCATAGATACGTAGTAATTCTGAGTTTTTCAAGAGATCTAGCTTATTTTTATGCCCAATCACTATGATCAAAACGTGTATCTACCAGGTCTCGAACCTGGGACCTTCCGCGTGATAGGCGGAAGTGATAACCACTACACCATCGATACGTAACTACACGAAGATACGTAGTAATTCTGGGTTTTTCAAGAGATCTAGCTTATTTTTATGCCCAATCACGATGGTCAAAACTTGTATCTACCAGGGCTCGAACCTGGGACCTTCCGCGTGTGAAGCGGACGTGATAACCACTACACCATAGATACGTAACTAAACCATCGATACGTAGTAATTCTGAGTTTTTCAAGCGATCTAGCTTATTTTTATGCCCAACCACTAAGGTCAAAACATGTATCTACCAGGTCTCGAACCTGGGACCTTCCGCGTGTTAGGCGGAAGTGATAACCACTACACCATCGATACGTTACTACACGTAGATACGTATTAATTCTGGGTTTTTCAAGAGATCTAGCTTATTTTATGCCCAATCACGATGGTCAAAACTTGTATCTACCAGGGCTCGAACCTGAGACCTTCCGCGTGATAGGCGGAAGTGATAACCACTACACCATGGATACGTAGTAATTCTGAGTTTTTCAAGAGATCTAGCTTATTTTTATGCCCAATCACTATGATCAAAACGTGTATCTACCAGGTCTCGAACCTGGGACCTTCCGCGTGATAGGCGGAAGTGATAACCACTACACCATCGATACGTAACTACACGAAGATACGTAGTAATTCTGGGTTTTTCAAGAGATCTAGCTTATTTTTATGCCCAATCACGATGGTCAAAACTTGTATCTACCAGGGCTCGAACCTGGGACCTTCCGCGTGTGAAGCGGACGTGATAACCACTACACCATAGATACGTAACTAAACCATCGATACGTAGTAATTCTGAGTTTTTCAAGCGATCTAGCTTATTTTTATGCCCAACCACTAAGGTCAAAACATGTATCTACCAGGTCTCGAACCTGGAACCTTCCGCGTGTTAGGCGGAAGTGATAACCACTACACCATCGATACGTTACTACACGTAGATACGTATTAATTCTGGGTTTTTCAAGAGATCTAGCTTATTTTTATGCCCAATCACGATGGTCAAAACTTGTATCTACCAGGGCTCGAACCTGGGACCTTCCGCGTGTTAGGCGGACGTGATAACCACTACACCATAGATACGTAGTAATTCTGAGTTTTTCAAGAGATCTAGCTTATTTTTATGCCCAATCACTATGGTCAAAACGTGTATCTACCAGGTCTCGAACCTGGGACCTTCCGCGTGATAGGCGGACGTGATAACCACTACACCATCGATACGTAACTACACGTAGATACGTAGTAATTCTGGGTTTTTCAAGAGATCTAGCTTATTTTTATGCCCAATCACGATGGTCAAAACTTGTATCTACCAGGGCTCGAACCTGGGACCTTCCGCGTGTGAAGCGGACGTGATAACCACTACACCATAGACACGTAGTAATTCTGAGTTTTTCAAGAGATCTAGCTTATTTTTATGCCCAATCACTATGATCAAAACGTGTATCTACCAGGTCTCGAACCTGGGACCTTCCGCGTGATAGGCGGAAGTGATAACCACTACACCATCGATACGAAACTACACGTAGATACGTAGTAATTCTGGGTTTTTCAAGAGATCTAGCTTATTTTTATGCCCAATCACGATGGTCAAAACTTGTATCTACCAGGGCTCGAACCTGGGACCTTCCGCGTGTGAAGCGGACGTGATAACCACTACACCATCGATACGTAACTACACGTAGATACGTAGTAATTCTGGGTTTTTCAAGAGATCTAGCTTATTTTTATGCCCAATCACAATGGTCAAAACTTGTATCTACCAGGGCTCGAACCTGGGACCTTCCGCGTGTGAAGCGGACGTGATAACCACTACACCATAGATACGTAACTACACCGTAGATACGTAGTAATTCTGGGTTTTTCAAGAGATCTAGCTTATTTTTATGCCCAATCACGATGGTCAAAACTTGTATCTACCAGGGCTCAAACCTGGGACCTTCCGCGTGTTAGGCGGACGTGATAACCACTACACCATAGATACGTAGTAATTCTGAGTTTTTCAAGAGATCTAGCTTATTTTTATGCCCAATCACTATGATCAAAACGTGTATATACCAGGTCTCGAACCTGGGACCTTCCGCGTGATAGGCGGAAGTGATAACCACTACACCATCGATACGTAACTACACGTAGATACGTAGTAATTCTGGGTTTTTCAAGAGATCTAGCTTATTTTTATGCCCAATCACGATGGTCAAAACTTGTATCTACCAGGGCTCGAACCTGGGACCTTCCGCGTGTGAAGCGGACGTGATAACCACTACACCATAGATACGTAACTACACCATAGATACGTAGTAATTCTGGGTTTTTCAAGAGATCTAGCTTATTTTTATGCCCAATCACGATGGTCAAAACTTGTATCTACCAGGGCTCGAACCTGGGACCTTCCGCGTGTGAAGCGGACGTGATAACCACTACACCATAGATACGTAGTAATTCTGAGTTTTTCAAGAGATCTAACTTATTTTTATGCCCAATCACTATGGTCAAAACATGTACCTACCAGGTCTCGAACCTGGGACCTTCCGCGTGATAGGCGGACGTGATAACCACTACACCATAGATACGTAGTAATTCTGAGTTTTTCAAGAGATCTAGCTTATTTTTATGCCCAATCACTATGATCAAAACGTGTATCTACCAGGTCTCGAACCTGGGACCTTCCGCGTGATAGGCGGACGTGATAACCACTACACCATCGATACGTAACTACACGTAGATACGTAGTAATTCTGGGTTTTTCAAGAGATCTAGCTTATTTTTATGCCCAATCACGATGGTCAAAACTTGTATCTACCAGGGCTCGAACCTGGGACCTTCCGCGTGTGAAGCGGACGTGATAACCACTACACCATAGATACGTAGTAATTCTGAGTTTTTCAAGAGATCTAGCTTATTTTTATGCCCAATCACTATGGTCAAAACATGTATCTACCAGGTCTCGAACCTGGGACCTTCCGCGTGATAGGCGGAAGTGATAACCACTACACCATAGATACGTAGTAATTCTGAGTTTTTCAAGAGATCTAGCTTATTTTTATGCCCAATCACTATGATCAAAACGTGTATCTACCAGGTCTCGAACCTGGGACCTTCCGCGTGATAGGCGGAAGTGATAACCACTACACCATCGATACGTAACTACACGTAGATACGTAGTAATTCTGGGTTTTTCAAGAGATCTAGCTTATTTTTATGCCCAATCACGATGGTCAAAACTTGTATCTACCAGGGCTCGAACCTGGGACCTTCCGCGTGTGAAGCGGACGTGATAACCACTACACCATAGATACGTAACTACACCATAGATACGTAGTAATTCTGGGTTTTTCAAGAGATCTAGCTTATTTTTATGCCCAATCACGATGGTCAAAACTTGTATCTACCAGGGCTCGAACCTGGGACCTTCCGCGTGTGAAGCGGACGTGATAACCACTACACCATAGATACGTAGTAATTCTGAGTTTTTCAAGAGATCTAGCTTATTTTTATGCCCAATCACTATGGTCAAAACATGTATCTACCAGGTCTCGAACCTGGGACCTTCCGCGTGATAGGCGGAAGTGATAACCACTACACCATAGATACGTAGTAATTCTGAGTTTTTCAAGAGATCTAGCTTATTTTTATGCCCAATCACTATGATCAAAACGTGTATCTACCAGGTCTCGAACCTGGGACCTTCCGCGTGATAGGCGGAAGTGATAACCACTACACCATCGATACGTAACTACACGAAGATACGTAGTAATTCTGGGTTTTTCAAGAGGTCTAGCTTATTTTTATGCCCAATCACGATGGTCAAAACTTGTATCTACCAGGGCTCGAACCTGGGACCTTCCGCGTGTGAAGCGGACGTGATAACCACTACACCATAGATACGTAACTAAACCATCGATACGTAGTAATTCTGAGTTTTTCAAGCGATCTAGCTTATTTTTATGCCCAACCACTAAGGTCAAAACATGTATCTACCAGGTCTCGAACCTGGGACCTTCCGCGTGTTAGGCGGAAGTGATAACCACTACACCATCGATACGTTACTACACGTAGATACGTATTAATTCTGGGTTTTTCAAGAGATCTAGCTTATTTTATGCCCAATCACGATGGTCAAAACTTGTATCCACCAGGGCTCGAACCTGAGACCTTCCGCGTGATAGGCGGAAGTGATAACCACTACACCATGGATACGTAGTAATTCTGAGTTTTTCAAGAGATCTAGCTTATTTTTATGCCCAATCACTATGATCAAAACGTGTATCTACCAGGTCTCGAACCTGGGACCTTCCGCGTGATAGGCGGAAGTGATAACCACTACACCATCGATACGTAACTACACGAAGATACGTAGTAATTCTGGGTTTTTCAAGAGATCTAGCTTATTTTTATGCCCAATCACGATGGTCAAAACTTGTATCTACCAGGGCTCGAACCTGGGACCTTCCGCGTGTGAAGCGGACGTGATAACCACTACACCATAGATACGTAACTAAACCATCGATACGTAGTAATTCTGAGTTTTTCAAGCGATCTAGCTTATTTTTATGCCCAACCACTAAGGTCAAAACATGTATCTACCAGGTCTCGAACCTGGGACCTTCCGCGTGTTAGGCGGAAGTGATAACCACTACACCATCGATACGTTACTACACGTAGATACGTATTAATTCTGGGTTTTTCAAGAGATCTAGCTTATTTTTATGCCCAATCACGATGGTCAAAACTTGTATCTACCAGGGCTCGAACCTGGGACCTTCCGCGTGTTAGGCGGACGTGATAACCACTACACCATAGATACGTAGTAATTCTGAGTTTTTCAAGAGATCTAGCTTATTTTTATGCCCAATCACTATGGTCAAAACGTGTATCTACCAGGTCTCGAACCTGGGACCTTCCGCGTGATAGGCGGACGTGATAACCACTACACCATCGATACGTAACTACACGTAGATACGTAGTAATTCTGGGTTTATCAAGAGATCTAGCTTATTTTTATGCTCAATCACGATGGTCAAAACTTGTATCTACCAGGGCTCGAACCTGGGACCTTCCGAGTGTGAAGCGGACGTGATAACCACTACACCATAGATACGTAACTAAACCATCGATACGTAGTAATTCTGAGTTTTTCAAGAGATCTAGCTTATTTTTATGCCCAATCACTAGGGTCAAAACATGTATCTACCAGGTCTCGAACCTGGGACCTTCCGCGTGTTAGGCGGAAGTGATAACCACTACACCATCGATACGTAACTACACGTAGATACGTAGTAATTCTGGGATTTTCAAGAGATCTAGCTTATTTTTATGCCCAATCACGATGGTCAAAACTTGTATCTACCAGGGCTCGAACCTGGGACCTTCCGCGTGTGAAGCGGACGTGATAACAACTACACCATAGATACGTAACTAAACCATCGATACGTAGTAATTCTGAGTTTTTCAAGCGATCTAGCTTATTTTTATGCCCAATCACTATGATCAAAACGTGTATCTACCAGGGCTCGAACCTGGGACCTTCCGCGTGATAGGCGGAAGTGATAACCACTACACCATCGATACGTTACTACACGTAGATACGTATTAATTCTGGGTTTTTCAAGAGATCTAGCTTATTTTTATGCCCAATCACGATGGTCAAAACTTGTATCTACCAGGGCTCGAACCTGGGACCTTCCGCGTGATAGGCGGAAGTGATAACCACTACACCATGGATACGTAGTAATTCTGAGTTTTTCAAGAGATCTAGCTTATTTTTATGCCCAATCACTATGATCAAAACGTGTATCTACCAGGTCTCGAACCTGGGACCTCCCGCGTGATAGGCGGAAGTGATAACCACTACACCATCGATACGTAACTACACGAAGATACGTAGTAATTCTGGGTTTTTCAAGAGATCTAGCTTATTTTTATGCCCAATCACGATGGTCAAAACTTGTATCTACCAGGGCTCGAACCTGGGACCTTCCGCGTGTGAAGCGGACGTGATAACCACTACACCATAGATACGTAACTAAACCATCGATACGTAGTAATTCTGAGTTTTTCAAGCGATCTAGCTTATTTTTATGCCCAACCACTAAAATCAAAACATGTATCTACCAGGTCTCGAACCTGGGACCTTCCGCGTGTTAGGCGGAAGTGATAACCACTACACCATCGATACGTTACTACACGTAGATACGTATTAATTCTGGGTTTTTCAAGAGATCTAGCTTATTTTTATGCCCAATCACGATGGTCAAAACTTGTATCTACCAGGGCTCGAACCTGGGACCTTCCGCGTGATAGGCGGAAGTGATAACCACTACACCATCGATACGTTACTACACGTAGATACGTATTAATTCTGGGTTTTTCAAGAGATCTAGCTTATTTTTATGCCCAATCACGATGGTCAAAACTTGTATCTACCAGGGCTCGAACCTGGGACCTTCCGCGTGTTAGGCGGACGTGATAACCACTACACCATAGATACGTAGTAATTCTGAGTTTTTCAAGAGATCTAGCTTATTTTTATGCCCAATCACTATGATCAAAACGTGTATCTACCAGGTCTCGAACCTGGGACCTTCCGCGTGATAGGCGGACGTGATAACCACTACACCATCGATACGTAACTACACGTAGATACGTAGTAATTCTGGGTTTTTCAAGAGATCTAGCTTATTTTTATGCCCAATCACGATGGTCAAAACTTGTATCTACCAGGGCTCGAACCTGGGACCTTCCGCGTGTGAAGCGGACGTGATAACCACTACACCATAGATACGTAACTAAACCATCGATACGTAGTAATTCTGAGTTTTTCAAGAGATCTAGCTTATTTTTATGCCCAATCACTAGGGTCAAAACATGTATCTACCAGGTCTCGAACCTGGGACCTTCCGCGTGTTAGGCGGAAGTGATAACCACTACACCATCGATACGTAACTACACGTAGATACGTAGTAATTCTGGGATTTTCAAGAGATCTAGCTTATTTTTATGCCCAATCACGATGGTCAAAACTTGTATCTACCAGGGCTCGAACCTGGGACCTTCCGCGTGTGAAGCGGACGTGATAACCACTACACCATAGATACGTAACTAAACCATCGATACGTAGTAATTCTGAGTTTTTCAAGAGATCTAGCTTATTTTTATGCCCAATCACTAGGGTCAAAACATGTATCTACCAGGTCTCGAACCTGGGACCTTCCGCGTGTTAGGCGGAAGTGATAACCACTACACCATCGATACGTAACTACACGTAGATACGTAGTAATTCTGGGATTTTCAAGAGATCTAGCTTATTTTTATGCCCAATCACGATGGTCAAAACTTGTATCTACCAGGGCTCGAACCTGGGACCTTCCGCGTGTGAAGCGGACGTGATAACCACTACACCATAGATACGTAACTAAACCATCGATACGTAGTAATTCTGAGTTTTTCAAGCGATCTAGCTTATTTTTATGCCCAATCACTATGATCAAAACGTGTATCTACCAGGGCTCGAACCTGGGACCTTCCGCGTGATAGGCGGAAGTGATAACCACTACACCATCGATACGTTACTACACGTAGATACGTATTAATTCTGGGTTTTTCAAGAGATCTAGCTTATTTTTATGCCCAATCACGATGGTCAAAACTTGTATCTACCAGGGCTCGAACCTGGGACCTTCCGCGTGATAGGCGGAAATGATAACCACTACACCATGGATACGTAGTAATTCTGAGTTTTTCAAGAGATCTAGCTTATTTTTATGCCCAATCACTATGATCAAAACGTGTATCTACCAGGTCTCGAACCTGGGACCTTCCGCGTGATAGGCGGAAGTGATAACCACTACACCATCGATACGTAACTACACGAAGATACGTAGTAATTCTGGGTTTTTCAAGAGATCTAGCTTATTTTTATGCCCAATCACGATGGTCAAAACTTGTATCTACCAGGGCTCGAACCTGGGACCTTCCGCGTGTGAAGCGGACGTGATAACCACTACACCATAGATACGTAACTAAACCATCGATACGTAGTAATTCTGAGTTTTTCAAGCGATCTAGCTTATTTTTATGCCCAACCACTAAGGTCAAAACATGTATCTACCAGGTCTCGAACCTGGGACCTTCCGCGTGTTAGGCGGAAGTGATAACCACTACACCATCGATACGTTACTACACGTAGATACGTATTAATTCTGGGTTTTTCAAGAGATCTAGCTTATTTTTATGCCCAATCACGATGGTCAAAACTTGTATCTACCAGGGCTCGAACCTGGGACCTTCCGCGTGATAGGCGGAAGTGATAAACACTACACCATCGATACGTTACTACACGTAGATACGTATTAATTCTGGGTTTTTCAAGAGATCTAGCTTATTTTTATGCCCAATCACGATGGTCAAAACTTGTATCTACCAGGGCTCGAACCTGGGACCTTCCGCGTGTTAGGCGGACGTGATAACCACTACACCATAGATACGTAGTAATTCTGAGTTTTTCAAGAGATCTAGCTTATTTTTATGCCCAATCACTATGATCAAAACGTGTATCTACCAGGTCTCGAACCTGGGACCTTCCGCGTGATAGGCGGACGTGATAACCACTACACCATCGATACGTAACTACACGTAGATACGTAGTAATTCTGGGTTTTTCAAGAGATCTAGCTTATTTTTATGCCCAATCACGATGGTCAAAACTTGTATCTACCAGGGCTCGAACCTGGGACCTTCCGCGTGTGAAGCGGACGTGATAACCACTACACCATAGATACGTAACTAAACCATCGATACGTAGTAATTCTGAGTTTTTCAAGAGATCTAGCTTATTTTTATGCCCAATCACTAGGGTCAAAACATGTATCTACCAGGTCTCGAACCTGGGACCTTCCGCGTGTTAGGCGGAAGTGATAACCACTACACCATCGATACGTAACTACACGTAGATACGTAGTAATTCTGGGATTTTCAAGAGATCTAGCTTATTTTTATGCCCAATCACGATGGTCAAAACTTGTATCTACCAGGGCTCGAACCTGGGACCTTCCGCGTGTGAAGCGGACGTGATAACCACTACACCATAGATACGTAACTAAACCATCGATACGTAGTAATTCTGAGTTTTTCAAGAGATCTAGCTTATTTTTATGCCCAATCACTAGGGTCAAAACATGTATCTACCAGGTCTCGAACCTGGGACCTTCCGCGTGTTAGGCGGAAGTGATAACCACTACACCATCGATACGTAACTACACGTAGATACGTAGTAATTCTGGGATTTTCAAGAGATCTAGCTTATTTTTATGCCCAATCACGATGGTCAAAACTTGTATCTACCAGGGCTCGAACCTGGGACCTTCCGCGTGTGAAGCGGACGTGATAACCACTACACCATAGATACGTAACTAAACCATCGATACGTAGTAATTCTGAGTTTTTCAAGCGATCTAGCTTATTTTTATGCCCAATCACTATGATCAAAACGTGTATCTACCAGGGCTCGAACCTGGGACCTTCCGCGTGATAGGCGGAAGTGATAACCACTACACCATCGATACGTTACTACACGTAGATACGTATTAATTCTGGGTTTTTCAAGAGATCTAGCTTATTTTTATGCCCAATCACGATGGTCAAAACTTGTATCTACCAGGGCTCGAACCTGGGACCTTCCGCGTGATAGGCGGAAATGATAACCACTACACCATGGATACGTAGTAATTCTGAGTTTTTCAAGAGATCTAGCTTATTTTTATGCCCAATCACTATGATCAAAACGTGTATCTACCAGGTCTCGAACCTGGGACCTTCCGCGTGATAGGCGGAAGTGATAACCACTACACCATCGATACGTAACTACACGAAGATACGTAGTAATTCTGGGTTTTTCAAGAGATCTAGCTTATTTTTATGCCCAATCACGATGGTCAAAACTTGTATCTACCAGGGCTCGAACCTGGGACCTTCCGCGTGTGAAGCGGACGTGATAACCACTACACCATAGATACGTAACTAAACCATCGATACGTAGTAATTCTGAGTTTTTCAAGCGATCTAGCTTATTTTTATGCCCAACCACTAAGGTCAAAACATGTATCTACCAGGTCTCGAACCTGGGACCTTCCGCGTGTTAGGCGGAAGTGATAACCACTACACCATCGATACGTTACTACACGTAGATACGTATTAATTCTGGGTTTTTCAAGAGATCTAGCTTATTTTTATGCCCAATCACGATGGTCAAAACTTGTATCTACCAGGGCTCAAACCTGGGACCTTCCGCGTGTTAGGCGGACGTGATAACCACTACACCATAGATACGTAGTAATTCTGAGTTTTTCAAGAGATCTAGCTTATTTTTATGCCCAATCACTATGGTCAAAACGTGTATCTACCAGGTCTCGAACCTGGGACCTTCCGCGTGATAGGCGGACGTGATAACCACTACACCATCGATACGTAACTACACGTAGATACGTAGTAATTCTGGGTTTTTCAAGAGATCTAGCTTATTTTTATGCCCAATCACGATGGTCAAAACTTGTATCTACCAGGGCTCGAACCTGGGACCTTCCGCGTGTGAAGCGGACGTGATAACCACTACACCATAGATACGTAACTAAACCATCGATACGTAGTAATTCTGAGTTTTTCAAGAGATCTAGCTTATTTTTATGCCCAATCACTAGGGTCAAAACATGTATCTACCAGGTCTCGAACCTGGGACCTTCCGCGTGTTAGGCGGAAGTGATAACCACTACACCATCGATACGTAACTACACGTAGATACGTAGTAATTCTGGGATTTTCAAGAGATCTAGCTTATTTTTATGCCCAATCACGATGGTCAAAACTTGTATCTACCAGGGCTCGAACCTGGGACCTTCCGCGTGTGAAGCGGACGTGATAACCACTACACCATAGATACGTAACTAAACCATCGATACGTAGTAATTCTGAGTTTTTCAAGCGATCTAGCTTATTTTTATGCCCAATCACTATGATCAAAACGTGTATCTACCAGGGCTCGAACCTGGGACCTTCCGCGTGATAGGCGGAAGTGATAACCACTACACCATCGATACGTAACTACACGAAGATACGTAGTAATTCTGGGTTTTTCAAGAGATCTAGCTTATTTTTATGCCCAATCACGATGGTCAAAACTTGTATCTACCAGGGCTCGAACCTGGGACCTTCCGTGTGTGAAGCGGACGTGATAACCACTACACCATAGATACGTAGTAATTCTGAGTTTTTCAAGAGATCTAGCTTATTTTTATGCCCAATCACTATGGTCAAAACATGTATCTACCAGGTCTCGAACCTGGGACCTTCCGCGTGATAGGCGGAAGTGATAACCACTACACCATAGATACGTAGTAATTCTGAGTTTTTCAAGAGATCTAGCTTATTTTTATGCCCAATCACTATGATCAAAACGTGTATCTACCAGGTCTCGAACCTGGGACCTTCCGCGTGATAGGCGGAAGTGATAACCACTACACCATCGATACGTAACTACACGAAGATACGTAGTAATTCTGGGTTTTTCAAGAGATCTAGCTTATTTTTATGCCCAATCACGATGGTCAAAACTTGTATCTACCAGGGCTCGAACCTGGGACCTTCCGCGTGTGAAGCGGACGTGATAACCACTACACCATAGATACGTAACTAAACCATCGATACGTAGTAATTCTGAGTTTTTCAAGCGATCTAGCTTATTTTTATGCCCAACCACTAAGGTCAAAACATGTATCTACCAGGTCTCGAACCTGGGACCTTCCGCGTGTTAGGCGGAAGTGATAACCACTACACCATCGATACGTTACTACACGTAGATACGTATTAATTCTGGGTTTTTCAAGAGATCTAGCTTATTTTTATGAACAATCACGATGGTCAAAACTTGTATCTACCAGGGCTCGAACCTGGGACCTTCCGCGTGATAGGCGGAAGTGATAACCACTACACCATAGATACGTAGTAATTCTGAGTTTTTCAAGAGATCTAGCTTATTTTTATGCCCAATCACTATGATCAAAACGTGTATCTACCAGGTCTCGAACCTGGGACCTTCCGCGTGATAGGCGGAAGTGATAACCACTACACCATCGATACGTAACTACACGAAGATACGTAGTAATTCTGGGTTTTTCAAGAGATCTAGCTTATTTTTATGCCCAATCACGATGGTCAAAACTTGTATCTACCAGGGCTCGAACCTGGGACCTTCCGCGTGTGAAGCGGACGTGATAACCACTACACCATAGATACGTAACTAAACCATCGATACGTAGTAATTCTGAGTTTTTCAAGCGATCTAGCTTATTTTTATGCCCAACCACTAAGGTCAAAACATGTATCTACCAGGTCTCGAACCTGGGACCTTCCGCGTGTTAGGCGGAAGTGATAACCACTACACCATCGATACGTTACTACACGTAGATACGTATTAATTCTGGGTTTTTCAAGAGATCTAGCTTATTTTTATGCCCAATCACGATGGTCAAAACTTGTATCTACCAGGGCTCGAACCTGGGACCTTCCGCGTGTTAGGCGGACGTGATAACCACTACACCATAGATACGTAGTAATTCTGAGTTTTTCAAGAGATCTAGCTTATTTTTATGCCCAATCACTATGGTCAAAACGTGTATCTACCAGGTCTCGAACCTGGGACCTTCCGCGTGATAGGCGGAAGTGATAACCACTACACCATCGATACGTAACTACACGAAGATACGTAGTAATTCTGGGTTTTTCAAGAGATCTAGCTTATTTTTATGCCCAATCACGATGGTCAAAACTTGTATCTACCAGGGCTCGAACCTGGGACCTTCCGCGTGTGAAGCGGACGTGATAACCACTACACCATAGATACGTAACTAAACCATCGATACGTAGTAATTCTGAGTTTTTCAAGAGATCTAGCTTATTTTTATGCCCAATCACTAGGGTCAAAACATGTATCTACCAGGTCTCGAACCTGGGACCTTCCGCGTGTTAGGCGGACGTGATAACCACTACACCATCGATACGTAGTAATTCTGAGTTTTTCAAGAGATCTAGCTTATTTTTATGCCCAATCACTATGATCAAAACGTGTATCTACCAGGTCTCGAACCTGGGACCTTCCGCGTGTTAGGCGGAAGTGATAACCACTACACCATCGATACGTAACTACACGTAGATACGTAGTAATTCTGGGATTTTCAAGAGATCTAGCTTATTTTTATGCCCAATCACGATGGTCAAAACTTGTATCTACCAGGGCTCGAACCTGGGACCTTCCGCGTCTGAAGCGGACGTGATAACCACTACACCATAGATACGTAACTAAACCATCGATACGTAGTAATTCTGAGTTTTTCAAGCGATCTAGCTTATTTTTATGCCCAATCACTATGATCAAAACGTGTATCTACCAGGTCTCGAACCTGGGACCTTCCGCGTGTTAGGCGGAAGTGATAACCACTACACCATCGATACGTTACTACACGTAGATACGTATTAATTCTGGGTTTTTCAAGAGATCTAGCTTATTTTTATGCCCAATCACGATGGTCAAAACTTGTATCTACCAGGGCTCGAACCTGGGACCTTCCGCGTGTGAAGCGGACGTGATAACCACTACACCATAGATACGTAACTAAACCATCGATACGTAGTAATTCTGAGTTTTTCAAGAGATCTAGCTTATTTTTATGCCCAATCACTATGATCAAAACGTGTATCTACCAGGTGTCGAACCTGGGACCTTCCGCGTGATAGGCGGAAGTGATAACCACTACACCATCGATACGTAACTACACGAAGATACGTAGTAATTCTGGGTTTTTCAAGAGATCTAGCTTATTTTTATGCCCAATCACGATGGTCAAAACTTGTATCTACCAGGGCTCGAACCTGGGACCTTCCGCGTGTGAAGCGGACGTGATAACCACTACACCATAGATACGTAACTAAACCATCGATACGTAGTAATTCTGAGTTTTTCAAGCGATCTAGCTTATTTTTATGCCCAACCACTAAGGTCAAAACATGTATCTACCAGGTCTCGAACCTGGGACCTTCCGCGTGTTAGGCGGAAGTGATAACCACTACACCATCGATACGTTACTACACGCAGATACGTATTAATTCTGGGTTTTTCAAGAGATCTAGCTTATTTTTATGCCCAATCACGATGGTCAAAACTTGTATCTACCAGGGCACGAACCTGGGACCTTCCGTGTGTTAGGCGGACGTGATAACCACTACACCATACATACGTAGTAATTCTGAGTTTTTCAAGAGATCTAGCTTATTTTTATGCCCAATCACTATGGTCAAAACGTGTATCTACAAGGTCTCGAACCTGGGACCTTCCGCGTGATAGGCGGACGTGATAACCACTACACCATCGATACGTAACTACACGTAGATACGTAGTAATTCTGGGTTTTTCAAGAGATCTAGCTTATTTTTATGCCCAATCACGATGGTCAAAACTTGTATCTACCAGGGCTCGAACCTGGGACCTTCCGCGTGTGAAGCGGACGTGATAACCACTACACCATAGATACGTAACTAAACCATCGATACGTAGTAATTCTGAGTTTTTCAAGAGATCTAGCTTATTTTTATGCCCAATCACTAGGGTCAAAACATGTATCTACCAGGTCTCGAACCTGGGACCTTCCGCGTGTTAGGCGGAAGTGATAACCACTACACCATCGATACGTAACTACACGTAGATACGTAGTAATTCTGGGTTTTTCAAGAGATCTAGCTTATTTTTATGCCCAATCACGATGGTCAAAACTTGTATCTACCAGGGCTCGAACCTGGGACCTTCCGCGTGTGAAGCGGACGTGATAACCACTACACCATAGATACGTAACTAAACCATCGATACGTAGTAATTCTGAGTTTTTCAAGCGATCTAGCTTATTTTTATGCCCAACCACTATGGTCAAAACATGTATCTACCAGGTCTCGAACCTGGGACCTTCCGCGTGTTAGGCGGAAGTGATAACCACTACACCATCGATACGTAACTACACCGTAGATACGTAGTAATTCTGGGTTTTTCAAGAGATCTAGCTTATTTTTATGCCCAATCACGATGGTCAAAACTTGTATCTACCAGGGCTCGAACCTGGGACCTTCCGCGTGTTAGGCGGACGTGATAACCACTACACCATAGATACGTAGTAATTCTGAGTTTTTCAAGAGATCTAGCTTATTTTTATGCCCAATCACTATGGTCAAAACTTGTATCTACCAGGGCTCGAACCTGGGACCTTCCGCGTGTGAAGCGGACGTGATAACCACTACACCATAGATACGTAACTACACCGTAGATACGTAGTAATTCTGGGTTTTTCAAGAGATCTAGCTTATTTTTATGCCCAATCACGATGGTCAAAACTTGTATCTACCAGGGCTCGAACCTGGGACCTTCCGCGTGTTAGGCGGACGTGATAACCACTACACCATAGATACGTAGTAATTCTGAGTTTTTCAAGAGATCTAGCTTATTTTTATGCCCAATCACTATGATCAAAACGTGTATCTACCAGGTCTCGAACCTGGGACCTTCCGCGTGATAGGCGGAAGTGATAACCACTACACCATCGATACGTAACTACACGAAGATACGTAGTAATTCTGGGTTTTTCAAGAGATCTAGCTTATTTTTATGCCCAATCACGATGGTCAAAACTTGTATCTACCAGGGCTCGAACCTGGGACCTTCCGCGTGTGAAGCGGACGTGATAACCACTACACCATAGATACGTAACTAAACCATCGATACGTAGTAATTCTGAGTTTTTCAAGCGATCTAGCTTATTTTTATGCCCAACCACTAAGGTCAAAACATGTATCTACCAGGTCTCGAACCTGGGACCTTCCGCGTGTTAGGCGGAAGTGATAACCACTACACCATCGATACGTTACTACACGTAGATACGTATTAATTCTGGGTTTTTCAAGAGATCTAGCTTATTTTTATGCCCAATCACGATGGTCAAAACTTGTATCTACCAGGGCTCGAACCTGGGACCTTCCGCGTGATAGGCGGAAGTGATAACCACTACACCATAGATACGTAGTAATTCTGAGTTTTTCAAGAGATCTAGCTTATTTTTATGCCCAATCACTATGATCAAAACGTGTATCTACCAGGTCTCGAACCTGGGACCTTCCGCGTGATAGGCGGAAGTGATAACCACTACACCATCGATACGTAACTACACGAAGATACGTAGTAATTCTGGGTTTTTCAAGAGATCTAGCTTATTTTTATGCCCAATCACGATGGTCAAAACTTGTATCTACCAGGGCTCGAACCTGGGACCTTCCGCGTGTGAAGCGGACGTGATAACCACTACACCATAGATACGTAACTAAACCATCGATACGTAGTAATTCTGAGTTTTTCAAGCGATCTAGCTTATTTTTATGCCCAACCACTAAGGTCAAAACATGTATCTACCAGGTCTCGAACCTGGGACCTTCCGCGTGTTAGGCGGAAGTGATAACCACTACACCATCGATACGTTACTACACGTAGATACGTATTAATTCTGGGTTTTTCAAGAGATCTAGCTTATTTTTATGCCCAATCACGATGGTCAAAACTTGTATCTACCAGGGCTCGAACCTGGGACCTTCCGCGTGTTAGGCGGACGTGATAACCACTACACCATCGATACGTTACTACACGTAGATACGTATTAATTCTGGGTTTTTCAAGAGATCTAGCTTATTTTTATGCCCAATCACGATGGTCAAAACTTGTATCTACCAGGGCTCGAACCTGGGACCTTCCGCGTGTGAAGCGGACGTGATAACCACTACACCATAGATACGTAACTAAACCATCGATACGTAGTAATTCTGAGTTTTTCAAGAGATCTAGCTTATTTTTATGCCCAATCACTAGGGTCAAAACATGTATCTACCAGGTCTCGCACCTGGGACCTTCCGCGTGTTAGGCGGAAGTGATAACCACTACACCATCGATACGTAACTACACGTAGATACGTAGTAATTCTGGGATTTTCAAGAGATCTAGCTTATTTTTATGCCCAATCACGATGGTCAAAACTTGTATCTACCAGGGCTCGAACCTGGGACCTTCCGCGTCTGAAGCGGACGTGATAACCACTACACCATAGATACGTAACTAAACCATCGATACGTAGTAATTCTGAGTTTTTCAAGCGATCTAGCTTATTTTTATGCCCAATCACTATGATCAAAACGTGTATCTACCAGGTCTCGAACCTGGGACCTTCCGCGTGTTAGGCGGAAGTGATAACCACTACACCATCGATACGTTACTACACGTAGATACGTATTAATTCTGGGTTTTTCAAGAGATCTAGCTTATTTTTATGCCCAATCACGATGGTCAAAACTTGTATCTACCAGGGCTCGAACCTGGGACCTTCCGCGTGTGAAGCGGACGTGATAACCACTACACCATAGATACGTAACTAAACCATCGATACGTAGTAATTCTGAGTTTTTCAAGAGATCTAGCTTATTTTTATGCCCAATCACTATGATCAAAACGTGTATCTACCAGGTCTCGAACCTGGGACCTTCCGCGTGATAGGCGGAAGTGATAACCACTACACCATCGATACGTAACTATACGAAGATACGTAGTAATTCTGGGTTTTTCAAGAGATCTAGCTTATTTTTATGCCCAATCACGATGGTCAAAACTTGTATCTACCAGGGCTCGAACCTGGGACCTTCCGCGTGTGAAGCGGACGTGATAACCACTACACCATAGATACGTAACTAAACCATCGATACGTAGTAATTCTGAGTTTTTCAAGCGATCTAGCTTATTTTTATGCCCAACCACTAAGGTCAAAACATGTATCTACCAGGTCTCGAACCTGGGACCTTCCGCGTGTTAGGCGGAAGTGATAACCACTACACCATCGATACGTTACTACACGCAGATACGTATTAATTCTGGGTTTTTCAAGAGATCTAGCTTATTTTTATGCCCAATCACGATGGTCAAAACTTGTATCTACCAGGGCACGAACCTGGGACCTTCCGTGTGTTAGGCGGACGTGATAACCACTACACCATACATACGTAGTAATTCTGAGTTTTTCAAGAGATCTAGCTTATTTTTATGCCCAATCACTATGATCAAAACGTGTATCTACCAGGTCTCGAACCTGGGACCTTCCGCGTGATAGGCGGAAGTGATAACCACTACACCATCGATACGTAACTACACGAAGATACGTAGTAATTCTGGGTTTTTCAAGAGATCTAGCTTATTTTTATGCCCAATCACGATGGTCAAAACTTGTATCTACCAGGGCTCGAACCTGGGACCTTCCGCGTGTGAAGCGGACGTGATAACCACTACACCATAGATACGTAACTAAACCATCGATACGTAGTAATTCTGAGTTTTTCAAGCGATCTAGCTTATTTTTATGCCCAACCACTAAGGTCAAAACATGTATCTACCAGGTCTCGAACCTGGGACCTTCCGCGTGTTAGGCGGAAGTGATAACCACTACACCATCGATACGTTACTACACGTAGATACGTATTAATTCTGGGTTTTTCAAGAGATCTAGCTTATTTTTATGCCCAATCACGATGGTCAAAACTTGTATCTACCAGGGCTCGAACCTGGGACCTTCCGCGTGATAGGCGGAAGTGATAACCACTACACCATAGATACGTAGTAATTCTGAGTTTTTCAAGAGATCTAGCTTATTTTTATGCCCAATCACTATGATCAAAACGTGTATCTACCAGGTCTCGAACCTGGGACCTTCCGCGTGATAGGCGGAAGTGATAACCACTACACCATCGATACGTAACTACACGAAGATACGTAGTAATTCTGGGTTTTTCAAGAGATCTAGCTTATTTTTATGCCCAATCACGATGGTCAAAACTTGTATCTACCAGGGCTCGAACCTGGGACCTTCCGCGTGTGAAGCGGACGTGATAACCACTACACCATAGATACGTAACTAAACCATCGATACGTAGTAATTCTGAGTTTTTCAAGCGATCTAGCTTATTTTTATGCCCAACCACTAAGGTCAAAACATGTATCTACCAGGTCTCGAACCTGGGACCTTCCGCGTGTTAGGCGGAAGTGATAACCACTACACCATCGATACGTTACTACACGTAGATACGTATTAATTCTGGGTTTTTCAAGAGATCTAGCTTATTTTTATGCCCAATCACGATGGTCAAAACTTGTATCTACCAGGGCTCGAACCTGGGACCTTCCGCGTGTTAGGCGGACGTGATAACCACTACACCATCGATACGTTACTACACGTAGATACGTATTAATTCTGGGTTTTTCAAGAGATCTAGCTTATTTTTATGCCCAATCACGATGGTCAAAACTTGTATCTACCAGGGCTCGAACCTGGGACCTTCCGCGTGTGAAGCGGACGTGATAACCACTACACCATAGATACGTAACTAAACCATCGATACGTAGTAATTCTGAGTTTTTCAAGAGATCTAGCTTATTTTTATGCCCAATCACTAGGGTCAAAACATGTATCTACCAGGTCTCGCACCTGGGACCTTCCGCGTGTTAGGCGGAAGTGATAACCACTACACCATCGATACGTAACTACACGTAGATACGTAGTAATTCTGGGATTTTCAAGAGATCTAGCTTATTTTTATGCCCAATCACGATGGTCAAAACTTGTATCTACCAGGGCTCGAACCTGGGACCTTCCGCGTCTGAAGCGGACGTGATAACCACTACACCATAGATACGTAACTAAACCATCGATACGTAGTAATTCTGAGTTTTTCAAGCGATCTAGCTTATTTTTATGCCCAACCACTAAGGTCAAAACATGTATCTACCAGGTCTCGAACCTGGGACCTTCCGCGTGTTAGGCGGAAGTGATAACCACTACACCATCGATACGTTACTACACGCAGATACGTATTAATTCTGGGTTTTTCAAGAGATCTAGCTTATTTTTATGCCCAATCACGATGGTCAAAACTTGTATCTACCAGGGCACGAACCTGGGACCTTCCGTGTGTTAGGCGGACGTGATAACCACTACACCATACATACGTAGTAATTCTGAGTTTTTCAAGAGATCTAGCTTATTTTTATGCCCAATCACTATGATCAAAACGTGTATCTACCAGGTCTCGAACCTGGGACCTTCCGCGTGATAGGCGGAAGTGATAACCACTACACCATCGATACGTAACTACACGAAGATACGTAGTAATTCTGGGTTTTTCAAGAGATCTAGCTTATTTTTATGCCCAATCACGATGGTCAAAACTTGTATCTACCAGGGCTCGAACCTGGGACCTTCCGCGTGTGAAGCGGACGTGATAACCACTACACCATAGATACGTAACTAAACCATCGATACGTAGTAATTCTGAGTTTTTCAAGCGATCTAGCTTATTTTTATGCCCAACCACTAAGGTCAAAACATGTATCTACCAGGTCTCGAACCTGGGACCTTCCGCGTGTTAGGCGGAAGTGATAACCACTACACCATCGATACGTTACTACACGTAGATACGTATTAATTCTGGGTTTTTCAAGAGATCTAGCTTATTTTTATGCCCAATCACGATGGTCAAAACTTGTATCTACCAGGGCTCGAACCTGGGACCTTCCGCGTGATAGGCGGAAGTGATAACCACTACACCATAGATACGTAGTAATTCTGAGTTTTTCAAGAGATCTAGCTTATTTTTATGCCCAATCACTATGATCAAAACGTGTATCTACCAGGTCTCGAACCTGGGACCTTCCGCGTGATAGGCGGAAGTGATAACCACTACACCATCGATACGTAACTACACGAAGATACGTAGTAATTCTGGGTTTTTCAAGAGATCTAGCTTATTTTTATGCCCAATCACGATGGTCAAAACTTGTATCTACCAGGGCTCGAACCTGGGACCTTCCGCGTGTGAAGCGGACGTGATAACCACTACACCATAGATACGTAACTAAACCATCGATACGTAGTAATTCTGAGTTTTTCAAGCGATCTAGCTTATTTTTATGCCCAACCACTAAGGTCAAAACATGTATCTACCAGGTCTCGAACCTGGGACCTTCCGCGTGTTAGGCGGAAGTGATAACCACTACACCATCGATACGTTACTACACGTAGATACGTATTAATTCTGGGTTTTTCAAGAGATCTAGCTTATTTTTATGCCCAATCACGATGGTCAAAACTTGTATCTACCAGGGCTCGAACCTGGGACCTTCCGCGTGTTAGGCGGACGTGATAACCACTACACCATCGATACGTTACTACACGTAGATACGTATTAATTCTGGGTTTTTCAAGAGATCTAGCTTATTTTTATGCCCAATCACGATGGTCAAAACTTGTATCTACCAGGGCTCGAACCTGGGACCTTCCGCGTGTGAAGCGGACGTGATAACCACTACACCATAGATACGTAACTAAACCATCGATACGTAGTAATTCTGAGTTTTTCAAGAGATCTAGCTTATTTTTATGCCCAATCACTAGGGTCAAAACATGTATCTACCAGGTCTCGCACCTGGGACCTTCCGCGTGTTAGGCGGAAGTGATAACCACTACACCATCGATACGTAACTACACGTAGATACGTAGTAATTCTGGGATTTTCAAGAGATCTAGCTTATTTTTATGCCCAATCACGATGGTCAAAACTTGTATCTACCAGGGCTCGAACCTGGGACCTTCCGCGTCTGAAGCGGACGTGATAACCACTACACCATAGATACGTAACTAAACCATCGATACGTAGTAATTCTGAGTTTTTCAAGCGATCTAGCTTATTTTTATGCCCAATCACTATGATCAAAACGTGTATCTACCAGGTCTCGAACCTGGGACCTTCCGCGTGTTAGGCGGAAGTGATAACCACTACACCATCGATACGTTACTACACGTAGATACGTATTAATTCTGGGTTTTTCAAGAGATCTAGCTTATTTTTATGCCCAATCACGATGGTCAAAACTTGTATCTACCAGGGCTCGAACCTGGGACCTTCCGCGTGTGAAGCGGACGTGATAACCACTACACCATAGATACGTAACTAAACCATCGATACGTAGTAATTCTGAGTTTTTCAAGAGATCTAGCTTATTTTTATGCCCAATCACTATGATCAAAACGTGTATCTACCAGGTCTCGAACCTGGGACCTTCCGCGTGATAGGCGGAAGTGATAACCACTACACCATCGATACGTAACTATACGAAGATACGTAGTAATTCTGGGTTTTTCAAGAGATCTAGCTTATTTTTATGCCCAATCACGATGGTCAAAACTTGTATCTACCAGGGCTCGAACCTGGGACCTTCCGCGTGTGAAGCGGACGTGATAACCACTACACCATAGATACGTAACTAAACCATCGATACGTAGTAATTCTGAGTTTTTCAAGCGATCTAGCTTATTTTTATGCCCAACCACTAAGGTCAAAACATGTATCTACCAGGTCTCGAACCTGGGACCTTCCGCGTGTTAGGCGGAAGTGATAACCACTACACCATCGATACGTTACTACACGCAGATACGTATTAATTCTGGGTTTTTCAAGAGATCTAGCTTATTTTTATGCCCAATCACGATGGTCAAAACTTGTATCTACCAGGGCACGAACCTGGGACCTTCCGTGTGTTAGGCGGACGTGATAACCACTACACCATACATACGTAGTAATTCTGAGTTTTTCAAGAGATCTAGCTTATTTTTATGCCCAATCACTATGGTCAAAACGTGTATCTACAAGGTCTCGAACCTGGGACCTTCCGCGTGATAGGCGGACGTGATAACCACTACACCATCGATACGTAACTACACGTAGATACGTAGTAATTCTGGGTTTTTCAAGAGATCTAGCTTATTTTTATGCCCAATCACGATGGTCAAAACTTGTATCTACCAGGGCTCGAACCTGGGACCTTCCGCGTGTGAAGCGGACGTGATAACCACTACACCATAGATACGTAACTAAACCATCGATACGTAGTAATTCTGAGTTTTTCAAGAGATCTAGCTTATTTTTATGCCCAATCACTAGGGTCAAAACATGTATCTATTAGGTCTCGAACCTGGGACCTTCCGCGTGTTAGGCGGAAGTGATAACCACTACACCATCGATACGTAACTACACGTAGATACGTAGTAATTCTGGGTTTTTCAAGAGATCTAGCTTATTTTTATGCCCAATCACGATGGTCAAAACTTGTATCTACCAGGGCTCGAACCTGGGACCTTCCGCGTGTGAAGCGGACGTGATAACCACTACACCATAGATACGTAACTAAACCATCGATACGTAGTAATTCTGAGTTTTTCAAGCGATCTAGCTTATTTTTATGCCCAACCACTATGGTCAAAACATGTATCTACCAGGTCTCGAACCTGGGACCTTCCGCGTGTTAGGCGGAAGTGATAACCACTACACCATCGATACGTAACTACACCGTAGATACGTAGTAATTCTGGGTTTTTCAAGAGATCTAGCTTATTTTTATGCCCAATCACGATGGTCAAAACTTGTATCTACCAGGGCTCGAACCTGGGACCTTCCGCGTGTGAAGCGGACGTGATAACCACTACACCATAGATACGTAACTAAACCATCGATACGTAGTAATTCTGAGTTTTTCAAGAGATCTAGCTTATTTTTATGCCCAATCACTAGGGTCAAAACATGTATCTATTAGGTCTCGAACCTGGGACCTTCCGCGTGTTAGGCGGAAGTGATAACCACTACACCATCGATACGTAACTACACGTAGATACGTAGTAATTCTGGGTTTTTCAAGAGATCTAGCTTATTTTTATGCCCAATCACGATGGTCAAAACTTGTATCTACCAGGGCTCGAACCTGGGACCTTCCGCGTGTGAAGCGGACGTGATAACCACTACACCATAGATACGTAACTAAACCATCGATACGTAGTAATTCTGAGTTTTTCAAGCGATCTAGCTTATTTTTATGCCCAACCACTATGGTCAAAACATGTATCTACCAGGTCTCGAACCTGGGACCTTCCGCGTGTTAGGCGGAAGTGATAACCACTACACCATCGATACGTAACTACACCGTAGATACGTAGTAATTCTGGGTTTTTCAAGAGATCTAGCTTATTTTTATGCCCAATCACGATGGTCAAAACTTGTATCTACCAGGGCTCGAACCTGGGACCTTCCGCGTGTTAGGCGGACGTGATAACCACTACACCATAGATACGTAGTAATTCTGAGTTTTTCAAGAGATCTAGCTTATTTTTATGCCCAATCACTATGGTCAAAACTTGTATCTACCAGGGCTCGAACCTGGGACCTTCCGCGTGTGAAGCGGACGTGATAACCACTACACCATAGATACGTAACTACACCGTAGATACGTAGTAATTCTGGGTTTTTCAAGAGATCTAGCTTATTTTTATGCCCAATCACGATGGTCAAAACTTGTATCTACCAGGGCTCGAACCTGGGACCTTCCGCGTGTTAGGCGGACGTGATAACCACTACACCATAGATACGTAGTAATTCTGAGTTTTTCAAGAGATCTAGCTTATTTTTATGCCCAATCACTATGGTCAAAACGTGTATCTACCAGGTCTCGAACCTGGGACCTTCCGCGTGATAGGCGGACGTGATAACCACTACACCATCGATACGTAACTACACGTAGATACGTAGTAATTCTGGGTTTTTCAAGAGATCTAGCTTATTTTTATGCCCAATCACGATGGTCAAAACTTGTATCTACCAGGGCTCGAACCTGGGACCTTCCGCGTGTGAAGCGGACGTGATAACCACTACACCATAGATACGTAACTAAACCATCGATACGTAGTAATTCTGAGTTTTTCAAGAGATCTAGCTTATTTTTATGCCCAATCACTAGGGTCAAAACATGTATCTACCAGGTCTCGAACCTGGGACCTTCCGCGTGTTAGGCGGAAGTGATAACCACTACACCATCGATACGTAACTACACGTAGATACGTAGTAATTCTGGGATTTTCAAGAGATCTAGCTTATTTTTATGCCCAATCACGATGGTCAAAACTTGTATCTACCAGGGCTCGAACCTGGGACCTTCCGCGTGTGAAGCGGACGTGATAACCACTACACCATAGATACGTAACTAAACCATCGATACGTAGTAATTCTGAGTTTTTCAAGCGATCTAGCTTATTTTTATGCCCAATCACTATGATCAAAACGTGTATCTACCAGGGCTCGAACCTGGGACCTTCCGCGTGATAGGCGGAAGTGATAACCACTACACCATCGATACGTTACTACACGTAGATACGTATTAATTCTGGGTTTTTCAAGAGATCTAGCTTATTTTTATGCCCAATCACGATGGTCAAAACTTGTATCTACCAGGGCTCGAACCTGGGACCTTCCGCGTGATAGGCGGAAGTGATAACCACTACACCATGGATACGTAGTAATTCTGAGTTTTTCAAGAGATCTAGCTTATTTTTATGCCCAATCACTATGATCAAAACGTGTATCTACCAGGTCTCGAACCTGGGACCTTCCGCGTGATAGGCGGAAGTGATAACCACTACACCATCGATACGTAACTACACGAAGATACGTAGTAATTCTGGGTTTTTCAAGAGATCTAGCTTATTTTTATGCCCAATCACGATGGTCAAAACTTGTATCTACCAGGGCTCGAACCTGGGACCTTCCGCGTGTGAAGCGGACGTGATAACCACTACACCATAGATACGTAACTAAACCATCGATACGTAGTAATTCTGAGTTTTTCAAGAGATCTAGCTTATTTTTATGCCCAATCACTAGGGTCAAAACATGTATCTACCAGGTCTCGAACCTGGGACCTTCCGCGTGTTAGGCGGAAGTGATAACCACTACACCATCGATACGTAACTACACGTAGATACGTAGTAATTCTGGGTTTTTCAAGAGATCTAGCTTATTTTTATGCCCAATCACGATGGTCAAAACTTGTATCTACCAGGGCTCGAACCTGGGACCTTCCGCGTGTGAAGCGGACGTGATAACCACTACACCATAGATACGTAACTAAACCATCGATACGTAGTAATTCTGAGTTTTTCAAGCGATCTAGCTTATTTTTATGCCCAACCACTATGGTCAAAACATGTATCTACCAGGTCTCGAACCTGGGACCTTCCGCGTGTTAGGCGGAAGTGATAACCACTACACCATCGATACGTAACTACACCGTAGATACGTAGTAATTCTGGGTTTTTCAAGAGATCTAGCTTATTTTTATGCCCAATCACGATGGTCAAAACTTGTATCTACCAGGGCTCGAACCTGGGACCTTCCGCGTGTTAGGCGGACGTGATAACCACTACACCATAGATACGTAGTAATTCTGAGTTTTTCAAGAGATCTAGCTTATTTTTATGCCCAATCACTATGGTCAAAACTTGTATCTACCAGGGCTCGAACCTGGGACCTTCCGCGTGTGAAGCGGACGTGATAACCACTACACCATAGATACGTAACTACACCGTAGATACGTAGTAATTCTGGGTTTTTCAAGAGATCTAGCTTATTTTTATGCCCAATCACGATGGTCAAAACTTGTATCTACCAGGGCTCGAACCTGGGACCTTCCGCGTGTTAGGCGGACGTGATAACCACTACACCATAGATACGTAGTAATTCTGAGTTTTTCAAGAGATCTAGCTTATTTTTATGCCCAATCACTATGGTCAAAACGTGTATCTACCAGGTCTCGAACCTGGGACCTTCCGCGTGATAGGCGGACGTGATAACCACTACACCATCGATACGTAACTACACGTAGATACGTAGTAATTCTGGGTTTTTCAAGAGATCTAGCTTATTTTTATGCCCAATCACGATGGTCAAAACTTGTATCTACCAGGGCTCGAACCTGGGACCTTCCGCGTGTGAAGCGGGCGTGATAACCACTACACCATAGATACGTAACTAAACCATCGATACGTAGTAATTCTGAGTTTTTCAAGAGATCTAGCTTATTTTTATGCCCAATCACTAGGGTCAAAACATGTATCTACCAGGTCTCGAACCTGGGACCTTCCGCGTGTTAGGCGGAAGTGATAACCACTACACCATCGATACGTAACTACACGTAGATACGTAGTAATTCTGGGATTTTCAAGAGATCTAGCTTATTTTTATGCCCAATCACGATGGTCAAAACTTGTATCTACCAGGGCTCGAACCTGGGACCTTCCGCGTGTGAAGCGGACGTGATAACCACTACACCATAGATACGTAACTAAACCATCGATACGTAGTAATTCTGAGTTTTTCAAGCGATCTAGCTTATTTTTATGCCCAATCACTATGATCAAAACGTGTATCTACCAGGGCTCGAACCTGGGACCTTCCGCGTGATAGGCGGAAGTGATAACCACTACACCATCGATACGTTACTACACGTAGATACGTATTAATTCTGGGTTTTTCAAGAGATCTAGCTTATTTTTATGCCCAATCACGATGGTCAAAACTTGTATCTACCAGGGCTCGAACCTGGGACCTTCCGCGTGATAGGCGGAAGTGATAACCACTACACCATGGATACGTAGTAATTCTGAGTTTTTCAAGAGATCTAGCTTATTTTTATGCCCAATCACTATGATCAAAACGTGTATCTACCAGGTCTCGAACCTGGGACCTTCCGCGTGATAGGCGGAAGTGATAACCACTACACCATCGATACGTAACTACACGAAGATACGTAGTAATTCTGGGTTTTTCAAGAGATCTAGCTTATTTTTATGCCCAATCACGATGGTCAAAACTTGTATCTACCAGGGCTCGAACCTGGGACCTTCCGCGTGTGAAGCGGACGTGATAACCACTACACCATAGATACGTAACTAAACCATCGATACGTAGTAATTCTGAGTTTTTCAAGCGATCTAGCTTATTTTTATGCCCAATCACTATGATCAAAACGTGTATCTACCAGGGCTCGAACCTGGGACCTTCCGCGTGATAGGCGGAAGTGATAACCACTACACCATCGATACGTTACTACACGTAGATACGTATTAATTCTGGGTTTTTCAAGAGATCTAGCTTATTTTTATGCCCAATCACGATGGTCAAAACTTGTATCTACCAGGGCTCGAACCTGGGACCTTCGGCGTGTTAGGCGGACGTGATAACCACTACACCATAGATACGTAGTAATTCTGAGTTTTTCAAGAGATCTAGCTTATTTTTATGCCCAATCACTATGGTCAAAACGTGTATCTACCAGGTCTCGAACCTTGGACCTTCCGCGTGATAGGCGGACGTGATAACCACTACACCATCGATACGTAACTACACGTAGATACGTAGTAATTCTGGGTTTTTCAAGAGATCTAGCTTATTTTTATGCCCAATCACGATGGTCAAAACTTGTATCTACCAGGGCTCGAACCTGGGACCTTCCGCGTGTGAAGCGGACGTGATAACCACTACACCATAGATACGTAACTAAACCATCGATACGTAGTAATTCTGAGTTTTTCAAGCGATCTAGCTTATTTTTATGCCCAATCACTATGATCAAAACGTGTATCTACCAGGGCTCGAACCTGGGACCTTCCGCGTGATAGGCGGAAGTGATAACCACTACACCATCGATACGTAACTACACGAAGATACGTAGTAATTCTGGGTTTTTCAAGAGATCTAGCTTATTTTTATGCCCAATCACGATGGTCAAAACTTGTATCTACCAGGGCTCGAACCTGGGACCTTCCGCGTGTGAAGCGGACGTGATAACCACTACACCATAGATACGTAGTAATTCTGAGTTTTTCAAGAGATCTAGCTTATTTTTATGCCCAATCACTATGGTCAAAACATGTATCTACCAGGTCTCGATCCTGGGACCTTCCGCGTGATAGGCGGAAGTGATAACCACTACACCATAGATACGTAGTAATTCTGAGTTTTTCAAGAGATCTAGCTTATTTTTATGCCCAATCACTATGATCAAAACGTGTATCTACCAGGTCTCGAACCTGGGACCTTCCGCGTGATAGGCGGAAGTGATAACCACTACACCATCGATACGTAACTACACGAAGATACGTAGTAATTCTGGGTTTTTCAAGAGATCTAGCTTATTTTTATGCCCAATCACGATGGTCAAAACTTGTATCTACCAGGGCTCGAACCTGGGACCTTCCGCGTGTGAAGCGGACGTGATAACCACTACACCATAGATACGTAACTAAACCATCGATACGTAGTAATTCTGAGTTTTTCAAGCGATCTAGCTTATTTTTATGCCCAACCACTAAGGTCAAAACATGTATCTACCAGGTCTCGAACCTGGGACCTTCCGCGTGTTAGGCGGAAGTGATAACCACTACACCATCGATACGTTACTACACGTAGATACGTATTAATTCTGGGTTTTTCAAGAGATCTAGCTTATTTTTATGCCCAATCACGATGGTCAAAACTTTTATCTACCAGGGCTCGAACCTGGGACCTTCCGCGTGATAGGCGGAAGTGATAACCACTACACCATAGATACGTAGTAATTCTGAGTTTTTCAAGAGATCTAGCTTATTTTTATGCCCAATCACTATGATCAAAACGTGTATCTACCAGGTCTCGAACCTGGGACCTTCCGCGTGATAGGCGGAAGTGATAACCACTACACCATCGATACGTAACTACACGAAGATACGTAGTAATTCTGGGTTTTTCAAGAGATCTAGCTTATTTTTATGCCCAATCACGATGGTCAAAACTTGTATCTACCAGGGCTCGAACCTGGGACCTTCCGCGTGTGAAGCGGACGTGATAACCACTACACCATAGATACGTAACTAAACCATCGATACGTAGTAATTCTGAGTTTTTCAAGCGATCTAGCTTATTTTTATGCCCAACCACTAAGGTCAAAACATGTATCTACCAGGTCTCGAACCTGGGACCTTCCGCGTGTTAGGCGGAAGTGATAACCACTACACCATCGATACGTTACTACACGTAGATACGTATTAATTCTGGGTTTTTCAAGAGATCTAGCTTATTTTTATGCCCAATCACGATGGTCAAAACTTGTATCTACCAGGGCTCGAACCTGGGACCTTCCGCGTGTTAGGCGGACGTGATAACCACTACACCATAGATACGTAGTAATTCTGAGTTTTTCAAGAGATCTAGCTTATTTTTATGCCCAATCACTATGGTCAAAACGTGTATCTACCAGGTCTCGAACCTGGGACCTTCCGCGTGATAGGCGGACGTGATAACCACTACACCATAGATACGTAACTACACGTAGATACGTAGTAATTCTGGGTTTTTCAAGAGATCTAGCTTATTTTTATGCCCAATCACGATGGTCAAAACTTGTATCTACCAGGGCTCGAACCTGGGACCTTCCGCGTGTGAAGCGGACGTGATAACCACTACACCATAGATACGTAACTAAACCATCGATACGTAGTAATTCTGAGTTTTTCAAGCGATCTAGCTTATTTTTATGCCCAATCACTATGATCAAAACGTGTATCTACCAGGGCTCGAACCTGGGACCTTCCGCGTGATAGGCGGAAGTGATAACCACTACACCATCGATACGTAACTACACGAAGATACGTAGTAATTCTGGGTTTTTCAAGAGATCTAGCTTATTTTTATGCCCAATCACGATGGTCAAAACTTGTATCTACCAGGGCTCGAACCTGGGACCTTCCGCGTGTGAAGCGGACGTGATAACCACTACACCATAGATACGTAGTAATTCTGAGTTTTTCAAGAGATCTAGCTTATTTTTATGCCCAATCACTATGGTCAAAACATGTATCTACCAGGTCTCGAACCTGGGACCTTCCGCGTGATAGGCGGAAGTGATAACCACTACACCATAGATACGTAGTAATTCTGAGTTTTTCAAGAGATCTAGCTTATTTTTATGCCCAATCACTATGATCAAAACGTGTATCTACCAGGTCTCGAACCTGGGACCTTCCGCGTGATAGGCGGAAGTGATAACCACTACACCATCGATACGTAACTACACGAAGATACGTAGTAATTCTGGGTTTTTCAAGAGATCTAGCTTATTTTTATGCCCAATCACGATGGTCAAAACTTGTATCTACCAGGGCTCGAACCTGGGACCTTCCGCGTGTGAAGCGGACGTGATAACCACTACACCATAGATACGTAACTAAACCATCGATACGTAGTAATTCTGAGTTTTTCAAGCGATCTAGCTTATTTTTATGCCCAACCACTAAGGTCAAAACATGTATCTACCAGGTCTCGAACCTGGGACCTTCCGCGTGTTAGGCGGAAGTGATAACCACTACACCATCGATACGTTACTACACGTAGATACGTATTAATTCTGGGTTTTTCAAGAGATCTAGCTTATTTTTATGCCCAATCACGATGGTCAAAACTTTTATCTACCAGGGCTCGAACCTGGGACCTTCCGCGTGATAGGCGGAAGTGATAACCACTACACCATAGATACGTAGTAATTCTGAGTTTTTCAAGAGATCTAGCTTATTTTTATGCCCAATCACTATGATCAAAACGTGTATCTACCAGGTCTCGAACCTGGGACCTTCCGCGTGATAGGCGGAAGTGATAACCACTACACCATCGATACGTAACTACACGAAGATACGTAGTAATTCTGGGTTTTTCAAGAGATCTAGCTTATTTTTATGCCCAATCACGATGGTCAAAACTTGTATCTACCAGGGCTCGAACCTGGGACCTTCCGCGTGTGAAGCGGACGTGATAACCACTACACCATAGATACGTAACTAAACCATCGATACGTAGTAATTCTGAGTTTTTCAAGCGATCTAGCTTATTTTTATGCCCAACCACTAAGGTCAAAACATGTATCTACCAGGTCTCGAACCTGGGACCTTCCGCGTGTTAGGCGGAAGTGATAACCACTACACCATCGATACGTTACTACACGTAGATACGTATTAATTCTGGGTTTTTCAAGAGATCTAGCTTATTTTTATGCCCAATCACGATGGTCAAAACTTGTATCTACCAGGGCTCGAACCTGGGACCTTCCGCGTGTTAGGCGGACGTGATAACCACTACACCATAGATACGTAGTAATTCTGAGTTTTTCAAGAGATCTAGCTTATTTTTATGCCCAATCACTATGGTCAAAACGTGTATCTACCAGGTCTCGAACCTGGGACCTTCCGCGTGATAGGCGGACGTGATAACCACTACACCATAGATACGTAACTACACGTAGATACGTAGTAATTCTGGGTTTTTCAAGAGATCTAGCTTATTTTTATGCCCAATCACGATGGTCAAAACTTGTATCTACCAGGGCTCGAACCTGGGACCTTCCGCGTGTGAAGCGGACGTGATAACCACTACACCATAGATACGTAACTAAACCATCGATACGTAGTAATTCTGAGTTTTTCAAGCGATCTAGCTTATTTTTATGCCCAATCACTATGATCAAAACGTGTATCTACCAGGGCTCGAACCTGGGACCTTCCGCGTGATAGGCGGAAGTGATAACCACTACACCATCGATACGTAACTACACGAAGATACGTAGTAATTCTGGGTTTTTCAAGAGATCTAGCTTATTTTTATGCCCAATCACGATGGTCAAAACTTGTATCTACCAGGGCTCGAACCTGGGACCTTCCGCGTGTGAAGCGGACGTGATAACCACTACACCATAGATACGTAGTAATTCTGAGTTTTTCAAGAGATCTAGCTTATTTTTATGCCCAATCACTATGGTCAAAACATGTATCTACCAGGTCTCGAACCTGGGACCTTCCGCGTGATAGGCGGAAGTGATAACCACTACACCATAGATACGTAGTAATTCTGAGTTTTTCAAGAGATCTAGCTTATTTTTATGCCCAATCACTATGATCAAAACGTGTATCTACCAGGTCTCGAACCTGGGACCTTCCGCGTGATAGGCGGAAGTGATAACCACTACACCATCGATACGTAACTACACGAAGATACGTAGTAATTCTGGGTTTTTCAAGAGATCTAGCTTATTTTTATGCCCAATCACGATGGTCAAAACTTGTATCTACCAGGGCTCGAACCTGGGACCTTCCGCGTGTGAAGCGGACGTGATAACCACTACACCATAGATACGTAACTAAACCATCGATACGTAGTAATTCTGAGTTTTTCAAGCGATCTAGCTTATTTTTATGCCCAACCACTAAGGTCAAAACATGTATCTACCAGGTCTCGAACCTGGGACCTTCCGCGTGTTAGGCGGAAGTGATAACCACTACACCATCGATACGTTACTACACGTAGATACGTATTAATTCTGGGTTTTTCAAGAGATCTAGCTTATTTTTATGCCCAATCACGATGGTCAAAACTTGTATCTACCAGGGCACGAACCTGGGACCTTCCGCGTGTTAGGCGGACGTGATAACCACTACACCATAGATACGTAGTAATTCTGAGTTTTTCAAGAGATCTAGCTTATTTTTATGCCCAATCACTATGGTCAAAACGTGTATCTACAAGGTCTCGAACCTGGGACCTTCCGCGTGATAGGCGGACGTGATAACCACTACACCATCGATACGTAACTACACGTAGATACGTAGTAATTCTGGGTTTTTCAAGAGATCTAGCTTATTTTTATGCCCAATCACGATGGTCAAAACTTGTATCTACCAGGGCTCGAACCTGGGACCTTCCGCGTGTGAAGCGGACGTGATAACCACTACACCATAGATACGTAACTAAACCATCGATACGTAGTAATTCTGAGTTTTTCAAGAGATCTAGCTTATTTTTATGCCCAATCACTAGGGTCAAAACATGTATCTACCAGGTCTCGAACCTGGGACCTTCCGCGTGTTAGGCGGAAGTGATAACCACTACACCATCGATACGTAACTACACGTAGATACGTAGTAATTCTGGGTTTTTCAAGAGATCTAGCTTATTTTTATGCCCAATCACGATGGTCAAAACTTGTATCTACCAGGGCTCGAACCTGGGACCTTCCGCGTGTGAAGCGGACGTGATAACCACTACACCATAGATACGTAACTAAACCATCGATACGTAGTAATTCTGAGTTTTTCAAGCGATCTAGCTTATTTTTATGCCCAACCACTATGGTCAAAACATGTATCTACCAGGTCTCGAACCTGGGACCTTCCGCGTGTTAGGCGGAAGTGATAACCACTACACCATCGATACGTAACTACACCGTAGATACGTAGTAATTCTGGGTTTTTCAAGAGATCTAGCTTATTTTTATGCCCAATCACGATGGTCAAAACTTGTATCTACCAGGGCTCGAACCTGGGACCTTCCGCGTGTGAAGCGGACGTGATAACCACTACACCATAGATACGTAACTAAACCATCGATACGTAGTAATTCTGAGTTTTTCAAGCGATCTAGCTTATTTTTATGCCCAACCACTAAGGTCAAAACATGTATCTACCAGGTCTCGAACCTGGGACCTTCCGCGTGTTAGGCGGAAGTGATAACCACTACACCATCGATACGTTACTACACGTAGATACGTATTAATTCTGGGTTTTTCAAGAGATCTAGCTTATTTTTATGCCCAATCACGATGGTCAAAACTTGTATCTACCAGGGCTCGAACCTGGGACCTTCCGCGTGTTAGGCGGACGTGATAACCACTACACCATAGATACGTAGTAATTCTGAGTTTTTCAAGAGATCTAGCTTATTTTTATGCCCAATCACTATGGTCAAAACGTGTATGTACCAGGTCTCGAACCTGGGACCTTCCGCGTGATAGGCGGACGTGATAACCACTACACCATCGATACGTAACTACACGTAGATACGTAGTAATTCTGGGTTTTTCAAGAGATCTAGCTTATTTTTATGCCCAATCACGATGGTCAAAACTTGTATCTACCAGGGCTCGAACCTGGGACCTTCCGCGTGTGAAGCGGACGTGATAACCACTACACCATAGATACGTAACTAAACCATCGATACGTAGTAATTCTTAGTTTTTCAAGAGATCTAGCTTATTTTTATGCCCAATCACTATGGTCAAAACATGTATCTACCAGGTCTCGAACCTGGGACCTTCCGCGTGTTAGGCGGAAGTGATAACCACTACACCATCGATACGTAACTACACGTAGATACGTAGTAATTCTGGGTTTTTCAAGAGATCTAGCTTATTTTTATGCCCAATCACTATGGTCAAAACTTGTATATACCAGGGCTCGAACCTGGGACCTTCCGCGTGTGAAGCGGACGTGATAACCACTACACCATCGATACGTAACTACACGTAGATACGTAGTAATTCTGGGTTTTTCAAGAGATCTAGCTTATTTTTATGCCCAATCACAATGGTCAAAACTTGTATCTACCAGGGCTCGAACCTGGGACCTTCCGCGTGTGAAGCGGACGTGATAACCACTACACCATAGATACGTAACTACACCGTAGATACGTAGTAATTCTGGGTTTTTCAAGAGATCTAGCTTATTTTTATGCCCAATCACGATGGTCAAAACGTGTATCTACCAGGTCTCGAACCTGGGACCTTCCGCGTGATAGGCGGAAGTGATAACCACTACACCATCGATACGTAACTACACGTAGATACGTAGTAATTCTGGGTTTTTCAAGAGATCTAGCTTATTTTTATGCCCAATCACAATGGTCAACACTTGTATCTACCAGGGCTCGAACCTGGGACCTTCCGCGTGTGAAGCGGACGTGATAACCACTACACCATAGATACGTAACTACACCGTAGATACGTAGTAATTCTGGGTTTTTCAAGAGATCTAGCTTATTTTTATGCCCAATCACGATGGTCAAAACTTGTATCTACCAGGGCTCGAACCTGGGACCTTCCGCGTGTTAGGCGGACGTGATAACCACTACACCATAGATACGTAGTAATTCTGAGTTTTTCAAGAGATCTAGCTTATTTTTATGCCCAATCACTATGGTCAAAACTTGTATCTACCAGGGCTCGAACCTGGGACCTTCCGCGTGTGAAGCGGACGTGATAACCACTACACCATAGATACGTAGTAATTCTGAGTTTTTCAAGAGATCTAGCTTATTTTTATGCCCAATCACTATGGTCAAAACGTGTATCTACCAGGTCTCGAACCTGGGACCTTCCGCGTGATAGGCGGACGTGATAACCACTACACCATCGATACGTAACTACACGTAGATACGTAGTAATTCTGGGTTTTTCAAGAGATCTAGCTTATTTTTATGCCCAATCACGATGGTCAAAACTTGTATCTACCAGGGCTCGAACCTGGGACCTTCCGCGTGTGAAGCGGACGTGATAACCACTACACCATAGATACGTAACTAAACCATCGATACGTAGTAATTCTGAGTTTTTCAAGAGATCTAGCTTATTTTTATGCCCAATCACTATGGTCAAAACATGTATCTACCAGGTCTCGAACCTGGGACCTTCCGCGTGTTAGGCGGAAGTGATAACCACTACACCATCGATACGTAACTACACGTAGATACGTAGTAATTCTGGGTTTTTCAAGAGATCTAGCTTATTTTTATGCCCAATCACGATGGTCAAAACTTGTATATACCAGGGCTCGAACCTGGGACCTTCCGCGTGTGAAGCGGACGTGATAACCACTACACCATCGATACGTAACTACACGTAGATACGTAGTAATTCTGGGTTTTTCAAGAGATCTAGCTTATTTTTATGCCCAATCACAATGGTCAAAACTTGTATCTACCAGGGCTCGAACCTGGGACCTTCCGCGTGTTTGGCGGACGTGATAACCACTACACCATAGATACGTAGTAATTCTGAGTTTTTCAAGAGATCTAGCTTATTTTTATGCCCAATCACTATGGTCAAAACGTGTATCTACCAGGTCTCGAACCTGGGACCTTCCGCGTGATAGGCGGACGTGATAACCACTACACCATCGATACGTAACTACACGTAGATACTTAGTAATTCTGGGTTTTTCAAGAGATCTAGCTTATTTTTATGCCCAATCACGATGGTCAAAACTTGTATCTACCAGGGCTCGAACCTGGGACCTTCCGCGTGTGAAGCGGACGTGATAACCACTACACCATAGATACGTAGTAATTCTGAGTTTTTCAAGAGATCTAGCTTATTTTTATGCCCAATCACTATGGTCAAAACGTGTATCTACCAGGTCTCGAACCTGGGACCTTCCGCGTGATAGGCGGACGTGATAACCACTACACCATCGATACGTAACTACACGTAGATACGTAGTAATTCTGGGTTTTTCAAGAGATCTAGCTTATTTTTATGCCCAATCACGATGGTCAAAACTTGTATCTACCAGGGCTCGAACCTGGGACCTTCCGCGTGTGAAGCGGACGTGATAACCACTACACCATAGATACGTAACTAAACCATCGATACGTAGTAATTCTGAGTTTTTCAAGAGATCTAGCTTATTTTTATGCCCAATCACTATGGTCAAAACATGTATCTACCAGGTCTCGAACCTGGGACCTTCCGCGTGTTAGGCGGAAGTGATAACCACTACACCATCGATACGTAACTACACGTAGATACGTAGTAATTCTGGGTTTTTCAAGAGATCTAGCTTATTTTTATGCCCAATCACGATGGTCAAAACTTGTATATACCAGGGCTCGAACCTGGGACCTTCCGCGTGTGAAGCGGACGTGATAACCACTACACCATCGATACGTAACTACACGTAGATACGTAGTAATTCTGGGTTTTTCAAGAGATCTAGCTTATTTTTATGCCCAATCACAATGGTCAAAACTTGTATCTACCAGGGCTCGAACCTGGGACCTTCCGCGTGTGAAGCGGACGTGATAACCACTACACCATAGATACGTAACTACACCGTAGATACGTAGTAATTCTGGGTTTTTCAAGAGATCTAGCTTATTTTTATGCCCAATCACGATGGTCAAAACATGTATCTACCAGGGCTCGAACCTGGGACCTTCCGCGTGTTAGGCGGACGTGATAACCACTACACCATAGATACGTAGTAATTCTGAGTTTTTCAAGAGATCTAGCTTATTTTTATGCCCAATCACTATGGTCAAAACGTGTATCTACCAGGTCTCGAACCTGGGACCTTCCGCGTGATAGGCGGACGTGATAACCACTACACCATCGATACGTAACTACACGTAGATACTTAGTAATTCTGGGTTTTTCAAGAGATCTAGCTTATTTTTATGCCCAATCACGATGGTCAAAACTTGTATCTACCAGGGCTCGAACCTGGGACCTTCCGCGTGTGAAGCGGACGTGATAACCACTACACCATCGATACGTAACTACACGTAGATACTTAGTAATTCTGGGTTTTTCAAGAGATCTAGCTTATTTTTATGCCCAATCACGATGGTCAAAACTTGTATCTACCAGGGCTCGAACCTGGGACCTTCCGCGTGTGAAGCGGACGTGATAACCACTACACCATAGATACGTAGTAATTCTGAGTTTTTCAAGAGATCTAGCTTATTTTTATGCCCAATCACTATGGTCAAAACGTGTATCTACCAGGTCTCGAACCTGGGACCTTCCGCGTGATAGGCGGACGTGATAACCACTACACCATCGATACGTAACTACACGTAGATACGTAGTAATTCTGGGTTTTTCAAGAGATCTAGCATATTTTTATGCCCAATCACGATGGTCAAAACTTGTATCTACCAGGGCTCGAACCTGGGACCTTCCGCGTGTGAAGCGGACGTGATAACCACTACACCATAGATACGTAACTAAACCATCGATACGTAGTAATTCTGAGTTTTTCAAGAGATCTAGCTTATTTTTATGCCCAATCACTATGGTCAAAACATGTATCTACCAGGTCTCGAACCTGGGACCTTCCGCGTGTTAGGCGGAAGTGATAACCACTACACCATCGATACGTAACTACACGTAGATACGTAGTAATTCTGGGTTTTTCAAGAGATCTAGCTTATTTTTATGCCCAATCACGATGGTCAAAACTTGTATATACCAGGGCTCGAACCTGGGACCTTCCGCGTGTGAAGCGGACGTGATAACCACTACACCATCGATACGTAACTACACGTAGATACGTAGTAATTCTGGGTTTTTCAAGAGATCTAGCTTATTTTTATGCCCAATCACAATGGTCAAAACTTGTATCTACCAGGGCTCGAACCTGGGACCTTCCGCGTGTGAAGCGGACGTGATAACCACTACACCATAGATACGTAACTACACCGTAGATACGTAGTAATTCTGGGTTTTTCAAGAGATCTAGCTTATTCTTATGCCCAATCACGATGGTCAAAACATGTATCTACCAGGGCTCGAACCTGGGACCTTCCGCGTGTTAGGCGGACGTGATAACCACTACACCATAGATACGTAGTAATTCTGAGTTTTTCAAGAGATCTAGCTTATTTTTATGCCCAATCACTATGGTCAAAACGTGTATCTACCAGGTCTCGAACCTGGGACCTTCCGCGTGATAGGCGGACGTGATAACCACTACACCATCGATACGTAACTACACGTAGATACTTAGTAATTCTGGGTTTTTCAAGAGATCTAGCTTATTTTTATGCCCAATCACGATGGTCAAAACTTGTATCTACCAGGGCTCGAACCTGGGACCTTCCGCGTGTGAAGCGGACGTGATAACCACTACACCATAGATACGTAACTACACCGTAGATACGTAGTAATTCTGGGTTTTTCAAGAGATCTAGCTTATTTTTATGCCCAATCACGATGGTCAAAACTTGTATATACCAGGGCTCGAACCTGGGACCTTCCGCGTGTTAGGCGGACGTGATAACCACTACACCATAGATACGTAGTAATTCTGAGTTTTTCAAGAGATCTAGCTTATTTTTATGCCCAATCACTATGGTCAAAACGTGTATCTACCAGGTCTCGAACCTGGGACCTTCCGCGTGATAGGCGGACGTGATAACCACTACACCATCGATACGTAACTACACGTAGATACTTAGTAATTCTGGGTTTTTCAAGCGATCTAGCTTATTTTTATGCCCAACCACTATGGTCAAAACATGTATCTACCAGGTCTCGAACCTGGGACCTTCCGCGTGTTAGGCGGAAGTGATAACCACTACACCATCGATACGTAACTACACCGTAGATACGTAGTAATTCTGGGTTTTTCAAGAGATCTAGCTTATTTTTATGCCCAATCACGATGGTCAAAACTTGTATCTACCAGGGCTCGAACCTGGGACCTTCCGCGTGTTAGGCGGACGTGATAACCACTACACCATAGATACGTAGTAATTCTGAGTTTTTCAAGAGATCTAGCTTATTTTTATGCCCAATCACTATGGTCAAAACTTGTATCTACCAGGGCTCGAACCTGGGACCTTCCGCGTGTGAAGCGGACGTGATAACCACTACACCATAGATACGTAGTAATTCTGAGTTTTTCAAGAGATCTAGCTTATTTTTATGCCCAATCACTATGGTCAAAACGTGTATCTACCAGGTCTCGAACCTGGGACCTTCCGCGTGATAGGCGGACGTGATAACCACTACACCATCGATACGTAACTACACGTAGATACGTAGTAATTCTGGGTTTTTCAAGAGATCTAGCTTATTTTTATGCCCAATCACGATGGTCAAAACTTGTATCTACCAGGGCTCGAACCTGGGACCTTCCGCGTGTGAAGCGGACGTGATAACCACTACACCATAGATACGTAGCTAAACCATCGATACGTAGTAATTCTGAGTTTTTCAAGAGATCTAGCTTATTTTTATGCCCAATCACTATGGTCAAAACATGTATCTACCAGGTCTCGAACCTGGGACCTTCCGCGTGTTAGGCGGAAGTGATAACCACTACACCATCGATACGTAACTACACGTAGATACGTAGTAATTCTGGGTTTTTCAAGAGATCTAGCTTATTTTTATGCCCAATCACGATGGTCAAAACTTGTATATACCAGGGCTCGAACCTGGGACCTTCCGCGTGTGAAGCGGACGTGATAACCACTACACCATCGATACGTAACTACACGTAGATACGTAGTAATTCTGGGTTTTTCAAGAGATCTAGCTTATTTTTATGCCCAATCACAATGGTCAAAACTTGTATCTACCAGGGCTCGAACCTGGGACCTTCCGCGTGGGAAGCGGACGTGATAACCACTACACCATAGATACGTAACTACACCGTAGATACGTAGTAATTCTGGGTTTTTCAAGAGATCTAGCTTATTTTTATGCCCAATCACGATGGTCAAAACGTGTATCTACCAGGTCTCGAACCTGGGACCTTCCGCGTGATAGGCGGAAGTGATAACCACTACACCATCGATACGTAACTACACGTAGATACGTAGTAATTCTGGGTTTTTCAAGAGATCTAGCTTATTTTTATGCCCAATCACAATGGTCAACACTTGTATCTACCAGGGCTCGAACCTGGGACCTTCCGCGTGTGAAGCGGACGTGATAACCACTACACCATAGATACGTAACTACACCGTAGATACGTAGTAATTCTGGGTTTTTCAAGAGATCTAGCTTATTTTTATGCCCAATCACGATGGTCAAAACTTGTATCTACCAGGGCTCGAACCTGGGACCTTCCGCGTGTTAGGCGGACGTGATAACCACTACACCATAGATACGTAGTAATTCTGAGTTTTTAAAGAGATCTAGCTTATTTTTATGCCCAATCACTATGGTCAAAACGTGTATCTACCAGGTCTCGAACCTGGGACCTTCCGCGTGATAGGCGGACGTGATAACCACTACACCATCGATACGTAACTACACGTAGATACTTAGTAATTCTGGGTTTTTCAAGCGATCTAGCTTATTTTTATGCCCAACCACTATGGTCAAAACATGTATCTACCAGGTCTCGAACCTGGGTCCTTCCGCGTGTTAGGCGGAAGTGATAACCACTACACCATCGATACGTAACTACACCGTAGATACGTAGTAATTCTGGGTTTTTCAAGAGATCTAGCTTATTTTCATGCCCAATCACGATGGTCAAAACTTGTATCTACCAGGGCTCGAACCTGGGACCTTCCGCGTGTTAGGCGGACGTGATAACCACTACACCATAGATACGTAGTAATTCTGAGTTTTTCAAGAGATCTAGCTTATTTTTATGCCCAATCACTATGGTCAAAACGTGTATCTACCAGGTCTCGAACCTGGGACCTTCCGCGTGATAGGCGGACGTGATAACCACTACACCATCGATACGTAACTACACGTAGATACGTAGTAATTCTGGGTTTTTCAAGAGATCTAGCTTATTTTTATGCCCAATCACGATGGTCAAAACGTGTATCTACCAGGTCTCGAACCTGGGACCTTCCGCGTGATAGGCGGAAGTGATAACCACTACACCATCGATACGTAACTACACGTAGATACGTAGTAATTCTGGGTTTTTCAAGAGATCTAGCTTATTTTTATGCCCAATCACAATGGTCAACACTTGTATCTACCAGGGCTCGAACCTGGGACCTTCCGCGTGTGAAGCGGACGTGATAACCACTACACCATAGATACGTAACTACACCGTAGATACGTAGTAATTCTGGGTTGTTCAAGAGATCTAGCTTATTTTTATGCCCAATCACGATGGTCAAAACTTGTATCTACCAGGGCTCGAACCTGGGACCTTCCGCGTGTTAGGCGGACGTGATAACCACTACACCATAGATACGTAGTAATTCTGAGTTTTTCAAGAGATCTAGCTTATTTTTATGCCCAATCACTATGGTCAAAACGTGTATCTACCAGGTCTCGAACCTGGGACCTTCCGCGTGATAGGCGGACGTGATAACCACTACACCATCGATACGTAACTACACGTAGATACTTAGTAATTCTGGGTTTTTCAAGCGATCTAGCTTATTTTTATGCCCAACCACTATGGTCAAAACATGTATCTACCAGGTCTCGAACCTGGGACCTTCCGCGTGTTAGGCGGAAGTGATAACCACTACACCATCGATACGTAACTACACCGTAGATACGTAGTAATTCTGGGTTTTTCAAGAGATCTAGCTTATTTTTATGCCCAATCACGATGGTCAAAACTTGTATCTACCAGGGCTCGAACCTGGGACCTTCCGCGTGTTAGGCGGACGTGATAACCACTACACCATAGATACGTAGTAATTCTGAGTTTTTCAAGAGATCTAGCTTATTTTTATGCCCAATCACTATGGTCAAAACTTGTATCTACCAGGGCTCGAACCTGGGACCTTCCGCGTGTGAAGCGGACGTGATAACCACTACACCATAGATACGTAGTAATTCTGAGTTTTTCAAGAGATCTAGCTTATTTTTATGCCCAATCACTATGGTCAAAACGTGTATCTACCAGGTCTCGAACCTGAGACCTTCCGCGTGATAGGCGGACGTGATAACCACTACACCATCGATACGTAACTACACGTAGATACGTAGTAATTCTGGGTTTTTCAAGAGATCTAGCTTATTTTTATGCCCAATCACGATGGTCAAAACTTGTATCTACCAGGGCTCGAACCTGGGACCTTCCGCGTGTGAAGCGGACGTGATAACCACTACACCATAGATACGTAACTAAACCATCGATACGTAGTAATTCTGAGTTTTTCAAGAGATCTAGCTTATTTTTATGCCCAATCACTATGGTCAAAACATGTATCTACCAGGTCTCGAACCTGGGACCTTCCGCGTGTTAGGCGGAAGTGATAACCACTACACCATCGATACGTAACTACACGTAGATACGTAGTAATTCTGGGTTTTTCAAGAGATCTAGCTTATTTTTATGCCCAATCACGATGGTCAAAACTTGTATATACCAGGGCTCGAACCTGGGACCTTCCGCGTGTGAAGCGGACGTGATAACCACTACACCATCGATACGTAACTACACGTAGATACGTAGTAATTCTGGGTTTTTCAAGAGATCTAGCTTATTTTTATGCCCAATCACAATGGTCAAAACTTGTATCTACCAGGGCTCGAACCTGGGACCTTCCGCGTGGGAAGCGGACGTGATAACCACTACACCATAGATACGTAACTACACCGTAGATACGTAGTAATTCTGGGTTTTTCAAGAGATCTAGCTTATTTTTATGCCCAATCACGATGGTCAAAACGTGTATCTACCAGGTCTCGAACCTGGGACCTTCCGCGTGATAGGCGGAAGTGATAACCACTACACCATCGATACGTAACTACACGTAGATACGTAGTAATTCTGGGTTTTTCAAGAGATCTAGCTTATTTTTATGCCCAATCACAATGGTCAACACTTGTATCTACCAGGGCTCGAACCTGGGACCTTCCGCGTGTGAAGCGGACGTGATAACCACTACACCATAGATACGTAACTACACCGTAGATACGTAGTAATTCTGGGTTTTTCAAGAGATCTAGCTTATTTTTATGCCCAATCACGATGGTCAAAACTTGTATCTACCAGGGCTCGAACCTGGGACCTTCCGCGTGTTAGGCGGACGTGATAACCACTACACCATAGATACGTAGTAATTCTGAGTTTTTCAAGAGATCTAGCTTATTTTTATGCCCAATCACTATGGTCAAAACGTGTATCTACCAGGTCTCGAACCTGGGACTTTCCGCGTGATAGGCGGACGTGATAACCACTACACCATCGATACGTAACTACACGTAGATACTTAGTAATTCTGGGTTTTTCAAGAGATCTAGCTTATTTTTATGCCCAATCACAATGGTCAAAACTTGTATCTACCAGGGCTCGAACCTGGGACCTTCCGCGTGTGAAGCGGACGTGATAACCACTACACCATAGATACGTAACTAAACCATCGATACGTAGTAATTCTGAGTTTTTCAAGCGATCTAGCTTATTTTTATGCCCAACCACTATGGTCAAAACATGTATCTACCAGGTCTCGAACCTGGGACCTTCCGCGTGTTAGGCGGAAGTGATAACCACTACACCATCGATACGTAACTACACCGTAGATACGTAGTAATTCTGGGTTTTTCAAGAGATCTAGCTTATTTTTATGCCCAATCACGATGGTCAAAACTTGTATATACCAGGGCTCGAACCTGGGACCTTCCGCGTGTGAAGCGGACGTGATAACCACTACACCATCGATACGTAACTACACGTAGATACGTAGTAATTCTGGGTTTTTCAAGAGATCTAGCTTATTTTTATGCCCAATCACAATGGTCAACACTTGTATCTACCAGGGCTCGAACCTGGGACCTTCCGCGTGTGAAGCGGACGTGATAACCACTACACCATAGATACGTAACTACACCGTAGATACGTAGTAATTCTGGGTTTTTCAAGAGATCTAGCTTATTTTTATGCCCAATCACGATGGTCAAAACTTGTATCTACCAGGGCTCGAACCTGGGACCTTCCGCGTGTTAGGCGGACGTGATAACCACTACACCATAGATACGTAGTAATTCTGAGTTTTTCAAGAGATCTAGCTTATTTTTATGCCCAATCACTATGGTCAAAACGTGTATCTACCAGGTCTCGAACCTGGGACCTTCCGCGTGATAGGCGGACGTGATAACCACTACACCATCGATACGTAACTACACGTAGATACTTAGTAATTCTGGGTTTTTCAAGCGATCTAGCTTATTTTTATGCCCAACCACTATGGTCAAAACATGTATCTACCAGGTCTCGAACCTGGGACCTTCCGCGTGTTAGGCGGAAGTGATAACCACTACACCATCGATACGTAACTACACCGTAGATACGTAGTAATTCTGGGTTTTTCAAGAGATCTAGCTTATTTTTATGCCCAATCACTATGGTCAAAACGTGTATCTACCAGGTCTCGAACCTGGGACCTTCCGCGTGATAGGCGGACGTGATAACCACTACACCATCGATACGTAACTACACGTAGATACGTAGTAATTCTGGGTTTTTCAAGAGATCTAGCTTATTTTTATGCCCAATCACGATGGTCAAAACTTGTATCTACCAGGGCTCGAACCTGGGACCTTCCGCGTGTGAAGCGGACGTGATAACCACTACACCATAGATACGTAACTAAACCATCGATACGTAGTAATTCTGAGTTTTTCAAGAGATCTAGCTTATTTTTATGCCCAATCACTATGGTCAAAACATGTATCTACCAGGTCTCGAACCTGGGACCTTCCGCGTGTTAGGCGGAAGTGATAACCACTACACCATCGATACGTAACTACACGTAGATACGTAGTAATTCTGGGTTTTTCAAGAGATCTAGCTTATTTTTATGCCCAATCACGATGGTCAAAACTTGTATATACCAGGGCTCGAACCTGGGACCTTCCGCGTGTGAAGCGGACGTGATAACCACTACACCATCGATACGTAACTACACGTAGATACGTAGTAATTCTGGGTTTTTCAAGAGATCTAGCTTATTTTTATGCCCAATCACAATGGTCAAAACTTGTATCTACCAGGGCTCGAACCTGGGACCTTCCGCGTGGGAAGCGGACGTGATAACCACTACACCATAGATACGTAACTACACCGTAGATACGTAGTAATTCTGGGTTTTTCAAGAGATCTAGCTTATTTTTATGCCCAATCACGATGGTCAAAACGTGTATCTACCAGGTCTCGAACCTGGGACCTTCCGCGTGATAGGCGGAAGTGATAACCACTACACCATCGATACGTAACTACACGTAGATACGTAGTAATTCTGGGTTTTTCAAGAGATCTAGCTTATTTTTATGCCCAATCACAATGGTCAACACTTGTATCTACCAGGGCTCGAACCTGGGACCTTCCGCGTGTGAAGCGGACGTGATAACCACTACACCATAGATACGTAACTACACCGTAGATACGTAGTAATTCTGGGTTTTTCAAGAGATCTAGCTTATTTTTATGCCCAATCACGATGGTCAAAACTTGTATCTACCAGGGCTCGAACCTGGGACCTTCCGCGTGTTAGGCGGACGTGATAACCACTACACCATAGATACGTAGTAATTCTGAGTTTTTCAAGAGATCTAGCTTATTTTTATGCCCAATCACTATGGTCAAAACGTGTATCTACCAGGTCTCGAACCTGGGACCTTCCGCGTGATAGGCGGACGTGATAACCACTACACCATCGATACGTAACTACACGTAGATACTTAGTAATTCTGGGTTTTTCAAGAGATCTAGCTTATTTTTATGCCCAATCACGATGGTCAAAACTTGTATCTACCAGGGCTCGAACCTGGGACCTTCCGCGTGTGAAGCGGACGTGATAACCACTACACCATAGATACGTAGTAATTCTGAGTTTTTCAAGAGATCTAGCTTATTTTTATGCCCAATCACTATGGTCAAAACGTGTATCTACCAGGGCTCGAACCTGGGACCTTCCGCGTGTTAGGCGGAAGTGATAACCACTACACCATCGATACGTAACTACACGTAGATACGTAGTAATTCTGGGTTTTTCAAGAGATCTAGCTTATTTTTATGCCCAATCACAATGGTCAAAACTTGTATCTACCAGGGCTCGAACCTGGGACCTTCCGCGTGTGAAGCGGACGTGATAACCACTACACCATAGATACGTAACTACACCGTAGATACGTAGTAATTCTGGGTTTTTCAAGAGATCTAGCTTATTTTTATGCCCAATCACGATGGTCAAAACTTGTATCTACCAGGGCTCGAACCTGGGACCTTCCGCGTGTTAGGCGGACGTGATAACCACTACACCATAGATACGTAGTAATTCTGAGTTTTTCAAGAGATCTAGCTTATTTTTATGCCCAATCACTATGGTCAAAACGTGTATCTACCAGGTCTCGAACCTGGGACCTTCCGCGTGATAGGCGGACGTGATAACCACTACACCATCGATACGTAACTACACGTAGATATTTAGTAATTCTGGGTTTTTCAAGAGATCTAGCTTATTTTTATGCCCAATCACGATGGTCAAAACTTGTATCTACCAGGGCTCGAACCTGGGACCTTCCGCGTGTGAAGCGGACGTGATAACCACTACACCATAGATACGTAGTAATTCTGAGTTTTTCAAGAGATCTAGCTTATTTTTATGCCCAATCACTATGGTCAAAACGTGTATCTACCAGGGCTCGAACCTGGGACCTTCCGCGTGTTAGGCGGAAGTGATAACCACTACACCATCGATACGTAACTACACGTAGATACGTAGTAATTCTGGGTTTTTCAAGAGATCTAGCTTATTTTTATGCCCAATCACAATGGTCAAAACTTGTATCTACCAGGGCTCGAACCTGGGACCTTCCGCGTGTGAAGCGGACGTGATAACCACTACACCATAGATACGTAACTACACCGTAGATACGTAGTAATTCTGGGTTTTTCAAGAGATCTAGCTTATTTTTATGCCCAATCACGATGGTCAAAACGTGTATCTACCAGGTCTCGAACCTGGGACCTTCCGCGTGATAGGCAGACGTGATAACCACTACACCATCGATACGTAACTACACGTAGATACGTAGTAATTCTGGGTTTTTCAAGAGATCTAGCTTATTTTTATGCCCAATCACGATGGTCAAAACTTGTATCTACCAGGGCTCGAACCTGGGACCTTCCGCGTGTGAAGCGGACGTGATAACCACTACACCATAGATACGTAACTAAACCATCGATACGTAGTAATTCTGAGTTTTTCAAGAGATCTAGCTTATTTTTATGCCCAATCACTATGGTCAAAACATGTATCTACCAGGTCTCGAACCTGGGACCTTCCGCGTGTTAGGCGGAAGTGTTAACCACTACACCATCGATACGTAACTACACGTAGATACGTAGTAATTCTGGGTTTTTCAAGAGATCTAGCTTATTTTTATGCCCAATCACGATGGTCAAAACTTGTATCTACCAGGGCTCGAACCTGGGACCTTCCGCGTGTGAAGCGGACGTGATAACCACTACACCATAGATACGTTACTAAACCATCGATACGTAGTAATTCTGAGTTTTTCAAGAGATCTAGCTTATTTTTATGCCCAATCACTATGGTCAAAACATGTATCTACCAGGTCTCGAACCTGGGACCTTCCGCGTGTTAGGCGGAAGTGATAACCACTACACCATCGATACGTAACTTCACGTAGATACGTAGTAATTCTGGGTTTTTCAAGAGATCTAGCTTATTTTTATGCCCAATCACTATGTTCAAAACATGTATCTACCAGGTCGCGAACCTGGGACCTTCCGCGTTTTAGGCGGAAGTGATAACCACTACACCATCGATACGTAACTACACGTAGATACGTAGTAATTCTGGGTTTTTCAAGAGATCTAGCTTATTTTTATGCCCAATCACAATGGTCAAAACTTGTATCTACCAGGGCTCGAACCTGGGACCTTCCGCGTGTGAAGCGGACGTGATAACCACTACACCATAGATACGTAACTACACCGTAGATACGTAGTAATTCTGGGTTTTTCAAGAGATCTAGCTTATTTTTATGCCCAATCACGATGGTCAAAACTTGTATCTACCAGGGCTCGAACCTGGGACCTTCCGCGTGTTAGGCGGACGTGATAACCACTACACCATAGATACGTAGTAATTCTGAGTTTTTCAAGAGATCTAGCTTATTTTTATGCCCAATCACTATGGTCAAAACGTGTATCTACCAGGTCTCGAACCTGGGACCTTCCGCGTGATAGGCGGACGTGATAACCACTACACCATCGATACGTAACTACACGTAGATATTTAGTAATTCTGGGTTTTTCAAGAGATCTAGCTTATTTTTATGCCCAATCACGATGGTCAAAACTTGTATCTACCAGGGCTCGAACCTGGGACCTTCCGCGTGTGAAGCGGACGTGATAACCACTACACCATAGATACGTAGTAATTCTGAGTTTTTCAAGAGATCTAGCTTATTTTTATGCCCAATCACTATGGTCAAAACGTGTATCTACCAGGGCTCGAACCTGGGACCTTCCGCGTGTTAGGCGGAAGTGATAACCACTACACCATCGATACGTAACTACACGTAGATACGTAGTAATTCTGGGTTTTTCAAGAGATCTAGCTTATTTTTATGCCCAATCACAATGGTCAAAACTTGTATCTACCAGGGCTCGAACCTGGGACCTTCCGCGTGTGAAGCGGACGTGATAACCACTACACCATAGATACGTAACTACACCGTAGATACGTAGTAATTCTGGGTTTTTCAAGAGATCTAGCTTATTTTTATGCCCAATCACGATGGTCAAAACTTGTATCTACCAGGGCTCGAACCTGGGACCTTCCGCGTGTTAGGCGGACGTGATAACCACTACACCATAGATACGTAGTAATTCTGAGTTTTTCAAGAGATCTAGCTTATTTTTATGCCCAATCACTATGGTCAAAACGTGTATCTACCAGGTCTCGAACCTGGGACCTTCCGCGTGATAGGCGGACGTGATAACCACTACACCATCGATACGTAACTACACGTAGATATTTAGTAATTCTGGGTTTTTCAAGAGATCTAGCTTATTTTTATGCCCAATCACGATGGTCAAAACTTGTATCTACCAGGGCTCGAACCTGGGACCTTCCGCGTGTGAAGCGGACGTGATAACCACTACACCATAGATACGTAGTAATTCTGAGTTTTTCAAGAGATCTAGCTTATTTTTATGCCCAATCACTATGGTCAAAACGTGTATCTACCAGGGCTCGAACCTGGGACCTTCCGCGTGTTAGGCGGAAGTGATAACCACTACACCATCGATACGTAACTACACGTAGATACGTAGTAATTCTGGGTTTTTCAAGAGATCTAGCTTATTTTTATGCCCAATCACAATGGTCAAAACTTGTATCTACCAGGGCTCGAACCTGGGACCTTCCGCGTGTGAAGCGGACGTGATAACCACTACACCATAGATACGTAACTACACCGTAGATACGTAGTAATTCTGGGTTTTTCAAGAGATCTAGCTTATTTTTATGCCCAATCACGATGGTCAAAACGTGTATCTACCAGGTCTCGAACCTGGGACCTTCCGCGTGATAGGCAGACGTGATAACCACTACACCATCGATACGTAACTACACGTAGATACGTAGTAATTCTGGGTTTTTCAAGAGATCTAGCTTATTTTTATGCCCAATCACGATGGTCAAAACTTGTATCTACCAGGGCTCGAACCTGGGACCTTCCGCGTGTGAAGCGGACGTGATAACCACTACACCATAGATACGTAACTAAACCATCGATACGTAGTAATTCTGAGTTTTTCAAGAGATCTAGCTTATTTTTATGCCCAATCACTATGGTCAAAACATGTATCTACCAGGTCTCGAACCTGGGACCTTCCGCGTGTTAGGCGGAAGTGTTAACCACTACACCATCGATACGTAACTACACGTAGAAACGTAGTAATTCTGGGTTTTTCAAGAGATCTAGCTTATTTTTATGCCCAATCACGATGGTCAAAACTTGTATCTACCAGGGCTCGAACCTGGGACCTTCCGCGTGTGAAGCGGACGTGATAACCACTACACCATAGATACGTTACTAAACCATCGATACGTAGTAATTCTGAGTTTTTCAAGAGATCTAGCTTATTTTTATGCCCAATCACTATGGTCAAAACATGTATCTACCAGGTCTCGAACCTGGGACCTTCCGCGTGTTAGGCGGAAGTGATAACCACTACACCATCGATACGTAACTTCACGTAGATACGTAGTAATTCTGGGTTTTTCAAGAGATCTAGCTTATTTTTATCCCCAATCACGATGGTCAAAACTTGTATCTACCAGGGCTCGAACCTGGGACCTTCCGCGTGTGAAGCGGACGTGATAACCACTACACCACAGATACGTAACTACACCGTAGATACGTAGTAATTCTGGGTTTTTCAAGAGATCTAGCTTATTTTTATGCCCAATCACTATGTTCAAAACATGTATCTACCAGGTCGCGAACCTGGGACCTTCCGCGTTTTAGGCGGAAGTGATAACCACTACACCATCGATACGTAACTACACGTAGATACGTAGTAATTCTGGGTTTTTCAAGAGATCTAGCTTATTTTTATGCCCAATCACAATGGTCAAAACTTGTATCTACCAGGGCTCGAACCTGGGACCTTCCGCGTGTTAGGCGGACGTGATAACCACTACACCATAGATACGTAGTAATTCTGAGTTTTTCAAGAGATCTAGCTTATTTTTATGCCCAATCACTATGGTCAAAACGTGTATCTACCAGGTCTCGAACCTGGGACCTTCCGCGTGATAGGCGGACGTGATAACCACTACACCATCGATACGTAACTACACGTAGATATTTAGTAATTCTGGGTTTTTCAAGAGATCTAGCTTATTTTTATGCCCAATCACGATGGTCAAAACTTGTATCTACCAGGGCTCGAACCTGGGACCTTCCGCGTGTGAAGCGGACGTGATAACCACTACACCATAGATACGTAGTACTTCTGAGTTTTTCAAGAGATCTAGCTTATTTTTATGCCCAATCACTATGGTCAAAACGTGTATCTACCAGGGCTCGAACCTGGGACCTTCCGCGTGTTAGGCGGAAGTGATAACCACTACACCATCGATACGTAACTACACGTAGATACGTAGTAATTCTGGGTTTTTCAAGAGATCTAGCTTATTTTTATGCCCAATCACAATGGTCAAAACTTGTATCTACCAGGGCTCGAACCTGGGACCTTCCGCGTGTGAAGCGGACGTGATAACCACTACACCATAGATACGTAACTACACCGTAGATACGTAGTAATTCTGGGTTTTTCAAGAGATCTAGCTTATTTTTATGCCCAATCACGATGGTCAAAACTTGTATCTACCAGGGCTCGAACCTGGGACCTTCCGCGTGTTAGGCGGACGTGATAACCACTACACCATAGATACGTAGTAAATCTGAGTTTTTCAAGAGATCTAGCTTATTTTTATGCCCAATCACTATGGTCAAAACGTGTATCTACCAGGTCTCGAACCTGGGACCTTCCGCGTGATAGGCGGACGTGATAACCACTACACCATCGATACGTAACTACACGTAGATACTTAGTAATTCTGGGTTTTTCAAGAGATCTAGCTTATTTTTATGCCCAATCACGATGGTCAAAACTTGTATCTACCAGGGCTCGAACCTGGGACCTTCCGCGTGTGAAGCGGACGTGATAACCACTACACCATAGATACGTAGTAATTCTGAGTTTTTCAAGAGATCTAGCTTATTTTTATGCCCAATCACTATGGTCAAAACGTGTATCTACCAGGGCTCGAACCTGGGACCTTCCGCGTGTTAGGCGGAAGTGATAACCACTACACCATCGATACGTAACTACACGTAGATACGTAGTAATTCTGGGTTTTTCAAGAGATCTAGCTTATTTTTATGCCCAATCACTATGGTCAAAACGTGTATCTACCAGGGCTCGAACCTGGGACCTTCCGCGTGATAGGCGGACGTGATAACCACTACACCATCGATACGTAACTACACGTAGATATTTAGTAATTCTGGGTTTTTCAAGAGATCTAGCTTATTTTTATGCCCAATCACGATGGTCAAAACTTGTATCTACCAGGGCTCGAACCTGGGACCTTCCGCGTGTGAAGCGGACGTGATAACCACTACACCATAGATACGTAGTACTTCTGAGTTTTTCAAGAGATCTAGCTTATTTTTATGCCCAATCACTATGGTCAAAACGTGTATCTACCAGGGCTCGAACCTGGGACCTTCCGCGTGTTAGGCGGAAGTGATAACCACTACACCATCGATACGTAACTACACGTAGATACGTAGTAATTCTGGGTTTTTCAAGAGATCTAGCTTATTTTTATGCCCAATCACAATGGTCAAAACTTGTATCTACCAGGGCTCGAACCTGGGACCTTCCGCGTGTGAAGCGGACGTGATAACCACTACACCATAGATACGTAACTACACCGTAGATACGTAGTAATTCTGGGTTTTTCAAGAGATCTAGCTTATTTTTATGCCCAATCACGATGGTCAAAACTTGTATCTACCAGGGCTCGAACCTGGGACCTTCCGCGTGTTAGGCGGACGTGATAACCACTACACCATAGATACGTAGTAAATCTGAGTTTTTCAAGAGATCTAGCTTATTTTTATGCCCAATCACTATGGTCAAAACGTGTATCTACCAGGTCTCGAACCTGGGACCTTCCGCGTGATAGGCGGACGTGATAACCACTACACCATCGATACGTAACTACACGTAGATACTTAGTAATTCTGGGTTTTTCAAGAGATCTAGCTTATTTTTATGCCCAATCACGATGGTCAAAACTTGTATCTACCAGGGCTCGAACCTGGGACCTTCCGCGTGTGAAGCGGACGTGATAACCACTACACCATAGATACGTAGTAATTCTGAGTTTTTCAAGAGATCTAGCTTATTTTTATGCCCAATCACTATGGTCAAAACGTGTATCTACCAGGGCTCGAACCTGGGACCTTCCGCGTGTTAGGCGGAAGTGATAACCACTACACCATCGATACGTAACTACACGTAGATACGTAGTAATTCTGGGTTTTTCAAGAGATCTAGCTTATTTTTATGCCCAATCACAATGGTCAAAACTTGTATCTACCAGGGCTCGAACCTGGGACCTTCCGCGTGTGAAGCGGACGTGATAACCACTACACCATAGATACGTAACTACACCGTAGATACGTAGTAATTCTGGGTTTTTCAAGAGATCTAGCTTATTTTTATGCCCAATCACGATGGTCAAAACGTGTATCTACCAGGTCTCGAACCTGGGACCTTCCGCGTGATAGGCAGACGTGATAACCACTACACCATCGATACGTAACTACACGTAGATACGTAGTAATTCTGGGTTTTTCAAGAGATCTAGCTTATTTTTATGCCCAATCACGATGGTCAAAACTTGTATCTACCAGGGCTCGAACCTGGGACCTTCCGCGTGTGAAGCGGACGTGATAACCACTACACCATAGATACGTAACTAAACCATCGATACGTAGTAATTCTGAGTTTTTCAAGAGATCTAGCTTATTTTTATGCCCAATCACTATGGTCAAAACATGTATCTACCAGGTCTCGAACCTGGGACCTTCCGCGTGTTAGGCGGAAGTGATAACCACTACACCATCGATACGTAACTACACGTAGATACGTAGTAATTCTGGGTTTTTCAAGAGATCTAGCTTATTTTTATGCCCAATCACGATGGTCAAAACTTGTATCTACCAGGGCTCGAACCTGGGACCTTCCGCGTGTGAAGCGGACGTGATAACCACTACACCATAGATACGTTACTAAACCATCGATACGTAGTAATTCTGAGTTTTTCAAGAGATCTAGCTTATTTTTATGCCCAATCACTATGGTCAAAACATGTATCTACCAGGTCTCGAACCTGGGACCTTCCGCGTGTTAGGCGGAAGTGATAACCACTACACCATCGATACGTAACTTCAAGTAGATACGTAGTAATTCTGGGTTTTTCAAGAGATCTAGCTTATTTTTATCCCCAATCACGATGGTCAAAACTTGTATCTACCAGGGCTCGAACCTGGGACCTTCCGCGTGTGAAGCGGACGTGATAACCACTACACCACAGATACGTAACTACACCGTAGATACGTAGTAATTCTGGGTTTTTCAAGAGATCTAGCTTATTTTTATGCCCAATCACTATGTTCAAAACATGTATCTACCAGGTCGCGAACCTGGGACCTTCCGCGTGTTAGGCGGAAGTGATAACCACTACACCATCGATACGTAACTACACGAAGATACGTAGTAGTTCTGGGTTTTTCAAGAGATCTAGCTTATTTTTATGCCCAATCACGATGGTCAAAAGTTGTATCTACCAGGGCTCGAACCTGGGACCTTCCGCGTGTTAGGCGGAAGTGATAACCACTACACCATCGATACGTAACTACACGTAGATACGTAGTAATTCTGGGTTTTTCAAGAGATCTAGCTTATTTTTATGCCCAATCACGATGGTCAAAACTTGTATCTACCAGGGCTCGAACCTGGGACCTTCCGCGTGTGAAGCGGACGTGATAACCACTACACCATAGATACGTAACTAAACCATCGATACGTAGTAATTCTGAGTTTTTCAAGAGATCTAGCTTATTTTTATGCCCAATCACTATGGTCAAAACATGTATCTACCAGGTCTCGAACCTGGGACCTTCCGCGTGTTAGGCGGAAGTGATAACCACTACACCATCGATACGTAACTTCACGTAGATACGTAGTAATTCTGGGTTTTTCAAGAGATCTAGCTTATTTTTATCCCCAATCACGATGGTCAAAACTTGTATCTACCAGGGCTCGAACCTGGGACCTTCCGCGTGTGAAGCGGACGTGATAACCACTACACCACAGATACGTAACTACACCGTAGATACGTAGTAATTCTGGGTTTTTCAAGAGATCTAGCTTATTTTTATGCCCAATCACTATGTTCAAAACATGTATCTACCAGGTCGCGAACCTGGGACCTTCCGCGTGTTAGGCGGAAGTGATAACCACTACACCATCGATACGTAACTACACGAAGATACGTAGTAGTTCTGGGTTTTTCAAGAGATCTAGCTTATTTTTATGCCCAATCACGATGGTCAAAAGTTGTATCTACCAGGGCTCGAACCTGGGACCTTCCGGGTGTTAGGCGGACGTGATAACCACTACACCATAGATACGTAACTACACCATAGATACGTAACTACACCATAGATACGTAGTAATTCTGAGTTTTTCAAGCGATCTAGCTTATTTTTATGCCCAACCACTATGGTCAAAACATGTATCTACCAGGTCTCGAACCTGGGACCTTCCGCGTGTTAGGCGGAAGTGATAACCACTACACCATCGATACGTAACTACACGTAGATACGTAGTAATTCTGGGTTTTTCAAGAGATCTAGCTTATTTTTATGCCCAATCACAATGTTCAAAACTTGTATCTACCAGGGCTCGAACCTGGGAACTTCCGCGTGTGAAGCGGACGTGATAACCACTACACCATAGATACGTAACTACACCATAGATACGTAGTAATTCTGGGTTTTTCAAGAGATCTAGCTTATTTTTGTGCCCAATCACTATGGTCAAAACATGTATCTACCAGGTCGTGAACCTGGGACCTTCCGCGTGTTAGGCGGTAGTGATAACCACTACACCATCGATACGTAACTACACGAAGATACGTAGTAATTCTGGGTTTTTCAAGAGATCTAGCTTATTTTTATGCCCAATCACTATGGTCAAAACGTGTATCTACCAGGTCTCGAACCTGGGACCTTCCGCGTGATAGGCGGACGTGATAACCACTACACCATCGATACGTAACTACACGTAGATACTTAGTAATTCTGGGTTTTTCAAGAGATCTAGCTTATTTTTATGCCCAATCACGATGGTCAAAACTTGTATCTACCAGGGCTCGAACCTGGGACCTTCCGCGTGTGAAGCGGACGTGATAACCACTACACCATAGATACGTAGTAATTCTGAGTTTTTCAAGAGATCTAGCTTATTTTTATGCCCAATCACTATGGTCAAAACGTGTATCTACCAGGGCTCGAACCTGGGACCTTCCGCGTGTTAGGCGGAAGTGATAACCACTACACCATCGATACGTAACTACACGTAGATACGTAGTAATTCTGGGTTTTTCAAGAGATCTAGCTTATTTTTATGCCCAATCACAATGGTCAAAACTTGTATCTACCAGGGCTCGAACCTGGGACCTTCCGCGTGTGAAGCGGACGTGATAACCACTACACCATAGATACGTAACTACACCGTAGATACGTAGTAATTCTGGGTTTTTCAAGAGATCTAGCTTATTTTTATGCCCAATCACGATGGTCAAAACTTGTATCTACCAGGGCTCGAACCTGGGACCTTCCGCGTGTTAGGCGGACGTGATAACCACTACACCATAGATACGTAGTAATTCTGAGTTTTTCAAGAGATCTAGCTTATTTTTATGCCCAATCACTATGGTCAAAACGTGTATCTACCAGGTCTCGAACCTGGGACCTTCCGCGTGATAGGCGGACGTGATAACCACTACACCATCGATACGTAACTACACGTAGATACTTAGTAATTCTGGGTTTTTCAAGAGATCTAGCTTATTTTTATGCCCAATCACGATGGTCAAAACTTGTATCTACCAGGGCTCGAACCTGGGACCTTCCGCGTGTGAAGCGGACGTGATAACCACTACACCATAGATACGTAGTAATTCTGAGTTTTTCAAGAGATCTAGCTTATTTTTATGCCCAATCACTATGGTCAAAACGTGTATCTACCAGGGCTCGAACCTGGGACCTTCCGCGTGTTAGGCGGAAGTGATAACCACTACACCATCGATACGTAACTACACGTAGATACGTAGTAATTCTGGGTTTTTCAAGAGATCTAGCTTATTTTTATGCCCAATCACAATGGTCAAAACTTGTATCTACCAGGGCTCGAACCTGGGACCTTCCGCGTGTGAAGCGGACGTGATAACCACTACACCATAGATACGTAACTACACCGTAGATACGTAGTAATTCTGGGTTTTTCAAGAGATCTAGCTTATTTTTATGCCCAATCACGATGGTCAAAACGTGTATCTACCAGGTCTCGAACCTGGGACCTTCCGCGTGATAGGCGGACGTGATAACCACTACACCATCGATACGTAACTACACGTAGATACGTAGTAATTCTGGGTTTTTCAAGAGATCTAGCTTATTTTTATGCCCAATCACGATGGTCAAAACTTGTATCTACCAGGGCTCAAACCTGGGATCTTCCGCGTGTGAAGCGGACGTGATAACCACTACACCATAGATACGTAACTAAACCATCGATACGTAGTAATTCTGAGTTTTTCAAGAGATCTAGCTTATTTTTATGCCCAATCACTATGGTCAAAACATGTATCTACCAGGTCTCGAACCTGGGACCTTCCGCGTGTTAGGCGGAAGTGATAACCACTACACCATCGATACGTAACTACACGTAGATACGTAGTAATTCTGGGTTTTTCAAGAGATCTAGCTTATTTTTATGCCCAATCACGATGGTCAAAACTTGTATCTACCAGGGCTCGAACCTGGGACCTTCCGCGTGTGAAGCGGACGTGATAACCACTACACCATAGATACGTTACTAAACCATCGATACGTAGTAATTCTGAGTTTTTCAAGAGATCTAGCTTATTTTTATGCCCAATCACTATGGTCAAAACATGTATCTACCAGGTCTCGAACCTGGGACCTTCCGCGTGTTAGGCGGAAGTGATAACCACTACACCATCGATACGTAACTTCACGTAGATACGTAGTAATTCTGGGTTTTTCAAGAGATCTAGCTTATTTTTATCCCCAATCACGATGGTCAAAACTTGTATCTACCAGGGCTCGAACCTGGGACCTTCCGCGTGTGAAGCGGACGTGATAACCACTACACCACAGATACGTAACTACACCGTAGATACGTAGTAATTCTGGGTTTTTCAAGAGATCTAGCTTATTTTTATGCCCAATCACTATGTTCAAAACATGTATCTACCAGGTCGCGAACCTGGGACCTTCCGCGTGTTAGGCGGAAGTGATAACCACTACACCATCGATACGTAACTACACGAAGATACGTAGTAGTTCTGGGTTTTTCAAGAGATCTAGCTTATTTTTATGCCCAATCACGATGGTCAAAAGTTGTATCTACCAGGGCTCGAACCTGGGACCTTCCGCGTGTTAGGCGGAAGTGATAACCACTACACCATCGATACGTAACTACACGTAGATACGTAGTAATTCTGGGTTTTTCAAGAGATCTAGCTTATTTTTATGCCCAATCACGATGGTCAAAACTTGTATCTACCAGGGCTCGAACCTGGGACCTTCCGCGTGTGAAGCGGACGTGATAACCACTACACCATAGATACGTAACTAAACCATCGATACGTAGTAATTCTGAGTTTTTCAAGAGATCTAGCTTATTTTTATGCCCAATCACTATGGTCAAAACGTGTATCTACCAGGTCTCGAACCTGGGACCTTCCGCGTGATAGGCGGACGTGATAACCACTACACCATCGATACGTAACTACACGTAGATACTTAGTAATTCTGGGTTTTTCAAGAGATCTAGCTTATTTTTATGCCCAATCACTATGGTCAAAACGTGTATCTACCAGGGCTCGAACCTGGGACCTTCCGCGTGTTAGGCGGAAGTGATAACCACTACACCATCGATACGTAACTACACGTAGATACGTAGTAATTCTGGGTTTTTCAAGAGATCTAGCTTATTTTTATGCCCAATCACAATGGTCAAAACTTGTATCTACCAGGGCTCGAACCTGGGACCTTCCGCGTGTGAAGCGGACGTGATAACCACTACACCATAGATACGTAACTACACCGTAGATACGTAGTAATTCTGGGTTTTTCAAGAGATCTAGCTTATTTTTATGCCCAATCACGATGGTCAAAACGTGTATCTACCAGGTCTCGAACCTGGGACCTTCCGCGTGATAGGCGGACGTGATAACCACTACACCATCGATACGTAACTACACGTAGATACGTAGTAATTCTGGGTTTTTCAAGAGATCTAGCTTATTTTTATGCCCAATCACGATGGTCAAAACTTGTATCTACCAGGGCTCAAACCTGGGACCTTCCGCGTGTGAAGCGGACGTGATAACCACTACACCACAGATACGTAACTACACCGTAGATACGTAGTAATTCTGGGTTTTTCAAGAGATCTAGCTTATTTTTATGCCCAATCACGATGGTCAAAACGTGTATCTACCAGGTCTCGAACCTGGGACCTTCCGCGTGATAGGCGGACGTGATAACCACTACACCATCGATACATAACTACACGTAGATACGTAGTAATTCTGGGTTTTTCAAGAGATCTAGCTTATTTTTATGCCCAATCACGATGGTCAAAACTTGTATCTACCAGGGCTCGAACCTGGGACCTTCCGCGTGTGAAGCGGACGTGATAACCACTACACCATAGATACGTAACTAAACCATCGATACGTAGTAATTCTGAGTTTTTCAAGAGATCTAGCTTATTTTTATGCCCAATCACTATGGTCAAAACATGTATCTACCAGGTCTCGAACCTGGGACCTTCCGCGTGTTAGGCGGAAGTGATAACCACTACACCATCGATACGTAACTTCACGTAGATACGTAGTAATTCTGGGTTTTTCAAGAGATCTAGCTTATTTTTATCCCCAATCACGATGGTCAAAACTTGTATCTACCAGGGCTCGAACCTGGGACCTTCCGCGTGTGAAGCGGACGTGATAACCACTACACCACAGATACGTAACTACACCGTAGATACGTAGTAATTCTGGGTTTTTCAAGAGATCTAGCTTATTTTTATGCCCAATCACTATGTTCAAAACATGTATCTACCAGGTCGCGAACCTGGGACCTTCCGCGTGTTAGGCGGAAGTGATAACCACTACACCATCGATACGTAACTACACGAAGATACGTAGTAGTTCTGGGTTTTTCAAGAGATCTAGCTTATTTTTATGCCCAATCACGATGGTCAAAAGTTGTATCTACCAGGGCTCGAACCTGGGACCTTCCGGGTGTTAGGCGGACGTGATAACCACTACACCATAGATACGTAACTACACCATAGATACGTAACTACACCATAGATACGTAGTAATTCTGAGTTTTTCAAGCGATCTAGCTTATTTTTATGCCCAACCACTATGGTCAAAACATGTATCTACCAGGTCTCGAACCTGGGACCTTCCGCGTGTTAGGCGGAAGTGATAACCACTACACCATCGATACGTAACTACACGTAGATACGTAGTAATTCTGGGTTTTTCAAGAGATCTAGCTTATCTTTATGCCCAATCACAATGTTCAAAACTTTTATCTACCAGGGCTCGAACCTGGGAACTTCCGCGTGTGAAGCGGACGTGATAACCACTACACCATAGATACGTAGTAATTCTGGGTTTTTCAAGAGATCTAGCTTATTTTTGTGCCCAATCACTATGGTCAAAACATGTATCTACCAGGTCGTGAACCTGGGACCTTCCGCGTGTTAGGCGGTAGTGATAACCACTACACCATCGATACGTAACTACACGAAGATACGTAGTAATTCTGGGTTTTTCAAGAGATCTAGCTTATTTTTATGCCCAATCACGATGGTCAAAACTTGTATCTACCAGGGCTCGAACCTGGGACCTTCCGCGTGTGAAGCGGACGTGATAACCACTACACCATAGATACGTAACTAAACCATCGATACGTAGTAATTCTGAGTTTTTCAAGAGATCTAGCTTATTTTTATGCCCAATCACTATGGTCAAAACGTGTATCTACCAGGTCTCGAACCTGGGACCTTCCGCGTGATAGGCGGACGTGATAACCACTACACCATCGATACGTAACTACACGTAGATACTTAGTAATTCTGGGTTTTTCAAGAGATCTAGCTTATTTTTATGCCCAATCACTATGGTCAAAACGTGTATCTACCAGGGCTCGAACCTGGGACCTTCCGCGTGTTAGGCGGAAGTGATAACCACTACACCATCGATACGTAACTACACGTAGATACGTAGTAATTCTGGGTTTTTCAAGAGATCTAGCTTATTTTTATGCCCAATCACAATGGTCAAAACTTGTATCTACCAGGGCTCGAACCTGGGACCTTCCGCGTGTGAAGCGGACGTGATAACCACTACACCATAGATACGTAACTACACCGTAGATACGTAGTAATTCTGGGTTTTTCAAGAGATCTAGCTTATTTTTATGCCCAATCACGATGGTCAAAACGTGTATCTACCAGGTCTCGAACCTGGGACCTTCCGCGTGATAGGCGGACGTGATAACCACTACACCATCGATACGTAACTACACGTAGATACGTAGTAATTCTGGGTTTTTCAAGAGATCTAGCTTATTTTTATGCCCAATCACGATGGTCAAAACTTGTATCTACCAGGGCTCAAACCTGGGACCTTCCGCGTGTGAAGCGGACGTGATAACCACTACACCACAGATACGTAACTACACCGTAGATACGTAGTAATTCTGGGTTTTTCAAGAGATCTAGCTTATTTTTATGCCCAATCACGATGGTCAAAACGTGTATCTACCAGGTCTCGAACCTGGGACCTTCCGCGTGATAGGCGGACGTGATAACCACTACACCATCGATACATAACTACACGTAGATACGTAGTAATTCTGGGTTTTTCAAGAGATCTAGCTTATTTTTATGCCCAATCACGATGGTCAAAACTTGTATCTACCAGGGCTCGAACCTGGGACCTTCCGCGTGTGAAGCGGACGTGATAACCACTACACCATAGATACGTAACTAAACCATCGATACGTAGTAATTCTGAGTTTTTCAAGAGATCTAGCTTATTTTTATGCCCAATCACTATGGTCAAAACATGTATCTACCAGGTCTCGAACCTGGGACCTTCCGCGTGTTAGGCGGAAGTGATAACCACTACACCATCGATACGTAACTTCACGTAGATACGTAGTAATTCTGGGTTTTTCAAGAGATCTAGCTTATTTTTATCCCCAATCACGATGGTCAAAACTTGTATCTACCAGGGCTCGAACCTGGGACCTTCCGCGTGTGAAGCGGACGTGATAACCACTACACCACAGATACGTAACTACACCGTAGATACGTAGTAATTCTGGGTTTTTCAAGAGATCTAGCTTATTTTTATGCCCAATCACTATGTTCAAAACATGTATCTACCAGGTCGCGAACCTGGGACCTTCCGCGTGTTAGGCGGAAGTGATAACCACTACACCATCGATACGTAACTACACGAAGATACGTAGTAGTTCTGGGTTTTTCAAGAGATCTAGCTTATTTTTATGCCCAATCACGATGGTCAAAAGTTGTATCTACCAGGGCTCGAACCTGGGACCTTCCGGGTGTTAGGCGGACGTGATAACCACTACACCATAGATACGTAACTACACCATAGATACGTAACTACACCATAGATACGTAGTAATTCTGAGTTTTTCAAGCGATCTAGCTTATTTTTATGCCCAACCACTATGGTCAAAACATGTATCTACCAGGTCTCGAACCTGGGACCTTCCGCGTGTTAGGCGGAAGTGATAACCACTACACCATCGATACGTAACTACACGTAGATACGTAGTAATTCTGGGTTTTTCAAGAGATCTAGCTTATCTTTATGCCCAATCACAATGTTCAAAACTTTTATCTACCAGGGCTCGAACCTGGGAACTTCCGCGTGTGAAGCGGACGTGATAACCACTACACCATAGATACGTAGTAATTCTGGGTTTTTCAAGAGATCTAGCTTATTTTTGTGCCCAATCACTATGGTCAAAACATGTATCTACCAGGTCGTGAACCTGGGACCTTCCGCGTGTTAGGCGGTAGTGATAACCACTACACCATCGATACGTAACTACACGAAGATACGTAGTAATTCTGGGTTTTTCAAGAGATCTAGCTTATTTTTATGCCCAATCACGATGGTCAAAACTTGTATCTACCAGGGCTCGAACCTGGGACCTTCCGCGTGTGAAGCGGACGTGATAACCACTACACCATAGATACGTAACTAAACCATCGATACGTAGTAATTCTGAGTTTTTCAAGAGATCTAGCTTATTTTTATGCCCAATCACTATGGTCAAAACATGTATCTACCAGGTCTCGAACCTGGGACCTTCCGCGTGTTAGGCGGAAGTGATAACCACTACACCATCGATACGTAACTTCACGTAGATACGTAGTAATTCTGGGTTTTTCAAGAGATCTAGCTTATTTTTATCCCCAATCACGATGGTCAAAACTTGTATCTACCAGGGCTCGAACCTGGGACCTTCCGCGTGTGAAGCGGACGTGATAACCACTACACCACAGATACGTAACTACACCGTAGATACGTAGTAATTCTGGGTTTTTCAAGAGATCTAGCTTATTTTTATGCCCAATCACTATGTTCAAAACATGTATCTACCAGGTCGCGAACCTGGGACCTTCCGCGTGTTAGGCGGAAGTGATAACCACTACACCATCGATACGTAACTACACGAAGATACGTAGTAGTTCTGGGTTTTTCAAGAGATCTAGCTTATTTTTATGCCCAATCACGATGGTCAAAAGTTGTATCTACCAGGGCTCGAACCTGGGACCTTCCGCGTGTTAGGCGGAAGTGATAACCACTACACCATCGATACGTAACTACACGTAGATACGTAGTAATTCTGGGTTTTTCAAGAGATCTAGCTTATTTTTATGCCCAATCACGATGGTCAAAACTTGTATCTACCAGGGCTCGAACCTGGGACCTTCCGCGTGTGAAGCGGACGTGATAACCACTACACCATAGATACGTAACTAAACCATCGATACGTAGTAATTCTGAGTTTTTCAAGAGATCTAGCTTATTTTTATGCCCAATCACTATGGTCAAAACGTGTATCTACCAGGTCTCGAACCTGGGACCTTCCGCGTGATAGGCGGACGTGATAACCACTACACCATCGATACGTAACTACACGTAGATACTTAGTAATTCTGGGTTTTTCAAGAGATCTAGCTTATTTTTATGCCCAATCACTATGGTCAAAACGTGTATCTACCAGGGCTCGAACCTGGGACCTTCCGCGTGTTAGGCGGAAGTGATAACCACTACACCATCGATACGTAACTACACGTAGATACGTAGTAATTCTGGGTTTTTCAAGAGATCTAGCTTATTTTTATGCCCAATCACAATGGTCAAAACTTGTATCTACCAGGGCTCGAACCTGGGACCTTCCGCGTGTGAAGCGGACGTGATAACCACTACACCATAGATACGTAACTACACCGTAGATACGTAGTAATTCTGGGTTTTTCAAGAGATCTAGCTTATTTTTATGCCCAATCACGATGGTCAAAACGTGTATCTACCAGGTCTCGAACCTGGGACCTTCCGCGTGATAGGCGGACGTGATAACCACTACACCATCGATACGTAACTACACGTAGATACGTAGTAATTCTGGGTTTTTCAAGAGATCTAGCTTATTTTTATGCCCAATCACGATGGTCAAAACTTGTATCTACCAGGGCTCGAACCTGGGACCTTCCGCGTGTGAAGCGGACGTGATAACCACTACACCATAGATACGTAACTAAACCATCGATACGTAGTAATTCTGAGTTTTTCAAGAGATCTAGCTTATTTTTATGCCCAATCACTATGGTCAAAACATGTATCTACCAGGTCTCGAACCTGGGACCTTCCGCGTGTTAGGCGGAAGTGATAACCACTACACCATCGATACGTAACTTCACGTAGATACGTAGTAATTCTGGGTTTTTCAAGAGATCTAGCTTATTTTTATCCCCAATCACGATGGTCAAAACTTGTATCTACCAGGGCTCGAACCTGGGACCTTCCGCGTGTGAAGCGGACGTGATAACCACTACACCACAGATACGTAACTACACCGTAGATACGTAGTAATTCTGGGTTTTTCAAGAGATCTAGCTTATTTTTATGCCCAATCACTATGTTCAAAACATGTATCTACCAGGTCGCGAACCTGGGACCTTCCGCGTGTTAGGCGGAAGTGATAACCACTACACCATCGATACGTAACTACACGAAGATACGTAGTAGTTCTGGGTTTTTCAAGAGATCTAGCTTATTTTTATGCCCAATCACGATGGTCAAAAGTTGTATCTACCAGGGCTCGAACCTGGGACCTTCCGGGTGTTAGGCGGACGTGATAACCACTACACCATAGATACGTAACTACACCATAGATACGTAACTACACCATAGATACGTAGTAATTCTGAGTTTTTCAAGCGATCTAGCTTATTTTTATGCCCAACCACTATGGTCAAAACATGTATCTACCAGGTCTCGAACCTGGGACCTTCCGCGTGTTAGGCGGAAGTGATAACCACTACACCATCGATACGTAACTACACGTAGATACGTAGTAATTCTGGGTTTTTCAAGAGATCTAGCTTATCTTTATGCCCAATCACAATGTTCAAAACTTGTATCTACCAGGGCTCGAACCTGGGAACTTCCGCGTGTGAAGCGGACGTGATAACCACTACACCATAGATACGTAACTACACCATAGATACGTAGTAATTCTGGGTTTTTCAAGAGATCTAGCTTATTTTTGTGCCCAATCACTATGGTCAAAACATGTATCTACCAGGTCGTGAACCTGGGACCTTCCGCGTGTTAGGCGGTAGTGATAACCACTACACCATCGATACGTAACTACACGAAGATACGTAGTAATTCTGGGTTTTTCAAGAGATCTAGCTTATTTTTATGCCCAATCACGATGGTCAAAACTTGTATCTACCAGGGCTCGAACCTGGGACCTTCCGCGTGTGAAGCGGACGTGATAACCACTACACCATAGATACGTAACTAAACCATCGATACGTAGTAATTCTGAGTTTTTCAAGAGATCTAGCTTATTTTTATGCCCAATCACTATGGTCAAAACATGTATCTACCAGGTCTCGAACCTGGGACCTTCCGCGTGTTAGGCGGAAGTGATAACCACTACACCATCGATACGTAACTTCACGTAGATACGTAGTAATTCTGGGTTTTTCAAGAGATCTAGCTTATTTTTATCCCCAATCACGATGGTCAAAACTTGTATCTACCAGGGCTCGAACCTGGGACCTTCCGCGTGTGAAGCGGACGTGATAACCACTACACCACAGATACGTAACTACACCGTAGATACGTAGTAATTCTGGGTTTTTCAAGAGATCTAGCTTATTTTTATGCCCAATCACTATGTTCAAAACATGTATCTACCAGGTCGCGAACCTGGGACCTTCCGCGTGTTAGGCGGAAGTGATAACCACTACACCATCGATACGTAACTACACGAAGATACGTAGTAGTTCTGGGTTTTTCAAGAGATCTAGCTTATTTTTATGCCCAATCACGATGGTCAAAAGTTGTATCTACCAGGGCTCGAACCTGGGACCTTCCGGGTGTTAGGCGGACGTGATAACCACTACACCATAGATACGTAACTACACCATAGATACGTAACTACACCATAGATACGTAGTAATTCTGAGTTTTTCAAGCGATCTAGCTTATTTTTATGCCCAACCACTATGGTCAAAACATGTATCTACCAGGTCTCGAACCTGGGACCTTCCGCGTGTTAGGCGGAAGTGATAACCACTACACCATCGATACGTAACTACACGTAGATACGTAGTAATTCTGGGTTTTTCAAGAGATCTAGCTTATTTTTATGCCCAATCACTATGGTCAAAACATGTATCTACCAGGTCTCGAACCTGGGACCTTCCGCGTGTTAGGCGGAAGTGATAACCACTACACCATCGATACGTAACTTCACGTAGATACGTAGTAATTCTGGGTTTTTCAAGAGATCTAGCTTATTTTTATCCCCAATCACGATGGTCAAAACTTGTATCTACCAGGGCTCGAACCTGGGACCTTCCGCGTGTGAAGCGGACGTGATAACCACTACACCACAGATACGTAACTACACCGTAGATACGTAGTAATTCTGGGTTTTTCAAGAGATCTAGCTTATTTTTATGCCCAATCACTATGTTCAAAACATGTATCTACCAGGTCGCGAACCTGGGACCTTCCGCGTGTTAGGCGGAAGTGATAACCACTACACCATCGATACGTAACTACACGAAGATACGTAGTAGTTCTGGGTTTTTCAAGAGATCTAGCTTATTTTTATGCCCAATCACGATGGTCAAAAGTTGTATCTACCAGGGCTCGAACCTGGGACCTTCCGGGTGTTAGGCGGACGTGATAACCACTACACCATAGATACGTAACTACACCATAGATACGTAACTACACCATAGATACGTAGTAATTCTGAGTTTTTCAAGCGATCTAGCTTATTTTTATGCCCAACCACTATGGTCAAAACATGTATCTACCAGGTCTCGAACCTGGGACCTTCCGCGTGTTAGGCGGAAGTGATAACCACTACACCATCGATACGTAACTACACGTAGATACGTAGTAATTCTGGGTTTTTCAAGAGATCTAGCTTATCTTTATGCCCAATCACAATGTTCAAAACTTGTATCTACCAGGGCTCGAACCTGGGAACTTCCGCGTGTGAAGCGGACGTGATAACCACTACACCATAGATACGTAACTACACCATAGATACGTAGTAATTCTGGGTTTTTCAAGAGATCTAGCTTATTTTTGTGCCCAATCACTATGGTCAAAACATGTATCTACCAGGTCGTGAACCTGGGACCTTCCGCGTGTTAGGCGGTAGTGATAACCACTACACCATCGATACGTAACTACACGAAGATACGTAGTAATTCTGGGTTTTTCAAGAGATCTAGCTTATTTTTATGCCCAATCACGATGGTCAAAACTTGTATCTACCAGGGCTCGAACCTGGGACCTTCCGCGTGTGAAGCGGACGTGATAACCACTACACCATAGATACGTAACTAAACCATCGATACGTAGTAATTCTGAGTTTTTCAAGAGATCTAGCTTATTTTTATGCCCAATCACTATGGTCAAAACATGTATCTACCAGGTCTCGAACCTGGGACCTTCCGCGTGTTAGGCGGAAGTGATAACCACTACACCATCGATACGTAACTTCACGTAGATACGTAGTAATTCTGGGTTTTTCAAGAGATCTAGCTTATTTTTATCCCCAATCACGATGGTCAAAACTTGTATCTACCAGGGCTCGAACCTGGGACCTTCCGCGTGTGAAGCGGACGTGATAACCACTACACCACAGATACGTAACTACACCGTAGATACGTAGTAATTCTGGGTTTTTCAAGAGATCTAGCTTATTTTTATGCCCAATCACTATGTTCAAAACATGTATCTACCAGGTCGCGAACCTGGGACCTTCCGCGTGTTAGGCGGAAGTGATAACCACTACACCATCGATACGTAACTACACGAAGATACGTAGTAGTTCTGGGTTTTTCAAGAGATCTAGCTTATTTTTATGCCCAATCACGATGGTCAAAAGTTGTATCTACCAGGGCTCGAACCTGGGACCTTCCGGGTGTTAGGCGGACGTGATAACCACTACACCATAGATACGTAACTACACCATAGATACGTAACTACACCATAGATACGTAGTAATTCTGAGTTTTTCAAGCGATCTAGCTTATTTTTATGCCCAACCACTATGGTCAAAACATGTATCTACCAGGTCTCGAACCTGGGACCTTCCGCGTGTTAGGCGGAAGTGATAACCACTACACCATCGATACGTAACTACACGTAGATACGTAGTAATTCTGGGTTTTTCAAGAGATCTAGCTTATCTTTATGCCCAATCACAATGTTCAAAACTTGTATCTACCAGGGCTCGAACCTGGGAACTTCCGCGTGTGAAGCGGACGTGATAACCACTACACCATAGATACGTAACTACACCGTAGATACGTAGTAATTCTGGGTTTTTCAAGAGATCTAGCTTATTTTTGTGCCCAATCACTATGGTCAAAACATGTATCTACCAGGTCGTGAACCTGGGACCTTCCGCGTGTTAGGCGGTAGTGATAACCACTACACCATCGATACGTAACTACACGAAGATACGTAGTAATTCTGGGTTTTTCAAGAGATCTAGCTTATTTTTATGCCCAATCACGATGGTCAAAACTTGTATCTACCAGGGCTCGAACCTGGGACCTTCCGCGTGTGAAGCGGACGTGATAACCACTACACCATAGATACGTAACTACACCACAGATACGTAGTAATTCTGAGTTTTTCAAGAGATCTAGCTTATTTTTATGCCCAATCACTATGGTCAAAACATGTATATACCAGGTCTCGAACCTGGGACCTTCCGCGTGTTAGGCGGACGTGATAACCACTACACCATAGAAACGTAACTAGACCATAGATACGTAGTAATTCTGAGTTTTTCAAGAGATCTAGCTTATTTTTATGCCCAATCACGATGGTCAAAACTTGTATATACCAGGGCTCGAAACTGGGACCTTCCGCGTGTGAAGCGGACGTGATAACCACTACACCATAGATACGTAACTACACCGTAGATACGTAGTAATTCTGGGTTTTTCAAGAGATCTAGCTTATTTTTATGCCCAATCAAGATGGTCAAAACTTGTATCTACCAGGGCTCGAACCTGGGACCTTCCGCGTGTGAAGCGGAAGTGATAACCACTACACCATCGATACGTAACTATATCGTAGATACGTAGTAATTCTGGGTTTTTCAAGAGATCTAGCTTATTTTTATGCCCAATCACTATGGTCAAAACATGTATCTACCAGGTCGCGAACCTGGGACCTTCCGCGTGTTAGGCGGAAGTGATAACCACTACACCATCGATACGTAACTACACGTAGATACGTAGTAATTCTGGGTTTTTCAAGAGATCTAGCTTATTTTTATGCCCAATCACGATGGTCAAAACTTGTATCTACCAAGGCTCGAACCTGGGTCCTTCCGCGTGTGAAGCGTACGTGATAACCACTACACCATAGATACGTAACTAAACCATCGATACGTAGTAATTATGAGTTTTTCAAGAGATCTAGCTTATTTTTATGCCCAATCACTATGGTCAAAACATGTATCTACCAGGTCTCGAACCTGGGACCTTCCGCGTGTTAGGCGTAAGTGATAACCACTACACCATCGATACGTAACTACACGTAGATACGTAGTAATTCTGGGTTTTTCAAGAGATCTAGCTTATTTTTATGCCCAATCACGATGGTCAAAACTTGTATATACCAGGGCTCGAACCTGGGACCTTCCGCGTGTTAGGCGAAAGTGATAACCACTACACCATCGATACGTAACTACACGTAGATACGTAGTAATTCTGGGTTTTTCAAGAGATATAGCTTATTTTTATGCCCAATCACGATGGTCAAAACTTTTATCTACCAAGGCTCGAACCTGGGTCCTTCCGCGTGTGAAGCGCACGTGATAACCACTACACCATAGATACGTAACTACACCATAGATACGTAACTACACCATAGATACGTAGTAATTCTGAGTTTTTCAAGCGATCTAGCTTATTTTTATGCCCAACCACTATGGTCAAAACATGTATCTACCAGGTCTCGAACCTGGGACCTTCCGCGTGTTAGGCGGAAGTGATAACCACTACACCATCGATACGAAACTACACGTAGATACGTAGTAATTCTGGGTTTTTCAAGAGATCTAGCTTATTTTTATGCCCAATCACAATGTTCAAAACTTGTATCTACCAGGGCTCGAACCTGGGAACTTCCGCGTGTGAAGCGGACGTGATAACCACTACACCATAGATACGTAACTACACCATAGATACGTAGTAATTCTGGGTTTTTCAAGAGATCTAGCTTATTTTTGTGCCCAATCACTATGGTCAAAACATGTATCTACCAGGTCGTGAACCTGGGACCTTCCGCGTGTTAGGCGGTAGTGATAACCACTACACCATCGATACGTAACTACACGAAGATACGTAGTAATTCTGGGTTTTTCAAGAGATCTAGCTTATTTTTATGCCCAATCACGATGGTCAAAACTTGTATCTACCAGGGCTCGAACCTGGGACCTTCCGCGTGTGAAGCGGACGTGATAACCACTACACCATAGATACGTAACTACACCACAGATACGTAGTAATTCTGAGTTTTTCAAGAGATCTAGCTTATTTTTATGCCCAATCACTATGGTCAAAACATGTATATACCAGGTCTCGAACCTGGGACCTTCCGCGTGTTAGGCGGACGTGATAACCACTACACCATAGAAACGTAACTACACCATAGATACGTAGTAATTCTGAGTTTTTCAAGAGATCTAGCTTATTTTTATGCCCAATCACGATGGTCAAAACTTGTATATACCAGGGCTCGAAACTGGGACCTTCCGCGTGTGAAGCGGACGTGATAACCACTACACCATAGATACGTAACTACACCGTAGATACGTAGTAATTCTGGGTTTTTCAAGAGATCTAGCTTATTTTTATGCCCAATCAAGATGGTCAAAACTTGTATCTACCAGGGCTCGAACCTGGGACCTTTCGCGTGTGAAGCGGAAGTGATAACCACTACACCATCGATACGTAACTATATCGTAGATACGTAGTAATTCTGGGTTTTTCAAGAGATCTAGCTTATTTTTATGCCCAATCACTATGGTCAAAACATGTATCTACCAGGTCGCGAACCTGGGACCTTCCGCGTGTTAGGCGGAAGTGATAACCACTACACCATCGATACGTAATTACACGTAGATACGTAGTAATTCTGGGTTTTTCAAGAGATCTAGCTTATTTTTATGCCCAATCACGATGGTCAAAACTTGTATCTACCAAGGCTCGAACCTGGGTCCTTCCGCGTGTGAAGCGTACGTGATAACCACTACACCATAGATACGTAACTAAACCATCGATACGTAGTAATTATGAGTTTTTCAAGAGATCTAGCTCATTTTTATGCCCAATCACTATGGTCAAAACATGTATCTATCAGGTCTCGAACCTGGGACCTTCCGCGTGTTAGGCGTAAGTGATAACCACTACACCATCGATACGTAACTACACGTAGATACGTAGTAATTCTGGGTTTTTCAAGAGATCTAGCTTATTTTTATGCCCAATCACGATGGTCAAAACTTGTATATACCAGGGCTCGAACCTGGGACCTTCCGCGTGTTAGGCGAAAGTGATAACCACTACACCATCGATACGTAACTACACGTAGATACGTAGTAATTCTGGGTTTTTCAAGAGATATAGCTTATTTTTATGCCCAATCACGATGGTCAAAACTTGTATCTACCAAGGCTCGAACCTGGGTCCTTCCGCGTGTGAAGCGCACGTGATAACCACTACACCATAGATACGTAACTACACCATAGATACGTAGTAATTCTGAGTTTTTCAAGAGATCTAGCTTATTTTATGCCCAATCACTATGGTCAAAACATGTATCTACCAGGTCTCGAACCTGGGACCTTCCGCGTGTTAGGCGGAAATGATAACCACTACACCATCGATACGTAACTACACGTAGATACGTAGTAATTCTGGGTTTTTCAAGAGATCTAGCTTATTTTTATGCCCAATCACGATGGTCAAAACTTGTATATACCAGGGCTCGAACCTGGGACCTTCCGCGTGTGAAGCGGACGTGATAACCACTACACCATAGATACGTAACTACACCGTAGATACGTAGTAATTCTGGGTTTTTCAAGAGATCTAGCTTATTTTTATGCCCAATCAAGATGGTCTAAACTTGTATCTACCAGGGCTCGAACCTGGGACCTTCCGCGTGTGAAGCGGAAGTGATAACCACTACACCATCGATACGTAACTGCACCGTAGATACGTAGTAATTCTGGGTTTTTCAAGAGATCTAGCTTAATTTTATGCCCAATCACTATGGTCAAAACATGTATCTACCAGGTCGCGAACTTGGGACCTTCCGCGTGTTAGGCGGAAGTGATAACCACTACACCATCGATACGAAACTACACGTAGATACGTAGTATTCTGGGTTTTTCAAGAGATCTAGCTTATTTTTATGCCCAATCACGATGGTCAAAACTTGTATCTACCAGGGCTCGAACCTGGGACCTTCCGCGTGCTAGGCGGACGTTATAACCACTACACCATAGATACGTAACTACACCATAGATACGTAACTACACCATAGATACGTAACTACACCATAGATAAGTAACTACACCATAGATACGTAGTAATTCTGAGTTTTTCAAGAGATCTATAGTCTGTCAAACGAAAGAAGAGCCCTGAGAAATTTGTCCAAATTGGTGTCGCCACCATCGACCCCATAGTACTTTATCAACTTGTTTTGTTTTGTCAATAGTCGTTTGTAATATAGTCTGCTATAAACAGATAGGCTTAATCGCAATAGAACCAATACATTTTGCAATATATGACAAGTACTTTAACTTATGTCATTAAAATATATTGCAATGCTAGTTCAACAAAGATAAAACTGGTGTCTTGTCGTTAATTTTGTTTTATATTCTTTAATACTCGATGATCGTAAAAACCTTGAAACATAAACATATTAAATATATATTGCAAAATGTATTGGTTCTATTGCGATTAAGCGAAGCCAATCTGTTTATAGCAGACTATATTACAGACGACTATTGACAAAACAAAACAATTTTATAAAGTACTATGGGGTCGATGGTGGCGACACCAATTTGGACAAATTTCTCAGGGCTCTTCTTTCGTTTGACAGACTATAGCTTATTTTTATGCCTTATCACTATGGTCAAAATATGTATCTACCAGGTCTCGAACCTGGGTCCTTCCGCGTGTGAAGCGGACGTTTTTTTTTTTTTTTTTTTTTTTTTTTTTTTATTATAAAACAAAATTTATACAAACGTCAAAGATAATCAATGTTACTTTGTACACATCAGGAAATAGCGAACAATTACAACCAGTCTAAGAATTGTTTTATATGCTTTAAAAAATGTTCATCACGATTCAATAACAAAAAATTGGAGCTTAAGGTTAGACGTAGTTCGCGTTTTAAAATAGCGTAACAACGTTTTTCTAAAATAGCTAACGAGACTTTGGCAGTACTAATTAAAAACGAACGTGCATTTAAAACCAGCCATTTAAAGAGTGACGTTAAGAAATGAACGAATTTCACACGGGATTTAGTGCGAATGCCAGCCGAATAATGTTGAAAGATGATAAAAGAGTCCCTGCCGGGCGTACAACTGCCCAGCACACTGTCAAGGGCCAAGCCTAATTTAGTGACAAAGAGGGACTGCCAGAGCCGAATCGTAAAGGGGCAGCGCAAGAAAATGTGCTCTAAAGTTTCGACATTGTTGAAGCAAAACACGCACGTGGGGTTAGACGAAAGACCGATGGCGAAAAGACGCTCAGACGTAAAGATAGCCCCATGCACCACTTGAAGGTTGACGTCGCGATGAGAAGGACGAAGCAAAGACGAGTGTAACGTTGACCAGGCAGGGCGAGGCAGGGGACCCCCAAAGAACCGGCGCCAGGCATGCTCACCTGGGGACTCAGCAACGGTGGAGAGCGCAAAACGACCGTAGATGACCTTGCTGGTCAGGGCAGTCAAGTCGAAATCCGCACCCGTATTATCGACTAGTGTCACACTGACCGTACGGCAGAAGCGGCGCCGCGACCGAACGCGGGAAAGACAAGTCTCCGGGAGAACAGAATGGATATATTGAACCGCAGTTGTAAGCCACGGCGGGCAAGGGGCGTCCGAAGCTAGCCCACACAGGTCAGCAATCGCGGGACTGGGTAAAAAACCCGGAACCACTTCGTAAGTAAAATCCCGTAAGCGATACAGACCGTGAAAAAGAAAACACGCACGAGCACGCGGACTGAGACCGGACATGTCAATACGCGGGTTGAAGAATAAAACCGAATTTAATAAATCGGGCGGGTCTCTAAAATGCAGATTCTGAGTGGCACAGAATTCAGACCAAGCGAGCCAAAGCTCACGATACCGGGGTGAGAGCCTCGCGACATACGAGGCAGGGAGCGTGCACTGCAAAATGTCAAATCCCGGGTCCGAGGCATGCAAAGAAGGACACAACAAATACTGAGCCAGTTCGTACGTACGTTGCGCGTCGGCGCCCGTAATATACCGTAACAGTTCTTGCAAGCGAAAAGTAAGTTTCTTCGTGCGCAAGTCAACCAGACCGAAGCCGCCGACCTTCTTCGGACGCGTAAGCAAAGAATAAGCGACCGTATGGGCGCGTTCACCCCACAAAAAAACCCAGGGTTTCCCGGCGAAAGTCGTCCTCAAACCGATTAGGTAACGCGAGGGACCGCAGCGAATGCCCCAGTAATGACATGGCCAAAGTGTTGACCACCACGATCTTGCCCGACAAGGAAAGGCGCCGACCTTTCCAAATGCGAAGGACACGACGGAATTTAGCCAAACGCGGGGTCCAGTTAAGATCGTCCGATACCGCGCCATCCGTATTGAGAAAGATGCCCAAAATCTCGAGCGGGTCGGACGAGATAGTGAGGTCCGCAACGGTGGATGGGGCTCGACCCCGGTCGCAACCCAACCACATACCTCGACACTTGGAGATGTTCAAGTCGGAACCCGACGCGAGGCCATACCGCTGATATTCCCGCACAACTTCCAAGACGGACGCTGTATCACGGACCACCAAGGCATTGTCATCGACATGAACCCGTAACAAGGGAGGAGGCTGAGAGGTCGGCCAAAGAATCCGGTCGATAGCGGGACGGCATTCCAAGGCGTAGCATAGGGGTTCGGAAGAGAGAACGTAAAGCAAGGGACTAAGCGGACAGCCCTGGCGGACCGATCGACCGAGCTGAAAAAAGTCTGTTAAATATCCATTTATTTTCAGGCAAGACTTGCTGCCAACGAGAAATAATTGAATCCACTTGCGAAAAGGCTCGCCGAAGCCAAAAGCGCGAAGTACCGCAAAGAGGTAGTCCCACGAAACCTGATCAAACGCTTTCGCGAGATCTAATTTAACGAGGATACCCGGCCCGCGAGACCGCTGCAGATAGTCCATGATGTCGGAGAAAAGGGCGGGAGTACTGGTCGCGGAACGTGAACGAACGGCGCCCGTTTGCGAACCATGAATTAACGATGGAAAAATTGAAGATAGCCGTGAACCGAGTACTTTCGCGACGAGCTTATAGTCCGCGTTTAGCAACGTGATGGGGCGTCTGTTCTTGACGTCTCTTAAATCACCGGCTTTAGGCAGCAAGATAATGAGCCCTTCCTTCATAGAAGGAGGAAGGCGACCCTCCGAGTGGCAATGGGAAAGGAGCGCAACAAATTCTTCCTGAATATGTGGCAGCACGAATCGCCAGAACTCATTAGTGAAACCGTCAGTACCCGGGCTTTTGCCGGCGGGAGCGCAATTTAAGACCATTGAAATGTCCGCCCACCGTATCGGGGCATCACAAACCTGCGCGTCGGCCGCACAAAGTCTGTTAGTAACGAAAGACGCGTAAAAGTCAATTACAGCCCGGTCCGTAGGACGTCTACGAGACATCGCCGCGAAGTGTTCAAAATAGCGCTGCCGAACGGCCCCCGGTTCCGTGAGGAGCTGCGCGTCAGGCGCGAAGACACATTTGATCGACTTAGAAGACTGCCGATGACGTTCCAGGCGGAGAAAAAAGGACGTAGGACTCTCACCGGCCGAGCGCCATTGCTGGTTAGCCCGTACTACTGCCCCCTGCAGCACCCCCCTGTCGAAGTCGTTTAAGGCCTCCTTCGCCACAAGAAAGTCCGCGAGACCAACCGAGGAATTAGATGCGGCCAGCTGAGTCTTGGACAAGGCTTCGCGTAAGCGAGTTCGTTCGGCGCGATCACGCGAGGCTTGAACCTTCCCGTACAACATGGCATGTTCGCGTAGGGACTGCTTTAAAGCTTCGTACCATGCAAATTTGTCCGGCAATTCGCGAAAGCGTTGGCGACTCCGGCGAAGAATGCGTAAGACCGCCTGGCGGTAGGCGTCGAACTGCAAGAGACGCGCATTAAAAGACCACGTACCTGGGCCCATCTTAACGCCGTCCAAGACGAGACGGAGTTCAAGGGCGCGATGATCCGAAAGGGGACACGGTAAGATCTGACAGGTCGTAACATTCTGACGATCCTCCCCGGCAAGGAGAACATAGTCGATGCGCGATTGAAGATAAGAGCCATACACGGGACCGGACCAGGTCCAGTCAAAGTTGTCCGCATGTGTTGCGCGCCAAACGTCAATGAGGTGGGTATCACGTAGAAATCGGAATAAGGCAGTCGAGCCCGAACGCGAAGAGGAACCAGACAATGGTCGGCGATCCAGACCCGGCTGCGCTACGTCGTTAAAGTCCCCGACGACTAGGGGACGCGAACAGCGCGAGACCACCCCCCGCAAGCGGTCATAAAAGGGCAAACGATCGGGCGCGACATTTGGAAGATACACGTTCACGATATCCAGAGGTTCGCTGTCAATGGACAAAGACGCCAAAATAAACCGACCCTCCCCACTACGTAGGACGCGGGAAGGCAAAACGTCAAGACCCGCCCGAATGCAAATGGCAACACCGCGAAAACCGGAAACAGGGTCATTATCAAAATAAATGGGACCGCGCCAAAGAGACCGAAAAACCGCGACATGGGAGCCCGACCAGTGAGTCTCTTGGAGACACAAAACGTCGAAACCCTTGCTCCATTCAACCAGTTCTTTCATCTTCGCCAGAGCCCGCAAACCGCGGACGTTAAGAGAAACGATTTTTATCATTGAAGGGCGAGAGCAGCGGAGGGGTTACCGGGTCAGCGATAAGACGTGGAGAAGGAGGCCGACCAAGCAAGGGGAGGTCTGACTTAGGTCGTTTCAGCCCCTGCTTACCACCGACAACACGCCAGTCGCCCTGGCCATCCTCGGGCGAAACAGAAGGTTCACCCTCACTACTAGAAACTGGACGTTTCTGAGCCGCAACCAGTACTTCAGAGTCTCCAGGCGCTGCAACTGGTGACCCGCCCTCCGGGATAACCTCGGCGGAAGAAACACCAACCGGCAAGTCGACAGAAGGTGTAGCAGGAGGCAAACGACGAGGTATATCAACATTGGGGCAAACCCGCGCGATATGCCCCTGAGCGTCACACCGGCGGCAAACGAAGAGAGGACAGTCCTTGTAGAGGTGAGAGTTAGACAGACACTTATTACAAACTTTGCCCTGCCGATCATGCCGAACGCGGTAGGAGCTTTCGAGCCCCATGACGTCGACCAAACGCAAACTATAAGGTAAGCTAGAGACACCCTCTGGTAGCGAAACCTTTATCGATCGTTGCCCGTAATACTTGCCATTTGTACGCTCCCAAACCACCTCACTTTTTAACTCGCAATTATAACTCAGCAACTTTGCCTTTAAAACGTCATCCGATACAAACTCCGGGAGATCAAAAAAGGTAGCAATGATCTCGCGACTCCCGACTTTACGCACCACGCAGTCTTCCGCCTCGAGCCCAAGACCTAATTCTGCGCAATTATCCGCATCTTCCAACGACACAAATGTTACGAAAAATCCGCCTTTCGTACTCACCACCGACGAATAAGAATCCGCACCAAAAGTCAATGACAAAGCCTCTTCAATCTTCGAAACAACGCGCTCCTGACATTCTACAAAAACCGAACGTTTCAAAACTTCCATCGTGTAAGTAGATTAGTAATAATAATAGATTAGTTGAAAAAATAACGGGACTCTGCCCGAGGCAGAGCCCAAAACGCGAGAAACCCGACTCAAAATAGACAGCAAAAAAGAAACTCACGCAAGGAAACGAATAAAAAAGCCAAAAGGCCGAAAAAAACCCGCGAGCAAGAGGAGAAGCCGAGGACGGAGCGAGAGAAAAAAGCGACCGCACTCGACGAAAACCAAAACGCGAATCCCTCGAACCTGGGACCTTCCGCGTGTTAGGCGAAAGTGATAACCACTACACCATCGATACGTAACTACACGTAGATACGTAGTAATTCTGGGTTTTTCAAGAGATATAGCTTATTTTTATGCCCAATCACGATGGTCAAAACTTGTATCTACCAAGGCTCGAACCTGGGTCCTTCCGCGTGTGAAGCGCACGTGATAACCACTACACCATAGATACGTAACTACACCATAGATACGTAGTAATTCTGAGTTTTTCAAGAGATCTAGCTTATTTTATGCCCAATCACTATGGTCAAAACATGTATCTACCAGGTCTCGAACCTGGGACCTTCCGCGTGTTAGGCGGAAATGATAACCACTACACCATCGATACGTAACTACACGTAGATACGTAGTAATTCTGGGTTTTTCAAGAGATCTAGCTTATTTTTATCCCCAATCACGATGGTCAAAACTTGTATCTACCAGGGCTCGAACCTGGGACCTTCCGCGTGTGAAGCGGACGTGATAACCACTACACCACAGATACGTAACTACACCGTAGATACGTAGTAATTCTGGGTTTTTCAAGAGATCTAGCTTATTTTTATGCCCAATCACTATGTTCAAAACATGTATCTACCAGGTCGCGAACCTGGGACCTTCCGCGTGTTAGGCGGAAGTGATAACCACTACACCATCGATACGTAACTACACGAAGATACGTAGTAGTTCTGGGTTTTTCAAGAGATCTAGCTTATTTTTATGCCCAATCACGATGGTCAAAAGTTGTATCTACCAGGGCTCGAACCTGGGACCTTCCGGGTGTTAGGCGGACGTGATAACCACTACACCATAGATACGTAACTACACCATAGATACGTAACTACACCATAGATACGTAGTAATTCTGAGTTTTTCAAGCGATCTAGCTTATTTTTATGCCCAACCACTATGGTCAAAACATGTATCTACCAGGTCTCGAACCTGGGACCTTCCGCGTGTTAGGCGGAAGTGATAACCACTACACCATCGATACGTAACTACACGTAGATACGTAGTAATTCTGGGTTTTTCAAGAGATCTAGCTTATCTTTATGCCCAATCACAATGTTCAAAACTTGTATCTACCAGGGCTCGAACCTGGGAACTTCCGCGTGTGAAGCGGACGTGATAACCACTACACCATAGATACGTAACTACACCATAGATACGTAGTAATTCTGGGTTTTTCAAGAGATCTAGCTTATTTTTGTGCCCAATCACTATGGTCAAAACATGTATCTACCAGGTCGTGAACCTGGGACCTTCCGCGTGTTAGGCGGTAGTGATAACCACTACACCATCGATACGTAACTACACGAAGATACGTAGTAATTCTGGGTTTTTCAAGAGATCTAGCTTATTTTTATGCCCAATCACGATGGTCAAAACTTGTATCTACCAGGGCTCGAACCTGGGACCTTCCGCGTGTGAAGCGGACGTGATAACCACTACACCATAGATACGTAACTAAACCATCGATACGTAGTAATTCTGAGTTTTTCAAGAGATCTAGCTTATTTTTATGCCCAATCACTATGGTCAAAACATGTATCTACCAGGTCTCGAACCTGGGACCTTCCGCGTGTTAGGCGGAAGTGATAACCACTACACCATCGATACGTAACTTCACGTAGATACGTAGTAATTCTGGGTTTTTCAAGAGATCTAGCTTATTTTTATCCCCAATCACGATGGTCAAAACTTGTATCTACCAGGGCTCGAACCTGGGACCTTCCGCGTGTGAAGCGGACGTGATAACCACTACACCACAGATACGTAACTACACCGTAGATACGTAGTAATTCTGGGTTTTTCAAGAGATCTAGCTTATTTTTATGCCCAATCACTATGTTCAAAACATGTATCTACCAGGTCGCGAACCTGGGACCTTCCGCGTGTTAGGCGGAAGTGATAACCACTACACCATCGATACGTAACTACACGAAGATACGTAGTAGTTCTGGGTTTTTCAAGAGATCTAGCTTATTTTTATGCCCAATCACGATGGTCAAAAGTTGTATCTACCAGGGCTCGAACCTGGGACCTTCCGGGTGTTAGGCGGACGTGATAACCACTACACCATAGATACGTAACTACACCATAGATACGTAACTACACCATAGATACGTAGTAATTCTGAGTTTTTCAAGCGATCTAGCTTATTTTTATGCCCAACCACTATGGTCAAAACATGTATCTACCAGGTCTCGAACCTGGGACCTTCCGCGTGTTAGGCGGAAGTGATAACCACTACACCATCGATACGTAACTACACGTAGATACGTAGTAATTCTGGGTTTTTCAAGAGATCTAGCTTATTTTTGTGCCCAATCACTATGGTCAAAACATGTATCTACCAGGTCGTGAACCTGGGACCTTCCGCGTGTTAGGCGGTAGTGATAACCACTACACCATCGATACGTAACTACACGAAGATACGTAGTAATTCTGGGTTTTTCAAGAGATCTAGCTTATCTTTATGCCCAATCACAATGTTCAAAACTTGTATCTACCAGGGCTCGAACCTGGGAACTTCCGCGTGTGAAGCGGACGTGATAACCACTACACCATAGATACGTAACTACACCATAGATACGTAGTAATTCTGGGTTTTTCAAGAGATCTAGCTTATTTTTGTGCCCAATCACTATGGTCAAAACATGTATCTACCAGGTCGTGAACCTGGGACCTTCCGCGTGTTAGGCGGTAGTGATAACCACTACACCATCGATACGTAACTACACGAAGATACGTAGTAATTCTGGGTTTTTCAAGAGATCTAGCTTATTTTTATGCCCAATCACGATGGTCAAAACTTGTATCTACCAGGGCTCGAACCTGGGACCTTCCGCGTGTGAAGCGGACGTGATAACCACTACACCATAGATACGTAACTAAACCATCGATACGTAGTAATTCTGAGTTTTTCAAGAGATCTAGCTTATTTTTATGCCCAATCACTATGGTCAAAACATGTATCTACCAGGTCTCGAACCTGGGACCTTCCGCGTGTTAGGCGGAAGTGATAACCACTACACCATCGATACGTAACTTCACGTAGATACGTAGTAATTCTGGGTTTTTCAAGAGATCTAGCTTATTTTTATCCCCAATCACGATGGTCAAAACTTGTATCTACCAGGGCTCGAACCTGGGACCTTCCGCGTGTGAAGCGGACGTGATAACCACTACACCACAGATACGTAACTACACCGTAGATACGTAGTAATTCTGGGTTTTTCAAGAGATCTAGCTTATTTTTATGCCCAATCACTATGTTCAAAACATGTATCTACCAGGTCGCGAACCTGGGACCTTCCGCGTGTTAGGCGGAAGTGATAACCACTACACCATCGATACGTAACTACACGAAGATACGTAGTAGTTCTGGGTTTTTCAAGAGATCTAGCTTATTTTTATGCCCAATCACGATGGTCAAAAGTTGTATCTACCAGGGCTCGAACCTGGGACCTTCCGGGTGTTAGGCGGACGTGATAACCACTACACCATAGATACGTAACTACACCATAGATACGTAACTACACCATAGATACGTAGTAATTCTGAGTTTTTCAAGCGATCTAGCTTATTTTTATGCCCAACCACTATGGTCAAAACATGTATCTACCAGGTCTCGAACCTGGGACCTTCCGCGTGTTAGGCGGAAGTGATAACCACTACACCATCGATACGTAACTACACGTAGATACGTAGTAATTCTGGGTTTTTCAAGAGATCTAGCTTATTTTTGTGCCCAATCACTATGGTCAAAACATGTATCTACCAGGTCGTGAACCTGGGACCTTCCGCGTGTTAGGCGGTAGTGATAACCACTACACCATCGATACGTAACTACACGAAGATACGTAGTAATTCTGGGTTTTTCAAGAGATCTAGCTTATTTTTATGCCCAATCACGATGGTCAAAACTTGTATCTACCAGGGCTCGAACCTGGGACCTTCCGCGTGTGAAGCGGACGTGATAACCACTACACCATAGATACGTAACTACACCACAGATACGTAGTAATTCTGAGTTTTTCAAGAGATCTAGCTTATTTTTATGCCCAATCACTATGGTCAAAACATGTATATACCAGGTCTCGAACCTGGGACCTTCCGCGTGTTAGGCGGACGTGATAACCACTACACCATAGAAACGTAACTAGACCATAGATACGTAGTAATTCTGAGTTTTTCAAGAGATCTAGCTTATTTTTATGCCCAATCACGATGGTCAAAACTTGTATATACCAGGGCTCGAAACTGGGACCTTCCGCGTGTGAAGCGGACGTGATAACCACTACACCATAGATACGTAACTACACCGTAGATACGTAGTAATTCTGGGTTTTTCAAGAGATCTAGCTTATTTTTATGCCCAATCAAGATGGTCAAAACTTGTATCTACCAGGGCTCGAACCTGGGACCTTCCGCGTGTGAAGCGGAAGTGATAACCACTACACCATCGATACGTAACTATATCGTAGATACGTAGTAATTCTGGGTTTTTCAAGAGATCTAGCTTATTTTTATGCCCAATCACTATGGTCAAAACATGTATCTACCAGGTCGCGAACCTGGGACCTTCCGCGTGTTAGGCGGAAGTGATAACCACTACACCATCGATACGTAACTACACGTAGATACGTAGTAATTCTGGGTTTTTCAAGAGATCTAGCTTATTTTTATGCCCAATCACGATGGTCAAAACTCTTATCTACCAAGGCTCGAACCTGGGTCCTTCCGCGTGTGAAGCGTACGTGATAACCACTACACCATAGATACGTAACTAAACCATCGATTCGTAGTAATTATGAGTTTTTCAAGAGATCTAGCTTATTTTTATGCCCAATCACTATGGTCAAAACATGTATCTACCAGGTCTCGAACCTGGGACCTTCCGCGTGTTAGGCGTAAGTGATAACCACTACACCATCGATACGTAACTACACGTAGATACGTAGTAATTCTGGGTTTTTCAAGAGATCTAGCTTATTTTTATGCCCAATCACGATGGTCAAAACTTGTATATACCAGGGCTCGAACCTGGGACCTTCCGCGTGTTAGGCGAAAGTGATAACCACTACACCATCGATACGTAACTACACGTAGATACGTAGTAATTTTGGGTTTTTCAAGAGATATAGCTTATTTTTATGCCCAATCACGATGGTCAAAACTTGTATCTACCAAGGCTCGAACCTGGGTCCTTCCGCGTGTGAAGCGCACGTGATAACCACTACACCATAGATACGTAACTACACCATAGATACGTAACTACACCATAGATACGTAGTAATTCTGAGTTTTTCAAGCGATCTAGCTTATTTTTATGCCCAACCACTATGGTCAAAACATGTATCTACCAGGTCTCGAACCTGGGACCTTCCGCGTGTTAGGCGGAAGTGATAACTACTACACCATCGATACGTAACTACACGTAGATACGTAGTAATTCTGGGTTTTTCAAGAGATCTAGCTTATTTTTATGCCCAATCACAATGTTCAAAACTTGTATCTACCAGGGCTCGAACCTGGGAACTTCCGCGTGTGAAGCGGACGTGATAACCACTACACCATAGATACGTAACTACACCATAGATACGTAGTAATTCTGGGTTTTTCAAGAGATCTAGCTTATTTTTGTGCCCAATCACTATCGTCAAAACATGTATCTACCAGGTCGTGAACCTGGGACCTTCCGCGTGTTAGGCGGTAGTGATAACCACTACACCATCGATACGTAACTACACGAAGATACGTAGTAATTCTGGGTTTTTCAAGAGATCTAGCTTATTTTTATGCCCAATCACGATGGTCAAAACTTGTATCTACCAGGGCTCGAACCTGGGACCTTCCGCGTGTGAAGCGGACGTGATAACCACTACACCATAGATACGTAACTACACCGTAGATACGTAGTAATTCTGGGTTTTTCAAGAGATCTAGCTTATTTTTATGCCCAATCAAGATGGTCAAAACTTGTATCTACCAGGGCTCGAACCTGGGACCTTCCGCGTGTGAAGCGGAAGTGATAACCACTACACCATCGATACGTAACTATATCGTAGATACGTAGTAATTCTGGGTTTTTCAAGAGATCTAGCTTATTTTTATGCCCAATCACTATGGTCAAAACATGTATCTACCAGGTCGCGAACCTGGGACCTTCCGCGTGTTAGGCGGAAGTGATAACCACTACACCATCGATACGTAATTACACGTAGATACGTAGTAATTCTGGGTTTTTCAAGAGATCTAGCTTATTTTTATGCCCAATCACGATGGTCAAAACTTGTATCTACCAAGGCTCGAACCTGGGTCCTTCCGCGTGTGAAGCGTACGTGATAACCACTACACCATAGATACGTAACTAAACCATCGATACGTAGTAATTATGAGTTTTTCAAGAGATCTAGCTCATTTTTATGCCCAATCACTATGGTCAAAACATGTATCTACCAGGTCTCGAACCTGGGACCTTCCGCGTGTTAGGCGTAAGTGATAACCACTACACCATCGATACGTAACTACACGTAGATACGTAGTAATTCTGGGTTTTTCAAGAGATCTAGCTTATTTTTATGCCCAATCACGATGGTCAAAACTTGTATATACCAGGGCTCGAACCTGGGACCTTCCGCGTGTTAGGCGAAAGTGATAACCACTACACCATCGATACGTAACTACACGTAGATACGTAGTAATTCTGGGTTTTTCAAGAGATATAGCTTATTTTTATGCCCAATCACGATGGTCAAAACTTGTATCTACCAAGGCTCGAACCTGGGTCCTTCCGCGTGTGAAGCGCACGTGATAACCACTACACCATAGATACGTAACTACACCATAGATACGTAGTAATTCTGAGTTTTTCAAGAGATCTAGCTTATTTTATGCCCAATCACTATGGTCAAAACATGTATCTACCAGGTCTCGAACCTGGGACCTTCCGCGTGTTAGGCGGAAATGATAACCACTACACCATCGATACGTAACTACACGTAGATACGTAGTAATTCTGGGTTTTTCAAGAGATCTAGCTTATTTTTATGCCCAATCACGATGGTCAAAACTTGTATATACCAGGGCTCGAACCTGGGACCTTCCGCGTGTGAAGCGGACGTGATAACCACTACACCATAGATACGTAACTACACCGTAGATACGTAGTAATTCTGGGTTTTTCAAGAGATCTAGCTTATTTTTATGCCCAATCAAGATGGTCTAAACTTGTATCTACCAGGGCTCGAACCTGGGACCTTCCGCGTGTGAAGCGGAAGTGATAACCACTACACCATCGATACGTAACTGCACCGTAGATACGTAGTAATTCTGGGTTTTTCAAGAGATCTAGCTTAATTTTATGCCCAATCACTATGGTCAAAACATGTATCTACCAGGTCGCGAACTTGGGACCTTCCGCGTGTTAGGCGGAAGTGATAACCACTACACCATCGATACGAAACTACACGTAGATACGTAGTATTCTGGGTTTTTCAAGAGATCTAGCTTATTTTTATGCCCAATCACGATGGTCAAAACTTGTATCTACCAGGGCTCGAACCTGGGACCTTCCGCGTGCTAGGCGGACGTTATAACCACTACACCATAGATACGTAACTACACCATAGATACGTAACTACACCATAGATACGTAACTACACCATAGATACGTAACTACACCATAGATAAGTAACTACACCATAGATACGTAGTAATTCTGAGTTTTTCAAGAGATCTAGCTCATTTTTATGCCCAATCACTATGGTCAAAACATGTATCTACCAGGTCTCGAACCTGGGACCTTCCGCGTGTGAAGCGGAAGTGATAACCACTACACCATCGATACGTAACTGCACCGTAGATACGTAGTAATTCTGGGTTTTTCAAGAGATCTAGCTTATTTTTGTGCCCAATCACTATGGTCAAAACATGTATCTACCAGGTCGTGAACCTGGGACCTTCCGCGTGTTAGGCGGTAGTGATAACCACTACACCATCGATACGTAACTACACGAAGATACGTAGTAATTCTGGGTTTTTCAAGAGATCTAGCTTATTTTTATGCCCAATCACGATGGTCAAAACTTGTATCTACCAGGGCTCGAACCTGGGACCTTCCGCGTGTGAAGCGGACGTGATAACCACTACACCATAGATACGTAACTACACCACAGATACGTAGTAATTCTGAGTTTTTCAAGAGATCTAGCTTATTTTTATGCCCAATCACTATGGTCAAAACATGTATATACCAGGTCTCGAACCTGGGACCTTCCGCGTGTTAGGCGGACGTGATAACCACTACACCATAGAAACGTAACTAGACCATAGATACGTAGTAATTCTGAGTTTTTCAAGAGATCTAGCTTATTTTTATGCCCAATCACGATGGTCAAAACTTGTATATACCAGGGCTCGAAACTGGGACCTTCCGCGTGTGAAGCGGACGTGATAACCACTACACCATAGATACGTAACTACACCGTAGATACGTAGTAATTCTGGGTTTTTCAAGAGATCTAGCTTATTTTTATGCCCAATCAAGATGGTCAAAACTTGTATCTACCAGGGCTCGAACCTGGGACCTTCCGCGTGTGAAGCGGAAGTGATAACCACTACACCATCGATACGTAACTATATAGTAGATACGTAGTAATTCTGGGTTTTTCAAGAGATCTAGCTTATTTTTATGCCCAATCACTATGGTCAAAACGTGTATCTACCAGGTCGCGAACCTGGGACCTTCCGCGTGTTAGGCGGAAGTGATAACCACTACACCATCGATACGTAACTACACGTAGATACGTAGTAATTCTGGGTTTTTCAAGAGATCTAGCTTATTTTTATGCCCAATCACGATGGTCAAAACTCTTATCTACCAAGGCTCGAACCTGGGTCCTTCCGCGTGTGAAGCGTACGTGATAACCACTACACCATAGATACGTAACTAAACCATCGATTCGTAGTAATTATGAGTTTTTCAAGAGATCTAGCTTATTTTTATGCCCAATCACTATGGTCAAAACATGTATCTACCAGGTCTCGAACCTGGGACCTTCCGCGTGTTAGGCGTAAGTGATAACCACTACACCATCGATACGTAACTACACGTAGATACGTAGTAATTCTGGGTTTTTCAAGAGATCTAGCTTATTTTTATGCCCAATCACGATGGTCAAAACTTGTATATACCAGGGCTCGAACCTGGGACCTTCCGCGTGTTAGGCGAAAGTGATAACCACTACACCATCGATACGTAACTACACGTAGATACGTAGTAATTTTGGGTTTTTCAAGAGATATAGCTTATTTTTATGCCCAATCACGATGGTCAAAACTTGTATCTACCAAGGCTCGAACCTGGGTCCTTCCGCGTGTGAAGCGCACGTGATAACCACTACACCATAGATACGTAACTACACCATAGATACGTAACTACACCATAGATACGTAGTAATTCTGAGTTTTTCAAGCGATCTAGCTTATTTTTATGCCCAACCACTATGGTCAAAACATGTATCTACCAGGTCTCGAACCTGGGACCTTCCGCGTGTTAGGCGGAAGTGATAACCACTACACCATCGATACGTAACTACACGTAGATACGTAGTAATTCTGGGTTTTTCAAGAGATCTAGCTTATTTTTATGCCCAATCACAATGTTCAAAACTTGTATCTACCAGGGCTCGAACCTGGGAACTTCCGCGTGTGAAGCGGACGTGATAACCACTACACCATAGATACGTAACTACACCATAGATACGTAGTAATTCTGGGTTTTTCAAGAGATCTAGCTTATTTTTGTGCCCAATCACTATCGTCAAAACATGTATCTACCAGGTCGTGAACCTGGGACCTTCCGCGTGTTAGGCGGTAGTGATAACCACTACACCATCGATACGTAACTACACGAAGATACGTAGTAATTCTGGGTTTTTCAAGAGATCTAGCTTATTTTTATGCCCAATCACGATGGTCAAAACTTGTATCTACCAGGGCTCGAACCTGGGACCTTCCGCGTGTGAAGCGGACGTGATAACCACTACACCATAGATACGTAACTACACCGTAGATACGTAGTAATTCTGGGTTTTTCAAGAGATCTAGCTTATTTTTATGCCCAATCAAGATGGTCAAAACTTGTATCTACCAGGGCTCGAACCTGGGACCTTCCGCGTGTGAAGCGGAAGTGATAACCACTACACCATCGATACGTAACTATATCGTAGATACGTAGTAATTCTGGGTTTTTCAAGAGATCTAGCTTATTTTTATGCCCAATCACTATGGTCAAAACATGTATCTACCAGGTCGCGAACCTGGGACCTTCCGCGTGTTAGGCGGAAGTGATAACCACTACACCATCGATACGTAATTACACGTAGATACGTAGTAATTCTGGGTTTTTCAAGAGATCTAGCTTATTTTTATGCCCAATCACGATGGTCAAAACTTGTATCTACCAAGGCTCGAACCTGGGTCCTTCCGCGTGTGAAGCGTACGTGATAACCACTACACCATAGATACGTAACTAAACCATCGATACGTAGTAATTATGAGTTTTTCAAGAGATCTAGCTCATTTTTATGCCCAATCACTATGGTCAAAACATGTATCTACCAGGTCTCGAACCTGGGACCTTCCGCGTGTTAGGCGTAAGTGATAACCACTACACCATCGATACGTAACTACACGTAGATACGTAGTAATTCTGGGTTTTTCAAGAGATCTAGCTTATTTTTATGCCCAATCACGATGGTCAAAACTTGTATATACCAGGGCTCGAACCTGGGACCTTCCGCGTGTTAGGCGAAAGTGATAACCACTACACCATCGATACGTAACTACACGTAGATACGTAGTAATTCTGGGTTTTTCAAGAGATATAGCTTATTTTTATGCCCAATCACGATGGTCAAAACTTGTATCTACCAAGGCTCGAACCTGGGTCCTTCCGCGTGTGAAGCGCACGTGATAACCACTACACCATAGATACGTAACTACACCATAGATACGTAGTAATTCTGAGTTTTTCAAGAGATCTAGCTTATTTTATGCCCAATCACTATGGTCAAAACATGTATCTACCAGGTCTCGAACCTGGGACCTTCCGCGTGTTAGGCGGAAATGATAACCACTACACCATCGATACGTAACTACACGTAGATACGTAGTAATTCTGGGTTTTTCAAGAGATCTAGCTTATTTTTATGCCCAATCACGATGGTCAAAACTTGTATATACCAGGGCTCGAACCTGGGACCTTCCGCGTGTGAAGCGGACGTGATAACCACTACACCATAGATACGTAACTACACCGTAGATACGTAGTAATTCTGGGTTTTTCAAGAGATCTAGCTTATTTTTATGCCCAATCAAGATGGTCTAAACTTGTATCTACCAGGGCTCGAACCTGGGACCTTCCGCGTGTGAAGCGGAAGTGATAACCACTACACCATCGATACGTAACTGCACCGTAGATACGTAGTAATTCTGGGTTTTTCAAGAGATCTAGCTTAATTTTATGCCCAATCACTATGGTCAAAACATGTATCTACCAGGTCGCGAACTTGGGACCTTCCGCGTGTTAGGCGGAAGTGATAACCACTACACCATCGATACGAAACTACACGTAGATACGTAGTATTCTGGGTTTTTCAAGAGATCTAGCTTATTTTTATGCCCAATCACGATGGTCAAAACTTGTATCTACCAGGGCTCGAACCTGGGACCTTCCGCGTGCTAGGCGGACGTTATAACCACTACACCATAGATACGTAACTACACCATAGATACGTAACTACACCATAGATACGTAACTACACCATAGATACGTAACTACACCATAGATAAGTAACTACACCATAGATACGTAGTAATTCTGAGTTTTTCAAGAGATCTATAGTCTGTCAAACGAAAGAAGAGCCCTGAGAAATTTGTCCAAATTGGTGTCGCCACCATCGACCCCATAGTACTTTATCAACTTGTTTTGTTTTGTCAATAGTCGTTTGTAATATAGTCTGCTATAAACAGATAGGCTTAATCGCAATAGAACCAATACATTTTGCAATATATGACAAGTACTTTAACTTATGTCATTAAAATATATTGCAATGCTAGTTCAACAAAGATAAAACTGGTGTCTTGTCGTTAGTTTTGTTTTATATTCTTTAATACTCGATGATCGTAAAAACCTTGAAACATAAACATATTAAATATATATTGCAAAATGTATTGGTTCTATTGCGATTAAGCGAAGCCAATCTGTTTATAGCAGACTATATTACAGACGACTATTGACAAAACAAAACAATTTTATAAAGTACTATGGGGTCGATGGTGGCGACACCAATTTGGACAAATTTCTCAGGGCTCTTCTTTCGTTTGACAGACTATAGCTTATTTTTATGCCTTATCACTATGGTCAAAATATGTATCTACCAGGTCTCGAACCTGGGTCCTTCCGCGTGTGAAGCGGACGTTTTTTTTTTTTTTTTTTTTTTTTTTTTTTTTTTTTTTTATTATAAAACAAAATTGATACAAACGTCAAAGATAATCAATGTTACTTTGTACACATCAGGAAATAGCGAACAATTACAACCAGTCTAAGAATTGTTTTATATGCTTTAAAAAATGTTCATCACGATTCAATAACAAAAAATTGGAGCTTAAGGTTAGACGTAGTTCGCGTTTTAAAATAGCGTAACAACGTTTTTCTAAAATAGCTAACGAGACTTTGGCAGTACTAATTAAAAACGAACGTGCATTTAAAACCAGCCATTTAAAGAGTGACGTTAAGAAATGAACGAATTTCACACGGGATTTAGTGCGAATGCCAGCCGAATAATGTTGAAAGATGATAAAAGAGTCCCTGCCGGGCGTACAACTGCCCAGCACACTGTCAAGGGCCAAGCCTAATTTAGTGACAAAGAGGGACTGCCAGAGCCGAATCGTAAAGGGGCAGCGCAAGAAAATGTGCTCTAAAGTTTCGACATTGTTGAAGCAAAACACGCACGTGGGGTTAGACGAAAGACCGATGGCGAAAAGACGCTCAGACGTAAAGATAGCCCCATGCACCACTTGAAGGTTGACGTCGCGATGAGAAGGACGAAGCAAAGACGAGTGTAACGTTGACCAGGCAGGGCGAGGCAGGGGACCCCCAAAGAACCGGCGCCAGGCATGCTCACCTGGGGACTCAGCAACGGTGGAGAGCGCAAAACGACCGTAGATGACCTTGCTGGTCAGGGCAGTCAAGTCGAAATCCGCACCCGTATTATCGACTAGTGTCACACTGACCGTACGGCAGAAGCGGCGCCGCGACCGAACGCGGGAAAGACAAGTCTCCGGGAGAACAGAATGGATATATTGAACCGCAGTTGTAAGCCACGGCGGGCAAGGGGCGTCCGAAGCTAGCCCACACAGGTCAGCAATCGCGGGACTGGGTAAAAAACCCGGAACCACTTCGTAAGTAAAATCCCGTAAGCGATACAGACCGTGAAAAAGAAAACACGCACGAGCACGCGGACTGAGACCGGACATGTCAATACGCGGGTTGAAGAATAAAACCGAATTTAATAAATCGGGCGGGTCTCTAAAATGCAGATTCTGAGTGGCACAGAATTCAGACCAAGCGAGCCAAAGCTCACGATACCGGGGTGAGAGCCTCGCGACATACGAGGCAGGGAGCGTGCACTGCAAAATGTCAAATCCCGGGTCCGAGGCATGCAAAGAAGGACACAACAAATACTGAGCCAGTTCGTACGTACGTTGCGCGTCGGCGCCCGTAATATACCGTAACAGTTCTTGCAAGCGAAAAGTAAGTTTCTTCGTGCGCAAGTCAACCAGACCGAAGCCGCCGACCTTCTTCGGACGCGTAAGCAAAGAATAAGCGACCGTATGGGCGCGTTCACCCCACAAAAAACCCAGGGTTTCCCGGCGAAAGTCGTCCTCAAACCGATTAGGTAACGCGAGGGACCGCAGCGAATGCCCCAGTAATGACATGGCCAAAGTGTTGACCACCACGATCTTGCCCGACAAGGAAAGGCGCCGACCTTTCCAAATGCGAAGGACACGACGGAATTTAGCCAAACGCGGGGTCCAGTTAAGATCGTCCGATACCGCGCCATCCGTATTGAGAAAGATGCCCAAAATCTCGAGCGGGTCGGACGAGATAGTGAGGTCCGCAACGGTGGATGGGGCTCGACCCCGGTCGCAACCCAACCACATACCTCGACACTTGGAGATGTTCAAGTCGGAACCCGACGCGAGGCCATACCGCTGATATTCCCGCACAACTTCCAAGACGGACGCTGTATCACGGACCACCAAGGCATTGTCATCGACATGAACCCGTAACAAGGGAGGAGGCTGAGAGGTCGGCCAAAGAATCCGGTCGATAGCGGGACGGCATTCCAAGGCGTAGCATAGGGGTTCGGAAGAGAGAACGTAAAGCAAGGGACTAAGCGGACAGCCCTGGCGGACCGATCGACCGAGCTGAAAAAAGTCTGTTAAATATCCATTTATTTTCAGGCAAGACTTGCTGCCAACGAGAAATAATTGAATCCACTTGCGAAAAGGCTCGCCGAAGCCAAAAGCGCGAAGTACCGCAAAGAGGTAGTCCCACGAAACCTGATCAAACGCTTTCGCGAGATCTAATTTAACGAGGATACCCGGCCCGCGAGACCGCTGCAGATAGTCCATGATGTCGGAGAAAAGGGCGGGAGTACTGGTCGCGGAACGTGAACGAACGGCGCCCGTTTGCGAACCATGAATTAACGATGGAAAAATTGAAGATAGCCGTGAACCGAGTACTTTCGCGACGAGCTTATAGTCCGCGTTTAGCAACGTGATGGGGCGTCTGTTCTTGACGTCTCTTAAATCACCGGCTTTAGGCAGCAAGATAATGAGCCCTTCCTTCATAGAAGGAGGAAGGCGACCCTCCGAGTGGCAATGGGAAAGGAGCGCAACAAATTCTTCCTGAATATGTGGCAGCACGAATCGCCAGAACTCATTAGTGAAACCGTCAGTACCCGGGCTTTTGCCGGCGGGAGCGCAATTTAAGACCATTGAAATGTCCGCCCACCGTATCGGGGCATCACAAACCTGCGCGTCGGCCGCACAAAGTCTGTTAGTAACGAAAGACGCGTAAAAGTCAATTACAGCCCGGTCCGTAGGACGTCTACGAGACATCGCCGCGAAGTGTTCAAAATAGCGCTGCCGAACGGCCCCCGGTTCCGTGAGGAGCTGCGCGTCAGGCGCGAAGACACATTTGATCGACTTAGAAGACTGCCGATGACGTTCCAGGCGGAGAAAAAAGGACGTAGGACTCTCACCGGCCGAGCGCCATTGCTGGTTAGCCCGTACTACTGCCCCCTGCAGCACCCCCCTGTCGAAGTCGTTTAAGGCCTCCTTCGCCACAAGAAAGTCCGCGAGACCAACCGAGGAATTAGATGCGGCCAGCTGAGTCTTGGACAAGGCTTCGCGTAAGCGAGTTCGTTCGGCGCGATCACGCGAGGCTTGAACCTTCCCGTACAACATGGCATGTTCGCGTAGGGACTGCTTTAAAGCTTCGTACCATGCAAATTTGTCCGGCAATTCGCGAAAGCGTTGGCGACTCCGGCGAAGAATGCGTAAGACCGCCTGGCGGTAGGCGTCGAACTGCAAGAGACGCGCATTAAAAGACCACGTACCTGGGCCCATCTTAACGCCGTCCAAGACGAGACGGAGTTCAAGGGCGCGATGATCCGAAAGGGGACACGGTAAGATCTGACAGGTCGTAACATTCTGACGATCCTCCCCGGCAAGGAGAACATAGTCGATGCGCGATTGAAGATAAGAGCCATACACGGGACCGGACCAGGTCCAGTCAAAGTTGTCCGCATGTGTTGCGCGCCAAACGTCAATGAGGTGGGTATCACGTAGAAATCGGAATAAGGCAGTCGAGCCCGAACGCGAAGAGGAACCAGACAATGGTCGGCGATCCAGACCCGGCTGCGCTACGTCGTTAAAGTCCCCGACGACTAGGGGACGCGAACAGCGCGAGACCACCCCCCGCAAGCGGTCATAAAAGGGCAAACGATCGGGCGCGACATTTGGAAGATACACGTTCACGATATCCAGAGGTTCGCTGTCAATGGACAAAGACGCCAAAATAAACCGACCCTCCCCACTACGTAGGACGCGGGAAGGCAAAACGTCAAGACCCGCCCGAATGCAAATGGCAACACCGCGAAAACCGGAAACAGGGTCATTATCAAAATAAATGGGACCGCGCCAAAGAGACCGAAAAACCGCGACATGGGAGCCCGACCAGTGAGTCTCTTGGAGACACAAAACGTCGAAACCCTTGCTCCATTCAACCAGTTCTTTCATCTTCGCCAGAGCCCGCAAACCGCGGACGTTAAGAGAAACGATTTTTATCATTGAAGGGCGAGAGCAGCGGAGGGGTTACCGGGTCAGCGATAAGACGTGGAGAAGGAGGCCGACCAAGCAAGGGGAGGTCTGACTTAGGTCGTTTCAGCCCCTGCTTACCACCGACAACACGCCAGTCGCCCTGGCCATCCTCGGGCGAAACAGAAGGTTCACCCTCACTACTAGAAACTGGACGTTTCTGAGCCGCAACCAGTACTTCAGAGTCTCCAGGCGCTGCAACTGGTGACCCGCCCTCCGGGATAACCTCGGCGGAAGAAACACCAACCGGCAAGTCGACAGAAGGTGTAGCAGGAGGCAAACGACGAGGTATATCAACATTGGGGCAAACCCGCGCGATATGCCCCTGAGCGTCACACCGGCGGCAAACGAAGAGAGGACAGTCCTTGTAGAGGTGAGAGTTAGACAGACACTTATTACAAACTTTGCCCTGCCGATCATGCCGAACGCGGTAGGAGCTTTCGAGCCCCATGACGTCGACCAAACGCAAACTATAAGGTAAGCTAGAGACACCCTCTGGTAGCGAAACCTTTATCGATCGTTGCCCGTAATACTTGCCATTTGTACGCTCCCAAACCACCTCACTTTTTAACTCGCAATTATAACTCAGCAACTTTGCCTTTAAAACGTCATCCGATACAAACTCCGGGAGATCAAAAAAGGTAGCAATGATCTCGCGACTCCCGACTTTACGCACCACGCAGTCTTCCGCCTCGAGCCCAAGACCTAATTCTGCGCAATTATCCGCATCTTCCAACGACACAAATGTTACGAAAAATCCGCCTTTCGTACTCACCACCGACGAATAAGAATCCGCACCAAAAGTCAATGACAAAGCCTCTTCAATCTTCGAAACAACGCGCTCCTGACATTCTACAAAAACCGAACGTTTCAAAACTTCCATCGTGTAAGTAGATTAGTAATAATAATAGATTAGTTGAAAAAATAACGGGACTCTGCCCGAGGCAGAGCCCAAAACGCGAGAAACCCGACTCAAAATAGACAGCAAAAAAGAAACTCACGCAAGGAAACGAATAAAAAAGCCAAAAGGCCGAAAAAAACCCGCGAGCAAGAGGAGAAGCCGAGGACGGAGCGAGAGAAAAAAGCGACCGCACTCGACGAAAACCAAAACGCGAATCCCTCGAACCTGGGACCTTCCGCGTGTTAGGCGAAAGTGATAACCACTACACCATCGATACGTAACTACACGTAGATACGTAGTAATTCTGGGTTTTTCAAGAGATATAGCTTATTTTTATGCCCAATCACGATGGTCAAAACTTGTATCTACCAAGGCTCGAACCTGGGTCCTTCCGCGTGTGAAGCGCACGTGATAACCACTACACCATAGATACGTAACTACACCATAGATACGTAGTAATTCTGAGTTTTTCAAGAGATCTAGCTTATTTTATGCCCAATCACTATGGTCAAAACATGTATCTACCAGGTCTCGAACCTGGGACCTTCCGCGTGTTAGGCGGAAATGATAACCACTACAACATCGATACGTAACTACACGTAGATACGTAGTAATTCTGGGTTTTTCAAGAGATCTAGCTTATTTTTATGCCCAATCACGATGGTCAAAACTTGTATATACCAGGGCTCGAACCTGGGACCTTCCGCGTGTGAAGCGGACGTGATAACCACTACACCATAGATACGTAACTACACCGTAGATACGTAGTAATTCTGGGTTTTTCAAGAGATCTAGCTTATTTTTATGCCCAATCAAGATGGTCTAAACTTGTATCTACCAAGGCTCGAACCTGGGACCTTCCGCGTGTGAAGCGGAAGTGATAACCACTACACCATCGATACGTAACTGCACCGTAGATACGTAGTAATTCTGGGTTTTTCAAGAGATCTAGCTTAATTTTATGCCCAATCACTATGGTCAAAACATGTATCTACCAGGTCGCGAACTTGGGACCTTCCGCGTGTTAGGCGGAAGTGATAACCACTACACCATCGATACGAAACTACACGTAGATACGTAGTATTCTGGGTTTTTCAAGAGATCTAGCTTATTTTTATGCCCAATCACGATGGTCAAAACTTGTATCTACCAGGGCTCGAACCTGGGACCTTCCGCGTGCTAGGCGGACGTTATAACCACTACACCATAGATACGTAACTACACCATAGATACGTAACTACACCATAGATACGTAACTACACCATAGATAAGTAACTACACCATAGATACGTAGTAATTCTGAGTTTTTCAAGAGATCTATAGTCTGTCAAACGAAAGAAGAGCCCTGAGAAATTTGTCCAAATTGGTGTCGCCACCATCGACCCCATAGTACTTTATCAACTTGTTTTGTTTTGTCAATAGTCGTTTGTAATATAGTCTGCTATAAACAGATAGGCTTAATCGCAATAGAACCAATACATTTTGCAATATATGACAAGTACTTTAACTTATGTCATTAAAATATATTGCAATGCTAGTTCAACAAAGATAAAACTGGTGTCTTGTCGTTAATTTTGTTTTATATTCTTTAATACTCGATGATCGTAAAAACCTCGAAACATAAACATATTAAATATATATTGCAAAATGTATTGGTTCTATTGCGATTAAGCGAAGCCAATCTGTTTATAGCAGACTATATTACAGACGACTATTGACAAAACAAAACAATTTTATAAAGTACTATGGGGTCGATGGTGGCGACACCAATTTGGACAAATTTCTCAGGGCTCTTCTTTCGTTTGACAGACTATAGCTTATTTTTATGCCTTATCACTATGGTCAAAATATGTATCTACCAGGTCTCGAACTTGGGTCCTTCCGCGTGTGAAGCGGACGTGATAACCACTACACCATAGATACGTAACTAAACCATCGATTCGTAGTAATTAAGAGTTTTTCAAGAGATCTAGCTTATTTTTATGCCCAATCAAGATGGTCAAAACTTGTATCTACCAGGGCTCGAACATGGTACCTTCCGCGTGTGAAGCGGACGTGATAACCACTACACCATAGATACGTAACTACACCATAGATACGTAGTAATTCTGAGTTTTTCAAGAGATCTAGCTTATTTTTATGCCCAATCACTATGGTCAAAACATGTATCTACCAGGTCTCGAACCTGGGACCTTCCGCGTGTTAGGCGGACGTGATAACCACTACACCATAGAAACGTAACTACACCATAGATACGTAGTAATTCTGAGTTTTTCAAGAGATCTAGCTTATTTTTATGCCCAATCACGATGGTCAACACTTGTATATACCAGGGCTCGAACCTGGGACCTTCCGCGTGTGAAGCGGACGTAATAACCACTACACCATAGATACGTAACTACACCGTAGATACGTAGTAATTCTGGGTTTTTCAAGAGATCTAGCTTATTTTTATGCCCAATCACTATGGTCAAACATGTATCTACCAGGTCGTGAACCTGGGACCTTCCGCGTGTTAGGCGGAAGTGATAACCACTACACCATCGATACGTAACTACACCGTAGATACGTAGTAATTCTGGGTTTTTTAAGAGATCTAGCTTATTTTTATGCCCAATCACTATGGTCAAAACATGTATCTACCAGGTCGCGAACCTGGGACCTTCCGCGTGTTAGGCGGACGTTATAAACACTACACCATAGATACGTAGTAATTCTGAAATTTTCAAGAGATCTTGCTTATTTTTATGCCCAATCACTATGGTCAAAACATGTATCTACCAGGTCGCGAACCTGGGACCTTCCGCGTGTTAGGCGGAAGTGAGAACCACTACACCATCGATACGTAACTACACGTAGATACGTAGTAATTCTGGGTTTTTCAAGAGATCTAGCTTATTTTTATGCCCAATCACGATGGTCAAAACTTGTATCTACCAGGACTCGAACCTGGGACCTTCCGCGAGTTAGGCGGACGTTATAACCACTACACCATAGATACGTAACTACACCATAGATACGTAACTACACCATAGATACGTAGTAATTCTGAGTTTTTCAAGAGATCTAGCTTATTTTTATGCCCAATCACTATGGTCAAAATATGTATCTACCAGGTCTCGAACCTGGGACCTTCCGCGTGTTACGCGGAAGTGATAACCACTACACCATCGATACGTAACTACACGTAGATACGCAGTAATTCTGGGTTTTTCAAGAGATCTAGCTTATTTTTATGCCCAATCAAGATGGTCAAAACTTGTATCTACCAGGGCTCGAACCTGGGACCTTCCGCGTGTGAAGCGGAAGTGATAACCACTACACCATCGATACGTAACTACATCGTAGATACGTAGTAATTCTGGGTTTTTCAAGAGATCTAGCTTATTTTTATGCCCAATCACTATGGTCAAAACATGTATCTACCAGGTCGCGAACCTGGGACCTTCCGCGTGTTAGGCGGAAGTGATAACCACTACACCATCGATACGTAACTACACGTAGATACGTAGTAATTCTGGGTTTTTCAAGAGATCTAGCTTATTTTTATGCTGAATCACGATGGTCAAAACTTGTATCTACCAAGGCTCGAACCTGGGACCTTCCGCGTGTTAGGCGGACGTTATAACCACTACACCATAGATACGTAGTAATTATGAGTTTTTCAAAGAGATCTAGCTTATTTTTATGCCCAATCAAGATGGTCAAAACTTGTATCTACCAGGGCTCGAACCTGGGACCTTCCGCGTGTGAAGCGGAAGTGATAACCACTACACCATCGATACGTAACTACATCGTAGATACGTAGTAATTCTGGGTTTTTCAAGAGATCTAGCTTATTTTTATGCCCAATCACGATGGTCAAAACTTGTATCTACCAGGGCTCGAACCTGGGACCTTCCGCGTGTGAAGCGGACGTGATAACCACTACACCATAGATACGTAACTACACCGTAGATACGTAGTAATTCTGGGTTTTTCAAGAGATCTAGCTTATTTTTATGCCCAATCAAGATGGTCTAAACTTGTATCTACCAGGGCTCGAACCTGGGACCTTCCGCGTGTTAGGCGGAAGTGATAACCACTACACCATCGATACGAAACTACACGTAGATACGTAGTATTCTGGGTTTTTCAAGAGATCTAGCTTATTTTTATGCCCAATCACGATGGTCAAAACTTGTATCTACCAGGGCTCGAACCTGGGACCTTCCGCGTGCTAGGCGGACGTTATAACCACTACACCATAGATACGTAACTACACCATAGATACGTAACTACACCATAGATACGTAACTACACCATAGATAAGTAACTACACCATAGATACGTAGTAATTCTGAGTTTTTCAAGAGATCTATAGTCTGTCAAACGAAAGAAGAGCCCTGAGAAATTTGTCCAAATTGGTGTCGCCACCATCGACCCCATAGTACTTTATCAACTTGTTTTGTTTTGTCAATAGTCGTTTGTAATATAGTCTGCTATAAACAGATAGGCTTAATCGCAATAGAACCAATACATTTTGCAATATATGACAAGTACTTTAACTTATGTCATTAAAATATATTGCAATGCTAGTTCAACAAAGATAAAACTGGTGTCTTGTCGTTAATTTTGTTTTATATTCTTTAATACTCGATGATCGTAAAAACCTCGAAACATAAACATATTAAATATATATTGCAAAATGTATTGGTTCTATTGCGATTAAGCGAAGCCAATCTGTTTATAGCAGACTATATTACAGACGACTATTGACAAAACAAAACAATTTTATAAAGTACTATGGGGTCGATGGTGGCGACACCAATTTGGACAAATTTCTCAGGGCTCTTCTTTCGTTTGACAGACTATAGCTTATTTTTATGCCTTATCACTATGGTCAAAATATGTATCTACCAGGTCTCGAACCTGGGTCCTTCCGCGTGTGAAGCGGACGTGATAACCACTACACCATAGATACGTAACTAAACCATCGATTCGTAGTAATTAAGAGTTTTTCAAGAGATCTAGCTTATTTTTATGCCCAATCAAGATGGTCAAAACTTGTATCTACCAGGGCTCGAACATGGTACCTTCCGCGTGTGAAGCGGACGTGATAACCACTACACCATAGATACGTAACTACACCATAGATACGTAGTAATTCTGAGTTTTTCAAGAGATCTAGCTTATTTTTATGCCCAATCACTATGGTCAAAACATGTATCTACCAGGTCTCGAACCTGGGACCTTCCGCGTGTTAGGCGGACGTGATAACCACTACACCATAGAAACGTAACTACACCATAGATACGTAGTAATTCTGAGTTTTTCAAGAGATCTAGCTTATTTTTATGCCCAATCACGATGGTCAACACTTGTATATACCAGGGCTCGAACCTGGGACCTTCCGCGTGTGAAGCGGACGTAATAACCACTACACCATAGATACGTAACTACACCGTAGATACGTAGTAATTCTGGGTTTTTCAAGAGATCTAGCTTATTTTTATGCCCAATCACTATGGTCAAACATGTATCTACCAGGTCGTGAACCTGGGACCTTCCGCGTGTTAGGCGGAAGTGATAACCACTACACCATCGATACGTAACTACACCGTAGATACGTAGTAATTCTGGGTTTTTTAAGAGATCTAGCTTATTTTTATGCCCAATCACTATGGTCAAAACATGTATCTACCAGGTCGCGAACCTGGGACCTTCCGCGTGTTAGGCGGACGTTATAAACACTACACCATAGATACGTAGTAATTCTGAAATTTTCAAGAGATCTTGCTTATTTTTATGCCCAATCACTATGGTCAAAACATGTATCTACCAGGTCGCGAACCTGGGACCTTCCGCGTGTTAGGCGGAAGTGAGAACCACTACACCATCGATACGTAACTACAAGTAGATACGTAGTAATTCTGGGTTTTTCAAGAGATCTAGCTTATTTTTATGCCCAATCACGATGGTCAAAACTTGTATCTACCAGGACTCGAACCTGGGACCTTCCGCGAGTTAGGCGGACGTGATAACCACTACACCATAGATACGTAACTAAACCATCGATTCGTAGTAATTAAGAGTTTTTCAAGAGATCTAGCTTATTTTTATGCCCAATCAAGATGGTCAAAACTTGTATCTACCAGGGCTCGAACATGGTACCTTCCGCGTGTGAAGCGGACGTGATAACCACTACACCATAGATACGTAACTACACCATAGATACGTAGTAATTCTGAGTTTTTCAAGAGATCTAGCTTATTTTTATGCCCAATCACTATGGTCAAAATATGTATCTACCAGGTCTCGAACCTGGGACCTTCCGCGTGTTAGGCGGAAGTGATAACCACTACACCATCGATACGTAACTACACGTAGATACGCAGTAATTCTGGGTTTTTCAAGAGATCTAGCTTATTTTTATGCCCAATCAAGATGGTCAAAACTTGTATCTACCAGGGCTCGAACCTGGGACCTTCCGCGTGTGAAGCGGAAGTGATAACCACTACACCATCGATACGTAACTACATCGTAGATACGTAGTAATTCTGGGTTTTTCAAGAGATCTAGCTTATTTTTATGCCCAATCACTATGGTCAAAACATGTATCTACCAGGTCGCGAACCTGGGACCTTCCGCGTGTTAGGCGGAAGTGATAACCACTACACCATCGATACGTAACTACACGTAGATACGTAGTAATTCTGGGTTTTTCAAGAGATCTAGCTTATTTTTATGCTGAATCACGATGGTCAAAACTTGTATCTACCAAGGCTCGAACCTGGGACCTTCCGCGTGTTAGGCGGACGTTATAACCACTACACCATAGATACGTAGTAATTATGAGTTTTTCAAAGAGATCTAGCTTATTTTTATGCCCAATCAAGATGGTCAAAACTTGTATCTACCAGGGCTCGAACCTGGGACCTTCCGCGTGTGAAGCGGAAGTGATAACCACTACACCATCGATACGTAACTACATCGTAGATACGTAGTAATTCTGGGTTTTTCAAGAGATCTAGCTTATTTTTATGCCCAATCACTATGGGCAAAACATGTATCTACCAGGTCGCAAACCTGGGACCTTCCGCGTGTTAGGCGGAAGTGATAACCACTACACCATCGATACGTAACTACACGTAGAAACGTAGTAATTCTGGGTTTTTCAAGAGATCTAGCTTATTTTTATGCCCAATCACGATGGTCAAAACTTGTATCTACCAGGGCTCGAACCTGGGACCTTCCGCGAGTTAGGCGGACGTTATAACCACTACACCATAGATACGTAACTACACCATAGATACGTAACTACACCATAGATACGTAACTACACCATAGATACGTAGTAATTCTGAGTTTTTCAAGAGATCTAGCTTATTTTTATGCCCAATCACAATGGTCAAAACATGTATCTACCAGGTCTCGAACCTGGGACCTTCCGCGTGTTAGGCGGACGTGATAACCACTACACCATCGATACGTAACTACACGTAGATACGTAGTAATTCTGGGTTTTTCAAGTGATCTAGCTTATTTTTATGCCCAATCACGATGGTCAAAACTTGTATCTACCAGGGCTCGAACCTGGGACCTTCCGCGTGTGAAGCGGACGTGATAACCACTACACCATAGATACGTAACTACACCATAGATACGTAGTAATTCTGAAATTTTCAAGAGATCTAGCTTATTTTTATGCCCAATCACTATGGTCAAAACATGTATCTACCAGGTCGCGAACCTGGGATCTTCCGCGTGTTAGGCGGAAGTGATAACCACTACACCATCGATACGTAACTACACGTAGATACGTAGTAATTCTGGGTTTTTCAAGAGATCTAGCTTATTTTTATGTCCAATCACGATGGTCAAAACTTGTATCTACCAGGGCTCGAACCTGGGACCTTCCGCGAATTAGGCGGACGTTATAACCACTACACCATAGATACGTAACTACACCATAGATACGTAACTACACCATAGATACGTAGTAATTCTGAGTTTTTCAAGAGATCTAGCTTATTTTTATGCCCAATCACAATGGTCAAAACATGTATCTACCAGGGCTCGAACCTGGGACCTTCCGCGTGTGAAGCGGACGTGATAACCACTACACCATAGATACGTAACTACACCGTAGATACGTAGTAATTCTGGGTTTTTCAAGAGATCTAGCTTATTTTTATGCCCAATCAAGATGGTCAAAACTTGTATCTACCAGGGCTCGAACCTGGGACCTTCCGCGTGTGAAGCGGAAGTGATAACCACTACACCATCGATTAATAAAAACTGTCTTTGTACACAAAGACGCGAAAAAGTAAGAGATAAGTGTAGAAAATTAATTGTTTGAAGTAACAGATATTCAAATTTTCATCTTTGAAGACGTGATTATAAAACATCAATTATTAGAAAAAATTTCTTATCTTAGTTTTTTTCACCAAAATTTCTTAAGTAAAATATTTTATCCTTAAACATGTGCATCATTTTAAAAATAGAAAACGTACGCATTTTATTTTACTTTTAAAATTTAGAGTTAGTTTGAGTATTCGGGCCTAAATGGAGAATAAAATGGACAGAAAATCGTTGATAGCAGACAAAATAAAATAAGCATGAAAACTTAACAAAACGTGTTCGTTAATTTCAAAAATTGACGTGTTATATATCTCTCCAAAGATCATGATCAAGCTACAGATCCTTTTGACTCTAATAACTACATCACAGTCAAAGGGCGAATGTAATTTTCGGTTCGAAATATTTTCAATTTTAAAATAAATGCTTCTAGCTCTATTTTTCAGATATCCGAGTATTTAAACTTCCTCGAAGCAAATGTTTCTAGAAAATAAACAGTAGTATCAAGGTAGTTTCTCTAAAATTTTTGTGAAAAAAACTAAGATAAGAAATTTTTTCTAATAATTGATGTTTTATAATCACGTCTTCAAAGATGAAAATTTGAATATCTGTTACTTCAAACAATTAATTTTCTACACTTATCTCTTCCTTTTTCGCGTCTTTGTGTACAAAGACAGTTTTTATTAATATCTGTCACTTCAGTCTTAATATGAATTAAAACTGTTTAGAAACTATTATTTTAAAACTTGTACTGAAAAGCAGGCGCTCTATTTAAGTCTTGTGGTGTTGCGCGTTTATTAGTTACCGCGTTTGAACTAACAAGGCCCTAACCATCTATTATAGAAGTATTAATCTTGATTGCTTCAACGCCCAGTCCAACTCAAATTGCCTTGCCGTCGTTTTCACGTGCAAAGCACAGTGGATGCAATAATTCTTAGACTTTGGCTAAAAAAAATAAACAATATATACACCTGTGCACAAACATATTCCATAGACCTGTGCTGGGTGACCACATTTCCTAAATTTTATAATTTTTCCAATTTTCGGATGTCTTCCTATATTAGTTCTCATAATTTCGATAATATTCCTATATTTTCCTATTTTTTGAAATTGTAGATATTTTGTGCGCTCTCGCTTTTGGTTTTGTTATATATCACTCAAAACTGAAATTTGACAGAAAGTAATAGCGATTTCCACTAGCTACTAGCAATCAGATACCGTGGATTTACAATACAGGCTAACGCTTCTGTGATTCAGATATTCCGATCGTGTTTTAAGTTTAAGTTTAGTATTCCATGAGGTATGTAGCTAAAGCTATGGAAGCCTCTAAAAATACTTGTCACGGAAGTCTGTGATGTTTTAAGGTTATAGCATATGTTTCTAAGATTACGTTCCATAAGTATGACACTTCCTATATTTCGAAATGCTAGAGACTTAATGAGAGCTAGTTCGAGAACGACGCGAGAATTGACTACTCGCGATTTTCTACTACATCTTCCTATTTAGTCTGTACTAAGCCTTTGACACGGCCTCATCAGGCGTCGCTTTACGAGAATCTATGACGTTTCATTTACGTCACTTTGAGACAAGCTCTCAGTAACCAGTGACAAATTTATGTAACATATCTTACGAACTTATGATTATAATTAAACCAAAGTTCCTTTGTAAATCTTGTCTTATTACTTTCAAAGCATTTGCAACCTATGTATTTTGCTATTTTTTCAAGAGTAGTTCTGTCTTTTCCTGTTTTTTTAAATATTCATCTATATCTATATAAATCAAAGTCCTGACTGACTGATAATCATCGCCCAGCCCAAACCGCTGGCCCCAGAACGCTGAAAATTTGGAGGAACGTTACTCCTAAGTAGTAGGCGCGTACTAAGAAAGATTTTTCCAATCCGCCGCCATCTTAATAAATGGCGCCCAGAAATGTAACAAATCTTCTCTTTGTAAGAAAGTCCGCGCGTTTCAACCGATTTCACAAATATTTAGTACACTGGATTCCTTTAACCTATAGACGGGCTGAATGGTCTTTCAGGATCGATTTGTTGCCATCATTTTAAATGGCGGCCAGATATTTAAAAACCCTTCTTTATAGAATGTCTGCGTGTAAAGTAATAAAAAATGTCCCGACGAGCTGATGGGCGACGCCGAGTGCCTTCGCTCCTAGGATGCTACAAAAATATTAGTCGAATCAGTATAATGTACCCATACTTGATGGAAGTTCTTACTACACTCAAGCGATGCCGCGGGTAACAGCTAGTCTCCTATAATTTCCTGTAAATCAATTGTAAATTTCCTATTTTCCTATAACTATTACAAGGTTTTGTTGTGGTCACCCTGCCTGTGCACAAACATATTTCGTAGAGCTGTACACATCCAGATACCATAGACTTGTGAAAACACATGTCATATATATATATTGTTGATGAGGAGGGTACGCGCCCTAGCACCGATGCCAAAGGCATATTGTGCATCCTCGTAATCAGGCCTTGAATAGGCCTGTAGCTGCAGCGTAGCGAAGAATTCGCTCCACCGTGAGAGAGGAGACCCTCGAGGGTTCCAGGGTGTGTGAATCAAAATATTCTAATCTAAGCGAGGCGAAGTAGTCGCACTCGCAAAGTACGTGGGCGGATGTTTCTTCCATCTCCTGACACGACCTACAGAGAGGGTCGTCGGCAAAACCCATCAGATGGAGGTGCCTATTAAGCCGGCAATGCCCGGTCAAAAGACCGGTGGCCAGCCTAATATCCCATCTGCCGAGCGAAATTAGGTCCCTAGCACGAGACCTGCAGGGACCATTGACAAACAACTTTGTCTGTCTCTGGCCCTCCATGCTGTGCCAGAGCTGATTTTGTATGACAGTCAACCTGTCATGCAGACACCGTTTGACGTGCCTGTAGGGGATGGGGACGGCCGGCTCCGGCCCCAAGAGCTTGGCCTCCGCACCCCTTTTCGCAAATCTATCGGCTTGCTCATTGCCATAATATCCGCTATGCCCTGGCACCCAGTACAGCAGAACCCTGTTGCAGGATGCCAGTCGCGCTAGCAGGTCGAGGCAGCTACGCACCAGTTGAGAAGAAATCTGACACTGGTTCAGAGCGTTCAGGGCAGCCTGACTGTCAGAATAAATTCTCACAGTCCGTCCGGTATACCCTTTGTTAATACAGTAATCTGCGCAATAACAGATCGCGGCAATTTCAGCCTGGAACACACTAGCGAAGGTGCCCAGGCAAGCAGAAAAGCTGACCCTTGTGGTTTGACAGTAATAGCCGGCGCCAGCGCCGGAATCAGTCTTGGAGCCATCGGTGAACCAAATGGTTTCACCCCCAGTGCCAAGAGGCAGCAGGTTAGTCCACTCTGCCCGACTGGGGAAGTGGATGCTGAATGGCTTAGTGAAATCAAAACTGGTAACGGTTTTGTCAGAGCACATCGTAAGCGACGGCTCAAGTGCGGCGTACTCCCGAAAGAGCTTCGTATGGCTGTAATCCCAAAGTCTTGGAACCCAACAGCCACTAATGTTGAGCCTGTAGGCTCCCATGACAGCCTCCTCCTCAATGAAGAGATGAAGAGGAAGCATGTCAAGGAGCACCTCCAGGGAAGCAGTTGGGGTCGATCTCATGGCCCCCGTAACACCAATGCAGGCAAGCCTTTGAAGCTTGCGCAGGGCAGCCTGCACCGTCTTAAGCCGGACCCTTGTCCACCAGACAAGTGCCCCGTAAGATAGTATGGGTCTGATGATCCCAGTATAGAGCCAGTGTACAGCCTTGGGGTTGAGGCCCCAAGTCTGGCCGACAGAGCTCCTGGTCCTCCAGAAGAGCATCTTGGCCTTCTTAATACACCGATCAAGATGCGGCTTCCATGTGAGTCTACAATCAAAAGTCACCCCCAGGTATTTCACCTCGGAGGACTTTGTCAGGACCTGGCCAAAGAAAGAGATATCATTGAACAGATCCTTAGTATTCTTCCTCGTAAAAGGAACAAGGACAGTTTTATCAGGATTAACGGTGAGGTTAACCGCCTGACACCATTGCTCCACGCTAGAGAGAGCAGATCTCATAAGCGCGGTAACAGTATCCGGGAACTTCCCCGTAAAGACTATCGCTACATCGTCCGCATACCCGAAGCAGCAACAGCCCCCAGCACCCCCGAGCCTCCCCAGGAGCTCGTCCACCACCAGGCACCACAACAGGGGGGAGAGCACTCCACCCTGAGGGCAGCCCCTGCTGGTAGTCACCCCTAGAGAGTCCCCAAGGAGGGACGCCGCCACCTCGCGGTCGGTAAGCATGGACTTGATCCAGCGGCCAAGAGTGGCGCTGATACCAAATCTCTCAACAGCTTCAGTAATAACCGAGCTAGAGACCTTGTCAAAGGCCCCCTCGATATCGAGGAAGACAGCCAGTGAAATTTCCTGAAACTCGAATGCCCTATCCAGGCAATTCGTAAGGCCGTGAAGGGCCGTCTCAGTGGATTTGCCTTTTTGGTAGGCAAATTGTGAAGAAGAGAGAGGAGTTACCGAAAGTACCTCGTCTCTGATGTACCTGTCCACCAACTTCTCCAGAATTTTGAGGAAGAAGGAGGTCAGGCATATGGGTCTAAATGCTTTCGCCTCGAGATAGGAAGCCTTCCCGGGCTTGGGAATAAAGATGACCCTAGAGCGTTTCCAGTCACGAGGTATGTGACCGAGAGCAATGCAAAGTCTGTAGATCTTGCATAGCGGAGAGGCGATGTGGTCTAAGCCCTCCTGCAAAAGCAGAGGGAAGACCCCATCGGGTCCCGGAGACTTGTAGGGCTCAAAACAGTTGACAGCCCACCGAAGCTTGGGAATCGTGACAACCTGTCTGGCTACAAGCCAGTCTTCCCTCTTAGCCCTGTGCAGGACAGGGTAGAGAGAGTCAGGGTTTGTTGGATTAATAAAAGTAGAATCAGGAAAATGGACCTCCAGCATATGCTTGAGAGTCTCAGCCCCAGATTTAGTGTACACACCCTCCCGTAGCTTAATAGCATTAAGTCGATGTGTGCTGTCGTGCGCTAGAATCTTCATGACCCTAGCCGTGGCAGGGACATTGGAGATTTGCTCACAGAAGGTCCGCCAGGAGTCCTTCTTAGCAGCTCTAATGGCCCTGTTGTAGGCGTTAAGGGACTGCCTGTATCCAGCCCAGTCACCCGTGCGCTTGGCTTTGTTAAAGAGCCTGCGCGTGTATTTACGAAGCCGGCTGAGATCCGCGTTCCACCAAGGGACAAGCCTCGAGCGGTTGACGGTCTTGAGTGGGCAGTTCCGGTGGAACGACTCCATGATGGAGCACTGTAAATCACCAGCAGCCCGATCAAGATCCTTAGGTGAAGTAAGTTTAAGAGTGTGACCCCCTCCGTAGCGTAGGATTAGGTCTTCCCTATAGCCGGCCCAATTAGTCCGTTTTGGGTTGCGTATCTCCGTCCCCGCCGGGACAGAAGTAATCGCGACAGTAAAGCAGATGTGCCTATGATCCGACAGAGACGGTTCATTTGACACATGCCAGTTAGACACGGAAGACACGAGGTTTTCTGTGGCTAGCGTGAGGTCAATGACCTCCCTTCTATTAGAAGTAACAAAAGTAGGTTCATTGTTTTGATTAAGAATATAGAGTTTACAACCAACTAAATATTCTAGTAAATCATCACCCCTCTTGTTGCAGTCAGAGCTGCCCCACGTGATGTGATGAGCATTGGCATCGCAGCCAATGATTAGTTTGTCCCCTCTCTTTTCACATTGATTGACCAAATTGATCACCTCAATTGTCGGGAGAGAGTCCGCGTCGTGGGCAAAGTATGCGGAGGCAGCCGTGATAGTCAACTTGGCATGCCCAGTGGCCAGGACTAGATTCACGGCCGCCGTGTCCTGGGACGTGTACAGCGGTAGAGAGATACAACAAAGATCCCTCCGAACCAAAATACACGCCCTAGGTCTAGCAGCAGTTTGGTCATAGAATAGTGACCCCGCCGCGTCAAGACCGAGGATTTTGCCATGGCAAATCCACGGTTCTTGTATGAGGGCCAGATCAAGACCCTCTATAGCAAACCTCCTGCAGAGTACCGCAGAGGCCGCCTTACTATGGTGCAAGTTGATTTGAATTGCACGTAGCGTCCCCATGGTCCCTAAGAGAGGGGTTCAGAAGGGACCTAGCTACACCTCATCGGTCCCGAGAGGGCTAATGGCACCTCCCCCCCCGACAGGCGAGCTCCCAGTCCCAAGATCCTCCCCCTCACCAGGACCACTAGAACGCTCATCGGCTGAACCCCGAAGGGTCCCATCCGATTCTTCCAGTAGGGTGGACTCATCCATGGAAGAACAGACTTCCGAATGAGCCACCCCTCCCTCCCTCTCTGTGCCTAGAGCGACACCAGAGAGCTCCTCCGCGAGATCCCCCATCTCGCTAGTCCCACCCCCCGCCGCAGACTCGGCTACAGTGAACTAACAAGGCCCTAACCATCTATTATAGAAGTATTAATCTTGATTGCTTCAACGCCCAGTCCAACTCAAATTGCCTTGCCGTCGTTTTCACGTGCAAAGCACAGTGGATGCAATAATTCTTAGACTTTGGCTAAAAAAAATAAACAATATATACACCTGTGCACAAACATATTCCATAGACCTGTGCTGGGTGACCACATTTCCTAAATTTTATAATTTTTCCAATTTTCGGATGTCTTCCTATATTAGTTCTCATAATTTCGATAATATTCCTATATTTTCCTATTTTTTGAAATTGTAGATATTTTGTGCGCTCTCGCTTTTGGTTTTGTTATATATCACTCAAAACTGAAATTTGACAGAAAGTAATAGCGATTTCCACTAGCTACTAGCAATCAGATACCGTGGATTTACAATACAGGCTAACGCTTCTGTGATTCAGATATTCCGATCGTGTTTTAAGTTTAAGTTTAGTATTCCATGAGGTATGTAGCTAAAGCTATGGAAGCCTCTAAAAATACTTGTCACGGAAGTCTGTGATGTTTTAAGGTTATAGCATATGTTTCTAAGATTACGTTCCATAAGTATGACACTTCCTATATTTCGAAATGCTAGAGACTTAATGAGAGCTAGTTCGAGAACGACGCGAGAATTGACTACTCGCGATTTTCTACTACATCTTCCTATTTAGTCTGTACTAAGCCTTTGACACGGCCTCATCAGGCGTCGCTTTACGAGAATCTATGACGTTTCATTTACGTCACTTTGAGACAAGCTCTCAGTAACCAGTGACAAATTTATGTAACATATCTTACGAACTTATGATTATAATTAAACCAAAGTTCCTTTGTAAATCTTGTCTTATTACTTTCAAAGCATTTGCAACCTATGTATTTTGCTATTTTTTCAAGAGTAGTTCTGTCTTTTCCTGTTTTTTTAAATATTCATCTATATCTATATAAATCAAAGTCCTGACTGACTGATAATCATCGCCCAGCCCAAACCGCTGGCCCCAGAACGCTGAAAATTTGGAGGAACGTTACTCCTAAGTAGTAGGCGCGTACTAAGAAAGATTTTTCCAATCCGCCGCCATCTTAATAAATGGCGCCCAGAAATGTAACAAATCTTCTCTTTGTAAGAAAGTCCGCGCGTTTCAACCGATTTCACAAATATTTAGTACACTGGATTCCTTTAACCTATAGACGGGCTGAATGGTCTTTCAGGATCGATTTGTTGCCATCATTTTAAATGGCGGCCAGATATTTAAAAACCCTTCTTTATAGAATGTCTGCGTGTAAAGTAATAAAAAATGTCCCGACGAGCTGATGGGCGACGCCGAGTGCCTTCGCTCCTAGGATGCTACAAAAATATTAGTCGAATCAGTATAATGTACCCATACTTGATGGAAGTTCTTACTACACTCAAGCGATGCCGCGGGTAACAGCTAGTCTCCTATAATTTCCTGTAAATCAATTGTAAATTTCCTATTTTCCTATAACTATTACAAGGTTTTGTTGTGGTCACCCTGCCTGTGCACAAACATATTTCGTAGAGCTGTACACATCCAGATACCATAGACTTGTGAAAACACATGTCATATAATTGTGTACAAACAGATCCCGTAGAATTGAGCTCAAACTGATGTCATAGACTTGCGCACAAAATGATGTCATAGACTTGCGCACACACTGATGTCATAGACTTTCGCACAAACAAATGTCATAAACTTGTGCACAAAGAGATGTTATATACCTGTACACAAAAAGATTCCATGGACCTCTGCACAAAAACATTCAATACCCCTATGCTCAAAAATATGCTCAAGAATATCTCGTACACCAGTGCACAAAAATAGTGCATATCCATTTGCACAGAAATATCCCGTATCCATTTGCAGAAAAATGTTCTTTAGACTTGTGCACAAACAGATGCAGTGACCTTTGCAAAAACAGATTCAGTAGGCCTGTGCACAAAAATATTCCGTAGACCTGTGCACAAACATATACCGTAGACATGTGCACAAACAGATACCGTAGACATGTGCATAAACAGATACCGTAGGCATGTGCAGAAACAGATACCGTAGACATGTGCATAAACAGATTCCGAAGACTTGTACACAAACGGAAGTCACAGAGTTGTGCACAAACAGATGTCATGGACTTGCGCAAAAAGAGCTGTCATGGATATGTGCACATCAGATTCCATGGACTAGTGCACAAACAGAAGTCTTAGACTTGTTTACAAACAGAAGTCATAGACCTGTTTACAAAAAGATTCCATAGACCTATTTACATAAAGATTCCATACCAATTTGTACGAAACGATTCCATACCAATTTGTACGAAACGATTCCATACCCATTTGCACAAAACGATTTCAAAGACCTGTGCACAAAAATATTCCACAGACCTGTGCCCAAATAGATTCCATAAAACTGTGCACAAAAAGATTCCCTAGACCTGTGCTCAAAAAAATATGCCGTAGGCCTGTGCACAAACAGATGCCGTAGACCTGTAAAGAAACAGATTCCGTAAACCTGTGCACAAGCAGATGCCGTAAGCTTGTGTACAAACAGATTCCGGAGATCTGTGCACAGATTCCGTAGTCATGTGCACAAACAAATTCCGTAGACTTGTACACAAGTGGAAGTCACAGGCTTGTGCACAACAGATGTCATAGACATGTTCAAACCAGATTCCATATTTTTGTGCACAAACACAAGTCATAGACCTGTGCACAAAAAACATTCTATAGACTTGTCCTCATCAAGCTTCCATAGACCTGTGCACAAAAGATTTCATGGAGATGTGAACAAAAGATTTCATGGAACTGTGCACGAAACATTATATAGGCTTGTGCACATAAAGATTCCTTAGACCTGCGCACTAAAGATTCCATAGACCTGTGTACATAAAGATTTCATACCCATAGCACAAAACTATTCCATAACCATTTGAACAGAAATATTCCCTAGACCTGCGCACAAAAATATTTCATAAAACTGTGCTCAAAAAGCTTCCATTGACCTATGCCCAAAATATTATATTGGCTTTTGTATTAACATGTGACATAGACCTGTGTACAAAAATATTCCATGGACCTGTGCAGAAAAACATGCCTTGGACCTGTTCAGAAACATTCCATACCCCTATATGCTCAAAAGTATTCCACACCCATTTGCACAAACATTTTCCGTAGACCCGTGCACAAACAGATGCCTTAAACTAGCGCATAAATAGATTATATAGATTTGCGTACAAATATATTACGTAGACTCGTGCACAACCCAAATAGCAAATTAACGTCGATTTAAAGTAGATTTTTGGTGCCAATGTTTTGAAAACGTTTCACGTGTACTTCACACGTAAGAAAAACGTTTATTTTTGGTACATAAGTTACCTCAAGATGTTTAGGATTTTCTTTACGTCAATAACACGTTTTTACAAAGTGATAATTAAAGCGTTTATTTCAAGTCTACATGTTACGTTTGCAACACGTTTGGGAATGGTTTTCAATTGGCCGTTAGTTTAGCGTTATTACTGTATGTTTCGGCAACGTTGCAATCACGTTTATAGAAATTGATAAATAAAGCGTTTATTTCAGGACTATGTTACGTTCGTAACACGTTTGAGAATAGTGTTCAATTGACCGTTAGTTTAGTGTTACGTTCGTAACACGTTTGAGAATAGTGTTCAATTGACCGTTAGTTTAGCGTTACTACTGTATGTTTCGGCAACGTTGTTATCACGTTTATAGAATTGATAACTAAAGCATTTTTTTCAAGTCTACATGTTACGTTTGCAACACGTTTTGGAATGGTGTTCAATTGGCCGTTAGTTTAGCGTTGTTACTGTATAGCAAGTAGTCCACTTAAGCCTTGTGAAATCGTATCGTTAACGTAACGTCACGTATCCAAATACAAACAGAACGCCATCTGATAACGTTTCTTGAGCAATGCTTTCGGACTTAGGTAATGGGCGCCCTCTTTCAGACGATTTACGAACTTTAAACGGTAACGATACGGTTTCGCAAGGCTAAGTGGACTACTTGCTTATGTTTTGGCAACGTTGTTAAAACGTTTATACAAGAGCGTTTATTTCAGGACTATATGTTACGTTCGTAACACGTTTGAGAATAGTGTTCAATTGACCGTTAGTTTAGCGTTATTACTGTATATTTGGGCAACGTTGTTAAAACGATTATACAAAGTGATAACTAATACGTTTATTTTAGGTTAAATACACGTTTCGAAATGGTGTTAAGTGGAATGTTAGTTTTGCGTTTTTGATTTAAGTTTCGAGAAAGTTGTAAATACATTTATACAAAAGCTTTATTTTCAAGTCTTTATAAGAAGTTCGTTCACAACACGCGTGAAAATGGTTATGAATGACCCTTAATTTTGCATTATTACTGTACGTTTCGGAAACGTTGATATTTCGTACATGTCTTGCGTCATAAAAAGCCATAATCAATCGTTATCACCTCTCCGAGTTTCGATGACGTCACGGAGGTATTTTACTGGACGTGTATCAGTCCTCGCGTTCGCAGGTTAAAAATACCACATACACACCAATCAGTTCTTATTGGCTTCAAACACCACCTTGAGCTGGTCTTCCGTCTATACCGCATAGACACCAATCTGCAACATTAGCTTGTCGTTAGGGTTAAAATGTACGAGGCGAGCGTCTATGGTTACGAGAAACGTCTAGCCCCCGACGGCAGGGCTTTCACCAACTGTTCACGCAATTGCATTTTTTCTTATGCGCCTATATAGGAATCAATCTCCTTATATACCCTAAATTTACATAAATTCTTAAAAAGGTGTTCACTAGAAGTCAAACATTAAAAATAGCTATGTTTAAAATGATTCTAGGAATAAAGTTTCTTAAATCGACTTAACTATAATTAAGGTAAAATAGTGACGATTAAAATAATTCATATCATTCCTATAATCCCAATTATTTAAGAAAACCTCTCTCATCGGAAAGACATCCGTCAAATATATATAGAACGGGTAATGAAGTTGGAACTCTACGCATTTCATAGTTAATATGAAGCGAGTAATTAAGACGTTATCCCATTGAAATACTAATCATGGGAACTCTATTCAAAGTTAGTAAGGGACTTAATTATGACATTGTTGAGAAGTCGATTTAGGATAGAGACGGTTGGTTTTTCATAATGAACAACTTTAGCCCTAGTAGGAATTAGAGCTTATTTAAAACTGTTGACATGTAATGCATAGGCCTGAGCCTATTTTTATAATTGTAAGAAGCTTTCAGTTTCTACTCCTCGGTTAATACTCCCTTATTGCTTTTTTCCCTTGTATTGGCGTGAATAGAACTCTTACAAAACTAGTTTTTTCGTTTTTGCTAAATATAAAATGAAAATATGGTAAATATGTTTCGGCATTACGATTCTTTTAGTAGTTGTTTAGATATAAAGTTATGTTTCGTTTCAAAACTCCAAGAAAATCGTTTAATTTTAATATTTCAAAAGCCTTGCTATCTTTTGATATAGCTATACTACATTTATACATAACAACTGAAAACTAGGATTTGTATTAGTCCTGTGATATTGGTTCGGATTGCATCTATAAATGAAAATGCCGAAGCTAATACTGGAAATGTTTCGGTTCCACTTTGAGAACACGAGTTAAATAATTACACACGTGCTATTAACAAATTGCCTACTAACTTATTACACACGTTCAACTAACTTATTATAAACGTTTAATTAAACAAATTTACACGTTCAATTAACTTATTTCACACGTTAAATTTTTGTCTTTAACATTTTAATTAACGTCTTATCACACGTAAAATTAAACTATTTCGCACGCTCAAATATCTTATTAGACGCGTTCAATTTATTTAAAACACAGGTTCAATTAACTTATTAAACACGTGTAATTTATTTAATAAACACGTGTAATTTATTTAATAAACACGTGTAATTTATTTATTAAACACGTGTAATTTATTTATTAAACACGTGTAATTTACTTATTAAACGCGTGTAGTTTACTTATTAAACACGTGTAATTTACTTATTAAACACGTGTAATTTACTTATTAAACACGTGTAATTTACTTATTAAACACGTGTAATTTACTTATTAAACACGTGTAATTTACTTATTAAACACGTGTAATTTACTTATTAAACACGTGTAAACTACTTTTTAAACACGTTAAACCAACGTTATACACAGGTTAAACTAACTTATAAAACACATTAAACAAATTTTTGAGACACGTTCGATTAAGTTGTTACACACGTTCAAATAACCCGAAAAATAAACCTATTTGTAACCGTTTAACGCACGATTTATCCACGTTAACCTACTATATAATGCACGTTTTTAAAACGAGAAATAAACGAGATTTCTCATGTATTTGCGACAAAATAAACACGTGTGTAAACACCGTGTTTCAAGGTGACATGATCACCGTTTTAATAACGTTAATACACACGTTTATTCAATGCTACGTTTAAACGTTGTGTCAACGTGAATTTGCTACCTGGGAAATTGATTCCACAGAATGGTACACAAACAGAAGTCACACGGTTTTGCACAATCCGATGTTATAGACTTGTTCACAAACAGATGTCATATGCTTGTGTAAAATACTGATTTCATAGACTTGCTCAAAAAGAGATGTCATCGACATTTGCACAAGAGATTCCGTAGACTTGTGCACATAAAGATTCTTCAGACTTGTGCACAAACATATTTTGTAGACCTGTACACACACAGATACCATAGACTTGTGCAAAAATAGATGTCAAATGTTTGTGCAAAAATAGATGTCAAACATTTGTGCAACAATAGATGTCAAATTTTTGTGCAAAAACACATCCCTTAGACTTTTGCACAATCATGTCCTAGACCGGTGTACAAAACATTCTACATATTTGTGCACAAACATGAGTCATATACCTGTACACAAAAAATATTCCACGGACTTCTGCACAAAAACATTCCATATACCTGAACACATGAACACAAAAATATTCCATATACCTCTGCACAAAAACATTCCATATCCCTATGCTCAAAAAGTTTCCTTACCCATTTGCACAAAAATATCACGTTCACCTGTGCACAAAAATATCACGTACACCTGTGCACAAAAATATTCAGTATCCATTTTCACAAAAATATTCCGTACACCTATGCACAAAAATATTCCGTACACCTGTGAACAAAGTCAGTTCGTACACCTGTGCACAAAAATATTCCATACAATTGTGCATAAAAACTTTTCGTACACTTGTGCATAAATAGAAATCACAGGCTTGTGCACAAAGAAATGTCGTAGACACGCGCAAAAAGAGATGTTATAGACATGTGCACATCAGATTCCATAGAGTCATGCACAAACATTTTCAATACCCCTATGCTCAAAGAGATTTCAAACCCTTATGTTAAAAAAGATTCCATACCCATTTGCACAAAAATAATCCGAAGACCCGTCATTCAGACAGAAGTCACTCGCTTGTGAATAAACAGATGTTATAGACTTGTGCATAAAGAGATGTTATAGACTTGTTCACAAACAGGTGTTATAGACTTGTTCACAAGCAGGTGATATAGAATTGCTCACAAACAGGTGTTATAGAATTGCTCACAAACAGGTGTTATAGACATGTTCACAAACAGATGATTTAGACTTTTGCACAAACAGATGATTTAGACATGTGCACAGATGGAATAGACTTGTGCACAGATGTTTTAGACTTGTGCACAAACAGATGTTTTAGACTTGTGCACAAACAGATGTTTTTGTATTGTGTACAAACAGATGTTTTTGACTTGTGCATAAACAAATGTTATTGACTTGCGCAGAAAGAGATGTCATAGATATGAGCAAAACAGATTCCATAGACCTGTGCACAAACAGAAGTCGTAGACCTGTGCAAATAAAGATTTTTCACTTGGGCACATAAAAATTCTTCAGAATTATGTGCACATAAAGATTCTTCAGACTTGTGTGCACGTAAAGATTCTTCAATCTTGTGCACAAAAAATTCCATAGACCTGTGCACAGAAGATTCCATACTCCTATAATCAAAAGGACTCCATGCAGATTTGCACAAAAACATTCCGTAGACCTGTGTAAAACATTATTCCATAGGCCTGTGTACGAAAAGATTCCATAGACCTGGAAACAAAAATATTCCACCGACCTGTGCACAAAAAAATTGCATAGGCCTCTGCACAAAAAGATTTTATACCCCTTTGCACAAAAACATTCTGTAGGTCTGCGCTTAAACAGATTCCGTAGACTTGTACACAAACAGATGTTATAGTTTAGACTCGTGTAAAAATTTAATTATCTATAATTGGTAATTATCTTTAATTGCTTATTTTGTTTAATTAAGTTTAATCTGTACTTCGCAACTAAATTAGTTGGACGCGCAAAATTTTTAATGACAATTAAGCTATCTAATTGCTCTACCAATTTGATTATCCGCAGTAAATCGACGTAAGTCCTAGAATGACTTTCTTTATTACTTAACCCAAGCAAAAAAGTCTTAAGTTCCACAGTTTAATGGTAAACCACGTAATTCGGAGCAGGTACTTAAAACTATTAAAAACAATACTTAAACTTTGTTTTTCTTAATGAAACAAAAATTGGCGCCCACTTTAAAAATGGGGCTTTCATTTAAGACCATTTTCAAATCTATCAAACGTATAGTTATTTTTGTAAGGGTAGTTACAAAATGGGTAAGTTTGGAAAATTTCCCATGTTATTTCTATGGAGATTCTCTAGTTTTACGCCAAAATCTTTGATTAATTTTATGGAAATGAAAACCACCCTTAGCAACTTTATGCTTTATAAAATAAACTATTGGATGCATCATCTTGAAATTTTTACCACATACAGGGTGTATCTGAAATGGACGTAGGAGCGAAAGTATTTGGGTTCCTGGGGCCAATATAAGGCGAAACTGAGGTATGACATTTTGTCGTACGCCAACCCATTTGGAAGTTACTTGAACCTCACACTTGCTAGTTTGCATAAATCACAGCATGTTGACTTCGTCTAAAACAGTGGGAATTAAGTTCAAGATAGGATGATTATTGCAAATTAGTGGTTGCCAGCTAAAACAAAAAAGGCCTCAAAGCCATAGAGTTTATAGTCAATTTTTAAGGAGTAGAAAGTCGTACAGTTGGTGACTCATAAAGAGCATAAATGTAAAACAACATGTTACGATTTAGTGTGTTGAAACAACTGACCGATACTAACGGTAAACTGGCAGCGATAAGTAGCGCAAACGAAAGAGGAACACCGACATTTTGCTTCATTCTTCAAACAATCGAAAGGTTGCATTTAGTTTGAAGATTAGGTTATTGTTGCAACTTATCGAAATCGGTTTTCGTGAATGAATGTTAGTGGGCGAATGTTTGTGATGGGATGTTGGGCAACGCCTGTTAAAACTGAGCAGTAAAATGCATAATTGGTACAATTTAATCCTTATAAAAATCAACAAATAATGATGAAACCTAAATGTTGAAAATGAAATAAAATTTGTTACGGTTCAAAGTGACCAAAAAAAGGGAACATTCCTTTCTCTAAAAAATTACAGTGAGGGAGTAATGGCGGTTTTCTTGGGGCCTCACCCGAAACTTCACCCGTAACAAATTAAATACGGATGCTTGAACAAGAAACTGTAAGAGATATGATTGAAGTATCGTGATATGCGAAAACTTTAGACTAATGACGTTTACTAACTGGTAGCAATCTGCCAGCGTTGAGAACGACAGGGGACCTACGTGCAATGCGAGATGCAATGTAATGTACCCATAAGGAAATGTACATTCTTATTCCTTAGAATTATTCTATGAAAACTGCCAATAAAAACGGTAAAAAAGGTTCTTTTAACGGTTCAAATGCTTTAAAGCATGTAAAAAATAATTTGCTAATTTAATGGAAACGAGACGTCGCCGGATATGTAGTCTTGTACACAAACCAAAATGAACGCTTTTGCAACCTTTCGATTGTTTGAAGAATGAAGCAAAATGTCGGTGTTCCTTATTAGTTTCCGCTACTTATCGCTGTAAGTTTCCCGTTAGTATCGGTCAGTTGTTTCAACAAACTAACGAACATCATTGTAAACATGTTGTTTTACAATGTTGTTCGTTATGAGTCTCCAACTGTACAACTTTCTCTTCCTTAAAAATTGACTCTATGGCTTTGAGGCTTTTTTGTTTTAGCTGGCAACCACTAATTTGCAATAATCATCCTATCTTGAACGTATTTCCTACTGTTTTAGACGAAGTCAACATGCTGTGATTTATGCAAACTAGCAAGTGTGAGGTTCAAGTAACTTCCAAATGGGTTGGCGTAGGACAAAATGTCATACCACAGTTTCGCCTTATATTGGCCCCAAGAACCCAAATACTTTCGCTCCTACGTCCATTTCAGATACACCCTGTATTAAGGGCCCGGATTTTCGTTCAGTAGAAAAATTTCAAAACAATAAACTTAATACGAAAAAAGTTAAAACCAATCCAAAAACCTTCCTTATACATTATAGCCGTCATCAGGCCTTATCTAATGGAGCTACCGCTACCTTAGAATATGTCAGACGACGATTTTTGTGCGACTGGAAATTCTTTTTCCTTTCGAAAATTACGTGATGGGAATTATGAAACGTGGAAATTTGATATAAAAATGGCATTACAAGACTATGCCTTGTGGGGTATAGTTGAGGGCACAATAGCAGAGCCAGGAGCAGAAGCTTCGGCGGCTATACAAGAAGCGTATCAAAGAAAGAAAGAAAGAAAGAAAAGGCTATGTCAAAGTTATCATTAGCAGTCGATGATTCACATAAGAGATTAATAGCTAGATATAAAACGGCAGAGGGTGCATGGGATGCGTTAGCTCCGATATATGAACCTAAATCAAAAGCAAGAATGGCTGATTTGCGAGCGGAATTTATAGGATGCAGATATAAGTCTTCCGAATCTATGACAACCTATCTAGCGAAAGTTACAAGTATCGCGGAACAATTAAAAGACGCACGCTTATCACTTACGGATAAGGAGATAGCTTTCCAAATGCTCCATAAATTACCACCTGAATATAAGCAAGTGTCAGCGTTGGCATCTCATTGGGCAGATACAGACTTCACCCCCGAAAAGGTCAAAGAGCTATTAATAGCAGAAAATGATAGACAGAAACGAGAAGAAAGAGAGGAACATCTAGAACAAGCTCAATCAGGTTTTTCGTCATCAATAAAAAATAGAGTTAAGCATAGACCTAGAAGCAATAGTAGGCATAGAAACATTTCACGCAATAGAAATAATAACCAGAGGTGCTATAACTGCAACAAAGAGGGACATTATGCTAGGGACTTTCGGTATCCGAGGCAAAATATCAGAACCGATAATATAAGGGATAGGAGAAAGGCATTTGTCGCTTCAGCGCTAGTAGCAGTTAAGAATAAAGAAGATTGGGTCTTGGATACGGGTGCGTCACACCACTTCTGTAATGATAAGGAATATTTTGAAAGTTATAAAGACATGAAGTCTGAGGTAGAAATCGCTGAAGCGGGTATAAAAGCGACCGGCATCGGCACGGTAGCATTATCAATAAGAAACGGAGAGGAGATTATTTTATTAAAGGATGTAATCTATGTACCAGGATACAACAGGAACCTACTCTCTGTGAGGAAGTTTGATAACCAGGGATACAAAACTATTGTCCAGCATGGGATAGCGAAAATATATGATAATGGCAATAAATTCTTCATGAGCGCGCATTTATCAGACGAGAATTTGTATATCACTGAAGCTACAGTGCACATGGAAGATAAAGTAGCGGAATCCAAAGAACCGAAGCTAGGAGTAACAGCCAGGTCTCATGTTAGCACTAGAGAGCTGCAAAATGAAAATATTAAACTCCAACTCCTTCCAACTCCAAGGCAATACGCAACAATGACTCCAATTCCTCCCAATGCCATAATCAAAAGTTTGAACTCAGCAGAACTCCGCCAAGCGAAATGTAAAACTCCTCCCAACTCCTTCCATGAAAATTAAAATTTCTTAAACTCCTCCCAACTCCTTCCATGAAAAATAAAATTTCTTAAACTCCTAGCTTCGTCCTTAAAATCTTTCTAGTTTCTAGTCTTTGGAAGATTTCTTCACTCTTTAGAATTGGAAAAATAGAAAGTTGTAGCTCATTTATTTTCTTTCAAATTTGGCCTGAGTACTTATAAATTATGACTTTCAAATAAGGAATAATATTTACTCATAAAATTCTTCTAGACATTAAAACTTAAGATTTTGGGGAAAAAGGCGCTACGCGTTGTCGTTGAGTCATATTTTACGCTTATTTTCTTAAATTCGCTATTTAATTAAAATCGGACTGATTCGCTTCGCAACTGCTATTTTGAAGGACAAGGCCACGAACTTCACGATTCAAGAAATACTTACACTAGAGTCCATTCTGTTATTAGTTGTGCCTGCCAATATGCCTACTGCCTTACTTTAATATGCCTCAAAGCTAGAAAGGAGACTCGTGTCAATGGGTTTAAGAGAAAAGGAAAGCGCCCGCGGCCCCATTGTGTGAGAGACACACTGATGGGACGTGTCACGGTGCGTTACGGGTAAAAAAAGAATTCCGTACGAAGCTTCTGAAGACAAACAACGCTAAAGTCCGCTTTTAAATTGGAGCCCTACCACTTACCAGACTTAAGTATTCCAACTCCGTAGATATGCATGTTTTAAGATAATTTTCCAATGCCTCCCAACTCCGCAATGATAATTATCATTATTCCCATTGCCTCCCAACTCCGCACACGAAAACTTCCAATGCCACACAACTCCAATTTTATCCCAGAAAAACATTTCCAACTCCTGGAGTTCCCATCGCTTAAACGCGGAACCCAGCGGGTTTCGGAGTTCTTCCACGGAGTTGCAGCTCTCTAGTTAGCACCACAGCAGACATCATGAGATGGCACCAGCGCTTAGGACATCCTAGTAATGCAAGGTTTAAAGCAATTCAAGAACAAGAAATGGTTGAGGGGTTACCAAATTTGTAAGGAAGAAATGGGCATTAGTAAATCATGTAAATTATCGAAGGCAACGAGAGCGCCATCTAGACAAATACGAGAGATAGGAACAAATCAAGAATTAGAAATTGTTCACAGCGACGTGTGGGGACCCGCCCCTACTACGTCAAGAGGAGGCACAAGATACATCATAACCTTTATAGATGATATTACCCGCAGGGCAACAATTTACATTATGCAAACTAAGGACGAGGCATATAAGAAATTCCAAGAATTCAAAGCATTTGTTGAAAGGCAGACAGGACTGAAGATCAAGATTTTAAGAACAGATAACGGACTTGAATATTGCTCTAGATTATTCGAAACTAATTGTAGAGACCTGGGAATAAAGATTCAACGAACCAATCCATATACTCCCGAGATGAATGGAGTATGCGAGCGGTATAATAGAACATTATTAGATGGCATTAGAACGTTATTAGAAGATGCAAAATTACCTGAGACATTATGGGGCGAGGCTGCGTTGACTTTTACCTATTTATCTCACCGGCTACCACACCAGAAATTAATGAACAAAGTACCCATGAAACAGTGGTCAGGCCGAAAACTTAGCGTTAGGCACCTGAAGCGTTACGGCTGTGTAGCATATGCTTATGTACCTAAACCGAACAGAACAAACTACAAAACCGAGCCAAACAAGGAATCATGGTAGGATACGCTGTAAAGACAAAGGGCTACAGAATTTGGTTTCCAACACAAGATAAAATTATCGAAACCAAGCACGTTAGCTTTAATGAAGATAAAGTGGGTATGAGCATATATCAGGAAGTAAGCGACAACATCTACGTAGAAGATAGATCCAATATTCCAGAACCAGAGGAGTTATCGGCAAAACAAACAAATCAGAAGAAAGTAACGTTTGCTGACGAGATAAGAAAGAGGATTGAACATGGTGCACGGCTAAATTAAGAAGAAAAAGAACAGGATGAAATTTTCATGGATGCTGAACAATCAGTTAAGGAGAAGGTACCAATAAAACAGAGTCAAACACAAGAAGAAGAAGACGATGAAGTGATAAGTGATGATGAATATGTCATATTTCACAGACAGCCTAGGAAACGAAAAGGGAAAAGGCAAGATCCACGATTACCAAAGGGATGGTGTAGAGAGGAAATCCCACGAGGCAAAGGTAGAAGAGATGTATATTACATCACGGATGAAAACGAAAGATTGAGATCAATGGATGAAGTGACTGACTGCCTAGAACGCCGTAATATCGAGCATGATCTTAGTAGCTTCATGTATACTCAGTCTGGAAAGCAACAAGCATTGACGTCACGTTTGGGACCGATAGAAGTACATTGCATAACGGTACCAAAAACATTCGAGGAAGCGATACAAAGTGACGAAGTTCATAAATGGCAGGAAGCGCTGAAGTCGGAGATACAAACAATCCAAGAGCGCCAAGTATATAATTTGGTTCGCCAGACACCCAACCAGAAGATTATAGGAACTAGATGGGTTTATGCAATAAAGACTAACGCTAAAGGCGAAGTAATAAGACATAAAGCCAGATTGGTTGCACAAGGATATACACAAGAACCAGATTTTGATTATACTGAAACCTACGCACCTGTAATAAATTTTTCACTTGTCCGAACATGCATCTTACTATTGATCGTATGCCTGGGATGGACACATAAACAATTAGATGTCAAAAATGCTTATCTATACGGCCACCTTGATGAAACAATATATGCCAAACAACCTAAGGGCTTCATTGAACCAGGAAAAGAATCCTATGTTTGGGAATTAAAAAGGGCCTGATATGGTTTGAAACAAAGCGGTAGACAATGGTATCGGGAATTAGACTACGTCCTACAGGAGCTATATTTTACGAAGCTAAAAGGATGTAATTGTATATATACGCTGAATGCAACCGCGGTAATATTGGTTTATGTGGACGATATCATTATTATGGCAAGGATCAAAGTATTATGAATGACGTGATGAGTAGAATTCAATCAAAATTTGAAGTAAACGATCTTGGAGGTGTAAAATATTTCTTAGGCATTGAATTCGAATTGTCACATAAGGGAAGTGCCTATATACACCAGCATGGATACATTGAGAAATTAAAACAAGAATGGAAAATAGAAACACAAAGAATATACGATATACCGATAGCAGTAGGAATGTCGTTCAGCAAAAGGCAATGTCCACCAGAACAACATCCGATAGACTTTCCGTACCGTAAATTAATTGCTACACTCATGTATTTGGCTCAACGATCAAGTCCGGATATTATGTATGCTGTAACAAATTTAGCAAAATATTCAAGTAATCCAGCAAAAATCCATTGTGATACTTTAATGAGGATTTTAAAATATGTCTTCGACACAAGTGATTCCGGACTGCATTATCATTAATTGGCTCATAAAACTATTGAAGCCTACTCTGACGCTTCATATGGAATGGACCTGAATGATGGAAAGTCCACAACAGGTTTAATTATAAACATTGGGGATAATCCTGTTTTGTGGCTGAATATATCGCCTTATCAGAAACAGCTAAGGAAGTTGTATGGTTACATAGCGTTATAACAGAAATGGCGACAATATGAATAATCACCCCTTTAGTTTTAAAAAGCATCTTGTTCATTGTGACTTTTTGATTTTCGAAACTCGATATTTTGGTCGAAATCTTAATTGGTCGACCATCTTTGTAATCGCCATGTAGAAGACACAGAAATACGTACTTTCCACTGGATATCAATACATCACGCTCTTGTATTGTAGGATTATCACAAAATACGCATCGCATTTCTGTTAATCTCATCCTTTTTTCTAAAGATTTCCAATCAATTTTATCTCGGTTTTCTAGTGGAAGATAGAAAATGTTGCTTTGAACAATGTTTTCCGAATTTTGCTCAACTTGACATTTGGGGCATTTGGTAACGTTTCGAGACTTTGACCAAAAAAGATCTTTTAGAGCCTTAGAGTAATCGGCTTCCATTTCTTGGCTTAGTGTCGTCAAGAGCACCATCAAAAATTCACTGGCGTCTTGTTGCTCATTTAGCGAAAAGTGATTACCAACAGCTATTCTCAGTTCCAACCCTTTACGGCTAAAACTACCTTGAGAACTCTCGATGTCGTTTATTGCGTTACTGAGGCAGCGTAAAACTGGTTTTTCTACGAATGATCCGTTGTAAGAGTAGGTGCACTTCTTTTTCTCTCTCGGCTTTGTTTTGACTCCGTTATTTTCAATAGAGGCAGATCTGGCCTATTTTTTTGCGAAGCCTGTTATACTCCATAATGGCTCGTCCATCCGCCTTAATTTTAGTCGGATCGAACTGTAATAGATGGAGTCCGGCTAAAGACGTCACTCTTGATAAATCGACGTAAGCCCTGCCGGTTCCGAATAAATTCAGACCTAAATCCATAATGGCGCATTTTAAACTCATGCTTGGCTTTTGTGTATCGTAATAGCGTACGCCAGGATGACTGGAAACTGGGAGCGCTTAATGTAAATTTTTGCCATGAGCAAAAATTTAACGCTAATTTTTTAAACTAAAAAATCGGAGATATCGTCGTCGTTATTCGGTTCGCGATCTACTCTGAGAAAAATACCAGTAACGTCTCCTTGTTCGTCCTTGAATCCAGTTACGAAACCCATTGTACCACACAACGCCTTTTTCAAAACTGATATTCCTTCTAACCATTATACGGCAGCCAACGCAAAGAATTAACTCGATCTCCAAACCGACCGTTTAGGGCGGTTCGTTTTCTAGCCTTTGAAGCCACCTGAGAATGTTTTATTGATTTTTTTGTTACAGTCAGTGAGTCTATCCTGGCAAGGAATGCTTTCAACTTTCTCGCCGCTTTTTCGCAGCATTTCAAAGTTGAATTTTTCGCACATGGCTAATTTAGGCATCAAACAAATTGGTTGAAACCCTTCAATGGACAGCTTAATGAAAAGCTCCATACACTGTTAAAAATAAAGGTATTTTGAAGGTAGTATAAAACACCTCCGCGACTTTTTTAGTACCCATGAACGTATTCTATTAGTTGTCCCACAGTGCGGGTATTAAATGATTCCGAAAGAGGTACTTTGGAAATATAAGGTATATAATGAAACCTTTTAGAGTTTCAGCGCTTCTGATGATATGTTATCGTACCCTGGAAGTAGAAAAGGACTTAACATTCTCCTTTAGAGGGATTTTTTAGCTCCGGCGTGCTGATTATAACTAACACGACTAAAGTAAAATACATGATATAATACTTTTAGCCCAAATTCTCTAACACTAACTGTTTACTTCGCCAGTAGCACTAGTAATGGCAGCGTAGAAGAAATCTCTATTGGAATATTATTAATAAAGATAAAGAATAGGTTCGGTAGGGTTCAATAGTTTAGTGGTTTTCTACCCGAGATTGCAATTTCAATCTCAAGTTTCCTAGCTAGTGGTTTTTCTTAAATACTTAATTACATATAATTAATATTAAGTATTTTCTTTGACAGCTATGTACACTTGCATACGTTACATCATTTAAAGGCAATACAATTATGATATAAGGCATACATAATTAATATAAAGGTTTGAATCCGAGCTTACGCCTTCAGTCGCCATTCAGAAAATATCCACGTATATGTGACCCTGAATTTCCTTTACACTATAGCAGTATCACACCTTCCTTAACAAGGGAAGCAAAGTTTAGTATCGGGAAATCTAGAGTGGTTGATCCCTTGCTTACTATGCGAACTCTCACGATCCCGCAAGCCTACGGTGCAGACACTTAAAGGCGAGATGGAATGCAAACTGGTACCCTCATCCCGTAAGCCCACAACACAGACACTAAAAGTTGAGATGGAAGGAAAATTTTACTCTCGTGTCTTTCCGTCTCTTATACTTCGAAGTGGTGTATTGCTTACCTTGTCTGAAATATGATTCAAGCTCGGGGTAATTAAGAAAAAGTTTACCAGTTTCAAATGTGCCGCAAATATTTTAGACGGCGCGAAAGTAAAAATTTAGACCTTTTTGTGGGTTTTATTTGACACCTAATTCGGTAGCACAAAATACCTTTAAAAGTATATTTTCGAACCTTTGTGGGTGTTAACAGGTACCCCTTTCGGTACTAAGGAGTACCTTTCACAATTTTAAAGTTTTATTCCGACCTTTGTTGAGGTTTAAATGATACCCATTACGGGTTCACAAAATACCTTGTAGTCCTCAAAAGTACCTTCTTCAAGAGGTATTTCAGAGTACCTTTACACAACGGTATTTTGTAGTACCTTTATAGGTACGTCTGGGGATGCATCGAAAAATACCTTTAAAGGTACTAGACAGTACGGTTATTTTTAACAGTGTAGCCACCTCGATGTTTCTTCCTCCCTCAGCCAATCTACATTGTAATGTTGCAACATCAGCTTCGGAAGTATTTCCAATTCTAACTCTGTTTGGAATGTCGCCATAACTTCCGGCGTTGGCTTGTCTAACATTTTGCGTTAGTTCATCATATTTAAAAAACTTCCAAAGATCACTTCCTCCGATGCAATTGAATCTAAGTCTGGCTTCTTCGGAAGTGATTTTCATAAACTCGGGATTTCCTTGAACCGGAGGCAATTGGAAAAAGTCTCCCAAAACAAGGATAAATACAACTCCACCAAATGGTTGGTTCATTTCCCAAAATTCGTTCAGCCTCAAGTGAACGTGAGTCAGTAACACCGACGAGACCATAGAAATTTCATCAATAATAAACAGTTTTAAATTTCCCAAAGTTTCTTTCATAATGCTCATATAGTTAGAACTCAGGGTATGGTATTCGGCGATACGCCTATGATCTACTGGCAACATTAGTAATCTGTGTAATGTTACGCCATTAACATTCAATGCTGTCAAACCCGTTGGCGCGGCAATTGCCACGATAGCGGGATTTTGAAAACGTCGCCTTACGGGCTTGGCGAGAGTGTCTATAAGAAACGATTTGCCAGTGCCACCAGGTCCCGACACAAAAAGGCACTTGTTTCCAGATTTTTCTCCCTCTTGGGAGGAGTAATCCATGATGTGATCATAAATTCTCCTTTGATCCGAGTTTAGTAACGCCACATTGTCAACAAGTCTCGAAATTCATTTCCATGGCAGCTTCCACATCAGCCATGGCATTCTCAATTTCAATAACAATTTCTTTCCCTTGCAGTGCATTTTCATCGTCGTCACTTTCAATCTCAGAGACTATGGTTTCTGGCTCTTGCGACTTTTTAGAAGCCTTCCGTTTCTTTTCAACTTCTTTGGAAACCGAGAGTTTCTCGTGATATTCTCTCATGTCTTTCAACACTGAAAGCGAGTTTTCGAAAGCATCCGCGTAGGTTTCAAACTCGCTCAATAGCTCATTTTCGTCGCGCCACGGTTTGAAGAGGATCAGTAGAGCGTGCCAATACTTTTCTTTCTCCTCTATCGGGTCGTGAATGTAGTGCTCTACTATGTAGGGCTTAATTCTCTTTCTAATGAAACCCAGATTGTTTTTCAACACGATTACACTCGCATTTTTCTCGACACCTTCATAGTGCTTCGCATAATCGTAAAACTGACCAAATTCCCGCAAACTAAGATTTTCCAAGCTGTCGGGACGATTAGGATACTTGTCGTCGACGAACCCTTTTTGGCAAGTGTCCTTGCTTTCGGCATAAGTTTATAAGATATGTTCCATAAGTGTGCCACTCGTTAATGAGAGCTTGTCATGAAGTGACGTAGGTGAAACGTCATAGATTCTTATAAAGCGACGCGTAGTGAGGCCTTGTCAAAGGCTTAGTACAGACTAAAGAGGAGGATGGACTGCAAAACCGAGTGTAGTCAATTCTCACGTCGTTCTTGAACTAGCTCTCACTAAGCCTCTAACATTACGATGTGTGGGTAGTGACATACTTATGGAACATACCTTATAAACTTATGCTTTCGGGGTAAGTTTCCCTCAAACGTGCGAGTTCCTTGTAACCTTTCAAAACTCTCGATCGGTTTTCTTTCAAGTTTGTGTTTATAAATTTAGTGCTGTCGGATTTATTGTAAAGGTCTTGGCCCAACATAAGATCCATAGCTTCGTATATGCCTATTGACTTAGAAGTCAGTGATTTCAATTTATAGGCAAATAATCTTTTGGACAAACTTTCGTGCCCTAACTCGGCAAACGTTTGGTCCATGTCAGCCCGGTCTCCCTTTGTCTTGTACGCCGTAACATAGTTTGCCACTATTTCCGATTTGTCAGCGACAAATTGCAAATCCATGTTGGCTTTGGAAGCCAAAAGTAGAGCGGGATTATAATCATTGATTAAAACTTCGTGCTGTTTTCTCGGCAAGTCGTACAGTCGTTTCTGCACCTTTTTCATTTTACGGTGACGAGTAACTGATCTAACGGAATTCATAACGGCAGCGTTTGTTACGTTTCGAGGGAAACCGTAACGACACACTTTCAATCTTTTTTTAGAATTTTTCACCTTCTTATAACAACTGGAGGTGCAATTGTGTGTTTGAAATTTTTTTACCAGCTGGTGCAGTTCTGGACTTACAGATGCGCTTGGCATCAAACATGTGACGTGTTTTTGCACGTAATCCAAAATAGTCTCGGTCGAAGAAGTTCCGATCTTTGGAGCGTCATTGGCCCACAATAGCATGTGGTAGTGAGGTAAACCTCGTTATTGGTATTCAACCCGCCAAAAATGATGTTCTTTCATGCCAAGAACTGGATTTTGCTTACACAAAACAAAGTTGTTTAGCAGCGTACGAACTTTGTTGTGAAAGTGCAAATTGACGCTAAGTGGGTCACCCTCTATGCATTGTAAAGGGGCCCACCTGTAAATAAGTCGCGAGTTGAATTAGTGTGGACATCCCTTCCTAGACCAAGCTTAGACCAAGCTTAGATTAATTCAACAATTCAGCCACCGTCATCGATTCTACTCCTGGAACGTCTGAGTTAATGTTTCTCAAGTGATCGTATTCGGCCGGATTAAAAGTCAAGAGCCACATGGGAGGACCAAATTCCCGTATCATCGCCAAAACGCACCTAAGGACCTTGTACCAGTAGTCCTTAGTTCCTCGAATATGACCCAAGAAAGCGGTTAATTACTCTCAAGTTCTTTATCGCCAGATTCAACGCGACTGAGCAAGTTTTCAACAACAATTTCCATGGGTTTTTTAACACGAAGAACGTAGTTCAAACTGCTAGAGATCGCCTTCATTTCGCATTCTTGATAAGAATGAAACATATAGGCGTAATCTCGTCTAAAAATTGGACTTTTGTTCAAAAGACGAGATAAACGATACTCTGTTTCAGTTAATTTCCCAAATGGTCTATCATCGTGCTTGCCGTTGCGACCCATGAGGAACAAATGAACGAAACTCAAGTACTCCAAGTTTTTGTCCCAAGTATTAATCGGCGCGGCTTCGACGCGCTTCATTTGGTAAGCGGCCAATAAATCTTTCGGTGGTTGGACGTTCACCGGATGATTAGAGTAGTGATCGTACAGATCATTGGCTTCTCCCTCAGAAAGTTTTTGCAACAAATCCTCGGGCTGTGTTAAAATTTTGTAGACGCTGCCTGGTGCAAGGCTAGACTGATTTTCATCCTGCTCCTGCATGCTAGAAGCGTTTTGGTCACCTTGACCGTCGTGAGGACCATCCGCTGGTCCTTCTGTTGGAACCGCAGCGGAAGCGCGTGTCACCGCATCAGATCCATCGTTAAGCAACGCAAGTGGATCTGTTACGCTCAATATTTCATGGGGAGTCAATGAATTTTCATTTCCATCAATATCATGCGTTCCACAAATATATTCTTCGCTCATTGCCGAAATATCAATGTCCTTATACAAAGGATTAATTTTTTTCAGCACAGTGAACGCATTCAACACTTTTTCAAGGCAAACAACCTGTTGCCAAACCTTTCTGTCCGCAGTGGGAACGCCATTCACTAGTATATGCAGTATTGCAGTTTTTGGGCAATGTCTTGGGAATCATCTTTAAATTTTTTCCACTGGTATTGGAAGATAAATTACTCTTCCCTTTAAAGCTTTAACCGTACCGAACTGCATGTTGGAATTGGTTTTAGTGCCTAACCGCACCTCAGTGTGGAAGGGCTTCACAAGCTGAATTAAAACTTTCTCAAACATGTTTAAATCAGTGACATCTGTCGGAGGATTGTCAACAAACAAGTTGTTCTGGAAGCATCTGATGGGAACTTTTCCCTTTCGTAAATCCGTAGAGCAGTAACGACATAGAAGCTTGTCTGCCTCTCTTGTTTCTGAATTGTTCATTATCCAGCCAGCTCTTAAAATCAGATAGGCCTCGTTATCGAAAACACCACTGTCTACCATTTTTTCTATTGATCTCAAATCCGATTTTTTGTACAATCTTAAGCAGCAGTCACAGGAAGTGTCGTGAAATTGTTTATTATTTAGTGCCGCTCGAAAAAATTGACTTTCGTAAAGACTCAATATTTCACTTTCATCGAGACTCGGTCTTGGAGCGTTTGCGCTTCCTGTGGACGGATGGTTTTCCTCGTTATTTAAGTTTTTTCTCCTTGCGGCAAGGATTTTTCTCAATTCCCCCATGATTTTGGTGAGAGAATCGTAATCACCACTTTCAATTTCATTCGAAATCTTTGTTAACGCGTTAAGTAACGCCTTCACGTGATAAATATTATTCAAAATAGTTCTAATTCCCGTATAATGAGGAGCCAGTTCAGCAAAAGAACGTAAATAGCTTTGGCAATATTCACTATCAGCGCAATGAGCCGTGTGTCCCAGGAAAGGAACTATTCTCACCACGATCTCAAAACCATCTGGTGGTAAAGACACGTTGGATTTAGAGCAAAATTTATTTCTAAAATCGCAAAGGTCCAATCCTGACTCAAAAATTTTAGTCCCAGATTTTTCATTCGCATTCGCAACCGTGTTTATGAAAGTTAGCACTTTCGCAATGGCTCGAGTTCGAATATTACAAATATCACTGCATTCCCAATAAACGGTTTTGGGTTTAGTTTCTATAAGACCACTTTGATTGATCACGAAATTTCTTTTCGTATTTTTCTCCTCAGTTTCAACAATGTTGAAAAGATTCGTGACAACTTCCAAATTATTTACTTGAAAGACTCTCAACTTCACCAGCTTTGTTGTTATTTTTAATGTCAACGAAATTGCCCAATTCGTCAATGAATAATTCTTTATTGCCCTGGGTACCGCGGTCTCTTAGCACTTTACGTACATGACCATCAGCATCTAATTAGATAACTCTAGCATAGTGTAACTCGTGGTCATTTTTCAATATATTGCCATTATTTCCAATTGGATAATAGGTGGTTTCACGGAAATAGGCTTCTTTGAGACTACTGTGAAGCCTTTTACCACCCACTACATCCGTTAAATTGTCCTGATTAACAGTACCAATTTCTTCGATTTTCACAGCAATATCTTTAAATTCACTAACGGTCCTTGTAAGATGGTAATTGTATGCCGAATATAGTTGCCTTTTCAAGTGTAAAATTTTACCCGCTATCAATTGGCATTTTAGGTTTCGAGAGAGAAACTTTGAATTCCCCTCTCTAGTCAAGCTGTCCAAAGATTTTGTTGTACATAATCTTTCAGTGAGCCTTGTCACTAAAAATCGTTTGAAACTTTCAGCTATGATTTTCTTATTTCTCGTCTTAAAAATTCCTTTATTTAGTTTCTTTTTCGCGAAACCCATTTTACCCAGCGGAAAAGGTTTCTTACTGGTCTTTTGATTTTTAGTCAGAACATTAGTGGCGCCACCAGGTGGCATAGTTCTTTTATTTTTCTTTGCTCTCTCAATCGGAGATTTTCGGGTCGCATTCTTTTTTGAATTTCTTTTCTGATAATACTCCTTGCTTTTCAAGTAGAATTTCTTATCCACAAGTTGTTTAGCTTGCTTTTTTTCAAAGCTTTACTCACTTTTAACCAATCTTGGTGCTTTTTTGTTTTTTAAGTCTTTCACGAGAAACCATTTTAAATATTGAATGCAATTAAATGGTCCACACAAAACAATTTGGTATCGTAATGATATCCAATTAAGTTGTTCCCACAAAAGACTTTGGTATCGTAAAGATTCCAATATAGTGGTTCGCACAGAACACTTTGGAATCACAAAGATATGCAATAAAGTCATTCACACAGAACACTTTGTATCTATAAGAGGTACAAAAGAAATAGGTACACGCTTCACACGCAGAACAATGAAGCCAATGTACACTCTGATTTATATGATATACTACAAAAATAAAAAGTAAATTACTTTTTAATATCGTAATACAATGTATTACATAAACATAAAAACCTGATAAATACAATACACTCGAGTGCAATGATAAGCACTCGAATGAATTACTCAAATGGATGATTAACACTTGAGTGAAAGTCAATGAAATTAGTACAATGAATGAACCAAAAAAAAGAATTATTTAAGCCAAAATACGTTTAAACAAAAGATTATTCAAACTTACTAAGAGATTGCCTTTTAACAATGCAAAGCCCTTGACGAAACATATGGCACAAAAATAGGCTTCAAAGTTAATTTGATTGATGAACCACGTTGTGAACTTGTCACGTGAATCCGCCCCAATCTTGTCTGGCGCAAATTTTTCTGCAGTATTCTGACCAGGATCGGTTACGAATGGGGTAAAACTGAACTGAACTAACTGGCTATTGCCACTAAATATAGGGGCGCTGCTGGATTCAGGATTTAATGGAAGACATTTTTTTAACCAGAGGGACTCTGAGGTAGTACTTTTTTTACATCAAATATGGAATTAACAAAAATATTATGTTTAACAAATTAAATCGCGAAATGAGATAATTCGTCACGTTTAAGAACTAGCGTAATTGTCACCATTTCGTCGCGACGTCGCCACGCCGTACGCAGTGTTTTCAAAATAGGCACTTCAACGGGGTACGATCATGTGTATATTGATATAGCGCAATTGAAGAATTAAGAATTTTAAATGTTGACAAGTTAAAAGTAACACACTTTGGAATTCATAAATATGCGGTTTACAACGAAGGAAACCGAAAACCATGACTAATAGAAGGAGAACAGGTATAACTTTACAAGGTAGAAACGACCAAGGCTTAACAATCGTAGACAGCTTTGCCATCCATGGCTTTGCTTAAAAACTAGCGACCTTCAAGGGGCTCAGCCACATCAAATAATCTGTCAATTCAAAGGTGAAGATTGAGCAGCAAATGTAATCACTGTTTGGTTGTTTTAGTACTCATAATTAAAAATGGTGTAGAGCCTGGATGTAAATGCAACTTCTTTGAAGCAACTCAAAGTGAACAGTGTAATATTCATGAACCTATACATTTCAAGAGTTTGTCATTTTAAAGAAGTGAAGTCCGTGCATAAGGAACCAACAGTGGAACAATAACTCAAAAACTTTTAGTCAGCGCTCAATGTTCTGCTGTAGCTCTCCATAATAAAAGTAGGCTGCCGTGAAACTCCTTCAGCTGCCTCAGCATGCATTCTCCAAGGAATCAATATCAAATCCTTCAGATCCTTGAATGCATCACCTCCAAAACTCCCAAGTGAATGTACAGTGATGCTAAACCAAATTTGCTCTCCAAAGCTTGATAATAAAACCAAATTAATCGAACATAAGTTTTTTTGTTATGCAGAAATTTACAACTCTAAGCACTACACTGAAAACAATGATGAACTACAAAGTTTTACTGATTTCTCCAATAACATAAAGGGGGATATGCATGATGGTATGAAATCCATATTTCTGTGACAAAAGAAATTGCCCAGTCTATACTCTGCAAGGGAAAGAAGTAAAATATCAGAAGAAGATGCTCGAGGGTGGGAAAGGTTCTCCAGCTCAATGTGGTACGCAATATACAGGGTGTATCTGAAATGGACGTAGGAGCGGAAGTATTTGGGTTCCTGGGGCCAATATAAGGCGAAACTGTGGTATGACATTTTTTCGTACGCCAACCCATTTGGAAGTTACTTGAACCTCAAACTTGCTAGTTTGCATAAATCACAGCATGTTGACTTCGTCTAAAACAGTAGGAATTAAGTTCAAGTTAAGGATGATTATTGCAAATTAGTGGTTGCCAGCTAAAACAAAAAAGCCTCATAGCCATAGAGTTTATAGTCAATTTTTAAGGAGTAGAAAGTTGTACAGTTGGTGACTCATAACGAGCATCATTGTAAAACAACATGTTACGATTAGTTTGTTAAAGCAACTGACCGATACTAACGGTAAACTGACAGCGATAAGTAGCGTAAACTAATAAAGAACACCGACATTTTGCTACATTCTTCAAACAATCGAAAGGTTGCATTTAGTTTAAAGATTAGATTAATGTTGCAACTTATCGAAATCGGTATTCGTGAATAAATGTTTGTTGGCGAATGTTTGGGATGGGATGTTGGGCAACGCCTGTTAAAAGTGAGCAGTAAAATGCATAATTTGTAAAAGTAGGCCAAACTAACAAGGAACACCGACATTTTGCTTCATTCTTCAATCAATTGAAATTTGCAAAAGCGTTCATTTTGGTTTGTGTACAAGACTACATACCCGGCGACGTCTTGTTTCCATTAAATTAGCAAATTATTTTTTACATGCTTTAAAACACTTTGAACCTTTAAAAGAAGAACATTTTTTACCGTTTTTATTGGCAATTTTCATAGAATAATTCTAAGGAGTAAGAATGTATATTTCCTTAAGGGTACATTACATTGCATCTCGCATTGCACGTAGGTCTCCTGTCGTTCTCAACGCTGGCAGACTGCTACCAGTTAGTAAACGTCATTAGCCTTAAGTTTTAGGGTGGTCTGCAAATCGCTATAAAACGTTCGCATGCTACGATACTTCCATCATTTCTCTCACAGTTTCTTGTTCAACCATCCGTATTTAATTTGTTTTGACTATGGCTAGGTATACTATGAGTGAGTATACAGATATGTTGTTAGCACTAGGATTTGCGCAAGGTAATGCAGCAGAAGCCGTCCGTGTGTACGCTGAACGATTTCCAAACAGATTGCGCCAACCGGACTACCGCGTTATACTTGGGGCTGAAAGGAGACTTCGTGAAACAGGACAGTTCGTTGTTCTAGGGATTGACCGAGGACGGGAACCGCATCGGGCTCGAGTTGTGAGAGAGGAGCGCATTTTGGATGCTATTGCTGATGATCCAACTACTAGTACGCGGCAATTAGGAGACAGGCTGGGAGTGTCCCATATGACGGTTTGGCGAACTCTGCATGCTGACGATCTGCATCCCTACCACTATCTGCGGGTACAGCAATTGAGACCGGAAGATTTCCCTCGTCGTTTTGAATTTAGCCAATGGCTTCTTGCGCAGACCGTGGAAGATGACCAGTTTTTAAACCACATTTTATGGTCAGATGAGGCTCAATTTTCAAGACGGGGTGTAATAAACATTCACAACCTTCACATGTGGGAACAAGAAAACCCTCATGTAATTCGTAACGCGTCTTACCAACAAGAATGGAGGATAAATGTTTGGGCTGGAATAGTTGGTGACACTCTTGTTGGACCCTTCATTCTTCCACAACGGCCAAATGCTGAACGATATCTTCATTTCTTGCAAAATGAACTTGAAGATGTGTTTGATGAAATGCCTTTGCGCCAGCGTCAAAATCTATGGTTTCAACACGACGGTGCTCCACCCCATTTTGGCCCTCAAGTCAGAGCACATCTGAACGCAGCCTTTGGAGACCGATGGATCGGACGTGCTGGACCAACTCCCTGGCCAGCAAGATCACCCGACATGACACCTCTCGATTTTTTTCTTTTGGGTTACGTCAAAGCCTTAGTGTACGCGACAGAAGTTCCGGATGTAGAAACGTTACATCAACGAATCTTGGTGGCTTTTAACCAAGTTAGACATTCGCCGCATCAAATCGCAGCAACCCAGCGCTCTCTTATTCGCCGCGCTGAACTATGCATTCAAAATGGTGGTGGACAGTTTCAGCAATTTCTTTAAACGAGATTTGAAGAAATGTTCCATTAGAATGTCACTGGTTACAGAAAGTTAATCATTTAGGGACGTAGCTAAAACGTCGTAGATTCACATGGTGAGGCTTCTCCTAAAGCTTTGTACGGTCCAAATAGGGAAATTGTCTGCAAAGTCGCATGTAATGAATTCTCGCGTCGTTCTCGTACTAGCTCTCAGTTAAGTTTTCGCATTATGACGTAAGAAAGTGTCACACTTATGGAACATATGCTCGTACTTACACCAACAAATTACAATCGTTTCTGTCATTACCTGCACACATTAAAGAAATTCTGTTACTATCCTATCTTAACATTATTTGATTTTCGCCAATAAAAATTTCGTCTGAACATCTTGAAACATTTACTTACGTTAGTTAAGTTAGTTTGTCACGCTCACTTCCGGCTTTAGACGTACGCTGTACCAGGGAGAAGATGTGCCACCTTCAATCTAGGCTTTCAAATTGCAAATTGGGTAAATAACGTTCCAAGAACGTATTCGTGGGTGGAGAAATTCCGTTTTCGGAAAACCAAATCAACAAGCAATATCCGGCGTTGTCGTAACCTTTAACTCTTTATTCTTATTCTCTTAGTTAACCGACTGAAAAATTTACTAAGGTTTAATCGTTTATTAATTTATTAGCGGAGTTTTTTCTTCGTTTTAAGTGAACCCTCCACTTTTGGTTTTTTCTCAAATTTTCTTTATTTTTATTTGCGATCATCCGTTCGGTTCCGAGGTTAAGAACAAAACTTTCTTCTTTAAATTTTTCTCTGCTATTACTTTTGGTGGTACCTTGTGATCAGTGTAGGCCAATCACGAGCCTTTCAACTCTTTCTTGAACAAATTAGTAGTGTGTGACCTTGAGAAGGAATTCTAGGTTTCATGAAGCCCACTCCTGAGTACGCTATTCAACATAGCGTACCTAATTTGTTACGGGTGAAGTTTCGGGTGAGGCCCCAATAAAAACGCCATTACTCCCTCACTGTAAGTTTTTGGAGACAGAAATGTTCCCTTTTTGGTCACTTTGAACCATAACAAATTTTATTTCATTTTCAACATTTAGGTTTTTTCACTATTTGTTGATTTCTATAAGGATTAAATTTTAAAAATATTGCATTTTACTGCTCACTTTTAACCGGCGTTGCCCAACATCCCATCCCAAACATTCGCCCACAAACATTTATTCACGAATACCGATTTCGATAAGTTGCAACATTAATCTAATCTTTAAACTAAATGCAACCTTTCGATTGTTTGAAGAATGTAGCAAAATGTCGGTGTTCTTTATTCGTTTGCGCTACTTATCGCTGTCAGTTTACCGTTAGCATCAGTCAGTTGTTTCAACACACTAAATCGTAACATGTTGTTTTACATTGATGTTCTTTATGAGTCACCAACTGTACAACTTTCTACTCCTTAAAAATTGACTTTAAACTCTATGGCTATGAGGCTTTTTGGTTTTAGCTGGCAACCACTATTTTGCAATAATCATCCTATCTTGAACTTAATTCCTACTGTTTTATACGAAGTCAACATGCTGTGATTTATGCAAACTAGCAAGTTTGAGGTTCAAGTAACTTCCAAATGGGTTGGCGTACGACAAAATGTCATACCACAGTTTCGCCTTATATTGGCCCCAGGAACCCAAATACTTCCGCTCCTACGTCCATTTCAGATACACCCTGTATACATGCACTACCTTGTTATGGAAATAATGTGTCCCATAAAAGAGCCACCCTTTCAACCAGTGGGTTAAATCAAAATATGTAAGGAGAGAATTATGGTTTGAAGGAAAAACATAAATATTACGGACAGATTTAGCCAGGGGTGGCAGTTATAAATTATGAACAAAGAACAGACCTATGTCACTTGTTCACTTTTAGAAAAAAAATACGGCAACATAATAGTCATTGTAGTAAGAAAGAGAAAGATTTTGATACCGAAATTGGTGGGATAAAATTGTAAAACTGATTCACAAACTAAATTTTTTTTAAAAACCCAATGTCCATTTTATTAAAATCAAACTTCATCAAATATTGGTGATGCCAAGTTTAGAATGGCAGCTGCAATTAAGATCATAGGATTAATGAAAGACGTCATCTCCCAATCCAGTTTTTCATTAGAGATTGAAAAAAGTTTTAATCTTTGTATCGCTCTCTCTACGTGCACTCTTGCTTTTGCTATTTTCAAGTTTTCATGTGATTTAGTTTCCGTGAACTGTTTAGATGTTTTCAGAAATTGTGGGAAAAAAATTTCAATTCCTTTTTCTAAACATTCGGTCTGTATTATGAATCCTTTATCTACTATACACGTGTCAACATGTGGCATTAGTTTGTCTAATACTTAACTGTGCAAAGTGGTAAATTTGTCAGATGCTCTTCCTCCATAAGCTCTACTCAAAAATGTAATCAAACCAGCAGGAGAAACGCCGACCAAAACTTTGACAGGGTGATTACGTTTGTAATAAGAATTAGACAAAATTCTACATTTAGGTTTCTCCAATACCACGACAATTTTTTCAAAGTCTTTAAAATATTGGGGCATGCTATTAATGATTTCTTTCTTTGAGGGCCATTTGATTGCACATTTAAAAACATCCGTGACTATAAACACGGTTTGTTTAAAGTATTTGCGGCAACTGATATCTGACATATTAAACATTGCAGAAATATCTGCGTACGGCAAGTTTAGTTTAATTTTCATTAAAAGGAGAAGAGTGAGTCCTTCTATTGCGATTTGAGCTTTGAAATTTATTAACATTGTCATAGATTCCACAATGGCATAAATTAACTTGAAAGTGGAGATACCAGTCATACAGCTTAAATCCTTCTCAGTTTTAACTGAATTCATAATACTGAAGGATTCATAAAAGTAGATGTTTCCTTGCACTGAAACATCTCTTCTTTCTTGATGTAAGGGCTCACAGACCTCAGTTTCGGGAGCATTCAAACCAAATTCAATATTTGCATGTTTGACAGTGGATTCTGGGGCACCTTCTATTTCTCTTTCTGAACTCGACTCCCTATAAGTTGAAGGTTCTGCATCATTTTTAAATTGTATTTGTCGATTATCAGCCCTTATCTTTCTTCCATTAACTTTCTTTCTGGTATCTTCGGAAATAATTTCGTCATCGGTCAATATAGGCAAACATTGTGAAGGGTAAGTTCCAAGCTTTAGTTTCCTTTTTACTGTTGACAAATCTGAAGTAACAAGTACATTAAATCCTGGTCTTAAATTCTTATTACTAAAAAACCAAATTACCTGGAAAAAAGTAATCAGTCTTCTTGAAATGAAAACTGCATACAACCATGTGATTTGAAATATCTTTTCCAATTTTTAGGACGCGTTGCCATTCTTTACGTCACTTGATTTCTTTTGGGAAACTATGCATACTTAGGCAAAATTAGCCCATACTTAACCCTGGGATATTTAGTTTTAACCTAGAATTACGTTGTGGGATACAACAATACTTTTTGCTAGGCGCCATGTTATGATCCTCCTATGATAACTTAAGCCTCGCCACTCGCCCGGGAGCCTGAGGAAAACTTGCTGAGGTTAACGGTAATAGTTAGTATAGGGCGCTGTAGGTTAGCTGTGGCATAGGGGCTAGCCACCACCCCTCTATGCATTGTAAAGGGACCCACCTGTAAATAAGTCGCGAGTTGACTTAGTGTGGACATCCCTTCCTAGACCAAGCTTAGATTATTATTATTATTATTATTATTATTAACTTACTCCGTTAGAACAGTTATCAAAATTACCCCTAGGTGGCGCGTCACTTTTTCGCCATAGCCAATAGGATCTCATTGGCGATAACCAATAGCTAAAGGTCATTTTAAGCCTAATTTTCAAACTTGAAGTCTCTTCAACTGTTCAACTGAAAGTAAGTTCTTAAATATAATAATTAAATATGTCATAATTTGCTATTTTTTTAAGCTTTGGCGTAAAATTAGAATTTGCAACACTTAATTTTGTTGCCAATTTTAAAAATATATGGAAAATAATGATATTTTTATGTTGTTTAAAATAAATAATTTATCGTTTATTGATTTAGGCTTAGAAAATGGAAAACGTTGTTAACCATTTTAACAAGGGATGCCTTGTTAGTTTTTATGGTGGAGGACGTGGAGGAAGAGGGGGACGTGGAGGAGGACGTGGAGGAAGAGGGGGACGTGGAGGAGGACGTGGAGGAAGGGGAGGAGGTGGGCGTAGAGGCGGAAGTGCTGGTGGAAAAAAAGGAAAAAGGATCTGTTACATCTGCAAAAAACCGGGGCATATTGCCAAAAATTGCCGAAATAAGGACGGTAGGACAAGAAAATAATTTTGTAAATTTACCTGCGTCTTTTAATGAACAAAAACATCCTTATAAGTTATAATTTAAAACTATTTATAGAAAACATTGCCATAAATTTTCAAATTCAAACTGCCTGAATGTATTTTGCTATTTTTCGACATTTTGGTATATTATTTCCTTGCGTTTCTAGGCACTGAACTTATCTTTTACTATTTCGCGTTTATCCCTACAATTACAATAGTTATTTTTATTGGTTTAAGCATGGATAAAGAATGCGCGTGAGGAAATCTGTTTTCACGCTATAGGATAGGCAACTCCCTATCTCGAACGACAGCTTATTCTGTATATACTCTGTTACAACATCGGTTGTCAGCACGCTCAAACGTAGGTGTCTATGCAACCTAGCTTTGTACGTACTGTCAAGAGACGTCGAGCTAAAAAACTCGCGGATATTTTAAATCCTGAATATCCTTTCCTTTTTCTCTTGTCAGCACGCACAAACCTAGGTTACAAAGAGGAGCTTTGCGCGTGTTGATAACCGACGCTGGAACACGCGTACCCTATAGCGTGAAAACAAATAGAAGTTTTCACAAATCTCATATACTGGGCTTTAATAAAGTAATCTAAGGTCATGTTAGTTAAGTTATATTATTTAAAAAGTAGACGAAAAAAAGCCAGAGGTTGAAAAAATGGACGAAACCTCCGCCGAGGAGAAAACCTCCGTTGGGGTGAAAACCTCTGTTGAGGAAAATTAAAATAATTAAAAAAAAATTAATATAAGTCACGTTGAATTTTGTAACATGGCTGCCAGATTCCTGGAGTTCTACTCCTTGGATCTGGCAGGGTGTTATACCTCCATGTTACATGCTCCTCCTCCCTTCCTAATCTCTGTCATTCTTACGAAAAGTTAGTCACTAGTCAGCTCTCAACTAGAGGGGTTGATTCCTCTTGTTATTATTTTTTCTACTGTCGAGTGTACGGTACAGTTGGGTAAATCCCTTTCTTTTGGATTTAATAAAATTTAAGAAGACTTGTCTTCTCTTTTTGAATATTTAAAGTAAGTTGTTTTTATTTCTTTTTATGGCCCTCGGGAGTTTTCTCCCATAGTTAAATTATTCTACGGAGGGTTACATAAAATGGCCCCCGAACAGGGGGGACCCTAATAAAAAAGACTAGGCCTTAAGCCTTGGTCGGTCCCGAAAAATATTTTGGTTATCATTGTCGGTATATCCGTCCCCCACGTGGTTCTAAGCCTCGGCTTCCACGATGGAAGATGATTAAAGATAATTGAACTAATTAACTTAAATCTAAATTAAATTAAATAATCAATTAATAATAAAATTATCTTCGTTATTAATATGCTGAAATTAGATAACTTACAGGATTATTTGTATAAATGAGATAACTTACTTGTATATTAGTATAACTTAACTTAACTTGGCTATTGTAACTAAACTTGTATTTTGATTATTGAAAAACTTGACTTAATTAAATTATGGCATACTCTGACGATAAACAAACATGGAGGTCGCCTCGACCATCCGAGGATGAGGAAGACGATCTAATATTAAAGAAGAGGGAAGAACAATCTAGGGAAGGTCTGTTTACGTCTACGGAAGACGATGGTGACACTAGCACCACCAGAGACAGATAATCCTTTGGAGGATTTCAACCGGATTCTTCGAATTGAGGATGATAAAGACAAAGAGGATTCAGATACACGGAAGAGGACGGCCGCCTCTTCAGAATCGGATTTCTCTCCTTACCTACTATTCCCTCATAAGAGTGTTCCTGCCCCTAAGGGAAGTTCAACTCCCTCACATTTCCCTCCTCAAACTGGGATTGATTCTCTTGTTCCTCCAAAACCATCGTCCACAAGAGATAAGTCTAGAGTTAGTTTTTCAGACCCATTACCTAATCCAAGAGTTAGAACCATCGGAACTCAAATGTCTCCGTCTCAAGAAGTCCCTCAATTTGGACCAAACATAACCGATGAGGAATTAAAAGTCTTTATGTTATCCTCACTCCAAACTTTGGCTGATAATTGGACCGCACAGGATAATGCCATAGCTCAGAATGTAGCCATAAATAAAGCTATAGCTTCTAGTTTGGATAAGTTGGTTAGGGATCTACCCTCATTAATTAATAGAAGTACAACTCCTCAGACGGGGAAAGTCCCTATTGAACCGCCAGAAAGGTTAGCCTTTATGGGATCGTCTAACGATAATGCCACAGAGTTTTTAGCCGCTTCTGAGGAATATGCTAAGTTTCACAAGCTATCAAATGAAGAGAAGTTAGCTGCATTGCCTCTCCTTTTAAGAGGGCATACCTTGAATTGGTATAGGGATTTAATCCGTCAATATGATGATATGTGTAGTTTAAACCCCTCCCATCCTCATTTGGCTTGGAAGACATTTAAAAGACATTTTAAAGTTCAGTTTAGAGACTCCGAAGCTGACTCTAAGTTTAAGATAGAGATTAACCAAAGAAGTCAGAAGGATAAGGAGTCGGTAGAGGATTTCTTCGGGGAAGTAAAAAGTTAAACTTAGGGATGACCCATCCTCTTACCGAAAAATAATTAGTTCCAATAATAAAAAGTAATTTAAAGGACGAGCTTAGAAATCCCCTCCTTTTCTTACAATTTAGTACCATGGAACAGTTAAGAAACTCCTGTAAAACCATTGAGAAGGATATTGAAATTAGGAAAAGGAATGCCGAAAAAAGGGAAAAGAGGAGACCACCCCCTAAACCAAAGGTTACAGCTGAGTCCTCTTGCCCAGCAAACAGGAGCTCCGCCCATAATCAGTGTTCCCCAGGGCATTGTCAAAGCCCTTGTCCTACTTCTCCATCACATCCTAAATGGGAATATCCCTTGAAACCCTTAGACTCTAGATCGCAAGCTAGAGCTCAAAACACTTCAAATAGAGGTCAACGATCTTATAATAGATATAATAACCAGAGATCAAAGTCCCCTGGTCGTCAATTGGCCTTGTCTTACCCATCTACTCGTTCTATCACTTGTTTTAGTTGTCAGGAACCAGGTCATCTTGCACCCGACTGTCCAAACAAAAAGATGTCGGGGGAAGCCCAGACGGGAGAGGTCCCTCGTGGTCCCTCTCCCGGTGCCCAATAAATTTCCCTAACAAGAAGCGCGTCGCGTTCCCCCTGCGGATCGAATCCGTCAGGAAGGGTTCAGTTTATAAAAGGGTTACTATTCCCGTTACTTTTGAACACGCGACAGTTCACGCTAAATTAGATAGCGTGCCTCTTTTGTTAGTCTTGACCAATGGCAAAAAATTTGTAAACATAGAAATTCTTCAGAATAACCTAAAGATGAACAACTAGATTGTGTAGTTTGGGGCGCCGGCCGTTATACGTTTACAAAGGGTTCTCACGAACTTGAGTTTACTCTTAAGTCAAATGAAAGTGAGAAACAATTTAAATTTAAATTCTACATAGTTCCTTCCCTCAATAGTGACTTTATACTAGGTCAAGATTTTCTTGAGGAAAATAGGGTCAAATTAGATTTTGAATCATCTCAATGCTTAGTGGGTAACTTAAGGATCCCTTTTTCAATACCATCAGAAAAGGATCCAATCGATAAGGAGATTGTAGAGAATATTAGGGACGCAGTTTCCGCATCCCCTATTTCTGACGAACAGGAGAGAAGGGCATGTTGCCCAAGAATGCGATTTCGTCCACGATCTGACGGCAGACAAAGAAGATTTGACGACAAGGGGGCCTATTACGGCATACGCCCTGGTCAAAGAACACTTGGAAAGAGACGAACAAAATGAAAATTCTGGACCCATCCAAGCGGGTCTAAGCCCAAGAAACCGAAGTTCGCCTCTCCTCCCTGTCCAATGGCCTCAACCCCCAGAGCGATTCCCAGTCCATTCCGCTACTACCCAGACCGTTGCTCCTCATCAACCCCCTCCTTCGGACGAAGAAGAGGAGCCCCAGTGGGAGCGTTTCGGGAACATGGGGTGGATTCCCAGGAGTCCTTTGGCAAACGAACAAGCAGCCCGCCCGATTATTATTTTTTATAAATAGAAAAGTATTATAAAAAGTTTAGATTAATAGAAACGTTTTTTAAACATTCCACACGAATAGAAGTACGTTTTAAATATTCTGCATTATTTATTTTACACCAATATAAACTTGGTTTAAACATTATACATAAATAGAAACATGTTTTAAATATTCTACACTAATATAAGCATAGTTTAAAAAGTATACATATATAGTAATACGTTTCATAGATAGAAATATGTTCTAATTTCTAAATATTCTACATAACTAGAAACATGATCTAAATATTCTAATAAATAGAAACATGTTTTAATAATTCTACATAAATAGAAACATGTTTAAAATATTTACCCAAATAGAAACCGGAAAAAATCCATAAGTTACATGCTTCATTTCCCATTTATAGCTGTACGTGTTACTATTTAATTTGTGTTATTCCGTTTATTTTTGTATTTTAAATTTGCTCCATGTGTATAATCTCGTGAGTTTGTTTTTTTTTTGCACAATAAACCTCAATTTCACTTTCAATAAATATAAACTATTTTTAAATATTCTACATAAGTAGAAAAAATTCTCAAATATCCTACATAAATAGAAACATGTTTAAATTATTCTACAAAAATTGAAACATGTTTAAATTATTCTACAAAAATTGAAACATGTTTAAAATATTCTACGTAAATAGAAACATGTTTTGAATATTCTACATGAATATATTTTAAACCTTCTACTAGAAACATTTCTGATGTCTTCCACATAATTAAGAACCTGTTTAAAATCACTTTAGACACTTATTTGAAGTAACTTATTTTTAATTCTAACACATTTTTTTTAAACATTTTCCATTTGAAGACTGAAAGGCGGTTCCAGATAGTGGTTTTTTTAATCTTCAGTCCATACTGTAGCTCCGCAGTTCAAGAGCTTGAAGTCTTCGTTCCACATCTCTGTTGCTGAAAGCGTGTCGTAACTGACCAAACATTACCAAAATAGACATGGTCATTGAAGAGACGTACACAAGAAAAATGGCGCCAAGATCACCCACAGATGTCTTCGAAAACTCCAAGTTTCGCTTTGTCTTGAGGTATTTTGAACAGGCGTGCTGATTTAACAGATAGTTGGCTCTCATTTGATGTCCAGTTTCCCAAAAGTTCATCAGTCTATCGAGAGAGAGAGAGAGAGAGTGTGTCGCCTAACTATTTTGGAAAATAAAGAAAGACTAATATTTACCTTATATTGACGACGTCTTTCAATGTAGTCGAAGCCGCCTTGGACAAGAGGTAAGCGGAGGCGACCGAGTGAAAAGGATTTGTGCCGTAATGTAAAGCTTTTTCCGCTTCGTAGGCGTGAAGGCAAAAATATTCCAAATGTGTAAGAGTGGCGATGAAGACGGCTTTCCCACGATTGAAGACGTCGTCGTCGTCACCCTTTCTTCTGTTGAACTTTCGGAATCTTCTTTCGTATTCTAACACAAGGTCGTGACGGATCTTCTAATTATAAAGAAAACTAAGTTCCTAAATACACACTCGAGAATAAAGACCTTCCCTTTTTACCATAATATATGTGAAAGGGATACTGAAGTAACTAGGAAAACCTTTCGATTTTATAGAAATTAAAGAGCATCCCAGGGCAACAGTGCACACTTTGTATTCAACATTTTTGGTTTGACCGTCTGTCGCAAGCACATTTTGCGGGTCAGATACGCGTCAGCATACCAGAAAGGGTGTCAAGTGAGAAAAACACTGATTTTTCTTAATCCAAATTGGCGCTTTAAAAAACCACCATACCAAAATTCAACAATATCGGTTCAGAGTTCTAACTGAGTAAACGTATCAGACACACAGACTGTAACTATTCAAATTTATAATACTAGTATGAATATGAATAATTTAGGCAGAGTTTATGTTAAATATAAAGATATAGCCACAAGTAGAATAATCTTAGACCAAGTTCCTATGTAAGATTTTTTGCCGCAGCCTCTGTGTCTGAAAGTACTGACGTTAGCTTTTTAAAGTTTCCAACGGAGCTCGCGTGAATGGAGAGATAAAATTTCTAAAATCTCGGCCACGACCGAGAACGAGCTTTTGAAGCAGCGTAAAATTAAAATTGTTTTTTTTCGGCTAGGTGGAGGAGGCCTCGCCACTCTTGGAGCCCTCCTCCATCTTTTCATCTTGGCCGCTCTGAGTCTTAGGGCCCTCCTCCACTTTCTCTTAATTTTTTCTTTTCCTCCGCTTAATTAAAAAATAAAACTTCATTACCATTAACTAAGATTGCTTTCCTAGTTTCAAACCTGGCCAAAAACTACTCTATTACATAGCTCAATCAGGGTTGCATCATATCAGGAAAAATAAGGAAATGTTCCGGATTTCCAAAGTAGGGAATTTTAAGAATTTAAGCAAAGTCTGAGAATTTGAAGACAGAAAAACTCACGGAAATTTTAAACATATTTTGGGTTTTTAGAACGTTTCGGAAAGGTGAGGGAACTTTAATAATTTAAACAGTCTGGGAAAAGTCAAGAAATTTTAGGGATTTAAAATATATGCAAAACATCAAGGAATGTAGGGTTTTTAACAAAGTCTTGGAAAGTTCATGTAATTATAGGGTTTTTAAAAAAGTCTGAGAAGAGTTAAGGAATTTCAGGTTTTTAAGCAAAGTCTGGGAAAACTCTTGATATTTTATGGATTTAAACAAAGTCTGGGAGAAGTCTGGAAATTTTAAGAATTTAAAGAAAGTCAAAGATCACGTTGGATCAGACACCAAAATATCACAGCTTTCATCGTTTCCTCCTAAATGTCAGCAATTACATGTTTACAATTATCACCTCAGATTAGATTTAAATTAGTAGCAGTTACGCCAAGAAACGTTAGGAATCCGATATAAGTTTATATAAGTATTTAACTTACATTTTTTTCGGGGCAATTACGGGCAAAATGCCCCGCCTTCCTACAATTGTAACAATTTTTTACACCGGGGCGCTTTGCCCCCGTACCACCTCCCCTTCCACCTCGCCGTCCACCACGTCCACGTCCTCGTCCCCCGCTTCCTACTGAATTGTTCATGGTGACACTGCACCCTGTTATATTAAACATTTTGTCCATTTTGCTAAGCCTAAATGCTTAAAGAAAAGTTTTTTTTTTAAAATTTAAAGTCAATACTTCCCAAGTATTTTTAAACTCGGCAAGAAAATTAAGTGTTGTAAATTCTTTTTATACGCCGAAGTTTAAAAATAATTGAAAATTATGACATATTAAATTGTTTACATGAACTTACTTTCAATCACAGTGTCACTGTGTCAAGTTTTAAAATTAGGGATAAAATGACGTTGCCGAAATTCTATTGGCTATCGCGAAAGAGTGACGCGACACCTAGAAGTAGTTTTGGAAACTGCTCTAACGGAGTATTGTTTATCTACGAAGGCGAAGCTGTATAGCCTGTATTGCGTGTAGCGAATGTATTATACAATATTGTACATTGTATATTTCGTTAGGCTTAAGTTATCATATCAATCATTACATGGCGCCTAGCAAAAAGTATTGCTGTGTCCCACAGTGTAATTCTAGATTAAAACTAAATACCCCGGGGTTAGGTATGCATAGTTTCCCAAAAGAAATCAAGTTGCGTAAACAGTGGCAACGCGTCCAACAAAAATTGGAAAACATATTTCAAATCACATGGTCGTATGCAGTTTACATTTCAAGAAGACTGATTGCTTTTTTCCTGGTAAGTTTTTTTCAAGTATTAAGAATTGCAGAATGATATTCAATGTAATTGTAACTTCAGATATGCCGACAAGGAAAAGGAAACTAAAGCTTGGAACTTCCCCTTCACAATGTTTGCCTATATTGACCGACGACCAAATTATTTCTGAAGATACCAGAAAGAAAGTTAAGGGTAGGAAGAAAAGGCTTGATAATCGACAAAGAAACTTTAAAAGCGATGCAAAACCTTCAACTTCAGAAAGAGAAATAGAAAATGCCCCAGAATCCACAGACAAACAAGCAAATATTGAATTTGGTTTGAATGCTCTCGCAAATGAGGTTTGTGACTCACTTATGGGTCGATAATTTGAGGCATCACTTTTATTAATCTTACCCTTGTAGATAGGAGTAACGTGAGCTATACACCAATCAATTAGATTATAAAATGCATGCTAGTAACGCTTGTAATAAATTAATTTATAAAATGCAAGCGGGTAGTGCGAGCAATAAATTAAATTATAAAATGCAAGCGCGTAGTGCGAGCAATAAATTATGAATTGTATCAACAAAACCCATGCACGCGAAATTGAGTGCGAAGAAAATGATAATTTACAATGATAATGAACAAGATTGAACATGAAGCAAACATGAATGAAATTAAGATATTGACAATAAAGTATAGAATAATTAGCAATAAAGATGTGAAAAGGGTTCATGCCAACTAGAACATGAATTAATAAAAGAATTGAGATATGATTCATGAAGGATCATTTTCATGGTACGGCATTAAAATGATGCATACCAAATTGAGCAAAGGGTCCCTGCAGTCGTGTAAAAAGCAGCGGAACCGCAGTTTAAAATGCCATTGACACGTTCAATGACATTGCGCCCTAAATGATAAAGATAGTCAATGAACGGCTTAAATAAAACATGGGTCATTTAGAAGTCACATTATCTTAGATGGGCAATACAATGGTTAGATAAGAATTGCAAAATGGCTTTAGTTTCAAGAATTATTTAGCGCTGCAAAAACCCCAATATTAGTTTGGTATTTGACATCAATATGATTGCGCTTACACCAGTATATGGTTTTGCGTGGAATATACCAATATCATCACATAAATAAATAACTCCCGTGAGGCCACTTTTTTGCTTTTCCTGGTGGAATATTCAACCAAAAAAACTGATGGAGTACTTTGTCAATAGTATGAAACCACGAAGTAAAACAAATATGAATGACAGAGCTTCAAACATGCGGACGGAATTGAATAATGAAGATATTTCCCCCTTCTGGCCGCTATTAGGAACATCTTTCTATTGTCGATGCAAAATTTCAACTTTGTTCGTAGAACAGTGATTCGGGCTTGGAGTTGATTATCTGCCAGTTAGTCGGGACTTTCACTTATAAAGGTATAGGTTAATCAAAGTCTTGACGGACTTGGAGATAATCAACGTAAGCCCTAATTGCTGTTTTACAAACAAAGTTTAAAATTTGCACAGACAATAAGAAACATTTCCTACAAGAAGTGCGAAAATATTTTCCTTATTGAATTCCATCCGGATATTTCAATCGCTCTCATATTTATTTTACTTTTGGTTCATCAAAAAGCGTCATGTCAGTCAACTTAAGAGATAAAGAGTTGTGACATTGCTACTGATAGTTTTCACTAAAGGGGCTACAGAATATTTCTCCCCTCTCTCTCTCTCTTCATTAATTTTAGTTAAGTGTTGTCAGGCCCTTGGTGAGGCAGGTTAGTCAAGTACTGGATCAACCTGTAGCCTTCTCTATCAAGTCTCCACTTTATCAATGACCGAGCAACACGGGGGAATGCTTAAAACTCATTTTGTGTAACATTTGCATACGTAAAGGGACTACAAGGAACGCAATGGTGGGTGGATATAAATTATTTGACATACGTCAGAGCATAAGCGGATAATAAACATAAGTGTGCCATTATAGGTTATTATTCACTAAAACCTTGTTTAAGGGAAATGACGTAAATGACGTAATGTTTTTAGAAATGACGAAATTTACGTCATTAGCCGAACCCCCGGAATAGGGAAGTTCCGATATCCCTACGCGATAGTATATTTAGTTCAAAGCTACCGGTTGGTCGTCTGCTCGACGTTCGTGTCAGCCAAGTCTAACAGTTGATATGGATAAGTGCGAAGTAGTTGAAATTGTGCAAGCAATTAATTCTGTAATTATAAAGACATTTGGTGAATCCAGTGCCAAGGAGTGTTTACACCAACAATTAAATAGGCCGGCTTAGTTTTCGCGATTGTGGATCAACTGTCTAAACAGTTTTTAATCATTTTCGAGGGGAATAAACCAAAACGATATGCTGCTGCTAGGGATTCAAAACTACAGAGTTGTAGTACTATGTTCAAATTTTATACGTTTATAAGAAACAATTTCAAAACATTTGAAGATATTATCCTGTCGATAACACCATACGAAAAGAATGACTAACTATCAATATTGCAAACATATGGAGAAGAGGTAGTAAAATATTGGTGTCAAAAAAAGAACGCTAAAATCCAAGTGATGAAGTGGGAATTAAAGAAACAACAGTATGTTAACCTTAAAACATTATTGTGACGATAATTTGGTTTTGATTAACGAGAAACAAATTATGAATAGGTATACGAAGAAGAATCTTATGCAAGATCGTTGCTAACAATCGGTGGCGGTTGTATTGGGGAAGTTTGGCGCAAATCGAAAAGAAGAACAATGTATGGGACGTCCAAAAACCTATCGGAAAACCAAGTTCTGCAATCCAAAATCCTCTATGATGCAGCTCTGAAAATTAGACAGTCCACAGAAGAGAAAACTGAAATTTCATTCTCTGGCATAAAAAACGAATACTTTTCTCAGTTAAACAGTGTCATAAGGACAGTTTTATGCGAAGACGGAGTAAAAAAACATGGACATAGAATTCTACAGGTACGTTATTACCATTGAACCTCATTTTCTGTTTAGTAATAGAAACACAACTCGATTCTCACAGAAACCTTTTTACGATGCGCTGAATCTTTGGTTACCAGAGAAGACGGTGGGATAATATGCAGAGAATAACAGAGAAAATTCACCCACGCCTTTTGCAACGAATTCATAACATCGAGAGAAGAGAAAGTGAAAGGTGGAAATGGGCTAAGGGATGAACTTTATGTTCTTTCTAAGAACGTTGGCTCAAAACCAAAAATTACAGTTCCTAAAAATGCCAAAAAAAATAATAATGCAAAGAATTCCAATAAAAAAACTAAACCAAAGAGTATCAAAATAACAAAGTTCAGCCAAACTAAACAAATGGTCTCGCCGCCAGATAGAGATTCTAGTCAGAACGAAGTGTTTTTAAATAAAATGAGTGATATTTCTCTAAGCGATGTTCAAACTACTCCAAGCCCAAGCTCTTAGGAAACAAGTTTGGAATATAGTAGCCCAAAGTTCAAAATGTTACAGCAGAGTGAAACGACCCCAAAACGTTCCCTCAGATGTAAGAAACGAAAATTGGTAGATAAGATAGCTAGCGAGCATGTTATTTCCGAAGAGATAAATCTCAAGAAACTATTAGAAAATCAAAAAGCACTGGACCAACAAATTTCAGGATGTGGGAACAACATTTTCAAAGAAATTGATCTCAAGAATACACCATTAAAGAAAAAAAAAGACCCACTAAAAATGTTCAAAAAAATCTTTAATCAATGTGATCGCTTAGAAGTGAGAGAAAATGGAAGGAGGAGCAAAAAGCTACCTGCTCACTTTTCTTCCTACGTATTGTGATATTATTATTGTGATTAAAATGATCAAACTTTAAACAGATATCGTTATACATTTTTTGGTGCCTTTAAAAGGAGAATGAATTGGCCAGACATTAAGTTTTTATGCACTTAGGACTCCCAAAATAATTATAAAATTTTATTTATAGGTAATTTTTCAATTGATGAAGTTGGTACTTTGTACAACTTGTCACACTGACGGACGCTGTGATTGAATTCTTTTTAGGCTCTATCGTTTTCTTGGACTCAAATTTCTTTTTAAAAGCGTCTCTTACATAGAGAGGAAAGTCTCTACAGCCCTTACCACTGTGGTGACCCTTAATATCCCTCTTCGTTAGAGCATGCTTCCGTAGAGTATGAAAATTTATACTACTAATTTTGCCACCTGCACTGAGCTTGTACTGGGAAAAAAGGGTTTCGACAGCGCTTCCGTTAATTCTGATAGGGCAGAGATAATATTGACTATCAGGATATGTTTCAAGAAATTCCTTGGCGAGGCTCTTCACTCCAAAAACCATTATTCGCAATAAACCCCACGTCTGACCAATGTTAAAACGATATGGTGAAACAATTATAGATTTATCATCACCTTTAGATCATTGTATAAATAATGTACCTGCCAAGAGAGAAATTTCTTTTGTCTGGGATGGCTGGGGTTAAAATCAGGATCATTCTCTGAAAACAACAATCGAGATATAAACAAAATGATTGGATGAACATTATAAAAATGGTTGTGTTATGTTTATTCGTAGACAGGGTTCGTACAAATTGTTTTGATTAAAATACCATGACTTTTCCAGGTTTTCCCTGACCATATTCCACAAATTTCGCAGCTAAACTAACAGTTTAGGCCTATTTTCAAATTCCCTGACTTTTCCAAGGTTGCCATGTTTTCTAGGTCGCGTACGAACCCTTGTAGAGTTCTGCTCTATTTATTGTCCAGACAGCTTAAGTTTAGGGGATATAAATGACGCAAAGATTATTCTTACCGAAAATATCTTTAAGCCAGTCGGTGAAATATTGCAGTCCTTGGTCAAGGTTTAACAAAGCAGGGCTATCTAAAGAAGCTACTTGTGTCTTGGATAATATTCCATCTTTAAAAAGGTTTTGGCAGGCCTTCAAATAAGAGTATGTGCTCAAGACATTCTTAGCATCTTTAGGTTTTTCAACTTGGTTGCTGGATTTCAGATTTGGTTCTGGGTTAGCATATTCGTATAACGCAGATAAAACGTCATTTTGCTTGAAAATATAAAAAAATTACGATTAAAGTTACGTGTTAAAAAGAATAAGCTAAAAATTTTTACCTGTAGAATTCGGGCGGGCTTTACGTTTAGCTTAGTCCAAGCGTCTCTTTCCACATAAGCCTGCAAAAGTTTGGGGACTAACCTCGCTACACCCTTATCTCTTAAATTATCATCCCTAGCTTTGAGGTCAATGATTTGTTGCCAACCAAACTGTATGCCCTGGTTTTCAAATAGTTTAGCGCGGTCGGCAAAAGATGCAAAGAGTGCATTTACCATGTTTTTTAACTGGAAAAACAATAATGAATACTCCAAATCCAGTTAAACCACTATAAAAGGTATACCTGATGCGATGGGCATATGATGAAGTAAATATTTCTTTCCAGTTTGAATGGGCTAGGGAAGCTCGCGTTAATGCTGATTTCAAGTTCATTATTATTTAATTTATAGCTGATGGTCCCGTCCAAGCCAACACACTGCTTTATAACAGAAAGGTTTGCAGAAGCTCCGTCACACACTATAGCAGATACGTTGAAACCGTGAATTTGGAAAGCTTTAAGGACTTGAAAGAGACATCCAAATGTGACATGAGCGTCCGCAGTTGTTGGCAATGCGAAGTAAGGTCCAATTATGTCGTAATTGGATGAAAGGTCCCTCCATACAAACTGCAGCATGTAGTTCGCTTTACGGATTTCTTTTTCCTCATTAACTTCCCGGTACAAATCATCCAAGTAAGCGTATTCTTCTGGTGGCATTGCTAATCCGATAAGCTTATGGTTCTTGCTGTTCCAAACAACCTTTCCTGCTACTTTAACCTCGTCAAAAATTAAAACACCATCAGCCACAGGTTTTGGAAGGCCCAGTGACATCTGCTCCTTTGCAACATATCATAAGTCTCCTTTTGTTCCCTGATATATTCGTGGTTAACCCCTGGTTCGTCTAAATTCTTGGATGTTTTACGTTGAATAGAACGCCATGATGGCAAGTTTAGAATTTTGAAGCTAAGAAGCGCTTCAAAAGCGGCTTTGCTTCTACACACTACAGCCAATGCTTTAAAGGGAGGTTGAAGAGGAAAATGAAGTCATTGTTTATTGCTTCTTCTACTACTTAAAAGACCTATCCGCATAGGTAATCAGGTCGTGTACGAACCCTGCAGTTAAATCCGAAGGTTTTAAGTTTTTAGAATCATAGGGATATAATTCTCGAATGGTATTCTATGCGAATAGATAATAAAATTTGGTATAAGAATTTATGGACAATAAAGCACTAACCGATGCGGTACGTGATAACGCTCCAGCGATTTCCTTTACAGCCAGTGGCTAAACATTATATAAACACAATTATACATTTGTAAAGGCCAAAAACCAAAGATACCCATACACGTTTTAGATTGATCATGTAGAAATTCTTTCTTTTCCTGCTGCAGGTGCATATCGCAATCCATGTCCCAAGCTTTTCTTAGTCTTTCCCGTGTCTCCTTGATTGTTTCTTGGTTGTTAGCTGATTCTTCAACAAAGTTTAACACACCATCTAATTCTTGCGAAAATTTCTCATTAACTGTTCGCGTAACTTCTTTCATCTGTTCATGCTGTTTCACACCAAGCTCCATTTTAAATTATGAAATCTATAGGAGATAAATTTTTTCTTCTTTGCCAAACTATCTGGAGATAAAAACTTTGTAGGGCAAGTAGACGACGGATGAGCTCTTTTCCTGCGGGCTGGGGATGTCACACTTGCTTTTCTTCGCTTCATACAGACTCTCAAATATCTTTCTACATATCTGCATTCCTGGCAGATGTCACCAGATTCAGCCTGCGTTTGACTTTGAGAATTTTTTCTTCTAAGAAACCATCCTTCGCATGTAGTTGCCATCAGATGATTGCATGGATAGGCAAATGTTTTAACTGTCCTGGGATTATTTGGCAGGTCGGACACTATTCTAGCTGAATCTGTACCCAGACCAACACAAAATACCAAATTGACATTTGCCAAATCAGCAAGTGCATCATTTACTCGTGTGCTTGAAAAAACGCCATTTTCCAATACAGAAAACTCTTTTTTGACACCTCCAAATAAAACAATTTGTTTCAAAGTTCCTTTGGCATTCAGGGTACATTTAAAAGGCTCGCTGTTACAGGTTGTATCGAAGGACCCCTTTCTCGTTATTTCCAAAGTATACTGGATGAATTCATTGCGTTAATGACAAAAATTTGATGAATATGAATTGAATTAATTTACATACCTCGTTACTCGAAGTTGTCTTTTCAACGACATGTAACGTTTCAAACTTGCAACGGATTTCCCCGGGAATAATAAGTGGCCGGTCGCGAAAAGGGAAATCGTTACAAGCCGCGGAGAAATAGGAATAGGCCTATCTCATTCCGAGCGGAAGAAATGTTATATCAAGAAAACACATACCTTCTATGCATGTCGTTGAAGTTTCTTTATTAAACAAATCAAAAATCAAAAGTTGATGGACAGGACTTAAGAGAAATTCCAAATAGATGACGCGATATTGTCTGTTCACGTTTAGTCCGAATAAACAAAACAAAACGACCCGAGCTTGGTCCGCGGAAAAGTTCGAGAGAGCTTACTCTTCGAAACCGAAAACTAAGACTGACTAATATACATGGGACGGTGCTGCTTTACACCTCGGTATAAAACTAAAAGAGGAGGGGTAAGGAGGGTCGCCATAGACGGGGCTGAGCATAAAGCGCTTGTTACGTCAACCGTCGTCTGCAACGAGTTCTGCAGACCCGTTGCATCCTCCCCCCAAAGAAAAAGCAATGGACAGAGGGGATCAAGCTCGGGAGCGATCAAAAAAAAAAGAAGTATATGTGAGAGATGAGAATCAAAAATGTTTTTTTTTTAAATTATGGCGCGAAGTCAAAGTAGAAAGTTTTAATGCCGCGGTTACGGTCTTTTTGAATGAATTTCCTTGGGCAGACCTTTGCGCGGTGAAGGCCGACAACCGTGCAGACGGGACATATGTAGGTGGCTGCGGGACGAGTGATGTGCGGAAACCCATTCGGGGTTACCGGGTATAGGCGGGTACGATCAGACTCAAGCATGCCTTCCCATGCTATAGGAAACAGTTCTCTGTTGCGGGGAGGGGCTCGAAGGTAGGGCATGTCCGGAACGAACAGGCGGTCGTAATCAGAAACCTCGTACAATTTGTCCTGGGGGATGGGTATCGGTCCATAGTCCTGATGGAGACGTTCGAGTTGGGTGTATAGCGGTAAGGTATCGCGAAAGGGGACCGTGGGATGATGAGGTGATTCTGGTCGTATGGCGTCCTCTACGTTATCGGCAGCCTCTGCACCCAGTAGCGGCCGGTCATCGTCAGTCGCATCGGTATTGGTTATCGGCGGCGCGTCGTCGTGTGCTTCCGTATTAGATAACTGTGGGGTGTCGTCCACAGGAGCGGGGATCGCGATGGCGGAGTCGGAAAGGTGCGGAAGTGGAATGGCAACTGTCGATGTCTGCAGAGACGGAACGGGAGCAGGGGGAAAGGCATCTACGGTAGCAGGAGCGGCTTCGGCGGCAGCAATGTGAACCGTTGGAACCGTCCACTCCGGCGGAGGGTAGAGACGGGCTATTTCCTCCATGCATTCTTGTAAGGTTTGAGCGGGGTAGATGGGAAGGGGTACCTGTTGGAGCGGTGGGATTGGATCCGCCCCTTCCATAGGAATAGGGTCCTGCTCCGGCTCATCACCTTCCATCAAAGCTTGTCGCTCGGTGTCATCAGGATGTAGTTGAAAAGTGTCCGAAGTTGGATCTTCGGCGTGTTGGACTCTCAGACCAGGACGGGGTTGTCCAGACGCGGGTGGTATGGTTGGAGGGACGTCTATCCGATCATCATGGACGAGGGTGAATTGTCTTGCCGGAGGCAAGGAAACTACAGGCACGTCCCTCGGGAGGGGGCTAATTAAGAATTCCTCTGGTGCGCACACCGGAAGGGCCCCTCTGAAGCGTCGAGGTGAAATTCGCCAATAGAGAAGACGGTCTGGCTCTCTCCTAAATAAAAGTAATAGAATGAATGAAGGTTCCAAAAGGATGTAGACTCGGAGATTGCGGTTGAAATTATCCGGCCGTCAAGACGGTTCTCCTTGGGTGAGCTAACCGGATGCGTTCCCAAGGTGGTTGAGCGATGGGCGTTCTCTTAAAGCAAAAGTCGCTCGGATCTAAATCTCGTATTCCCTTATCCCTTAAATATTGACTGACTTCATTAGGGGAGCGTAACATACGGCTCTTTCGGCCAGGGGATAGTAATAAATATCCATGTCCACTCTTCCGGGTTGGACCGTATGGCGGTAACAGAGCTCTCGAATCCACCCTTTTCGGTCGGGTTTCTCATAGTTCGTGGCTCTTGGCTCCGGAATGGAGGGAGTTATTAGGGGTCGAGTGTCATCTCCACTACTCGAAGATTCAGATTCTTCCGCTACGGCGGAAGGGGGAAGATCGCCCTTCGGGCTTGTTGATAAGGTATGGGCCTTCTGCACTTTCCTTTGGGGTCTGATGGACGAACTTCCTGTTGTTGGCACTCTGACGCGTTTACTCCTTCGTTCGGTAATTGTGATCCGGCCCGCGTTTTCGGAGGACGAACTCAATTCATCCTGCTCTTGAGTTCTCGGTCGAACTACTTGTCGATTAGTCCGAATCCTGGAATCCTCGGTCGGTGGGCTTGTACTGGATGCCTTTCTAAATTGTTTCTTCTTCGGTCTAATACCAGACGACGTTGTTGTCGGGTGACTTCTTTTACGGAGATCGGGGATCTCAGGTTCGTCGCTAGTAAGGCTACTACTTGACTTTCTTCTCAATGGTCGTCTTTTTCGTCTTGGAGCCGCGGAGGAGGTCGTTGGATGACCTCGTCTTTCCGGTTCCGGGTCGGATACTCTGTCGTCATCGGTAGACGTACTCAATTTCCGAAGGGTTTTCCTCTTAGGTCGGATTCCTTCTGTCGACGTTGTGGTAGGGTGATCTCTCTTCGTTCTCTCGGTTGTAAGCTTCGGAGATACTTGTGTGGTTCCAGAGGGAGGTACTGTTCCTGGCGGGAATGGTGTGGGTTCTGGAGGCACCTCTTCCAGTTGGGGTTCTTCTGCTCGAGGAGCCTCTGGAGTAATTTCTTCTGGCTCCTGAGTTTTCTTTTTCGGAACCCGATCTACAAATCGGAATGGTCCGATCATTTCTACAACTTCCTCGAACGACTCAGAGGGTGGTCGAGGTCTTTCTTGTGATGCGTCGTGGGAAGGCTCTCCTTCGGGAGGTGGTGTTATTGTTGTCCTTACTGGAGCAACAGGTGTGTTCGGTATGGTGGTTTCCATAGTTTCATGGGATGTCATTCTTTTTTTAAATTTGTACTTCTAAAAATCGAGTTGTTGGGACTTAATAGTTTCAATACTTTTTAGTTTGTCATTTCATAATTTCAACCTCATCTGCAGATGCTACATCTTCCTCCTGTGGAGATGTTACATCTTTTTCCTCAGCAGATGTTTCATATTTTTCCTCAGCAGATGTTTCATATTTTTCCTCAGCAGATGTTTCATATTTTTCCTCAGCAGATGTTACATCTTTTTCCTCAGTAAATGTTACATCTTTTTCCTCAGTAAATGTTACCTCTTTCTGCTCTCGAGATCGTAGATTCATATTTGACTGTTGTGTTATCGACCAATCTATTACTGTCTCCTCGCGGTCCTCATTAATTGTAATATCCTAAAAAGAAGAAATAATCCACGCATGAACGCAGCGTTCATTTAAATAAATGAATCGCGTAGCTGTCCCCTAAACATTTAAATTTTGACCATCTTTGAAAAACACTAGTTTCATCAGGGTGTGCAAATCTCGGGTATCCCGCACTATAATCGTAACACCCTTTTTCATGACCCAAACTGCAGAGGTTTAGTGTACAAATAAAATATACCGATGAAAACTGAAAAGATGAAATTATCATTCGCATTTCGAATCAAACCCCTGGTGAGAATAGTTATCATTGAAGTCTTATCAGGGACCGTTATCTATTAGGTCAAAGATCTATTATGGCTCTCTTTACGCTATTTTCTTTAACACAAACTGGTACCCTATTACCAATTGTAAGCTTTGCCTATATGAGGGTCTGACAAAATTACCATGGGTTTTGTTATTGACTTTCCCGCGCATGCTCAACTGTCATCCAATATCATACTTAACATTAACTACAAAAGGCTGGGCCACCCTTGTTATTCCTTCCTACTGCTGTATGAAGCGTCGCTTAAAAAATTAGATGTATGCGCGCTTCCACAAAAATGAACGGGGACGCGCTATCATTTCACTGTTAAAATAATAATAAATAAAGCCGTATTATACTAATAGTAATTTTCAAAATTAAAACTAAACGTTTCTTATAAAATAGTTATGGTTATATTTCAAAACTTGTATTTCAGACGCTAGGTAAGTCAAAAGGAATATTTTTTTAAATACTTCTGGCTATTATAATAAAATAAAATAATATGAATTACACTGCGGGATACTGGCTCAGCTTTGGAATGTAGCTTTTAATTGGAATGCAACAAGAAACTAAGACCTCAATTGTACCTGACAATAAAACTAGAACCAGAAATCTAATATTGATGATTTTGCAATACCTGGAGATTCAACGGGTTATTAAAAATAGGACTATATAACCCACGGTTATAATTTTCTATTTTAACAGCCCCCCCCCCAAAAGGAACTACACAGCTCTCAGCCATGAAAAATGTTGGAGTCGAAAATTATTACCGAAAGCATGTCGCTTAGATCCAAAACCTTTGTTGGCCTTCTAGTAGGGTTATCTTGTGGACCATTTTTTGGCTCGTTGTCAATTTTTAGCGTTGGTAGTTTTGAAAACCTTTCGGTAATTTTGATAGCAGTTTGAGTCTGAAAATATATTATTTACAACACATCAACATTGCTAATAGGGTAAAAGACTAGTAGCAGAAAGGCCCAAAAACAAAATTTTACTCATTCAAAAAGTCCCTCAAAACCTGGAGAAACTAAAAACTATTCAAATAAAATACCCAATACGATATCACTTACTTTGATAGGATTTTGAGAAAACGTTTTTTTAAACTTAGGCAATTTATTCAAAAGAACGCGTTGTATCTCTTTTGAAATAATTTTCCAACCATCTTCATTGATAACATAGTCTGCAGCTAAAGCATAAGGCACACTTCTACAGAAAAAAAAATTTAGTTTTGAGTAGAATGATTCTCTTTGGTCTAGGTTAAAAGGTAAATTATTAGTACTGTGAGAGTATTCGAAAGATCGAATATTATTCGAAAATTTGGAATAGTATTCGAAAGATCGAATATTATTCGAAAATTTCGAATCGAGTATTCAATTCGAATGGTCGAGTTTGCCATCTAGTATTCGTCGAATAAAAAAAATTCGAGTATTCGAAAAAATTTCGAGTATTCAGTTGCTAAACAAATATTTTATTACGGTGTAGTAATAGTTAATGTTACTTAAGTAAGGACTAAGGAAATAATAGTTAATGTAATTTAAGTAATGGGAGTAATTAAGAATTAACGAATTATTAATTTAACGCTTTGTTTTTTTTATTATTTGATTGAAAACTTGATTTTTTTTAAATATTCAAAATATTCGATTGAAATATTCGAACTCTATTAGTATTCGATCGAGTATTCGATTGGAATTTTGATAAAATTTAATATTCGAAAAATACTCGAACATTCGAGTATTCGATTCGAAAAAATTTCGCAGTTTTCATATTCGATTCGTATTCGATTCGATTGCAAAGTTCACTATTCGCTCACCCCTATAAATTATGCCATTACATTTCCATACTTACTTCTTGACATGATTTTCAGTTGTAATTTCATTAACTTTCAGAACTGTTATGGAACCTAATTAAAACATTTAAGTACATTTTTCAAAACTTCGTAAAAATGTAAGGTTTGAACATCACAAAAGCCCTGGCATTTTCTAACAGGTCACTTTGACTGCTAGTATAGCACTTAAAAACACATTACGTTAAAGGTTTTCATGCAGTCAATTGTACCAAAACAAACACCAAAAGTAAAAATAAAACATAGTAAACATACTGTTGTTGTTGAAATGGCGTTGTATTTCATCTTCTAAGCTTTGCAACTTTAGTCTCTCGTCAATTGTTATGTAGTTTGGAAACAGTGGCGAAATTATAATTCCACTTTTTCCTTGCTTTTTGATGGTGTATTCAAGGTCAAGGAACATGGACATAATTTTATTTTTTACTTGTTCATAATTTATTTCACCACCACCAAGTGTTATCTGAAATATTACGGTCCTTGTTTCAAAATCTTTTAATATTTCTTAGCACTTTCAAAAGCGAAAATTATTATTAAGTATATCAAGAAAGAAATATTCTACAATTTCCCAATTAATTCGAAATCGCAAATAAAAAATTGACTATGGTCAAGAAGAGATTTATATAAGAAGACCTAAGTCGCGAAATGTTACGCTTCTACTCTTACGCCGGTGTTAGTGGACAAGCCCCACCCCTTTCATGCCCGTCATTGCTCTGTGCTTTCCTATTGGATCCCGTGGGGATAGGTCATACAGACGCAAATGACGTATTCCGACTAGAGCGAAATAACCTCTAGCAAAGTAAACAGAAAATGGAGGCTGCCCGCGGTTCTGAAACGGTACGACGGCTGTTTTTAATTGCCATGAACAAATTAGTTAAAAGTTTTGAACCTATCTTGATAGATTTTGAATGTCTCTCTACGTGAAAATCGTTCTTTCGATAATTATTTCTAAAATCGAATCAAGTGTACTATACTTATGATTTCGTGAGTTTCAAAAACCAAACCAAGGCTTAACGAATGATAGATGGTTGAAAAAATAGAGTAAGATAAAATATTAAGTCCCGCCTCCGTTTCCACCCACCCTCCACCCTTTAAGTTGGGATTGTCGACTTAACGCGCTCATCGCACTTTATTTTAGGCCTTCTTATATAAATTTCTTCTTGCTATGGTATAATAATTTTATGACTTACCAATTTGAAAAGGTCATTAGTTCCAATCCATAATACTAAAGTTTCATTTTCAACGTTTGAAAGGAAATATATTGTCGACTGAATAGTTGCATCTGATTTGCACGTTTTTGTGCTATGATAATATCTGTTTTCTATATTAAATATTAAAAATTGATATGATACCAAAAAAAAATTATTAAAAAAAATTACTTGTTTGCAGCGGTTGTTTCATATATTCTACCATGACGTGGAGCATTTGAAGGTCTCCAACAAATGAGTAACCGTAAAAGTCACTTTCAAGGCCTAGTAAGATATTTAAATTGTATGAGTATGACTAACAGCAGCGACAAAACATTTAAGAAAGTTTGAAATGATAAATTTGGCTTTCTATAATCTAAATCCTGTTGGTCGCCTGATGGCAAGGATTATGTTTATTCAGTGCGTGACACAAAAGAAAGCCACATAAATGAGGGAAGCAACAAACGCTGAAAATTTATGCTTTTTAAATACTTACTGTGAGTTTGAATTTCGGGGCCATGTCTGCGACCTACGTAATAAAAATAGAAAACAATTTGCTTTCTAGATGACATAACATAAGCTTTTAACAGTAACATGAGGGACTTAAACAACAATCTAAAAACAACTTGGTTTCTCGGCCACTAAAGAAGCGCTTAATAATAACATGAGGGATGAACTTTTGAATAAAAACAAAATAAAATAATATAATATTTACTGCCATGACCTTCAGAAACAAGTCTCCGATCTACAAGCCAAAAAATTAAGTGAAATATTTTCAATTAAATGACACGTTCATAAAATAAGCATTAATAAATTAACGTAGGTCTATATTGGCCACCTTAAAATATAACTTTCAAAATGATAAGTGTGCACAGACAACGACATACACTAAGTGTAATAGGGACTTCGCAGTACTACCTCATGCTGCCCAAAAAAATGGGCGTTAAAATACGAAAAACGGCTTACAAAATAAAAAAGAAAGGGGAGTCGGCCTAGGGTTATGCAAAACACCGAATTCCGACGGGAGGGGTGGGGCGGGTTCAAAGTTGGGCCTGCCAATAAATAGAAGGTTTTCACCATTGCTTCATGCTGGCTATTTAAGAACTTCATGCTAAATTTCGTTAAAACAGCTCTATTGGTTTCTACCTTTGAAAAGGTACAATTCATTAATAAAAGATTAAATAATGATGAGCACAAATCGATATATCAGTCATGTAACCAAGGTTTTTCACATCAATAAAATATTGCTTTAAATTGGGTGTATATCATTTGATATCTGCATTCTAACATATAACACTAATGAGATGTATTTTAACATAAAATGCTTTCAATAAAAACTGTGAAAATAAAAAGTTGTTACTACTGAAATGTTTTTTAATTACTTGCTGTCAATTTAAATTGCTAATTAGTCGCATTTAAATGTTTTTAGTCACATTTAAATGTTTTTAGTCACATTTAAATGTTTTTAGTCACATTTAAATTGTTAATTAGTCACATTTAAATTGATAATTAGTCACATTTAAATTGATAATTAGTCACATTTAAATTGTTCATTAGTCACAAATGTTGAAGTAAAACGTGGCTGGAGAACGGTTTTGGTCCTTCTGGGAAATTGGGGGCCGCTAAGATATGAAATTTTAGGGGCCGCGACCCTTCAATGCCCACCTCACGAAAACGCCGCCAGTCCGCCCCGCCTTCACCCCTCTACGTCTATACCTTGCCCTAATATTGTAGCAGTCGACGGGGTCATGAGGCTGAACTTGTTTATTTTACGGTGCTGAAAGTGCCACCAAGCGGGAAAACACGGCGAACTAAATTAGTCAAAAAAATATTCTCGCTTCGCTACATGCATGGGCCTAGATATCTCGGAGGCTCCGAAAAAATAAATTTTGGTGAAACGTTTGTACACTCTGTCCTTTAAAACTTATAGGTAAAGCTACCGTGGGTTAGTGGTCCATTAAGTCACTACAGTCTAGGGGGAATAATTAGAATCGACATGTGTAGAATTGTTTAGAAAATATTTAATTATTTAACGAAAAGTTAGTTAAACAACTGGCTACTCATCAACTTTTATAATTACATACGTAAAACCCATGGTGCACCTCATGGGGCTATTTAATAACTATTTAATTTATAGTGGGGTTGCTGGTACCCTGGTTTTGACTATTATTCACTCACCGCGCAGCGTCCATCATCCGAACTGGAAAGTTCAGAAAGCGCGTGGTAAAAGTGGGAGTCACCGGCTGACCGCACTAATTAAATTTTTTTAGATATTCGCATCTCGCGAGCGTTTTTCCAGGAGGTCGAAAAAGGTCTTCTTCTGGTCGGTGCTACTAGTCAACTTCTGTTATCAATTCTGAACTCTTTTTGTTCTTGAAATTTTTGGTGTCTCGATCCTACAGGGCCAAGCACACACACGCACGAGCAATTATCTCGCAACAACTGTCAAAACGTTATTTATGGGACACTCTGGCGTCCAGGTATCTTGGCGCCCATTTTTGGGCACCAGCTTAAAGGGGTTACGGGTTACTGGTTACCAGCAGTAAGAGAAAGGTTCCTCTCTGTCACGCCGTCTAAGGTGCGGTCCACGCAGAGAGGAAACGGACAACAATAGTATATAGTTGATGAGAGCCATAGATAAAAATCAGTTCTAAGAAAATGTATGAGAAAGTTTATGAAAAAGTGGTTCATGGCATGGGAAACAAAATCTTAGAACTAAAACTGTTATAGTGTTCCTGATCAAAAATGATTTCAGTTTAACTAAAACGGACTTTGCAGGAATAGGTTTGAATGAGCTTCCGCTCCCTTAGACAAGGCTTCATACTGGCTTTAATTTATAAGGATGGTTTTTTGATTGGATATAACTTTTTTATTGTCTTTACTCTTTTGAAAATCTGGACCCTTAACGTGGGTGTCCCCCATATCACCCAATCTCATTTGTCCCAATCAGAAGAATATAACCCAAATCTTATATCCCTGATTCACCCAAATGTATTTCTCCTAATTCCCGTTTGCCACAAAAGGCGATAACACAGGAATTTGGCACGAATAACATACCCGTTTTATTAATTCGTATTTTCCATTAAAAAAGCAATATTTTAAAATTATTATATAAGACTGTTGATCAGTGTAATTTATTAAAAGTCGAATGGCTGAAAACTTCGAAAGGAAAATATGCCCCCATAATTCTGAGTTAGGGTTAGGTTGGTTAGATTTGGTTTAGTTAGGTTAGTAATATTTTATAAATCATTTAACTATGGTACGCCTTTTCCAAAATATTGATTTTTAGCTTCATTTACTTCTCAAATAATATGCCTTTTCCAAAACATTACTGTTATGTGAGGTTTGGTTTGGTTAGGAGGACGTCTATTCCTCTTTGGAGCGGTTATACACTTCAAGTAAAAGTATCCCTTATATTATGAAAAAATAAATAAATAAAACCATCAAATTCTACTCTATTTGAGTCTTTTTGGGTATGCAATATTGGGTTAATTGGGATAGGCGAACTGGGGATTGGGTTGAATGAGGGGTAACCTTAACGTGTGGTTGAAATTTAAAAGAGATTTTTTTTGATAGTTTACTTTATTTTGATAGTGTGCTTTTCATTTCCATAAAATAATCCAGCCTTTACAGCAAAAAAACTCGAAAATTCCCATAGTAACATGTGAAATCTTTGAATCTATGAGGCTGCTAACGCCAAAAAGGTCAAATCGATCCTGGAAAAACTGTGATGTCCTTAACGTTGAAAAGAGAGCTTCTATTATGATTTGGGCCTTATATTTTCCAAATTTCCAATTTCATTTAAATATAACATAGAGACTTCTACACATAATATATGGCTTTTGTATTTTTCTTTTAGTTCGTAACATGTTTTACGCCTTTAATCATTTCGCAACATGTTTTACGCCTTTAATCATTTCGCAACATGTTTTACGCCTTTAATCATTTCGCAATTTGTTCTGTACTTCTAAAAATAAGCATTTTTGTATATAAACCGTTATAAAAAATAGTGTCTAATTTAGTATTATAACGATCAGAATTTAAAGTCAGTTTTGATGTAAAAAACAGTAAGTGCAATAATTTGACATTTACATATAAACGAGCGTGTTAATTATAGTATATTGCACCTTTAATGGCGTTGTTAACTTGGTGTCGATCCCAGGGCAGGATTAAGCGAGGTTCGGCGAGGAGGAACTGGCCCCCGGCCGCCGCAAGGCTTGTTGGGGCGCATTGGGATAAACTATTCCCCCTAGCAACAATTGCTGTTCCTTTTTTTTTCGGCTTAAGGGGGCGCGTATTATCTCGGCCCCCGGGTGCAAAATTGCATAATCCGGGCCTGGTCGATACACTGTCATGGAAATGCCTTGATAGGATAGTTCGGTGCTCCAACGTGACTATCAGTCTCGTTGTTGGTAATTATGGAGCGACCGTACGAGAAAAATGATGTCTTTTATATCACAAACGAAGCATCATTTCCCAGTTAATTGCCAACCACAACTTTCTAGGAACTCAGTTAAAATAGGATTTATAAACTGCCCCATGAATAAAGACCACAAACCACGAATAAAAATTTCAGAAGCTGATTTATGCACCGAAAAAACAATGTAAAACTATTTTTCACTAAGATCATAAACGCAATATTCCTTGTATTTAAGCATACACATTAATTTCTCATTTTGCGAGGTTTTCAAAACCTTTTACGTTTTGAACTATATTCCCACTGCCGTTTAATTACATCTAGAACTACACTATATCGACCGTTTATGTGTCAAGTAAAGAGTTTTTAGATAAGGAACCATAAACTCTTCGCCAGTTTTTCAGTCGTTTTTGGCGGACTCTTAGCACAGTTCATAGGGAACTTCGAAACCATTTCAATTACACCATGAAAGGATGATTTTATGGTATCTGAGACCATCTAACTTTTGAGCAGGCATAGTAAAAGCGGGTTAATCAAGTTAAAGGTAGGAAAAGTTTCTCCACAAAGAAATCGGCGCGTCTTTTTTACTCTTTCATGTTTAACCAGGAGAGATATATTGCAGTCCACCGACTCGTTTTTAAGTGGTTTGAAATAAAGCGATAGTTTATTAGTGGTTAATCACAAAGCTAAACATATACTACGGGTCGAGAGAGCGTTCATTAAAGTCGTAATGTGTAGCGTTCCCCGGAAACAGCCCTGTTGAATTTAACGAAACCATTTCTAAAACCTTCCCATGTTGTTAAAGATGTGACTTTGTTTAAAGAAGTAACAAACAAGTAATCAACTTACTGAAATATTTATAAGGTTAAGTTTAATTTTATGCGCGTAAAATTCTATGAATTTTTTCCTCTTAGTAACGATTTTTCGACTTCTTTCCAGGGGAAATATGGAGAGTATTGTTTATAACGTGACCGCAGCTGTAAGTTTTAAAGATACAGTAAGTTGAGATTACAAACATTTGAAATTTAAACTTGAATCTTGCTAAATGCAACTGAAAAATTGAAATATCAAAAAAAGTATTTTCTCTTGATAACTTTCTATTTATTAAAATGTCCCGATAATTCACAAAATGAAGCTATAATAAAACAATAATTTAACATTTTTTACCGTTTCGACCTCCGTCCCTCACTTTTAGCGTGACGTTACACTCTTTTTAAATAGCGGCTGCAATTTTGAGATTAAACACAAAGCCTTAACGAAAATTAATGATACTTCAAAGTATTAGAGGTGGGCATTTTACAGAAAAAAATTAGTTGCCAAGCTCGGCAAAAACGGGAAAATCCAAAAAAAAAAAAAAAAACCAAGCTAAATGGACCCTCAGAATCTCTAATACATTTAGGGGGATAATACACGGAAACTTGATCTTAAATTTTATTTACCCTGTGATAATTCAGGTATGGTAAGGTTGAGCTTAGGTTCAATCGGGTAGTTAGGTTAGTTTTTGTAACATTCACTTTCATAACTCCCGCCGCCCACTACTCCCGCTAGAGCGCGCTATGCTCTACGGGCTCTGAACTCCGACTAGGAGAGAAAAGAAAGTCGTTCTTTATTCCCGGCCCTCTAGTAGGAGGCCGCATGTATATAACACAGGGATAAAACCCATAATAAAAATCAGTTAATGTTATTAGTTTAACCCTCGTTTATTCACTCGACTAACAAACATTACAGTTTTCCTGTAACCAATGGGGGCAGAGAAAATCCAAACATGAAAATTGCCGAAACATACACTATCGCCCGTTTTAATAGCCCCAAAGGGTTTTTCAACTAGTAAATATTTCAATGAAATTTCTAGGATCCAGGGTTGCTACCCTACGATTCATTTGACAGAATGATGTATTACATTTTCGAAAACAACAAACGTCTCAAGTATATAAACAATAACGAATATACGGTAAATAATGTTACTCGCACAAGCCTAATACATAGAGTGAAGGTTAAGAAATATGGATTTAAAATATTTTAATAGAAAATATCTTAAATCTCTTACATTATTAATATCGAAAATTCATTTTAGAACATATTTTCAGAAAGTAATGGTGATACTTCAACCAGTATTTTATGACAAACCACCATACAACGAGATACTATTTAAAATAAGAATACCAACTGTAGAATTCATGCATTCTTGTTATAGATTTCTGTCGTCAAAAACCACCACGTATAACACGGGTTCAACTGGAACTTTCAACGACATAAACACTTTCTCTCAAGGAGTAAGAAACGTTTACTAAAATCCAAAATCTTTACTTCTTAGCAATGCATTTTGGTAATTCGTTTCAAAATGATTGGAAGCTTCATATGGAACTTACCCATCGTACAGATGATTTTTGAACTTTTTTTCTGGCCAGGTTTGGATCGGGTTGGTTTGCTCGTTTGCTCTCTTAACTCTGGTTGAGATAATTCAACGGAGAATCAACGGAATTCGAAACTCAGTCGTAACTTTCGCTTTTAAGAAAGTGTTTTTGTTCTACGGAGCTACATTAGGAAAAGGTAAACGTCTCCTGTAATGGCTGGTTTTCACTTGATCGGGATAACGCTCGGCAGCCGTCCGAATGCTTCGAAGCGAAGTTAGAAAACGCCGATGCCGGGCGGAAGGGTATTCGGAAAAAGGTGGGGTGGCGTAGCGGTTAGCGCTTTCGCCTCGCAGCAAGAGGATCCCGGGTTCGATCCCGGACTGTGGCACCGGGTGAAAAATCTGGGAAGAAATCCTTCTGCGTAGAATTTGCAAGTTCTCTCCCCGCTTGTTAAAGGAGTTTTCCTCCGCGGTCCAACCCGGTTTCTCCTTTCCATCAAAACGTGCAGAGGTTAACGGTAATAGTTAGTATATGGCGCTGTCGGTTAGCTGTGGCATAAGGGCTAGCCACCACCCCTCTATGCATTGTAAAGGCGTTAGATAAGTGGCAATAAGTCACAAGATGACTTGGTCCAATTAGCTAGCTGAACTTAATTGTTCCCCTAGGATTTGACATTCCGGCGTCTCAGGCAGTTCGAATCAGCGTGGGGCTCTTTCTCTTGATAACTGTGATTCTCATCAACTTGTTCAACAGTTTCATGAAAGCCAATTACTCCACTCAAAAAATTTAAAACGTCAATACAATCGTGGATTTCATGAGAGTTCCAAAGTTTTGGGAGGTCCTGATCGTGTAGGACTAGCCAAGAGCCCACTTTGTCGAACGGTAACGTCTATTTAATTTACTTAATTAAAATAATGGTATCGAAAAGATATTTTATGCAGCTTTGGTAACTGTAATCTAAGGTAAACACAATATTATTTTTTTCCCTTCATGTTATATTTTCTGGAAATATTGCGCATCACTCAGTAGCCAAATACATTTTAAATGATCCAAAAAATGCCTAAATTAAGACCTTTTCAAAAACAATCACAAACACACCTCTAACCTCAGAGCTTACCGAAACGTTTGTTCATTTCATAACAACACTGACATTATCACCCTCTGCGAGTTTGTTGATAAAAATGTACCACGACGATATGAATTCAATTTTCTCACGGATCCATATGTGGGGTTTTGGGATCTGGAAACCATAATGCTTACAATGGAGAGTGAAGGCCCAATGTTTAAGAACCGGCTTCACCTTGGCTCGGCTGAGTACTTATGCGAACCGAAAGTGTTCATAACAGTTCGCACTCTAGCACCAGAAGCCCTCAAGATCATCAACAGAAGGTTGGTTTCTTATAACTATGCCTTAAATCATGATCCTGTCCAATATAACTATAAATTATTTTCAATAGACTGCGCTCTTTTGTGGAAACAAGTCAAGAAACTCCCTGGCGTCGCTCAATTGAAAGACACTTCGGCGGGAACGAACAAGAATCTGAAAATGAAGTTCACGTAATTACCTGGAAAGAAATTCGTATGGCCTTTCCAATCTGGGCAGTAATGCTAACAGTCGCTTGTGTCGTGGCCACATTTGAGCTACTGACAATGATCCCTTGTCAATCGCGGAAAACCCGCGGAAAAATATTTCCAATGTAAATGCAATTAATTTTTTTTTGTTGAGGTGTATAAGATTTAGTCGTTTGGCATATGTTGGTTGGAACATAGACAGTTTGCACTATAACAAGCTATTTATATTGGAATACGTTTAAAAGAGCATCTTTGTACCCCAAACAATGTTAAGACACAACAACAACAACAACAACAAAAAACTAGCTGAGGTCAAATGTGGATGAGAGGGAAAGTATGACAATGGCCATAGAGCCTGTGTTAAAAAACGTGGACATCAAAGTTTCGCCAATAACTATTTAGTTAACTAGTGACTGATGGACTTGCAAACTCGCGACTGAAAGTAGTTCAGACATTTATGCTCCTTGGTTTAACCATAGCCCACTCGATCACGCGCATCACGACGCAAGCTATCGCGCTATAGCTAAATTACCGAGCTTTGTTTTAAACGTATCTAGTTTTATGTGCTCTTCTGTTGCTTCGATAACCTTACTTAAATCCATATTATACCTTCAAATACCTTTTAAAACATTACCAGCTACTCTGTTCTGACTACAAACACAAATCGAGGAAGTTCTAGCATACACGATAGCAGACGACGGTAACCGCGTAACCGCGAATTAACACAAGACCTATTTTAAGGGAGTGAACAGGCCCAGTATAGCTACGCCACTAAAACGGTCAACTACGGCGAAACTCTGATGACTCGCGACTTTTGGCCATTTTCATACTTTTCCTCTCGTCCACTTTTGCTGAGGTTTATTTTTGAACAATGGAAATATGTTTACAGCGTAACTAAGAATATTTCAATGACCCCTATTGTTGAAAACAAATTATGTTTAATTGAATGAGCACTCAACCAACGATATTTTAATCGTAAACAAGTTGGGAAAACCAAAATATTACCTCTCCGTGTCAAGAAGATTATATAAACTTAAGTATCCAATGAAAACGTTATTATGTTTCTGAGTTGGGGTTTCCCATTTTTGTTGTTGTTTTGAAAAATATATCGCAATGCACGGGCCTTGATAGATATAGGAGGCAATGAATGAAATATATCACAAAGCACGGGCCTTGATAGATATAGGAGGCAATGAAGGAAATATATCGCATGCACGGGCCTTGGTAGATATAGGAGGCAATGATAATCTCTCTCTTTGCACGAGAGGTTTATCTTTAATATTTAAATAAATATAATTATTTTTAATTATTTTAATCTTCAATAATTAACATTAATAATAGTTAAATCGTTTAAAATAAAGTTATACCTATTATCTTCTCAAACTTTGCTAATATTGACGTTTAAAGTGAAGGGTACCCCTCTTGCCCGCTTTTTTCAAATTTGGGGTATATATACGATTCGTTTCCATTATAATAGTAAGGAAAAAGCGCAATTGCGAAAACCTTTGGTGGCGATCCCACCTTAGGGAGGCTAGACGTTTCTCGTAACCCTAGCTGATCGCCGCGTATATCCTAAAACCAAACGATGATAATGAGTAGAAGCCAATGATACAGATTGGTGTCTATGTGGAATAGACGGAAGACCAGTGGATGGTGGTGTTAGAAGCCAGTGTAAGTGCAGACTGGTGTCAATGTGGGATTGACAAAGAACAGAAGATGGTGGTGATTAGAAGCCAGTAAGAACAGACTGGTGTCCGTGTGGGATGGACAAAGACCAGAAGATGGTGGTGTGAGACCTCAAGTAGAGGAGCCATTTCCGTGGCTGTGAAAGCAGTTCGGAAATGGCGAACACGTTTGCTCCGATACGCAAACTGCGAACGCGGTCACGTGGGTGTAACAACAGACAGACAGACACACAGACACACACACAGACACGGCCGTTACAGAACCTCTCCTGGACTACGTCACACGGAGAGGTAAAAAAGATGTATTTTGGCTCTTTATATATATCAATGAGCCAAATTTTAATATTTTTAATGTATCAAGGATATATTTTGAAGAAATAAGTTTCATTGAGTGCCTAGTAATGTTAAACACAATGCATAATCGGCAATGTATTTCAATGTGCACCAAACTGGATCCTAATGTTAAATGATTAAAATGAAACTTGATGAAATTGGAGGGAAGTTTCAATGATTAAATACTGGAGCCATTAAAAATTTTTACATTATAACAAAGATGTGTGTTACGGTATTAATAACAATTAACACCTATTACCCAATGAAAACAATTTCAATTGTCAAAAAGAATTTCAGTATAACTAAAACGCTTTTTTGAGAAAAAGGTCTGAATGAGCTCCCGCTCCCTTATACAAGGCTCCATACTGCCTTTAATGTATAAGGGTGTTTTTGATTGTGTTTAATTTAGTATTATAAAGATCAGAATCTAACAAGTTGGGAAAACCAAAATATACCTCTCTTATACTTATTTACCTCGAAGTTGGGGACGCAAGCTAGATGGAGCTTCCCGCTCGCGTTCTTAACGTTACACACGCTAGCTTGGGTCCTCATCAATGCGTAGTATCACACCTCCTCGGTGGTGAGAGCTGGTAACCACTACGTTGTGTGGGCTAAGCGGATACGCGTCCTTCTCAATGAATATTGAGGAAATTTTCAATAATTAATTACTGGATCCAATATGAATATTTACATTGTAACTAAGATGTATTTTACGATATTAAAACAATTAGCACCTTTTACACACAATGAAAAACCATATCAATGTTTCTAAAATGTATTAAAAAATAAACTGTGTTCCTTGTGAAAAATAATTTCAGTATAACTAAAGCTTAGTTCCCACTTGACCGAAAACCCGACGGAAACACTGCGAAAGTAACTCTGCGGCTAAACATCTTCCGCAGAACGCGACCGAAACAGCTTTCGGTCGGACAGAATTGGTGTTCTATTTTTGATGCAGAGGACGACGTAAAATTATTTTCATAACCAATCAAAATTCGTTTCGGGATGTAGCGTCTGTTGACGTCATAATAGGGGAGTTTTTTATCGCCGCTTTGAGTTTTTTTTAACTCGCCAGTCGCCATTGCCACATTTGCATGTTATGAACTTTTGAGTCTGAATTCTCTAATCAGGTTTGATCGCGAGTCGCTATTGTCGTGTTTGTATTTTGAATCTCTCTGACCTTCATTTGGTGAAAGTAAGCTCCCTAATTAAGATACCATCAAGTTAAAATCAAAGGCCAAGACTTAAGTTCTTTTGGCTCCGAGTCCCAATTCCAACTCGTGCCAGGTGACTACCGGCCCTTTTCTGTCGGAATTCGGTCGTATGTGTGAACTGAACTAAAATCTTGCCGTCGAAGGGGCTGCGTAAAACTCAATTTTTTTGCCGCAGTGCTAAAGTTTTCGGTCGTCATTTTCGGTCAAGTGGGAACCTAGCTTAAAACGCATTTCGGAGGAACAGGTTTGAATGAGCACCTATAACTTAAATAAGATTTAAGGGGAATTTATTTCAAAGGACCCAAAAGAAAAATGTCTATCGGTAATCAATCACCAGCCTCGGTTTGATCTTATTTAGAGGGAGCACCTAACCCTACAATTTTAAGTTTACAGGGACATCCATACTCTATCCCGACTTGGAACCAGTTAATATATATTTTCCCCCGAGGGTTACGAGTCATATATGAAGATCAATTGAATCTTATTACACCAAAATAAATTTGTGTTATCTTTAGTAATCCTATAAAAATTTAGTGACCAAGACTATGTGAATGTCAGCAGGCAGTACGGTTTTATTTTCGTACCATAATCAGTTAGATGTAAAAAATTACTAAAAAAACATGATCAAATTCAGCGTTAGCATCAGCTTCATTTATGAATTTAATATTTATTTAAATATAAAGGAAAACGTTCAGTAAGTTACGTTAATAATTTCATACAATTTCTCGATCTAAATAGATTAAAATATTGTTGTCAGGTCACTATATCGTACCTTTACTTGCGGTGATATATAAGCCTAGTTGTTTGATTGCAATATGAAAATGGAAGTATATCGACCATTTGGATATGTCAAATAAACAGTTTAATTGCAAGGAACGACATGATAATAATTTGAAGAAAAATATCAGTTCAGCGTATGGATCAGCACCATTTTTTTTAATTTAATATTTACGTTAATAATCTGAAACAATTTCTCAATCTAAGTAGATATAAATATTGTTCTTTGGTCGCTATATGGCACCATTAAGTGAGGTTGTTATTTCACGCAAAATCTTTAAATGTACAGATGTTAACTTGGTGTCGATTCACTGTCATGGCAATCATTGAAAAGGTCATTTTGTGCGTCAACGTAACTATCAGTCTCGTTGCTGGTAATTATAGAGCGAGCGTTTAACCAAAAGTATATTTCACAAATGGATCTCATTTCCCAGTTTTAATTGCATACAACACTGTTCTAGATTCATAATATTAGAAACAAATTTAAATTCGGATTTTCAAACTAGGCGATGAATAAGGACAACTACATCACGAATATGGATTTCAAAATCTGCTTTATCCACTGAAAAACAACGTAAAACTACATTTCGCCAAGAGCTTCAACTCAATATTCGTTGTATTTAAGGTTTAACATGAATTCCCCGTTTGCAAGGTTTTCGAAACCGATTTATGTTTTAATCTATATTCTCATACCGTTTAATTACAACGTTAATTAAACGATACCGACCGTTTATGTTTCAAATAAACCGTTTCCAGACAAGGAATCAGAAACTCTTCGCCAGCATTCGTTTTCGGCGGACTCTCCTATTAGTACAGTTCAAAGGAAACTTCGAAAACATTTCATGTAAGCTATGAAGGGAAGATTTTGCAGTACCTGACACCATCTTACTTATGGGCAGGCATACTAAAAGCGACTTAGTAAGAAATTCCGGCGCGTCAAATTATACTGATGTTTAAACAATCCGCCGAAGCAATATTATAATAATTCTACCTCAAGTTCTCTAACATTGTTTACTTCACCATTAGCACTAGCAATGACACCGTAGAATTAATCTCTATTGGAATATTATATAAACATAAAGAATGTGTAGCGTTTTGCGGACACAGCCTTGTTGAATTCAACGAAACCATTTCTAAAACCTTCCCATGTTGTTAAAGATGTGACTTTGTTTAAAGAAGAAACAAACAAGTAAACAACTTACTGAAATATATATAAGGTTAAGTTTAATTTTATGCGAATAAAATTCTATGATTTTTTACCTCTTAGTAACGATTTTTCGACTTCTTTCCAGGGGAAATATGGAGAGTATTGTTTATAACGTGACGACATTTTCGTATTTTAAAGATACAGTAAGTTGAGATTACAAACATTTAAAATTTAAACTTGAATCTTGTTAAATGCAACTGAGAAATTGAAATATCAAAAAAGTATTTTCTCTTGATAACTTCCTATTTATTAAAATGTCCCGATAATTCACAAAATGAAGCTATAATTTAACGTTTGATTTAAAACCGCAATTTTTACCTCTCCGAGTGACGATGACGTCACGGAGAGGTATTGCACTGGACATGTATGGGTGTGTGTGTGTCTGTCTGTTGTTACACCCACGTGACCGCGTTCGCAATTTGCAAATCGGAGCAAACGTGTTCTCAATTTCCGGAAATTTCGAAAATTGTATTACACTTACAGGCTATTACTCCATTGCCTGTCTAACATCACCAGCCTCTGGTCTTTGTCCATCCCACATGGACACCAGTCTGTACACACTGGCTTCTAATCACCACCTTCATCTGCTCTTTGTCCATCCCACATGGACACCAGTCTGTACACCTGGCTTCTAACACCACCATCTTCTGGTCTTTGATTTTGTCCATCCCACATGGACACCAGTCTGTAAACCTGGCTTCTACTCCATCATCATCGTTAAGGTTAAGACATACGCGGCGATCGGCCAGGTTTACGAAAAACGTCTGGCCTACCAATGGCGGGGCTTCCACCAAAGGTTCACGCAATTGCGCTGTACTTATCCATAGCTGCGATTCGACACCCTTATATACTACCTATTTGAGTGAGGCGACGCAACCGGCGTATGCTTCATTTCAAACGCCAATATTAGTCAAGTCTCTCAAGAATGTTTAATTATTCTTTTTCAAAACGATGTAACGCTCAATAAGGCGAACAACTATCGAAGAAAATATTTAATATTAATTATATATATTTTAATATTTAAGATAATCATGTCTCTAAACTCAAAATTAATACGGAAAGGGTAAAACAGCAGTCTATGTGTTTTTCAATATATGTCCGTCCGTTGTTACACTAGTGCGCTGCGTTAGAAGTTCGTTTTGTTTTGATGTGTAAAGAAATCCTTCAGAACCTTAATATTCCCGTTTTCCATAATATAAAATGAATATGTGGAAACATTTTTCGTAAGTATGATGCATTTAGTACTTTTGTAGCTTTAAAGCTCTATTTCATTTTGATATTCCAAAGATTTTTTTTAATATTATTATTTAAAATGGATGTTTATATAATACTTAAGCTATACTACATCTGTTTATAGCATAATCCTTCCTAAAGTGAATACAAGCGCAACGCTACTATGTTGGTCAAATGAACTTTTATTTGTCACTAGGCCTAATGAACCAAAAAGTAAACGCTTGGGTTTAATTTTCGTTTCTGTAATGCAGAGACATTAACGGTTCAGAGTGAGCCGAAAGTTAAATACACTTTTAAATAATTAGGCTTAGATTTTATAATTATGGTGGAAATCTGGGCCGCGTTCAGCAGAGCCCAGCGCTGTTAGCAGTGTCCTACATAACGGGATTTTGTTTTTGAATATTGACGTCACGGTGGTTAGCGCTGAGCTAGCGCGGTCTTCAAAAAAAATAGTCGGCTTTTTGGATAACGTGACGTAGAACGCGTAGTTCTCAGCTTGGCAAAAAAACCATGGAGGAATTAATACAAATAGCTTGATGATTCTGATGGGACTATAGCTATTTAATTGGCGTGAAACCAGTTGATCACGCGAGAATTTTAAGAGATATGTTAGTTTCTAATTTTAATTATAAAAGTTGTTATCTATCTCTATAAATATGTTATCATACAATTTTTTTTAAGCCTTGGTACCTTGCACGCTTTATTGCGCTAGCGTCATTTATATAACGCCGATAACCGGAGAAAACCTATGACGACAGACCTCACCGGTAAACATTTCCAAAATCCGCTGTCTTTTTTGGTGAGCTCTGCTGAACGCAGCCCAGACCAGTGAAAGGTCTGATCGTAATCGGATAATAGCTTCGTGTTTTCATGCTTTTTATGGTACGCATTTACTTTCAGTGTGTGTAGCCACAAATAAGCTTTGGTGTTATGTAACGTTAACAGTCATGTTGACAAACTAAGAAAATCGTTGAGATGAAACGAGAGGATAGTGTTTACATGGCAACCCTTTTGTGTATATGGCTTTGAACATATAGGGCATACAGTTGAGGAGTAGAAAATTGGGCCTTTACAAACACGTAAAGGTAATATCCCTCCAAAGTTTTATCTCTTCATTTCCCGTTTTTCCCCAATCGGATGATTTTAATGCGTACAAGTATATCATTATTGGATGTAAAATGTCGTCTGATTTACAGTATATTTGCTATGCTTTGTATACTGCTTTAATATTTCATAAATTTTAACTTAAGAAACATTTCCATATCTGGGTAAATAAGTTTGTAAGTAGTCGTCTTGTCTCGGAGAGGTAATATTTTGGTTTTCCCAACTTGTATAAAAAATAAAGTTGCTAAGGGTGGATTTCATTTCCATAAAATTAATCACAGATTTTGACGAAAAACTGGAAATTTCCCATAGAAATAACATGGGAAATTTTCCAAAGTTACAAATTTTGTCCATACCCTTACAAAAATAACTATACGTCAGATAGATTTGAAAACGGTCTTCAATGAAAGCCCCATATCCATAGTTGGCACCCATTTTTTTCATCAAGAAAAATTAGGTTTAAGTACTGTTTTTCATAGTTTTAATTACATGCTCCGACTTACGTGGTTTACCCTGAATCTATGGAACCTGCGACTTTTTAGCATGAGTTATGTAGTATATGAAGCCACTCTTGGAGTTTGGTCGTTTTACCGCGGTTACAGTCAAATTCTTAGAACAAATAGCTAGCTTAATGGACATTTTAACTTTTCTCTGCTTAGGTTAAAGCTAATTAAACTGGATTCCCAATAAAAGATTTTTAAATTTGATTACCTTTTAAAGATGATTAAACTAGATTATCTGTTAAAGATAATTATAGGTTTTAAACTAGATAACCAATTATAGGTAATTAATCTAGATTACCAAGTAAGGGTAATTAATCTAGATTACCAAGTATGGGTAATTAATCAAGATCACCAATCAAAGGTAATTAAACTAGATTCCTGACGAATGGTTATTTAGCCGGAATAATGACGACTGGTAATTTAGCCGGATTACCGACGACTGGTAATTAAGCTAGATTACCGATGACTAGTAATTAAGCTAGATTACCAACGACTGGTAATTAAGCTAGATTACCGACGAGTGGTAATTAAGCTAGATTACCAACGACTGGTAATTAAGCTAGATTACCGACGACTGGTAATTAAGCTAGATTACCGACGACTGGTAATTAAGCTAGATTACCGACGACTGGTAATTAAGCTAGATTACCGACGACTGGTAATTAAGCCGGATTACCGACGACTGGTAATTAAGCCGGATTACCGACGACTGGTAATTAAGCTAGATTACCGACGGCAGGTAATTAAGCTTTTTCTCTCTTGTGTTTTCTAAACAATTTTAATTAATATGAAGATTGAAGTAACAGATATTAATAAAAACTGTCATTGTAGACAAAGACCAGAAAGTGTAAAAGAAAAGTTTAGAAAATTAACTGCCTGAAGAACAGATATTCAAATTTTCACTTTTGAAGACATGGTTATAAAATATCAATTATTTTAAAAAATTTTTATCTTACTTTTTTTCACCAGGGATAGATAGACTTTTTAAGACGGAATGGGTAACAGGGTTATTCGGGTGCGCGTCCTAGTCCACGACGGAGGGGTATGAAAGAAGAGGCGGGTCTTATTTTTGTTATGGCGTTGTATGTATATCCGGGTTAAATAAACGTCGTCCTTGACCATTCGTCTGCCAAGTTGGAATGGGCTCGGATTGTAATTTTTGAAATAACATTGTTTAAAAATGGAAGTTACACAAGACATAGGGCTTGCAATTAAAAAAAAACGGGGAAGACCCAAGAAAAATTAAAAGTGAGTTAGAATTGAGTAAAAGTCTTCATAGATATTACAGCACGAACAGGTTTTAACCAAACACTAAGCTCACAAAACTCCTGACCATTCAATAAGCCTTGGTTAACTTCATCAAATTCGTTTACAAAATCATGAGGATAGTAGAAATGATTGGCTTAAGAAAGAATTAGCGAACACTTTTCACCTTTACAGATGTACTCCTGTTTTCACCAAAATTTCATTTTCCCAAAATATTTTTCAACAATATTTACCCATGTATTTTGTTCTCAATAGTAGTTCAAGATAAAATGGCACCTAGAAGAATTTAAGTGATACTAGCTTCATGCTAGGTTTTACTTTCGACTAACACTTGCTATCCCAGGTAGCAATTCACCATGTAAATTACGTGTATTTTGAGTGTTCTTAGTGTATATAACGTGTTTGGGTTTTTCATAAGTGTAAAACACGTGGAGTATACGTTGAATATATCACGTTAATAGAGCTGATGATTTAGGGCATGTAAAACACGTGGAGTATAGGTGGATAATATCACGTTAATTGTGGTGTTGATTTAGGGAGTGTAAAACTCGTGGGGAATAGGTTGAAACTATCACGCTAATTGTGGAGTATATTTAGACGTGTAAAACACGTGGAGTTTTGGTTGAACACATCACGTTAATTTGGTGGCGATGTAAAGCGTGTACAACACGTGGAGTATAGGTTGAAAATATCACGTTAATAGAGCTGATGATTTAGGACGTGTAAAACAAGTGGAGTATAGGTGGATAATATCACGTTATTTGTGGTGTTGATTTAGGGAGTGTAAAACACGTGGGGAATAGTTAAAACTAACACGTCAATTGTGGAGTATATAAAAGCATGTGGATTTTTGGTTGAACACATCACGTTAATTAGGTAGCGATTTAAAGCGTGTACAACACGTTGAGTAAAGGTTGAAAATATCACGCAATTGTTGGTGATGATTTAGGGCGTGTAAAACACGTGGGGAATAGGTTGAAACTATCACGTTAGTTGTGTATATTTAGACGTGTAAAACACGTGGAGTTTTGGTTGAACACTTCACGTTAATTTGGTGGGGATTTAAAGCGTTTAATACACGTGGAAAATTGGTGGAAAATATCACACTAAGTTTGGTGGTGATTTAGGCCGTGTAATACACGTGAACATCAAGTTGAATTTAACAGTTACTCAATATGCCTAAATAACGTGACAATGAGGTTGAAAAGAACAACATATTTGTACTTGTGGTTGGAGTTGATTCTAACAAAGTAGTTGAAATATATACCATTTCTAATATATGAAATTATTTGTAAATTTATAGTATCACAATGTATTTAAATTTAAACTTATAGTAAATCAAATTTCAACACATACAATTGTTTTAATATAATTTTTAGAAAGGCAAGCACAGGTGATATGTATGGGTACAAATAAATAAATGATTATTGTATAGACTTCATCGTTGTTAAGACCGACCGTCATTCACAGCAAATTGTTGAAGCCCACATTTTCTTTCTCCATATGACACCTACCATCTAGTACCGTTTTCTATTGACATTTTCCCTGGAGTAATATTATAGGATTAAAAATAAACGTTGCCGTATAAGTTATTTAAAATACAGCTACGTCTCCTTCAGTATAGTGCTCCTAAAAATAGGTAGGGTGTTCGGCCGTTCGCTTTTTTAAATCTTTCATTTTAAAACGAGGTCTAAAAAATATTAGACCTCCTTATCTATCGGAATGTTTTATCCATTTGGTTTTCGGTCGGCTAGCTGGAGGTTAGTTTCCAGCTTTGCGTTTAAATTAACCTGGACATATTTTGGACTTCAACATATAACATCAAGTTAAATGATCATGTGCCATTCATTTTCACCCATTTAAAGTTTATCTTATGATATTTATTAGTAACAACAAAAGTGGATGAGAGGAAAAGTATGAAAATGACCAAAAGTCGCGAGTCATCAGAGATTCGCCGTAGTTGACCGTTTTATTGGCGTAGCTATACTGGACCTGTTCACTCCCTTAAAGTAGGTTTTCTGTTAATTCGCGGTTACGCGGTTACCGTCGTCTGCTTTTGTGTATGCTAGAACTTCGTCGATTTGTGTTTGTAGTCAGGACAGAGTAGCTGGTAATGTTATAAAAAGTATTTGAAGGTACAATATGGATTTAAGTAAGGTTATCGAAGCAATAGAAAAGCACATAAAACTAGATACGTTTAAAACAAATCTCGGTAATTTAGCTATAGCGCGAGCAGCTTCCGTCGTGATGCGCATGATCGAGTGGGCTATGGTTAAACCAAGGAGCATAAATGTCTGAACTACTTTCAGTCGCGAGTTTGCAAGTCCATCAGTCACTAGTAAACTAAATAGTTATTGGCAAAACTTTGATGTCCACAGACTCTATGGCCATTGTCATACTTTCCCTCTCATCCACATTTGGTAACAATAACGTGATCTTCACTGTTGGTTAACGTGAATAAGACGGTGCCTAGAGGTGACATGGTATGGGTATTTTACACGTTCATAATTACGTTTACCGTACACCGCTTTTAGACGGGTAAATCACGGGTTTTGGGTACCCGAGAAACGTTGGGTACACGTGCTACCCACGTTAATTGCACTTTACGAACATTTAATTACCTTACATTATCTTCACGTGAATTTTGAGTGCAAATATTGTTTACATATTTAATAAAAACAACGTGATTTTCACTATTTGTTAACGTGATTAAGACAGTGTTTAGAGGTGACATGGTATGGGTTTTTTACACGTTCATAATTAGGTTTACCGTACACCGCTTTTAGACGTGTAAATCACGGGTTTCTGCTACCTGGGATTAGGATATTCAAATACTTGGATATTTGAAAAGATTTCTCTTGAAGAGTTGAAATTTTTATATTTTAAAATTGCGAAAAGGAAAATAGCATAGGCCTTTTCATTGTGATTTAGTTATTTGTGTCGAAAAGATCTGTAGATTGATCGCGATCTTTGAGAGCTATACAGCACGTTAATATTTAATATTTCGAAAACATTACAATTGAAGAATACGTTTTGTTAAGTTTTCATACGGTTTTATTTTATCATCTCTCAACGATTTTCTGTCCATTTTATACTCTTTATAGGGCCGAATTCTCTACCTAATTGTAAATTTTTGATAGAAAATAAAATGTAACGCGTACTATTTTTAAAATGTTGCGCATGTTTCTTGTTAAAATATTTTTCTGAAGTAATTTTGGTGAAAAAGTAAGATAAGAATTTTTTTAAATAATTGATGTTTTATAATCATGTCTTCAAAAGTGAAAATTTTAATATCTGTTTCTTCAGACAGTTAATTTTCTAAACTTATCTTTTAAGCTTTGTCCACATTGAACTCGTGCTTGCGTGTTCGCGCCTTCGTCTATTCGCATCTTCGCAATAGATCACGAAAAACATTTGCACTTCCGTTCTGATACACGCAAAAGTTTTGCTTTTCCCATTCTGAGAGCCAATAAAGTTTGAGCAATCATTGCGCCATCTGCCCTTCTCCATCAACGTTGTCCAAATAGAAAAACGAAACTAATCGCCCCTGCCTTCCTCTCGTCTGTGATTGGAGCTTTCTCGCGAAGGCGCAAAATTCTTGGCCTAGTCGCGAGAAATTTGTATCTTCTCGAGGTGAGGACGCAAAGTAGCGAAAACCCAATGTGGACATAAGCGCGATCTTGCAAACAAGCAAAGCGAAGATGCGAACTCGCAAAATGTGTCAGTCTGGACAGGCCTTTACACTTTCCGGTCTTTGTCTACAATGACAGTTTTTATTAGTTAATCATGATATGAGAAATATAATCAAATACTTACATCACTTTAGTCAAGGTTGTCCAACTAGTCGAAGAAAATGTATTGTGCGAACACAACCATTATTTCGAATCTCGGATAAATCCCGCCACCTATTGGGATAAAATGGCATTCCTATACAACATAAAGTCCCCCCTAAAACTTTCACCGTGCACTGGCTTGGATTACATATAGGAGGCGGTGGCGCGGGCGATGAATTTTGGTTACGCCGCGACCGCAGCTCGCTCAAGCGGAATTTTCGATTCTTGTCTTACGAAAAAACAAATATATAATAAAGTCCATCTAGCTAAGAGGGGCGTGGTATATAGTTACGGTAACGTCAATGGGTTACGAACACTGGGCGAAAGACAATAGGGTGACGACAACTGGGTCAAATTTTAATTGGGCGAGCGACAATTGGGTGAATAGAGTTTTTTTTAATCAATAGTACAAATTTGTTGAAAAACCATAAAAGGGCGAAGAGTGCAGAAATTAAAATACGTGAATTCTATTCTAGTTACCTCTATTCTAGTGAGTGGAATTTTGGCGAAAAAACAAAGACATATTAAATTATACGTTCACTCGCTTTTCACTCCTTAATTCACTTATGACTCAACCAAAACCAAGCTTCGCGGATTTCAAAATTCGAACCCTGATAGCGGCTGAAATGGGACGCTTTCGAGTCGCGCAAAGACCAATCGTATAGTGACAAATCTTACCCCCGGTTTTCTTACTACGTAGCTTTTGAGTCACGACAAATATCGGAAAAGTTCAATTAAAATTCAAAAAGTCATTTGAGAAATTCATGTTTAGGAATATCCATACTTGCAAAATAAAAACCACTTTGTTAATTAAACATTGATTAAGACTTAACCTGGAAATGTACGAAAACGTGTAAATATTAGGAATTTAATAGACCTTATTTCAGGGCTAATCACTTTTTTCAAATTCGGTTACTAAAAGTCATTTTTCCAATAATAAGTTACTATATTTGTCACTGGTTTTTTGGATTTTTGAGTCTTTCGGTGTTATTTATCTTCCCGACCACAATGTAAAACTTTATATATTTCAATCGCCCAGCTTGATGACGGTTTAAACGCAAAAACAGCGAGATCACATTAGATCTAACCAGAAAATCGTGTCGCTCGCTCAAGAAGTGTTTAACTTAATATTTAAAAACAATCAAATACAAATGAATGATTTATAACGACAACAATTACTTTGCATTCTGAGTTGCGCTCCAAAATGATTTAATTCAATTTCGCCCTAGACCTTCCCTTTGCCTGGAAATATCTAAACCCATAGATATTTTAATATAAGTTATTGATTCACCACCCTTTCTGGTAACCCCTCTTACAGTCCTTCTGATGGGGATGTGTAAATATTTTGATTGTGTCCAAGCGATTCAAATTGGGTTTAGTTACATTCGTGTCGTTAGTGCGTGATTACACCTTATAAGTTAAAGAGTACATTTGAAGTGACTTATCTCGCGGTGATTTTCATCGTTTACTAGATTTCAAAGTTTGAAAAGTTTCGAAAAGTATTTTTCGAGGATTTCGTCTTCGTGCCGTAGCCCACTTCATTTTCATCGTTTAAGCAAATAAGTTGATGATTATTCGGGTGGTGACAACGGCTACTGTCGCTGACAACAGCATCAGTAGAAAGTAGAAAGGAACGCTGACGCTACTCAAGTCCAAGGCAACCGCGTCTTTCGAGGGTCTCTTCCAAGTGATCCGTTCAATTTCGTAATGGACTTTAAAGTCGTGATATTTGAATATTTGCATTTCGAAAAAGGGTGACACGCTGCGATAGAACATTTGATTGTCAAGACTGTTATACATAACTTAGATAAAATTCATACTGACCTCAGTTGGACGTTTTTTTGGAATTGCGGACTTTCTCTCATCCAAGAGGTGTTGAAAACGAAGTGTAAGTATTCCTGAGGAACACCGTCTCGCGAAAAGTGAAGGCCTCCATTGTCCATCAAGAATTTCGTTAATTCCGTAGAGCTCATCATTAACGGCAGAAGAGTGTCCTGAATTATCATGGCTTTCTTTCCAGAAATAACAGGAATGTAGCTTTCTATCGAATTTGAATCCGAGGTCATATACATTTTCTTTCGATCGAGTGCGTCAAACCATTGCTTCACAACTGGATCTTGTTTTGACTATAGATACGCGATAGTGACGTCAGAAGAATGGAAAGCTTGACTTGACGAGAGCTAGCTAGATATTTACCAAATTTTTCAGGTACGAGACATCAGTGATTTCAGGTGGAATTCCAGATTTGATCAAGTCCGAGAGTGAGTCGATGCGATTGTAGCTTTCCGTCGTGAATTCCGTCCGCATGAAACAACCCAAGAAAAAGAGAATGAAGGCTGCGCAAATCATCCACGACGCGGCGAGCAGACGACAAGTAATGTGGGGCAAAACGGAGGGAATCGCTACGGAAGGAAGTTATGTCGTTATCTCGAATGTCTGATTAAAGCGCCGGCCATCTTTAGTAATGAAGGGGAACACAATCTCGCACTTGGATGAATTATTTTCAAAAATTAGGGAGCGCTTGATCGCTTACCTTCGGAGCACAAGAGCGACGCGTTCTCCCAAACATTTTCCAGGGATTCTCGGGCCAGTTTCTTGACAGCCTTCCTGGTGGGCAACAATTTGTATTTGTTGGTTACGATGGAGTGAACGACGAGCAAAAGCGACAGCAGGACCAAGGTTGACACCGTTAAAATCTCCACCTAATTGAAAGAAGAATATAGCTCAATGACTTGAGCGTAGCTTGTCGATTACTTACGTCGGTGTCCATGTTTAAGAAGGACCAGGAAGTGGACGTGACTGCCACTTGGGGTTGTGACACGATAATTGCTTTGAGAATGCCACAGGGCGGAGACGGGGTGAAATAGTCCAGTTTTCCTTCGAAAAATGAGCCCATAATGTTATACATGATTACGTGCGCTCTCTTAATCAAATGTAAGGGTTATTTGATTATAAGTTGAACTTCGGAAGTTGATTAAATTTTAAAATCACTTACGTGAAAAAAATGAGAAGGTTTATTAAGGTAGAAGTGATCCAAAAATTTAGTTAAAGTAACTCGATGTTCTCTTAAATTCACCCTTAAAGGTCATGGGGAAAAATAAATGTGTTCAATAAGATTTTATCAGAATTTGATAGTCCTTAAGCTGGTTGATACTCAATTCTGAGAAATTCGAAATTGAATCAATATTTAGCGTGGAAGTGTGCGAATAGTAATCGTTTTCTGACTCTGGTTCGAATATAATTGAAACAAAAATCGATTACTCATCACCGTAAACGATTAATCGAGTCAAAGAGAATGTTACAGAAATATCTTTATAATTAAAATGACTAATTTATTCGATTATGTTCCGAGTTTTTCGCACACCCTTTTGCTCTAACGAGTCAGCGAGCTATCCCCTGTCAATTAATAGTTGAATCGAATTACAATCATGACATTTACTTCATGTTGAAGATTCGTTCTAAATATTCCGCCACGAACATGATCAGTTCTCTATCTTTTTTGTTATTCCAATAGTGCTGTCAAGAAATGAAAGTGTATAATTATCACCGAGAAAGGATATTTTAATTCTCGCTTCAACAAGGCCACCGACGTTTGATAAACTCACCTCGAGTGTCATGACATTTACGGGAGTTCCATTGGCGTACCTACAATAATAAATAATAATATTAGAATCAACATAAACTAAAATTTCAATTTGAAAATGCAAATCGGCCACCTGTATATGAAATATCGGTCATCTCCGGTCATTGCCATTTTGGGATGCGCTATTTTAAGATAGTTTTCAGGCTTTACTCGATACGTTTAAGCAAAAAAAAAACCAAAACGCGGCGTCGTGCTTGGACTCTGCAAAATCAAATTGTAAGAAACTGTACAATTTTGAATTCAAGTATATAAACTGGGCTTTCTGTTAATCACTTTCCGCTTCATTAAAGCAAAATGCTGAAAAAACAATTAGTAGAAATCTCAAGTCGATAGCGACGCCTTCATCCAAGAAAATCTGATCAATATTGTTATTATACTCAATGTTAGAAGGGAAGCGAGATCGGGAATTAAAAACTACTTTCCTATGTGAATTTTTACCCTTTCTAAGAGTGTATTCTACTCTAGGTAACCTCTTATTATGTACCGTTTAAAAACCATTTCAATTTTCGATTAATGTTACTATATAACTTAATGCAATTATTCTGGTAAAGCCTGGTTTTCACTGGCCCAAAACGCGGGAAAAACCGCGGTCCGCGCCGTTTTCTCAGGGGTAACTTGCCGCAATGTTTCGCGTTTTCTGGGCGGCAAGCGCGGAATTTTTTTTTCAATTTTTCTGCAAATTTTTACGGAAAGGAAAGCGGTGGCCAATAGGAATCGACGAATGCGTGACGTCATAGGCTTGGTTTTGGTCATCTCGCGAGATGTTTTTCCGACGCCATTTTTTAATTGGAGGCGTTTGTATTGTCGAGTTGAATTTCTTAAAATTTTTTACAGTTAAAGAAGTTTGACTTAATCGCTATTTATACGATAAAAATGAACATTTTTACAAAGACAAAGTCTAAGTCTAAGAAAATCGCAAGGTTGCTATTGGTGCATTTTCAAGATGACTGGTAAGCCTTGGTCTCCGCCAGCTCGTGCTCTTTCATATAAGAACCTTAACAAGCTTCAGTGAAAACGCTTTGCCGCCGTTTTTTGAGGAACTATCCTAAAATTACGCGGAACTTTCTTTAATAGTCCGTGAAATTTGTCCGCTGAAAACCATGCTTAACAATATTGTTAGTGACAAAAAGAAATAATACGTTTGGCTTTTGCCTCTCCGAGTGAGTGGAATTATACTTTTATATAATTATTATAATTTTATATTATTACTTACGACTGGACCGAAACGTGGGTTCGTTTGTTTCCAAATTTGAAACCTGATTTTTGCCGAAATCAGACGCGTTCAAGTTGCGCGAAGGGAAAACGTATGGTGACAAATATTATTCGAGCGGTTGACTCAAATATCTTTCGTTTTCTAGTTAAAGTCTTCCAGTAAAAAGTCACCGAGTAAATTGATCGCGAGTCGACCGAGTCTTTTACGACACATTTAGAAATGTTAGTCTAAATTAAAATATAGATTTTCCTAAAACAATTGAGTCACGACAAATAGAATATCGAAAACGGTTCATTTAAAATTCAAAGAGTCATTTAGAAAATCCGTATTTGCCGAAGAAATGTCCATACTTGCAAATTGATAACCGCTTTGTTAATTAAATATTTATAAATTTTAACCTCGAAATGTACGAAAACGTATAAATATTATATTGGAAATATAATAGACCTTATTTAATAACGCGTTGAATAATTGATAGTTGTAATGTTAACGGCGATAGAATATTATTAAATAGCAATTAAAGGGGAAAATAAAAGGGGAGGTAATATTTCACTTGACTCGGAGAGGTAATGTTTGGTTTTCTCAACTTCTTTTATAAGATTTTCAGAATGTGACCTTAAAGAAAACCTTAGGTATATATTAAAAAGTGGGTGATGCCATCAATTCTATTTATTTGTTAAGTGTCGATTAATTTGCGTTTGAATCGAGGGGCATTTTAATAACTGTCAGATTTCCCGTGCACCGTATACGGATTACGGGTAATGATTTTAGCACTGTCAAGGGCAGGGTTGTTAAAGATTGCACACCCCTCGGCTTGAATACTATCATAAGTAACGTAATGAGCATATTGTAACTGAATTCACGCGTAAAGTCAACGCGAGAATAGCAAGCGTCATGCTTCAAAGTCTCCCAAATCAATCGGCAATAAAAATTGAACCGAAATGAATCAAAATTTTGTACTATCCTTTGAAAGGAGGGAATCGGTCATTTCTAGACAATGCCGCTCGCCTTTAACACCGCGATAACCACTTTCCTCGCTAACCACGCACTAACTCTTTCCCTGCGAGCCAGTTAAAAGTAATAGTTAGTCGCCTTTCATTTCTAAAGTTACCCGGGATCAGACGATACTTTCGACGCCGTAAATCGATCAATATCAATTATTATGTTTATATCTAAACTAATGACCATTAATGAAAATCAACAAATCAAAGGATGAAAAGTTTCGTATATTATTCATGGATTTCGACTTATTATTATATTATTCGTGTCGTAGCCCATTTCATTTTCATCGTTTAAGCGGGTGGTGACAACGGCTACTGTGGCTGACAACAGCGTCAGTAGAAAGTAGAGAGGAACGCTGACGCTACTCAAGTCCAAGGCAAGCGCGTCTTTCGAGGGTCTCTTCACTCTCTTCCAAGTGGTCCGTTCAATTTCGTAATGGAATTTAAAGTCGTGATATTTGAATACTTGCATTTCGAACAAGTGCCTCCCTTAGTTTTTAAAAAAACTATAAGGCATTTTAAAATTTTATTGTTCAATGTCCAGTGTCCTGCGCTCATTTCCGGCCCTGACCGCAGCGCGCTCAAGCGGAATTTTTGATTCTGGTCTGACGAAAAATCAAATATATAGTAAAGTCAAACTAGCTAAAAGGGGCGTGATATATAGTTACGGTGACGTCAATGGGTTACGACAACTGAGCGAAAGACAATTGGGTGACGACAACTGGGAGAATTTTAAATGGGCGAAAGACAATTAGGTGACGACAACTGAGAGAATTTTTAGTTGGGGAAGCGAAAATTGAGTGAATAGAATTTTTTAATCAATAGTACAAATTTGTTGGAAAGCCGCAAACATTTGGTGAAAGAGTCGTTAGTGAAGAGTGCAGAAATTAAAGGGGCTTTCTTATACGTGAAAAGTTCAGCTCGATGACTAGGCGCGAACTTTTCTGAGTGTGTACAGGCGATTTTCTCAGCGTACTTGACGAGCGTAGCGAGCTGAGCGAATATTTGGCCATAGTGCGGACATAGCTTAAGAATTCTACTCTAGGTAACCTTGTATTAGGTACCATCAAAAACGGATTTATTTGAGAAGAACGTTGAAGGTAGCAAATTCACTACCCATCCTCGCATACTTTATTGAGAAACGTCGTCTGCTTATATTTTGACTCCACCCACAAATTCTGTATATCTATATTTTCGTGGTTAAATATACAAAGAAAAACTAGATGCTTAAAAAAGAAACATCAATTATTTATATTCTTAACTATAAAACTTAATTCCACTAAATCGGGAGTTATATAGCATTGTTGTCCACTTTGCTTTTTTACCACTGGCGCAATTTCGGAAAAAAATATTTAACCACGAAAATAGAGATAAGAATGACATTTTCGATCTTTAGAAGTAGCTATATAAAGAATTTGTGGGTGGAGTCAAAATATAAGCAGACGAAGTTTCTCAATAAAGTATGCGAATATGGTACCAGAAGCTAAAGCTATGATCCCACGTTCTTAGTACATAAATCCGTTTTTGGTACCGTTTAAAAAACCATTACGGTTGACACATTTTTCAATCAAACTTACTTTTTAACTTAACGCAATTATTTTCTTAACAATATAGTTAGTGCCTTTTTACCTCTCTTCTAGCGTGTGGAATTTTGGTGAAAAAAAACAAAGACATATTAAATTATACGTTCACTCGCTTGCCACTCCTTAATTCACTTATGACTCGACCAAAACGCAGCGGATAGCGGCTGAAATCGGACGCTTTCGATCGTCGCGCAAAGACCAATCGTATTATGACAAATATTATCCCCGGTTTTCTAATTTCTATAGCTTTTCCTAAAACGTTTTAGTCACGACAAGCCTCGGAAAACTTAATTTAAAATTCAAAAAGTCATTTGAATAGTTCATGTTCAGAAATATTGCAACGCGTAACGGTTGGAAGTATGTACGAGACAGGGAGAGTTTCGATTAATAACTGACTTTAATGTTGTATACATAATTGATAAACAAAATAAGAGTAAAAAATATACGGCGAACTTAGCAGGCGCGAGAATGGACTGGAGGGGTTCCTAGTCGAGGGCGAACTGCTCGTCGAGGGTCCACAAAAAAGGAGAGAGAGGAAAAGGGTTGTTTTTCTGGATAAAACGTGTTTGTCCAAGGGAGTTATTATGGAAAAATAACGGAGGCCCGGTGGTCTTCTTAGGGTTAGAAAGGTAGCATAAGGTAGTGTAAAGGTGAGTGTGTGTGGGGAGGGGATGCGGCTTGGAAGATGCTTGCAATTCCGGCCCCCTAGGAAAAAGCATGTCCTCATGCGTCATCGCTAGTCTTGGCAGGTTCGTCGTCGTCACTAATATTGGCAGGGTCTTCCGAGGCAACAGCAAGGTCTTCAAGGTCATCGTAATGACGGCCCGCGAAAGGTTTCACGTTGTACAGGTGAACGGGAAAGATGCGGTGTGTCCGCCGCGTCCGGAATGCTGGCGGGTCTTCTACTTGTAGCGTGGTGAAGCCAACAAGTCGCACTACCTGGTACGGGCCTTTGTATTTGGCCAAGAGTTTTTCGGACTTTCCGACCTGTCGGGTAAAGTTCCGGACTAAGACAAGGTCCCCGGGACGGTACAAAGGACCGAGAACGCGGTGACTATCGTAGACTCGTTTCTGGCGAGCCTGTTCGCGAATTATCGCAGTACGTGTAAGGGAACGAATCTTTTCTAGGCGGTCTTTCATGTCCGATGGCGTGGAGGAGCCTGAGTTAGGCGGGAAAGGCAGAAGGGTCTCTTCCGGAAGGACTGGTAGCCGCCCGTGGACCAATTCAAACGGAGTCGCTTGGGTGGTCTCTTGCATCGAGGTGTTGATGGCAAACGTTGCATAGGGAACAGTTTCGTCCCAATCGCGATGGTCGGGACTCACGTATGCAGAGATTACGTCCGCCAAAGTTCGGTTCGCACGCTCCACGAGACCATTAGCTTGGGGATGGTAGCTAGCTGTCACACCGTGTCGAACTTTCAGTTCGTTGAGAGCTTGTTCGGTTTGATGGGATAGGAAAGCGGTTCCGTGATCGCTAATGAGGCGATTGGGGTTCCGTGGCGCAGTACCAGGTTTTCCAAAATGAAGTCCACGACGTGTCGTGACTCGGTGGTGGGAACAGCTTTAGTCTCGACCCATTTGGTCAGATGGTCTATAGCAACCAATAGGTGTTTGTTACCTTTTCGAGAAGTTGGGAAAGGACCGAGGTGGTCCACACCCACCGTTGCAAAGGGGGCGTCAGGAGGTGGGATCGGCTGCATGAGCCCGGCGGGTTTGCGCGGTGGTATTTTGCGTAACTGACATTTCATGCACGATGAAACGTAGCGTTTTACTATTTTTCTTAGTCCTGGCCACCAATACCTCTCCAGTATCTTGTCTTGCGTTTTCTCAATACCGAAATGGCCGGAAGTTGGAGAGTCGTGGGCCGCGAAAAGCACGTCTCGACGTAGCGATGGTGGAATTGCGAGTAACAGTCGACGTCCACGGGCTTTGAAAGGGTTTCGACGGTATAGTGAGCCATCTTTTAACACGTAATCATTCACTTGGTGGCACGTTTTTTGGAGTTGGGCCAACGGAATGTCATCTTCTCTTTCGAGCGAATCGATAATGTGACGAAACTGGGGGAGTGTTTTTTGGGCAAGAAAGACTTCCTTGGCGCTCATTGGCTGGGTAGAGCATAGAGGGAGGTCGTCAAAGCCCATACAACCCTCGCGTGGTGACACGGGTGCCCTTGAAAGGGCGTCAGCGTTTTGATGACTCTTGCCCCTCCTATGTAGCGTGGTCATGAAACTACCGTATTCCTGGAGAGTTAGGGCCCACCGAGTAAGTTTATGGCTGGGATTCTTCTTTGTCTGGAGCCATTGTAGAGCATTGTTGTCGGAGATTACGGTAAAAGAACGGCCGTATATGTAAGGTCGAAATTCGCGTAACGCAAAAACGACAGCCATGCACTCTAGCTCGCTAGAGTGGGCCTTTTCTTCCGAACGATCTAAGCGATGGCTGGCATAACAGATCACTCTCTCTTTTCCGTCCTTCTTTTGTACAAGTACCGCGCCAAGCTCTACACCGCTCGCATCGGTATGGACCTCTATCACATCGTCATCGTCGAAGTGTCCAAGTATTGGGCTGGTTAGGAGCCTGAGATGTAAGGTTCGGAAAGCGGCTTCTTGGTCTGGGGTCCAGACCCATTTTTCGTCTTTTCTGAGGAGTTTCGTGAGCGAGCTGGCTATGGACGCGTAATTTTGAATATACCTGCGGTAATATCCCGTCAACCCGAGGAAGCTGCGTACCTCACGGAGAGTCGCTGGGGTTTGGAAGTCCTGTACAGCTCTTACGTTTTCAGGATCTGGGCCGATTCCTTCGGCGGATACCATGTGACCTAGATAACGAATTTCACGGGCCGCGAAATTGCACTTGGTAGGGTTCAGTGTGAGCCCAGCTTCTCTGATGGCCTGTAGAACGTGTGTTAGTCTGCTTTGGTGTTCTTCGAAAGTCGGAGCGTGTGTCACTATGTCATCGAGGTACACCAACGCCATCGTCCATTTTAGGGAGCCCAGCACCCGGTCCACGAGGCGCTGGAATGTGGCTGGGGCGTTGGTTAGTCCGAAGGGCATCCGCCGAAATTGATAGAGTCCGTCAGGAGTGACGAAAGCAGTCTTCTCTCGGTCTTCTGGTGCAACACCCACTTGCCAGTATCCGTTTTTCAAGTCCAGTGAGGTGAAATATCTTGATCCCCCAAGTCGGTCAAGTACGTCATCGATGCGGGGTAAGGGGTAGACGTCTGTTTTGGTAGTAGCATTTAGTCGACGGTAATCTACGCAGAAGTGCCAGGTACCATCTCGGCGTTTAACTAAGACAACTGGAGCAGACCAGGGACTTTGTGACATTTCGATGATATCATTTTCCAGCATTTCCTCCACTTGTTTCCTAAGTATCTGTCGCTTGTTTTGGGACACACGGTACGGCTGGGCATGGATAGGTGGGTGATTTCCTGTGTCGATGGTATGTTCTACTACATCCGTTTTCCCCAGGCTCTCAGTGGTGACCGAGAAACAGTCCTTGAAGGCAAAAAGTAGGTCGGTGAGTGCTTGGCGTTGATCGGGTGTAAGGTGCTCGCCCATCTTGATGGATTGTATGATTTCCCGAAAGTCATCCACAACTCCGCCGCCAAACTTCCCGAGAGTCAGGATGCAGGACGGTTCTACTGTGCTAGTGGTGGTTGGTTCGGTATATTCGACCTCTGTGTATTGACTCAATACTTGGCCACGTTTTACCAACAGGTTCTCCGCATCGGGATTCACAAGGAGTATCGATGCTTCTCCATGGTCGACGGGAGTTAGGGCGGCCGGACTAAAGAAAACCTCGCCCGGCTTCGACCACATCGTTCTTTCGGTTAGGATAGTGCCACTTGGTAATACTTGAGTCTGGGATTTGACACGTATCCACATTCCACTTTGGGCTGGGATTGTTAGGCTATGGCAACTGACAAGACATAGAGGGAGAGAGGATTGCCCCGGCTCTGTAATGTCGACGATGGGGTGCTCGAGGAATGGGGGATCCATAATGTCCTGGTTGTTCGTAGGGACTGAATCCGGCTCGGTAGTGTTTGTGTTTGGGTTATTGTTGTCGGTCCTGAACTCGGCTGCAGGCTCGATAGACTGTAGGGGTGCTGTAGGTTCGTCGAGTGGGCGAAGGATAGTAACTTCTATGTGTCCGTTAGGGAGATAGTTAATAATGGCATTGTGTTTTGCGCACCAGTCAGACCCAAGGAGCATTGGGTAAAGCGCGTTCGGTACGATGAGAAAGTCTACATCGCTATAAGGCTCATGAGCTCGCAGCTCGAGTCCAAGCTGTAAATGTCCGCTTGGTATGACCCCGGCTTTATTGAAGGCAATAAGCGGGTTGCCATCCCACGGTTGCACCAAATCGGTTAGTCTAGTAGCGTGGATAAGTCCTTGGTCAATAACGCACTTCGCGGCACCCGTATCTAATACACATTTCACGCGACCGAGTTCGCGTACGGGTATATCTAAGAAAGGGACACCATTTACTATCCTTCCTGTGAGTGTTATAATGGGGTTGCTCTACCACTGAACTATCCCCTCTTGTTCATAGTCGTAATGTCGAATTAACTAAAATGAACGCAATGATCCGTGCTATTACAGGCTTAACTCGGGTTTGAAACAAGGACCTCTCGATCTGCAGTCGAATGCTCTACCACTGATCTATTCCCCCTTGTTCATAGCCATAATGTCGATTTAACTAAAATAAACGAAATGATCCGTGCTATTACAGGGGGAACTCGGGTTTGAACCAAGGACCTCTCGATCTGCAGTCGAATGCTCCACCACTAAGCTATTCCCCCTTGTTCATAGCCGTAATGTCGATTTAACTAAAATAAACGCAATGATCCGTGCTATTACAGGCTTAACTCGGGTTTGAAACAAGGACCTCTCGATCTGCAGTCGAATGCTCTACCACTGATCTATTCCCCCTTGTTCATAGCCATAATGTCGATTTAACTAAAATAAACGCAATGATCCGTGCTATTACAGGGGGAACTCGGGTTTGAACCAAGGTTCTCTCGATCTGAAGTCGAATGCTCTACCACTGAGCTATTCTCCCTTGTCCATAGCCGTAATGTTGATTTAACTAAAATAAACGCAGTGATCCGTGCTATTACAGAAGGAACTCGGGTTTGAACCAAGGACCTCTCAATCTGCATTCGAAGGCTCTACCACTGAGCTATTCCCCCTTGTTCATAGCCGTAATGTCGATTTAACTAAAATAAACGCAGTGATCCGTGCTATTACAAGGGGAACTTGGGTTTGAACCAAGGACCTCTCGATCTGCAGTCGAATGCTCTACAACTGAGCTATTCTCCCTTGTCCATAGCCGTAATGTCGATTTAACTAAAATAAACGCAGTGATCCGTGCTATTACAGAAGGAACTCGGGTTTGAACCAAGGACCTCTCGATCTGCATTCGAAGGCTCTACCACTGAGCTATTCCCCCTTGTTCATAGCCGTAATGTCGATTTAACTATAATAAACGCAGTGATCCGTGCTATTACTGTCAAATCTTTAGCAAGAGTTTTTTGTATGAATAAAAATTGGTAAACTTCCTAGCGAAAGGGAGTCGAACTTGAAAAACCCAAAAGCAAAAAATACGAGGACCTCTCTACCTATTTTTTGACCCCCCCCCCCTTTCGCTATCCCTCTCGGACCCGAGAAAATAAGAGAGACTCTCTCTCAACCCTTTTTTTTGTATAAAAAACATTCACAACCACAAGAGATCTCGAGAGGTCAGGTTAGGACCTAAAATTAAACTAAAATTATAGGCTCTACGCAAAATGAGCAATTTAAACTTAATATAAAAGAAACAAATGAGTAAATGTAAACTCGCGAAACTAGAATATTGATTAATAAAACAAATTAAACAAAACTAAATAATTTTGAGTAAACCGAGTCGAAATCAACCTAAACATTCGACAAAATGGTGCCGACAACATCGGGATTATGAACCAGGGAAAGGATAATAGTTTCGTGAGTAAGTAAAACTAAAATCGAAAATAAATTAAATTAGTATAAAGTAAGCGGTAAAAGACTTGAGCCAAACAAACGAAAATGGCTAACGCTAACGCGGATAGAGACTTGAAACTACAAAAAGCTAAAGTAACGCGAAAAACAATACGCAGTGCGGTCACTAAAGTAACTACAAGCATAGACACTTTACTGAAAAGTAAAAACCTAAGACAAGATGATCTAGAAGACAGCCTAGCATTATTAATGCAGAAAGAAGAAGAGTTAAACAAAGCAGAAACAGAAGTTACAAAATACATGGATGACTTAGCGGAGCTGGAGAAAGATATGGAACTACGAGAAGAATACCAGGATAAAATCATCATGGCTAAAACTAAAGCACAACGAGCGACGCAACAACTAATGGGAATAGCATCACCAGCTTTAATAAACTCGACAACAAATTTAATCCAAGGGAACGGACATACAGCTAAAGTGACCACCAAATTACCAACTTTAGTGATGCAAAAGTTCGACGGCGATATAACTCAATGGAACTCATTTTGGTCACAATTTAAGGCAGCTGTTGACGATCAGACGGACTTATCAAAGGTAGAAAAGCTAACTTATTTGATATCCTTATTGGAGGGAGAGGCGGCGAACGCTGTAGATAAGTCAAATTATTCGGATCAGGCATATGACGATGCGTGTACAAGCTTAATTAGTAAATACGCGAGAACAGATTTAATGCAGTTTAGTTTAATGATGAAATTGTTAGACATGGAAGCAATCACTAAAACATCAGATTTAAAGGGGTTAAGGAAATTAGTAGATCAATGCGAATCACATGTTAGAAGCCTAAAAAATCTAGGCGCAGATCCTAAAACAAACGGAATGTTCCTCTGCCCAACTCTGCTAAGAATAGTTCCAAAAGAAATTAGGCATGATTACACTAAAACTAGGGTCCCCAACTCAGCATGGGATGCCGACCATTTACTTAAATTCTTAAGGAATGATATTGATATGCGAGAAACTACCGAGGTGTTAGGAATGGAAATAAATAACAAAGAAAAAACAGTCTATAAAGGACCAGTAAATCATGTTTCTGAAAAAATAAAGTTCAATAATTATAATAGAGATTATAACAAAGGCTATAAGGGTTCAGCTACTGTATTATCCACAGGAATAGGAAGACAAGAATTTGGGAAGGCTATCTTTTGTATATTCTGTAAGAACCAAACACACCCTTCCTCTAATTGCGTAGCATTTAAATTAGTAGAAAAGAAAAATATCATTCGAAACGAAAATAGGTGTTTCAATTGTTTAAAGGGAGGCCACAGTACCAATAGGTGTCCCTCAAATTATCAGGGCTGTAAACGCTGTAATGGTAGACATAATTTCACCGTATGCGATCAAAATGAAGTAAACGGAAATAAATAGGGCCAAGGGTCCAACCAAAATCAGAATAACAATGAACAAAGAAATAGCAATCCTATTCCTATAGTACAAGCAGTACAATCGTCATCAGTAAACTTAAACAATACGGGGACTACAGTTCTTCTACAGACCGCAAAAACAGCGGTGTTAAACCCTTCGAACAAATCACAAAAGACAACAGCCAGGTGTTTGTTAGACCAAGGAAGTCAGGGAACTTTCATAAAAGAAGAAATTTCCCGAAAGTTAGATTTGCCCATAATAGGAACGGAAAAAATAAAATTCAATACGTTCTTAAACGAAGAATCCAAAACACTAGAATGCCGAAGAGTAGTATTAGTCTTACAAAATCTTAGAGAGCCCCAAAAAACCCACCAAATAGAAGCTCTAGAAGTGCCTTATGTATGTCGTAGTGTTACGTCAGTGAGCGAAACAGAGATAGGACAACTTGCAAAATCAAAGGGAATTGAGCTAGCGGATGATTTCCATTGTACGAATGACCCTTCTAGTATCGAGCTATTGATTGGGGCGGATAACTACTGGGACTTGGTACCAGGTAAACTGGAAAGATTAGGGAAAAACCTCATGGCCATAGAAACTAAAATAGGATGGGTAGTACAAGGGCAATCACCTATACAAGGGGGTGAAACTGCAAGCTATTCCATTACTTGTATGAAAATAAGCGTTGAAGAAAAGGAGGTAACAAAAACCCTTAAATCCTTATGGGAATTAGAAACTCTAGGTATTGGCAGCCAAGAAAACCCAAAACTTCAAAACAACTTGGAAATGACGGAAAGATTTGAAAAAGAAACCACTTTCGAAGGGGGTAGATATATAGTGAAATTTCCATGGAAAACAGATAAGAGCATTTTACCAAATAACTTCGCCCTAGCAATGAAAAGATTTAAGCCTTTATTAAAAAAATTCCAGAACGATCCCGTTTTCTTCGAAAAATACAAAACAGTTATAGAAGAACAGCTTAGATTAGGCATAGTAGAAGAGGTAGAATTTGAGAACAACCCTATTGAAAAAAAAGGTATAAACTATTTGCCACATCAAGGCGTGGTGAATGAGCAAAGAGCCACGACTAAACTTAGGGTTGTACTCGATGGCTCAGCTCACGAGCAGGGTAAACCGTCCCTAAATAATTGTTTGGAAACCGGACCGAACCTTAATCCTGACCTGCTACTCCTCCTCCTAAGGTTTAGAATAGGAAAAATAGCGCTAGTGGCCGATATAGAAAAGGCCTTTTTGCAGGTGAAATTGGAAGAGGGTGAAAGAGATAGTGTGAGGTTCTTATGGGTAAAAATAGTAGATGGGAAGTTAGTGCCCCATCAGTTTCGGGTATTAAGAATGACACGTGTCCCATTTGGGGTCTCTTCCAGCCCATATTTACTAGCTGCAACTATAAAAACACACCTGAAATCCTACCAACAAAGTAACCCCATGGTTTTTGAAATACTAAATAGAGACCTATACTACGACGACCTTGTGACGTCAGTCAATTGTATTAAACAGGCCATAGAAGTAGCTGAAGCTAGTAAAAATATATTAAAAGATGCTGGGATGGTTTTAAGAAAATGGAAAACCAATTCTAAGGAATTAAAAGGATATTTGGGAATTAATGACGAAGAATCGGGACTTAAACAACTTGTTGAAAAAAATATCATGCAAGAACAAGAGAAAGTACTAGGGATAAATTGGAACACTAATAAAGATACTTTCACTTATGACCTTTCCAATGTATTAGAATACCTAAGCAAAGTTAAGAAAACAAAGAGGTGTCTTTTGTCAGCCTTAGCTCAGATTTTTGACCCATTGGGAGTGTTAGGCCCCTACACCATCAGGGCTAAAATGTTATTTCAAGAAAATTGGGTATTAGCGGAAAATCAAAACCAAAAATTAGATTGGAACGATGAGCTACCTGAAAAGATGGGAAAGGAGTTTGAAAGGTGGTGTCTCGAAATGACAGAATTATCTAAATTAGAAATACCTAGATTCTATTTAAACGAATTAGAGGGAAAAATAGAAAAACAAGAATTACATTGTTTTATGGATGCAAGTATGAAGGCTTTTGCGGCTGTTATCTACCTTAGAACAGAAACTACAGAAGGAAAGGTACAAACAAGCCTAATAACGGGGAAAACTAGAGTAGCCCCCTTAAAAATAAATTAACTATCACAAAGTTGGAATTAACTGGTTGTTTAATTGGCGCACGATTAGTTAATTACGTAAAAGGCGTATTTCAAAACCCTGACATAGAGGTAACCTATTGGACTGATTCAGCAGTAGCTTTAGGTTGGATTAAATCCAACGCAACTGAATGGAAACCACTCGTTTCGAATAGGGTGAATGATATACAAAGTATCACAAACAAAATTCAATGGAAACATTGCCCCGGAAATTCAAACCCAGCAGACATACCTACCAGGGGTTTAAAAGCCTTAGAATTAATAAATAATAAATTATGGTGGGAAGGTCCCTCCTGGTTAAGAAAACCTTCTTCAGAATGGCCAAAAGGTAATCCTAGCATCGCAGGATGCGATTCCCAAATTGATAGAGAAAGGAAGAAATTTGTAATGGTGGTTGAGCCTTTAACCATTTTGGGTATACAAAATATAATAGATCTAAAAAACCACAGTTCATTAACTAAAGTGATCGGAGTTACCGCATACCTCCTTAGATTTGTAAAGGGTTGTTGCAAAATCCCCACTGAGAAGGGTACCTTAACTTCCGAGGAGCTAGACAATGCAGAGAAAAAATGGGTGAAGGACATTCAAATTGAAGATTTCTACCTAGAAATTCAAAAGCTAAAACAAGGAGATACAATCTCAAATAGTTCAAAATTAAAATCATTAGATCCAATAGTAGATGAGGAGGATATTTTAAGGGTAGGCGGTAGACTAGGGGAATCTAGTTTAAATTACAATCAAAAACATCCGATTATTTTGAGCAAAACGCAGCGTTTGTCCACTCTTCTGATAAGAAGGAGTCATATGAGGATGCTACATTCAGGCGTAACCAGTACGATAACCGATTTAAGAGAAAATTACTGGATAATATCGGGTCGACAGTTGACAAAAACTCTCTTGAAAAAAATGCTTTGTTTGCAATAAATTTAACGCGCGCGCCGGAAAAGTGCAAACCGCACCACTGCCTAAATCAAGAATAATAGAAACACCCCCGTTCGAGACAATCGGCCTTGATTTCGCAGGTCCGTTACTAATAAAAACTGAAAAGAGGAAGATAATGAAAAAGGTGTACATATTGTTAATAACATGCGCAGTTACTCGAGCCGTTCACCTAGAGCTTGTTGAATCAATGAGCACAGCGAACATCTTGTTAGCGATGACTCGTTTTATGTCTCGACGAGGAATACCAAAATTAATATTTAGTGACAACGCTAAAAGTTTCAAACGCGCTGAAGCCGATTATAAAGAAATTTGGCAAAATTTAAATGACCGTGAAATTAGACATTTCTATGGAAATGACGGAATCACGTGGCGATACATAGCGGATCGCGCTAGTTGGTGGGGCGGAATGTATGAAAGACTAGTTGGAGTAGTCAAGAAGTCGCTAAAAAAGGTTCTAGGAACCGCAGCATTAAACTTCACCGAAATGGAAACTGTTTTAACACAAACAGAAGCCGTGGTCAACTGAAGACCAATCACTTTCATTTACAATGAACCAAATGAGCCCAGTCCATTGACCCCTGCACATTTCTTAATCGGGCGACGGTTAAAAGCTTTACCTAACCGAAGGGTAAAGGAATCGGAGAACTTCAACCTCACAAGAAAGGAACAAATGGTTCGCTGGAGTTATCGCCAAAAAATTATGAACATGTTATGGAAACGATGGCGAACCGAATATTTAATGCAACTAAGATCAGCTCATCACGTGGATAACATAGTAAAAATGGACTCCATTTTTAAAGTAGGAGATGTCGTCATGGTACACGATGACAAACTACCTAGACAAATGTGGATCATAGGTGTAGTGACGCAAACCCAGCCCGGACGGGATGGTCGTGTACGTTCGTGCATGTTAAAATTAACTAACGGGAATGTCATAAGACGCCCTGTTCAACTTCTATACCTTTTAGAGTTACCAGAACCTTGATATATTTAAACAATTCTGTAACTACTTAACTTGTATTATCTTTTTAACATTGTATCTATAACTAATTAATCTTAAATGCTCTGTAAATTACTACGCATTTGCGGGGGAGTGTCAAATCTTTAGCAAGAGTTTTTTGTATGAATAAAAATTGGTAAACTTCCTAGCGAAAGGGAGTCGAACTTGAAAAACCCAAAAGCAAAAAATACGAGGACCTCTCTACCTATTTTTTGACCCCCCCTTTCGCTATCCCTCTCGGACCCGAGAAAATAAGAGAGACTCTCTCTCAACCCTTTTTTTGTATAAAAAACATTCACAACCAAAAGAGATCTCGAGAGGTCAGGTTAGGACCTAAAATTAAACTAAAATTAGAGGCTCTACGCAAAATGAGCAATTTAAACTTAAAATAAAAGAAACAAATGAGTAAATGTAAACTTGCGAAACTAGAATATTGATTAATAAAACAAATTAAACAAAACTAAATAATTTTGAGTAAACCGAGTCGAAATCAACCTAAACATTCGACAATTACAAGGGGAACTCGGGTTTGAACCAAGGACCTCTCGATCTGCACTCGAATGCTCTACCACTGAGCTATTCCCACTTCTTCATAGCCGTAATGTCGATTTAACTAAAATAAACGCAGTGGTCCGTGCTATTACAGGCTTAACTCGGGTTTGAACCAAGGACCTCTCGATCTGCAGTCGAATGCTCTACCACTGAGCTATTCCCCCTTGTTCATAGCCGTAATGTCGATTTAACTAAAATAAACGCAGTGATCCGTGCTATTACAAGGTGAACTCGGGTTGGAACCAAGGACCTCTCGATCTGCATTCGAATGCTCTACCACTGAGCTATTCTCCCTTTTTCATAGCCGTAATGTCGATATAACTAAAATGAACGCAATGATCCGTGCTATTACAAGGGGAACTCGGGTTTGAACCAAGGACCGCTCGATCTGTAGTCGAATGCTCTACCACTGAGCTATTCTCCCTTGTTTATAGCCGTAATGTCGATTTAACTAAAATAAACGCAGTGATCCGTGCTATTACAGGCTTAACTCGGGTTTGAACCAAGGACCTCTCGATCTGCAGTCGAATGCTCTACCACTGAGCTATCCTCTCTTGTTCTTAGCCGTAATGTCGATTTAACCAAAATAAACGCAGTGATCCGTGCTATTACAGGCGTAACTCGGGTTTGAACCAAGGACCTCTCGATCTGCAGACGAATGCTCTACCACTGAGCTATTCCCCCTTGTTCATAGCCGTAATGTCGATTTAACTAAAATAAACGCAGTGATCCGTGCTATTACAAGGAGAACTCGGGTTTGAACCAAGGACCTCTCGATCTGCAGTCGAATGCTCTACCACTGAGCTATTCCCCCTTGTTCATAGCCGTAATGTCGATTTAACTAAAATAAACGGAATGATTAGGGTTCGAAAATTACGGTAATTTTGGAAAATGGTAAATTACGCGGTAATTTACCGCGTAAATTACCGTTCATGGTAATTTACGAAAATTCAAAAATAAATTATATTGATCCTTTCTAAGCTAAATATTGAAAAATACCACTTGAACATAGCTATACCTTTCAAAGCATAGTGTCGTACATTATTTAAATACCGAGTTTTGATGTTTGCAGTTCACATAATACTTTTGAACAGCTACATCCACTTTCTTCTTCTTACCCATTTTGTGAATTATTGCTATTTCACGTTTTTAGAACAAAATTCTAGAGATGGGCCGATACCAATTTAAACCCATATCGGTACCGATACAGATATTGGTATCGGCCCATCTCTACAAAATTCTAACAACTACAGGGTTTCCAGCTGACGCAAAGGAACTCGATAACAAGAATAGACCAGAAAATAAAATTTCATTTCCTTAATCATATTTGTTCCACGCTTACTGTTCGATTTCTATGACTTACTCATGTCTCATGAAAAGAAATAAGTGTGCATGCGCGGCTAAAGCAAAATAGTGAGCTTTTAGACCATTTTCCAAGAGAAAGACATGAGAATTCGGTGGTAAATTACCATCGTAGTAATTTACGACGGTAAATTACCACGGTAATTACCAGGGTAATTACCGTTTTCGTAATTTACCCGGGAAAATCGTAAATTACAGTTACCCTGGTAAATTACCGTGTAAATTACGATGGTAATTTACCGATTTAGAACCCTAGGAATGATCCGTGCTATTACAAGGAGAACTCGGGTTTGAACCAAGGACCTCTCTATCTGCAGTCGAATGCTCTACCACTGAGCTATTCCCCCTTGTTCATAGCCGTAATGTCGATTTAACTAAAATAAACGGAAGGATCCGTGCTGCTACAGCCTTAACTCGGGTTTGAACCAAGGACCTCTCGATCTGCAGGCGAATGCTCTACCACTGAGCTATTCCCCCTTGTTCAGAACCGTAATGTCGATTTAACCAAAATAAACGAAATGATCCGTGCTGTTACAGGGGGAACTAGGGTTTGAACCAAGGACCTCTCGATCTGCAGTCGAATGCGGGCTATCCCTCCTTGTTGGCTCTCGAAGTTGGGGACGCAAGCTGGATGGCGCGCTTACTTCCCCCCTTGCTTTGTTGTTCTCCGTTCTTTTCGCTTATGCGGGCGCCAGCTTGGGTCCTCAACAGTGCGTTGTATCACACCTCCTCGGTGGTGAGAGCTGGCTAACCACTGCGTTTTGTGGGCTGAGTTGATACGCGCCCTTCCCAAGCCAAGGTGTGCAGGTATCGTGCTGAGGGCTGTGTGGTACCGGGGAAGTTAATCTACGGTATCTCGAACGATCCCCTCGGGGTACCAGGCGAAACCCCGTTGTAACTAGCCTTCCACCCGGGATGAGGACTACCGGGTGGTGACCCCTTATTTGCCTCATTACTCGTGGGACCTTTATGGAATCTACTACAAATACCAAAACCAAAAACAAACCTGGGCATGGAGCCGGCTCTACCGGTACCCAGCCTTCTCACAGGGAAGGAGGTAACTCCCAACCTGCTTTTGGGCGAGCTGCTGCCTCCGGCAGCACCCACCCTCAATCGGCGGAAAGCCAAAAATCGCTTCCTACTCCTCAACTGGGTTCTACCAAGTTGAGTGAGGCTAATAGGAGGCGAAAGGCCAACCGCCGAAGAAAACAAGCCCTCCAAGGTGGCCAGAACTCTGCACTGGGTGTAAGAGATACGGGCCGAGATGGAACTCCTGTACCTTCGGGTGCTGGGAATAACGTCTTGGGTACGGACTCTACGCCTGGTGCAAGAGAAGCTACCACCTTTTCTGGGAAGAGAGCTAGGACGGAGGACTCTGATCCCTCGCCTAGCTCACAAGCGGCGGCGCCAAAGAAGACTAAGTCTTACTGCGACGTCGCCAGCATTGTCAAGATGGCCATCGTTAAAGATGACTATCCTACTAATGCGGTCACGGATGTGGACGTCGTTCCCATCCAGGCCGCTATACTAGACGCACTGGACGCTGAGCTCTCCTCGGGAAGCTCGTTGCCGCGTCCCCTAAATTTCCACATCATGGCTGGGGCCATGATTTATTCATGTGGAGATTCTGCGACCGGTGAATGGCTCGTGAAGGTGTTGCACCACAATGAGCGTGCCATAGGGGGAACACGGCTTTCAGTGATGAAAGCCTGTGAACTCCCGAAGCCGTTCAAGGTGTCCTTCCGTACCAAGGACCGTCGCACCACAGATCCGGCGGCTCTTCTACGGCGACTTAAGGCCTACAACGGAAGGTTTTTGACCGACTGTTGGCGGTGCCTGAAGTCGTTCGACGAGAAGAGCACCAGACGCTGGATATTCCTTATTGATGGCTCCTCCATGGAGGCCATCAAGGAGGCCGGTTTTGAGGGTCTCACTGGTGTTGATGTCGGGACTTTTAAAGTCCTGAACGCACCGCATGACCCTCTCCAGAAGGTCTCTGAGGCTTCTGATGAAGAAGGAGACACTGTAGCCAGCGTGAGTGGGGAGCTGGCAGCAAATATTGCTGAAATTAACTTGGAGCCATCCTTTCCAGATGGCTCGGACATAGACCTCGGGACAGAGTCTGACTTCATGAAGGACTCTGATACCGAGAAGTCTTCCGCTCCTGACACTGGGATGGGGACAGAGGCCGGGGTTGCTGCTGGCGGTGGCAAAGGAGATACCGGTCCTGGATCGGGACTCCAAGCTGCTGCCAAGCGGTAGCTAGGGCCGTCTCTCTTTCAGTGGCATGAGCATTAAGGCGATCCAGATCAAACTGCATCACTGTAAAGCAGCCTCGGCAGTTCTGTGCCGGAGGTTTGCCTCTGAGGGCCTGGACGTGGCCCTCATTCAGGAACCTTGGATCCATAATGGTAAAATCCTTGGTTTAAAAAATGCAGGTAACATTTCTTATGATTTTACCTCACCCAACCCCAGGGCGTGTGTTCTGACAAGGAAGGGTCTTGACACCCTTCCGCTTCCGAACTACCTCACTAGGGATACTTCTGTGATTAGGGTATTGCCCTCCTCTTTTGGAGAGGCAACTGGCCTTATCATAGCGTCTGCTTATTTTGCCCATGATGCCACGGACTCCCCCCCCCCACCACAGGAGGTTGCCGCTCTTGTCGACCACTGTGAGCGGCAGGGGGACAGGCTCATTCTAGGCTGTGATGCCAATGCTCATCATGTCACGTGGGGCAGCAGCGACTGCAACAAACGTGGTGATGACCTGCTTGAATATCTGGTCGGTACGAACCTGCATATTCTCAATAGGCACAATGAACCGACCTTCGTTACCTCAAACAGAAAGGAGGTCATTGATGTCACCCTTACCACAGACAATATCAGTCTGTCGGTATCTAACTGGCATGTGTCTGATGAACCATCTCTCTCAGACCATAGGCACATCTGCTTCTCGGTCGCGGTCAAGTCAACCTCGGTTAAGACGGAACTGCGCAACCCCCGTCGGACCGATTGGTCCGGCTACAGGGAGGAACTCTGCCTCCTACTCAGAGGTAATGCTCCTAAGCTTACCTCGGTGCTGGAATTTGATTTGGCTGTTGATCTCATGCAACAAGCCATTATCAATTCCTACCACCATAACTGTCCAGCGAAGCCTGCCAGCCGGCCAAGGCTCGTTCCTTGGTGGAATACGGAACTTGGCAAGCTTCGCAAGCTCACTCGTAAGCTCTTTAACAGGGCCAAGAGGACCGGGGACTGGACTATCTATAGACAGACCCTCAACAAGTATAATAAAGCCATCCGGGAGGCCAAGAGGAACTCCTGGAGGGACTTCTGCGGTAGTATCTCCGATGCCCCCGCCTCTGCCAAGATCATGAGGATCCTGGCTCATGACAACACTCACCAGCTCAGTACCATTAAGGTGGCAGAAGGTGAGTTTACCAAGTCCGGGACTGATACCCTAAAGCATATGCTTAAGGTACACTTTCCGGACTCCAAGGTTTTTGTCCCCACATGCACCGAAGCTCTCCCCGTGCACTTTCGGAGAGCACACAGGGCGGACTGGGGCATTGCCAATAAGATAGTTACTTACCCCAGACTTAAATGGGCTGTTAATTCGTTTCAGCCCTATAAGTCCCCTGGCCCAGATGGCGTCTTTCCTGCCCTCCTTCAGGAAGGTATAGACGCCATCGGCCCCTATTTGTGCAGGATATTTAGGGCCTGCATTGCTCTGGCGCACATTCCGGATATCTGGAAGCGCTCGAAGGTTATCTTTATTCCCAAACCTGGGAAGACGAGCTATCTTGAGGCCAAGGCATTTAGGCCCATCTGCATTATCTCTTTCTTCCTAAAGATTTTAGAAAAACTGGTGGACAGGTATTTGCGAGATGTAGTTCTCTCCCATACTCCCCTGTCCACTGCTCAGTTTGCCTATCAGAAAGGCAAATCCACGGAGACGGCGCTCCATGGCATTATGAACTGCCTTGACAGGGCCATCGAGTTCAGGGAGATGTCTTTAGCCATCTTCCTCGACATCGAGGGGGCCTTTGATAGGGTCTCTAGTGAAGTTATTCTTCGCGCTGCGGAGCGGTTTGGTATTGACGACACCCTGTGTCGTTGGATACACTCCATGCTCACGAATCGCAGGGTGACGGCGTCTCTTCTCGGGGAATCCCTGGAGATCTCCACCGACCGTGGCTGTCCACAGGGAGGGGTTCTTTCTCCTCTTCTTTGGTGCCTGGTGGTGGATGAGCTGCTGGGTCGACTCGGCGAGGGGGGTGTCACTGCTTTGGCTATGCGGATGACATCGCTGTGATTGTTACAGGGAGGTTCCCTGCAACTATTGCTGCACTGATGAAAACTGCCTTGCATGTTGTTGAGGAATGGTGTAGGGAAGTTAACCTCACCGTCAATCCCAACAAGACTGTCCTCATACCGTTTACCCGGAAGAGGACCAATGAACTCTTCAATGATATTTCCTTCTTTGGACAGGTTCTGACGAAGTCCACCGAGTTCAAATACCTTGGCGTGACCTTTGATGCCAGGCTTACTTGGAAATCCCATCTTGATCTTAGCATCAAGAAGGCCAAAATTTTATTCTGGCGTTTAAGAAGTTCAGTCAGCACATCCTGGGGCTTAAGCTCTAGTGTCGTGAACTGGATTTATACTAGGATCATCAGGCCGGTAGTCTCCTATGGAGCTCTTGTCTGGTGGTCCAGGGTTCGCCTTAAAACAGCCCAAGATGAACTACGCAAGCTTCAAAGGCTGGCGTGCATCGGCATCACGGGGTCCATGAGGACTACCCCCACAGCCTCTCTGGAGATCCTTCTAAATATGCTCCCTCTCCACCTCTTTATTGAGCAGGAAGCTATTATGGGAGCCTGTAGGCTCAACAACCACGGCTGGTGGAAGCCCAAGCACTGGGACTTCAGTCACACTAAGCTCTTCAGTGAGTACAGCAGACTCGAGCCATCACTTGTGATGGTCTCAGATAAGACTGTTGTATCATATCATTTTGACAAGCCCTTCAGCGTGCACTTTCCGAGTCGCACTGATCGGGAGACCACCCCAGTCCTTGGAACTGGGGGGGAGTCCGTCTGGTTCACGGACGGCTCAAAGACGGACTCTGGAGCTGGTGCCGGGGTCTACTGCTTGACCAAGAAGTTTGGTTTTCACGAGAGCCTCGGCAACTTTGCCAGTGTTTTCCAAGCGGAAACCATGGCCATTTGCTTATGCGCGGATTTCTGCATCAAGAAAAACTATCGCGGACGGACGATTCAGATATATTCGGATAGTCAGGCCGCCCTCAAGGTACTGGATCAGTGCCTTATTGACTCAAGACTAGTCCTCAGTTGTCTGGATTTGCTGGGTTCTCTGGCTGCCCGCAACAAGGTTCAATTGCTGTGGGTGCCAGGACACTGCGGATACCTGGGCAATGAGAGGGCTGATATGTATGCCAAAAGGGGGGCTGAGGCGAAGTTCTTCGGACCTGAGCCTGCGGTTCCCATCCCCCATGGCATAATTCGCCAGAAGATTCACTACCAGATGTCTGCACTTCAACTGCAGCTCTGGCTTGACATGGATGGACAGAGACAAGCCAAGGAATTTATCCTGGGTCCCTCCATTACTAGGGCAAAGGAACTGCTTGCCCTTACCAAAAGTAAAATTAGGCTGGTTACCAGTCTCCTTACTGGACACTGCCGGCTGAATAGACACCTGCACTTGTTAGGCATCGTCGATGACCCACTCTGTAGGTTCTGCCGGGAGGTAGAAGAAACCTCCTCCCATATCCTCTGTAGCTGCGATTACCTCGCGGCCATGAGGTTCGAGCATTTTGACATGCATACTATGGAACCTAACCAGTTCTCTACTGTCTCGGCCAATCGGATTCTCCGATTCATCGAGGCGACAGGACTCTTCGCAGTCTAGCCAGCTCGGGGTGCACAATATACCTTTGGTATCGGTGCCCGACGCGGCGACGCGTCACCCCCTTCAACATTAACAATCCCTCCTTGTTCCTATCCGTAATGTCGATTTAACTAAAATAAACGGAATGATTCGCGCTGTTACAGGGGGAACACGGGTTTGAACCAAGGACCTCTCGATCTGCAGTCGAATGCTCTCCCACAGAGCTATCCCCCTTGTTCATAACTAATCAAGGACTATTCGAATTTACCAAAATGCCTTTTGGATTATCCAACGCGCCCAGCACTTTTCAACGCCTTATGGAATGTGTTTTACGTGGTCTTCATTGGGAAATGTGTCTTATTTACTTGGACGATGTCATAGTGTTTTCTTCTACTTTCACCGAGCACATGGAACGTTTGGAGAAAGTTCTCTCTCGGTTTGAAGCGAACGGAATGAAATTAAATCCAAGCAAATGTTTTTTTCTGTAGAGAGGAAGTAGAATATTTGGGTCATGTCGTGTCTGGAATGGGAATTAAACCCAACCCGAAGAATATTTCCAGGGTATTAAATTGGCCAACCCCGAGTTCCGTCAAGGATGTTCAGTCTTTTCTGGGATTAGCGTCATATTAACGCAAAGTTGTCAGGAATTTCGCTTTCATAGCAGCACCGCTTCACGCTCTAATAAAACCAAAAACTGAGCTTCAGTGGACCGTATAGTGTCAAGAAGCGCTTGACACCTTAAAGCAAAGTTTAACCACACCACGGATTCTAGCATACCGAAACTTCAAAGAAGTATTTCGTGTTGAATCTGACGCTTCATCTTACGGAATCGGTGGAATTCTGTCTCAAATTCAACAAAATAAAGAAAGAGTAATTGCGTTTGAAAGTCGATCTCTCAATAAGAGTGAAAGAAGTTATTCAACGGTAGAGAGAGAAATGCTTGCTGTAATGTACGCTGTGGAAAAATTCCGCCCCTATCTTTTCGGACACCATTTTATCATAATCAGTGATCATAATCCATGGCTTCGCAACATGAAAGAACCGCGGGGAAAATTTGCTCGGTGGATTTTAAAATTAGAAGAATACGATTATGAGATCCAATACAGAAGCGGAAAAAACATACCAATATAGACGCTTTATCACGCATGCAAGGAATTAACTTAAATACCACAACTGTTCCCGAACTTGTTAGTGCCGCATATAATTGTGAGCCTAAGTTATCCACAGAAGAGTTTAGATAAATACAATCAATATACCCTGACATAAAAAGAATTACCCATGTACTTACAACCCAGGAAAAACCAAAACCCCACGAGCTAAGCGGGGATGAAAACCGTCGTTTTCGTTGCCTATGGAGGAACCTGAAAGACTTAACCTTTGAGAAAGGGTTAATATACAGGAAAAAACAAAACTAACTTTTGACGCAAATAGTCGTCCCAACAAGTTTAACCCCTGAACTTCTTCATGAATTTCACAACGCACCTGATTCGGGGCACCGTGGTGTAGAGAAAACAAAAAAAAAAGCAATTCAACAGCGATACTGGTGGCCATTAATGGCTAAGGATGTGACCAATTCGTGCAAGGAATGCGTCCCGTGCGCTCAGACAAAACCTCCACATCACTACGAAGTTGCGCCCATGATTAATATTGAAGTGGGACGAGCATTCAAGAAGGTCGGAGTAGATGTTATTGGACCTCTCATTGCGACTAAACAGGGCAATAAGTGCGTCCTCACTATCGTCGATTATTTTACGAAATGGCCGGAAGCCTATGCTTTACCAGACCAAAAAACCGAAACCATAATTGCTACCCTTCTCACTTTCGTCGCCTGCTGGGGTGTACCGTTGATAATGATCACTGATCAGGGGCGCAATTTCGACTCTGAAATGTTTCAGACATTCTGCACAACACTGGGAATTAAACGAAACAGAACTTCGCCCTACCATCCGCAGACCGACGGTCTAACGGAAAGAGCGAACCGAACTTTGGAAGAGAAATTAACTATGTATATTGCGAAGGAACAAAACGATTGGGACGAGTGGCTATTATTTATGCTTATGTCAATGAGGGCGAGTGTTCATAGTTCAACAGGATTTCCTCCGTACAAACTCGCCACCGGCAGGGACGTAAGACTCCCGCATGACATGTTCCTTGAAAATGAAGACAAATCACCCCAACCGGCCCATAAATACTTAAGAACCATTGTGAATGAAATGGCTGCAATTAAGCGCACTGCTTCCACCAACATACAGAAGAAACAAGGATACCAAAAGAAACAGTATGATGTACGTGTTAGATTTACACCTTTCCAAGTGAATGAAAAAGTGTGGCTTTACAATCCGTACTGCCCACCTGGCTCAAGTGAGAAATTTCTAAAACCGTGGACTAGGCCTTTCACGATCAAGGAAGTAATTGGACCTGTAAACTATAACATTACACGTGACTCCGATGATAAGACTTTCATCGTCCACCACAATCGACTAAAAAAATGCTATTCTAACGCCGTAACGATGGAAGGTACCCAAGAGACAATTTCGGGCTCGCTTAATAAATTCACACCTAATCAGTGCTGGGAAGTAACTCATCACTGAAGACTACATGAAAATAAATAAGAAACACGAGGACGTGTTTTTTGGTTGGGGGGGTGGGGGAGATCTGTAGAATAGTAGAATATGTAATGACAAAATTTTACCTTAAAGAATGAATTTGGAAAATGTACAATAAAGATTATGCTAGAGACTTTGGCGCGTGGAGTTAGAAATAAAAAGAGCGCGAGGAGGAGCGCGCGAAAATGTTTAAGTCAGTTGGATTTTGAATGTAAAGACGATAAGACATTTTGAGTCTCGAGTAAAAAAATTTAAGAACAGTTAAGAGCGTTTTAAGCCTAATTATTGAAGAAATCCTACAGTGCAACCCCACAAATTTTTTACAGAAGTAAAGTAAAACGTCAAAGTTTTTCCACAATTCGTGACGACCATTTGATTTCTAAGCTTTCATGGCATTATGTTTAGAGCTTTCGGCTGCTAACTGAAAGGTCGGTGGTTTTGAGACCACCCAGGAGCGTTGTTGTGAAGTCTTAGAATTAAAGTAAAAAGTCAAAGTTTTTCCTGAATTCGTGACGAACATTTGATTTCTAAGCTTCCGAGGCCTTGTGGTTAGCTTGTTCAGCGGCTTACTAAAAGGGCGGTGGTTCGAGCACACCCGTGAGCGTTGTTGTGAAGTCTTGGAAGTAAACTAAAAAGACAAAGTTTTTGCAAAATTCGTGACGATGTATTATTTCTAGGCTTCTGTGGCATTATGGTTAGCGTGTTCGACTGCCGAATGAAAGGTCGTTTGTTCGAGCATACCCGGGAGCGTTGTTTTGAAGTCTTAGAAGTAAAGTAAAAAGTCAAAGTTTTTCCACAATTCGTGATGATCATTTTATTTCTAAGCTTCCGTGGCGTTATGGTTAGCGCGTTCGGCGGCTTACTGAAAGGTCGGTGGTTCGAGCACACCCGGGAGCGTTGTTGTGAAGTCTTAGAAGTGAAGTAAAACGTCAAAGTTTTTCCACATTTCGTGACGATCTTTTTATTTCTAAGCTTCCGTGGCATTATGTTTAGAGCTTTCGCCTGCTAACTGAAAGCTCGGTGGTTTTGCGCCCACCCAGGAGCGTTGTTGTGAAGTCTTAGAATTAAAGTAAAAAGTCAAAATTTTCCACAATTCGTGAGGACCATTTTATTTCTAAGCTTCCGTGGCATTGTGGTTAGCGCGTTCAGCGGCTTACTGAAAGGTCGGTGGTTCGAGCACACCCGGGAGCGTTGTTGTGAATTCTTAGAAGTAAAAATTCGGAGTTTTTCCACCATACCTGACGATCATTATTTTTCTAAGGTTTCGTGGCATTATGGTTAGCGCGTACGGCTCGCATGCGGATGCTAACTAAAAGGTCGGTGGTTCGACTCCACCCTGGAGCGTTGTTGTGAAGTCTTAGAATTAAAGTAAAAAGTCAAACTTTTCCACAATTCGTGAGGACCATTTTATTTCAAAGCTTCCGTGGCGTTATGGTTAGCGCGTTCGGCGGCTTAAGGAAAGGTCGGTGGTTCTAGCACACCCGGGAGCGTTTTTGTGAAGTCTTAGAAGTAAAGTAAAAAGTCAAAGTTTTTGCAAAATTCGTGACGATCATTTTATTTCTAAGCTTCTGTGGCATTATGGTTAGTGGGCTCGGCTGTTAACTGGAAGGTCGGTGGTGCGAGCCAACCCGGGATCGTTGTTGTAAAGTCTAAAGGCGCGTTCACAAAGACGCGAGAAAATGCAAAAGTCGAAGCTGAAATTGATGGCTGAAGCTGATTTTTGAAATGATTTCTCGCGCGGGCGTTCACAAAGTAGCGAGAAGATTACTTCGCTTTCCGCCGATAGATGACGCTAATTTTCGTTTTAAGCTCGGATCAAACTTGTTTGATTTTCTCGCAAGCTTTTTTTTTTCTCGCACCTATCACGTGATAGCAACAACCAATAAGAGCGGTAGATTTCTGAATAGGCGCGAAATTCGCTAAGCCTTATTTCAAACGAGTATCAGTATCGAATACGAAAAGTCAAATAGCAGTGTTTACTATTGCCAAAGTTTTAAATATGAAATCGATGAGAGAAATGGCTAAACAACAAAAACGGGAAGAAAAGAACCTAGAAACTAAGAGAAAAGAAAAATTAATTGAATGAGTGAGAAATAACCCTGTTATATGGAACAGATTTCTTTTCTCCCACAAAGAAAGGGATAGAGTTGAAGCTGCGTGGAATGAAGTTAGCTCCCAAACCGGCAAAAACAGTAAATAAATGATTCATTATATTGAATGTCCAGCTAATTTTCTAACCGAACTGTCTTTGATAGAAAAAGACGCAAAGTCTAGTTGGAAGTATTTAAAAGACCAATTTCGGATAAACTTTCATGCTATATCAGTGAAGAAATCTGGCCAAGAGTATCTAGAAGAAGGTTATATTTCACTAGTGAAATGGCCATTTTTTAAACAAATGCTCTTTTCAAAAGATACAGTCACTAAGAGAAAGTAAATATATTAAATGAAATAGATAAGAATGTGGAATAACACTAGTTTTAATTTCAGCACAACATCAAACGTGGAACCAGAACAAGACGCAACAAATGTTGATGAATGTTCAAATGAAAAGACTGTGGAGGAAGATTTACTTGCGTTTCAGGTTTAAATTTAAATAAAAAATTAAAATTTATGGGAAAGAAAACTTTAATAAGAGTTAAAACCCCCCATTCCTGGCTTAAACTTTCTTTATTAAAACCAGTCTAGTTAGCTTAATATCTTCAGTGGTGGCTGAATGTAGATTGTTTTTTTCTTAGATTCTCTCTAATCTTGGACGAGAATTGTCTGATAATGAAGCAGAAGTAATAGATGATGATGAAGGGTGTGTGCAACCAGGAACGAGTGACAAGCCAACGTCCTCTAATACATATAAGCCTTTTCTTTATGCTCTTTAAGATTTTACGGGGGTATGGTGGGGTGTTCTACGTCTTACTAGAGGGGTTAGGAAGATGCAAGACAAACACCTACCTCTTTTCACTTATGATTCAACCTCGCTAACGCTAGACAAGATGTTAGAATGCAGTCAGTTGTGGAGAGTTAAGGCCTTTTAACGGGAACGAGGGGCTTATAAAATTTCTGAATCAAAAGTGACCGCGTTTTGATGGTATGTGTCAATTGAGAGTCAAAATAGATTCTAATCCAAATTTTAATATTCAACATAATATTCAATCTTGTTCATAAATTTCCACACACTTTTTAAGGGTCAAAATAAAAAAATTAAACAAAAATCAAAACTAATATACTCTATGGAATGTCTCCTTTAAGTTTCAAATTTAAATTTTAGGGGTGTTTGGGTTAAAATCGTGCAGTTATGCACTAAAACAATAATGTTCAAAAATATAAAGTTAGGATTTAAAAAAAATGAATCAATCCGTTAACCATAATCTAAGTTCTTTAACCATAGTTTCAAGTCAGTTTATCAAAATAGTTTCAAGTTTTTTTAATTTCTTACGACAAGTTGCTCCTCTTGCATATTCTTCTCAAGGGTTCAGGATCTTTTTTCTTCTTCTCGATTTAAGGGTTTTAATTCAGGATCTTTTTTCTTTTCTCGCGATATAAGGGTTAATTATTTTCTTTTTTCTTTTATTATCTCGCGCACTCGCGCTCCTTCTCTTCTTCAACTTAGGGGTTTAAAAAAAATGTTTCCGAGTTTCTCCAAAAAATCAAGGATTCAAATTGACGAAAAATAAAGGTATCAAAATGAATAAAAAATATCTCCGATTCAATTCCGAAAACTTGGGGATTCAAATTGATGAAAAATAAAGGTATCAAAATGAATAAAAAATATCTCCGATATAAAATAATACTCCGGATTTCTAAGGGTTTCTTAAGGATGAGCCGACAGGGTTTCATTAAGCAGTTCAGGAATCGACTGAGGGTGGGACAGGAGGGACTTCGTATATATAACTTCTAGTTTCTCGCAAGGATCTCTGGGACAATGACGTTTGTTGATTGACTTCGGTTTGGCGAATAGTGGACCATATTCATTACGTAGCCGGGCGGACTCATGATATCAACGAATAGGCAAAACTTTTAAATCTGGGACCAAATGGGGATTGGTCAGTTTAAGGGTTAAAAAAATGTTCTAGAAGTTTCTCGGGCCAGGTACCAGGATAGTGACTCAAGGTCTTGTTGCTTGGGGTCTAAATCAGCGTGACATTTCTCTGGGTTCTTGGAAAAAGTTTTCGTTGCTAGGTATTTCGTTTTGCACTATGGATATAGGGGTATAGGATAGTTCTAGAACGTTCTGTGTCAACATTGAGGAGCTAGTTCCTTTTCTTTTGTACGAAAGAATTTCTTTTCAGTTTTTTAAAGGGAAAGGTTTAAGTTTAAAGGGCTAGTAATATCTTTATAATGTTAATTTAAGGTATTTCATTATTAATTTAAAGATTAATCGAAAATTTAATTTGATTTCTGAGTTAAGATGGTTACATATCCCCACCTCTTCTGAAAAGTTCGTCCCCGAACTTAACATATTCATCTTATGATCACGTTAAAAATGTTTTTTTTTTATATGTAAGGGTTAAATGTTTAAAAATATAAGGGTAAAAGGGTTAAGAAATTCATCTCTTATATCTACTGGATGTGTTTTCCTTTATGGAATAAAATTCAGGTTTCACCCATCGTCTATGAGGGTTTTAATAATTGGGACTGGTAATATTAAAAGTTATTTCAATGTCCTGGGTATCTTCCGACTTCTCATTAGTGGTTAAGGGGATATTTTTAAGGCATTCATTTTCTCGATGTCCATCGATATGACAAGTTTCACAATTAATAGTAGGTATAGTAAGTATTCCAGCGTCGATTCTCAATTCCATTTCTTCATATTTCTGGGGTGTAGCAGAACTTCTGTCTTTATGATAAGGGTCATTGTTTCGAGGATATCCAGATGATGATTTTTTGGCGACATAAATATTGCGAGGGTAATTTAAATGGTTTCTATGGTTTGTGTAGTAAGGTTTTAAAATGAAGAAACGATTGCCATTATCGTTGGTTTTTGTCTCATACGGTCGTTGTCTTCGAAGGATAGGGGTATGTCTAATGTTGGCAAACACTGGCGTTTGATTATTATCTAAGGATGAGGGAGGGTTCGAGTAGTTTGCAGGCATTTGAGGGTCCATGAATGAAGTACGTCTTCTGTTACGTCGACAACATCGTAGTCTCTTCTCCTCTTCTTTAATCGTGGTTACACGTTGCGATTCCGTAATAGGGGTTTGAGTACTTGAAGACTTCATCAACTTGTTTCTATTAGAAAACCAGTCGTAGGGGTAAAAGGTAGTGGATTTATGTTTCAATTCTTCTTTGTCTTCGTCTGTTTCATCCTCCGTAAGGGAATTTTCATTCATGCTCTTCACTTCGATAAAACGGTTTTGCAAATCTTGTTTTCTCTCTGCTTCTATATTTTCTGGCATACTTATTTCATTTGTCACGATCGTAGTAATAGGGGTTACGCTAGGGTTTTGAATAAATGGAAACACCCAGTATTGTCCATTTATTGTGCAAGTGATACTATCATCCTCGTAGTTCAGTTTTGCTCTTACATCTCTCATCCAATCCAATCCCAATATAATTGAAAATTTCGCTTTATCAATTATGTAAAATTCAATTTCCATAGGGGGTCCCATTTCATCATCTAATTGTACAGGAAGTTTAATTGGGCCTTCAGCTTTAAGAGGACTGTTAGGGGAAGCTGAAACGAATTCTCTCGTCGTTTTCAATTGATCAAAGTTCATTTCTGGGTAAGCTTTTTCAGCGACATTCTTGACCATAAATGATGTACATGCTCCCGTGTCTAAGATTGCAGCATAATTGCCATTGGGTAATTGTAAGGGTATACTTCCAGTTGCAGGGTCAAAATTATGTATCACGTGAATTACGTTTTCATGTTGTGGGACAGTTATCTCAACCGTTCTTTTAGGAGTGGTATTTTGTTCTTCATTTATTCTTTCTCTTGATTGATAATTTGGTTTTAGGGGACAATCCCTAGCCATATGATCCGTAGAATTACATACAAAGCATTTAGGCCTAGCTGATGGAAGATACGATTCAAGGGGTAAGGTTACTTCTTGCGGTCTACTTCTTTTATTTGGGCAGTTATAAACAAAATGTCCGTATTCCTTGCAATAATTGCAAAATTTGTTGATTAAGGGGTTTCGGGGTTCGTTTGTTCCTTGTTTTCGAGGGTGTAAAACTCCCATCACTGGTTGAAGTTGCTTTACTACCTCTAAAGTTCATCAACTGTGGTACATGTTTTCAAGTTCAATAGGGCTTCATATTCGTGCATTAATCCAAAAATTATATGGTCTAATCGATCTTGCTCAGAGGGGATAGAGGGTAATTCATCATAAATATTTATCATATCCTGAACATAATCTTCAGGGCTCTCATTGGGTCTTTGCCTTCTTGTTTGAATTTTTCTCTTGATTATTTTGGAATAAGCATCTCCCAAATACTTTTCTTTAAACTTATTTTCAAAGTCATTCCAAGTATGAAAATGATTTATATTCTTCCAATACCATTTCTTAGCTTGCCCTTCGAATGCTAAGGGTATGTGGGTCAATAATTCTTGACGTGTCACGCCTGTTATCATCCCATACTCGTACGCGCTATATAGGAATTCTATAGGGTTTGATTCTGCATTAAATCTTATCGTGAATTGAGGAATAGGTAAAGTTCGATTTTTAGGGGTCGAATTTTGTAAGTTTTCTCCGCGAGGGATTTGAGTAATATCAGGAATATTTGACGTCTCTTGTTCTTTCTCATATACAGGAAATATAGGACTTTTCAACTTTTCTTGAAAAAATGCAGACTGATTTAGTATAGGTTCCTCTATAGGTTCGTTTCTTGGAAAAAGTTCATCTCTCTCTGGTCTCAACGTAACGTTGGTAGGGGTATTGAAAAAGTCTTTTACTCGTGTCGTATAGGGGTCTTCCGTACGATTTTCTTCACGCATAGTGGAAGGGAGGGATACTTTCTTTCCTGTTTCATTTCGGACATAAGGGGTTGATGTAAACATAGGGTTAATCTATCTTCCTCTTCCTTGGTTTCTTCTACTTTTTCAGGATTTTCTTCTCTATGGGTTTCTAAAGATTCTCTCATACTATCTCGTAAAGCAAAAATAGTTTCAGTTAATACTTTTTGGGATTCAACATTTTGTTGAATTAATTGATATAAATCATGGGTATGGATAAATTTATCATTGCTTGAACGTCGAAATAACATACCGATATTCATAATAAGGCTTCTCAAAAAATGTAAGATCTTATCAAATAAGATCCTTACCAACAACGAAATTACGATAATGGAGATATATAATAATGGATCTGACGAGTTAAGGGTAATGTCCGTCATTTTGATTGCTCGATTTTTCTCAATATTTTCTCAAAATAATACAGGGGTTTTTAATAATTGAACCAACTTTGACTCTCTTCAAGACATGTCAAAATCCATCATATTGATAAGATTCCGAAGGATCGGATCCTGCCGACTGCGCCAATTTATAAGCCTTTTCTTTATGCTCTTTTCTTCAATTGTTGTTTATGGGGGTGGGGTTGGGTGTTCGACGTCTTACTAGAGGGTTTAGGAAGATGCAAGACAAACACCTACCTCTTTTCACTTATGATTCAACCTCGCTAACGCTAGACAAGATGTTAGAATGCAGTCAGTTGTGGAGAGTTAAGGCCTTTTAACGGGAACGAGGGGCTTATAAAATTTCTGAATCAAAAGTGACCGCGTTTTGATGGTATGTGTCAATTGAGAGTCAAAATAGATTCTAATCCAAATTTTAATATTCAACATAATATTCAATCTTGTTCATAAATTTCCACACACTTTTTAAGGGTCAAAATAAAAAAATTAAACAAAAATCAAAACTAATATACTCTATGGAATGTCTCCTTTAAGTTTCAAATTTAAATTTTAGGGGTGTTTGGGTTAAAATCGTGCAGTTATGCACTAAAACAATAATGTTCAAAAATATAAAGTTAGGATTTAAAAAAAATGAATCAATCCGTTAACCATAATCTAAGTTCTTTAACCATAGTTTCAAGTCAGTTTATCAAAATAGTTTCAAGTTTTTTTAATTTCTTACGACAAGTTGCTCCTCTTGCATATTCTTCTCAAGGGTTCAGGATCTTTTTTCTTCTTCTCGATTTAAGGGTTTTAATTCAGGATCTTTTTTCTTTTCTCGCGATATAAGGGTTAATTATTTTCTTTTTTCTTTTATTATCTCGCGCACTCGCGCTCCTTCTCTTCTTCAACTTAGGGGTTTAAAAAAAATGTTTCCGAGTTTCTCCAAAAAATCAAGGATTCAAATTGACGAAAAATAAAGGTATCAAAATGAATAAAAAATATCTCCGATTCAATTCCGAAAACTTGGGGATTCAAATTGATGAAAAATAAAGGTATCAAAATGAATAAAAAATATCTCCGATATAAAATAATACTCCGGATTTCTAAGGGTTTCTTAAGGATGAGCCGACAGGGTTTCATTAAGCAGTTCAGGAATCGACTGAGGGTGGGACAGGAGGGACTTCGTATATATAACTTCTAGTTTCTCGCAAGGATCTCTGGGACAATGACGTTTGTTGATTGACTTCGGTTTGGCGAATAGTGGACCATATTCATTACGTAGCCGGGCGGACTCATGATATCAACGAATAGGCAAAACTTTTAAATCTGGGACCAAATGGGGATTGGTCAGTTTAAGGGTTAAAAAAATGTTCTAGAAGTTTCTCGGGCCAGGTACCAGGATAGTGACTCAAGGTCTTGTTGCTTGGGGTCTAAATCAGCGTGACATTTCTCTGGGTTCTTGGAAAAAGTTTTCGTTGCTAGGTATTTCGTTTTGCACTATGGATATAGGGGTATAGGATAGTTCTAGAACGTTCTGTGTCAACATTGAGGGGCTAGTTCCTTTTCTTTTGTACGAAAGAATTTCTTTTCAGTTTTTTAAAGGGATAGGTTTAAGTTTAAAGGGCTAGTAATATCTTTATAATGTTAATTTAAGGTATTTCATTATTAATTTAAAGATTAATCGAAAATTTAATCTGATTTTCGAGTCAAGATGGTTATAGGTTAAGCAAGTCCGATATGGTCTAGTGTCAAGGATATCTGGCTTTCACCCAGAAGGCCCGGGTTGGATTCCCGGTATCGGAGCGGGTGCTTTGTACCGCATTTCAAGAATAGACTTAAAGATATAGGTTTATGAATAGAATTAAGACTTGGTTAAGCAAGTCTGATATGGTCTAGTGGGTAGGATACCTGGCTTTCACCCAGAAGGCCCGGGTTCGATTCCGGTATCGGAGCGAATGCTTTCGTACCGTTTTTGAAGAATAAACTTAAGGATATAGGTTTATGAATAGAATTAAGACTTTGTTAAGCAAGTCCGATATGGTCTAGTGTCAAGGATATCTGGCTTTCACCCAGAAGGCCCGATTTCGATTCCCGGTATCGGAGCGAGTGCTTTTGTACCGCATTTCAAGAATAGACTTAAAAGACATATTTATAGGAATAATATTTAGGGTTGTTCCAACCAGTCCGATATGGTCTGGTGGCTAGGATATCTGACTTTTGATGGATCGTTGCTTGCTTTCGCGGAGTGCGGTTGTTTCTTTTCGCTCTCCGTGTTTGTTGCGTTTTACGGTTTCCTTTTTCGGCGGTCCTTTCTCCGCCTTGTTAGTCGGTTTTTTGCGGCGTATTTTGTTTGCTGTTTTTGACTGTACGGACTTCGGCTTTCGCCCGCGAAGCCTCGGTCTCGAGGGTTTCCTTCGGGGAGTCCTCCATCATGGAGGCGCTTCGACGAAGCGTCTTCGTTGTTTGTATGGTGCAAACCACTGCTGTTGTTGTTGCTGCCGTTAAAAAATCATTTGGTCTTGATGCCATTTCGTCTGTGGTTCCTGTTACTGGAGGTTACTTTATTACGTTTTTGTCGGAGGAAGATGCTGAAGAGTGTGTCAAAGCTGGGTTGGAAATCATGGACGTCCTGTGTCCTGCTGAATCAGTCGTCTCGAGATCGGTAATTATTAAAATACATGGTTTGCCTGAATTCGTGTCCAATGATGCCGTGGTTGCGAAATTGGTCTCCCTTGGTTGGCGTAGATTTGATGGATTGTATCTTGGTGAGCGTTGCGTACGCGTGGTTTTGCCCAAGGGGGTTTCATCACTTCCGTACGGCTTGAAAATCGCGGATGTTCTCGGGCGCGAAACCTTTTATCGCGTTCGCCATGAGGCGCAAAATCGGGTTTGTAACGGGTGTCTCGCTGAAGGTCACATTTACAAAAGTTGTCCGCGTAATGTTTGTCGTCAGTGTGAGACACACGGTCATCTTGCCCGTGACTGCCCAGAGAAGTTGGGTCAGGTAGCAATCGGTTCTGAACGCGATGCCGTGCTCCAGTCCGAAGTCTCTCGTGTCCGCGATGGGGAAGTCTTGCCCCCTGCTCCCATGTCCGATGGAGTTGCTGATGCGGAGATTCCTAACGTCACCGTTGCCATTTCTGGCCATCATGGCCAGAATCTCAGTACAAGTGAGAATATGCTCGTCGACGGTGACCCCGATGCGGAAGTTAACCCTTTTGAACCAGTGGGGGAGGCAATCGGGGAACTAAACATTCGCTTGGTTCCACCTCTGACTTGTCGCAGAAACGTCCTTAGTTCCTGAGGAAACAGAATCCGAATCAGGCCAACGCTCGTGGGTTTACTCCGAATAAACCGCCGGAGGGTGCATGGTTGTCAAAATAGCTACTTTAAATGTTCATGGTTTACGAGACGTTGGTAAGATGGCTTTATTAGTCGAATTCATTAAGGACATGGACATTGTTTTTTTACAAGAAACGCATTGGAATGCGTCGCATGTCGCTGCCTTTAAATTGTTATTTTTTGGTCAATTGTTTTTTTTTTCATGATCTAGTGAGTGGCTTTCGGGGGGTCGCTATCTTGTTTACTATAAAATTGCCTATACGGGTCTTGAATGTTCCTCAAATAATTTCCGGTCGGGCTTTATTGGTCACTACCGAGTTTTTTGATGTAAGAACGTATTTTTTTAATGTTTACGCCCCCAACGCCGAGGGTGATCGGGTTCAGTTTTTTGGTGATATAAGAAAGTCTTTCCCGGACGGTAGAGTCGTGTTTGCGGGGGATCTGTGTGATATTTGTAGTCGCCACCTGGATCTTTCGCCCTCGGGGGTGGGGTCCTCTGGTTTCGGCCTACTAACGTTCAAGTTTTTAAGGATAGCCTAAGTTTGATTGACACTTACCGACTTAAACATGCTAATAATTGTGAATTTACGCGCTCGGGTTTTGTATTTGGTAAATTTATTCGTTCTCGCATTGACTACATTTTTGTTCGTAATTTTGACTCCCATAATATCCGTCATTCCCTTATCCGACCTTGTCCTATTTCCGATCATGCCATGGTCATCACTCACATGGATTTCGAGGGCGTCATTCGCGGTCCGGGGACTTGGTCTTTTAATGACTCCTTACATGACGAAGCCATTTTCGCGACGGCCGTACAGCGCGTCATCGCTTGCAGTCGGTCTACGCCGGAATGTCGAGATGACATTTTCCTTTGGTATGAAAGTTTAAAGACTCGACTACGTTACTATGCTATTTTTTATGGTAAATCGCGTGCCAGAGATCAGCGGCAGACACGCGCGACGTTGGCCTCTCGGTTCGCGTCTCTCTCGGACCAGTTAATACAAACTCCCGCGGATCATCTCGAGAAGGAATTGTTTGACGTTCAGACTGCTTTACGGGACTATGACTTACGTGAGTTGCAGGTAGCGGTCGTCCGTTCAAATTTGGCGTGGCAGGATTTGGGGGAACAACCTTCCGGCTACTTTCTTAGTTTAGAGCGGCATCGCCAATCCAGGCGGAGCCTGAAGCGTCTTCAGTTGGATGACGGTACCACCCTAGACGATAGCCTCCGAGTGCAAGGCGAAGTCTTCCGCCATTTTAGTGATCTCTACTGACGGGCTCCGAGCGATGATTCCGTTACGGATCACTTTACGTCCATCGTCAAGGACCGACTGACACCTGACGACAGGGATCTGTGTGACGGCCCTGTTACGTGGTCCGACCTTAGCGCCGCCTTACGCGCGATGGCCGTTGGTCGTAGCCCTGGCACGGATGGGCTCACCGTCCGATTTTGGCGGTTCGTCTTACCACTGATTAAGGACGAATTCTTGCGCCTTTTGATGGAAATCCATACCACGGGTCGGCTACCCCGGTCCATGACGCAGGGTATGTTGGTTTTATTGCCGAAGGAGGGGGACCCGTCGCTTCTTCGTAATTGGAGGCCGATTAGGTTATTAAATACGGATCGAAAGCTCATTGCAAAGGTGTTTTCCTCTAGACTCTCGTTGATCGCGCCGTCCGTCATTTCACCTTGTCAAACGGGCGCTATTCGTGGGCGCGACGTGTCCACGACGACTCGGTACGTGAGCGATGTGATGTCTTACTTACATCTGAAAAACCAGCCCGGTATACTATTGAAGATGGACCTGACAAAAGCGTTTGATTGTGTGGACTGGACTTTTCTGCTTCGCACACTTGCCTCGTTTGCACGGTTAAAAAAAATGGAACTGTTTGACACCTTTAGAGGTGTTTCCTAATGCATCCCCAGTAGCACCTCTATTGGTGTTTAAAAGCACCATTCGAGAGGATGTCAATACGCACCTTTCAAAACGGTGCGAAATAATACCTTCTCTGAAGGTGCTTTTTAAATCCTGTTAGGTGTTTTAATCACTTAGAATAGAGGTGTATATTAATACCAGAAAAAGTGTTAATAAACCCTTTTAAAAAAGGTCTTTTTGAGACAAATTTGGTGTTTTTAAATTCCATTGACGTTGGTGCTTTTTAATTCCTTTTAGGTTTAAAACATCACCCTTAAAAGAGGTTTATAATTATACCAGAAAGGTCTCTTAATTTCTTAAAAGGCGTTTTTTGAAATAATTGTGTTTCAAAACACATGAGTTACCATAGATTAGTCTTTCAAAATAGCTGCTCAAATCCAGTGGATTAAGGGTAAACGTTTTTTCTGCTGTAAGCCTTATTCAACCGTGTAAGAATTGATACGCGTGCGAAATGGTTACGTTTAACCTTTACTGTATATCCTCAATAGTTCTATTGAAGGACCTGATTTATATCATTCAAAAGTGTATTTAATTTTCGGCTCACTGTGAACCGTCAAGACCTCCTCAAAGACACACGAATTCATGGAACCAAACCGAACAACGCTTACCAAAATCTTTAGAAGTAGCACTCAGTGTAACTAGGAAAGTTTAATTTCACGTTTACACTGTATATAAATGTAGTAAATCTGAATTAAAAAGTAAACACCGAATTTGAAATATTAATATAAAAGATGTTCTTGGAATATTGAAATGAAACAGAGCTTTTTAGCTACAAAAATACAAAAAGAATCGTAATGCCGAAACATACTAAATATTTTCATTTAATATTCTACAATAAGAAAATGTTATGGTTTTGTAAGAGATAATTTTATTTTACTCGCTTTATATTAACTTTGATATGCGTATAGTGTTTCGATTCAGATGCAATCTTCATTACTCGTTCTGTATAAACTTGTGTCATTCCGAAGAAAGAAGATTATTTTAAATAATTAAATAAATATAAATGATATTAATTTTTTAATCGTCAGTATTTTACCTTACTTCTAATTAAGTGGTTTAAAGAAGCGTTATTCTTAAAATGATTTTAAATATAGCTATTGTGGACGTTTGACTTCTAGCGTAAACCGTTTTCACAAATTTAGGAAATTTAGGGTATATAAGGCAATTGATTGACAAATGGTAGGAATAAGCGCTATTGCGTGAACCTTTGGTCGAAGCCCTGCCATTGGGAGGCTAGTCGTTTCTCGTAACTTAACCCGTTCGCGCGTACATCTTAATTCCAACGATGATAATGGAGTGGAAGCTAATGTTTCAGATTGGCGTGTATGTGGTTTACACAGATGGTGTTGTGAGAAGCCAATAAGTACAGATAAACGTGTATTTCGTATATACCATTAGAAAAACAAGTGTGGAGATTGCGTAATGAAGTAGAATTTTTACCTCTCCGAGTGACGATGACGTCACGGAGAGGTATTGCACTGGACGTGTCTGTGTGTCTGTGTGGTATGGTGTTCGCAGTTGGCAAATGGAAGCAAACGTGTTCGCAATTTCCGGACCGCGTTCGCAGTATACAGAAATTCGAAAAATGTTACTTCGTTGCTATATCCAAATTATTTAACGTCAATAATTAACTATCCGTTACACCTTCATCTACTGTCTAACCACCAATTGTTTCACCCAATCCCAAACGGTATTTAATGGCTTCTAACATCAATACCATGCAATAGTCTTTTGTGTACACCACATACGCCACACGCGGCTAGGGTTAAGAGAAACGTCTAGCCTCCCAATGGCAGAGCTTCCACCAAAGGTTCAGGCAATTGCGCACTTTCTTACCTCTTAGTGTGAACCAATCACCTTTTATACCCTTAATATAGAAAAGTTCTGATATAGGTGTTCCCTAGAAGTATAACGTTAAACATAGCTATGTTTAAAATTATTTTAGGAATTAAGTTTCTTAAACCGACTTAACTATAATTAACGTAAAATACTGACTATTAAATTAATTAATATCACTTATATTTATTTAATTATTTAAGATCAACTGCTTTCTTTGGAATGACACAAGTGAGAGTTTATATAGAACGAGTAATGAAGATTGCATCTGAATCGAAACGCTACACGCATATCCAAGTTAATATAAAGCGAGTAGGATGATAAGATCTCTTACAAAACGATAACATTTTCTTTTTGCAGAATATTAAATGGAAATATTTTAAATATTTTTCGGCATTACGATTCTTTTAGTAGTTGTGTAGCTATAAAGTTCTCTTTCATCTCAGACACACAGATACGTCCAGTGTAATACCTCTCCGTGACGTCATCGTCACTCGGAGAGATAAAAACCTGTGTCAAGGGGAAATTAAAGTATTTTTTATGAATTACTCTAATTCCAAGAAATTCCAGCATATTGAACTCTTCGAGAATTATTTTCCAATGATTGAAAAATCATAATAAGTATGAACTCCTCAAAATATTTGGTATAAGGTAGTCCAAAGCAATTTTTAAAATCTTTGGGATATTTTTGGAATGCTTCACTATGCAGGTAGAATTAATAGGTGATTTCCCTCTAAGGTCATATCAAAAACCTTTCACTTAAAAAAAAAACACCATATCAGCTAAAAAGTGTTAAGTCAAGCCCAAAGGTGTTCGCACCATTCAAACAGATTTACATTAAAAACACTATTTCCGTTTTTAAAAAATTGATAAGAGCCAATTAACATCTAAAGGTGTTTATACGTACCAGTGAATCACCATTTCGTTAAAAAATACCTTAAAAGAGTCAACTAGTTCCTTTTTACGGAGAAAACACCATCTCAGTTAAAAAACACTCTAAAAAGAGTATATAAACACCTCGAGGTACTTCCGAACACCCATGAAACACCTTTGTTTCTAACAGTGTGGTTTTGGCCCCGTGTTTCTGAAATGGATGGAGATTTTTCTCACCAGCAGCAGTACCACTATCAAAGTTAATGGCTTTCTCACCGACTTCTTCAGACTGGGTCGATCCGTTCGTCAAGGCTGCCCTCTGAGCCCGTTGCTGTATGCTTTTTCCACGGAACCCCTATGCTTAGCTCTCGATCAGTGCCCAAGTATTGACCGCATCCGGATTAAAAATACTGCTAGCCCAGTATTGTTCAACACGTTGACGATAACACTTTGCTATTGGCATCTACGTCCGCCATATCGCACGTCGTTCGGCGTTATGAGGAGTATGGCCTGGTTTCCGGTGCAAAACTAAACCTTGACAAGAGTTCTGGCCAATGGATTGACTCCTGGGCTACTAACGCGGCGACCACCATTTCCGGAGTGACGGTGTCATCTTATCCCCGTAAGTTTTTTGGAGTTCATTTAACCCACGATGTGACCTTGTCGAATTCCCTGAATTGGGATGATAAACTCCCCGGGTTTATATCGATCCTTCGTGCCTGGAAACGCCGCCAGTTGACCGTTATAGGCAAGATACTTATCCTCAACTGTCTTGTCGCTTCAAAAATTTGGCATTTGGCGAGGGTTCTTCCTTGCCCTGCGTCCTTCCTATCCGAATTGAAGAAACTATTTGCGGAGTTTATTTGGGGCTCAACTTACCACGCTATTGACTACGTTACTCTTACACGTCCCAGGTCCGAGGGTGGCTTTGGCCTGGTGGATGTTGCTCTCAAATGTCAAGCCTTCCGCCTGCATGAGGCATATGGTCTTCTATTGGATGAGTTGCCCCCTTACGACCGGGCCATTCATATCTTACTGCTCAAGGAATATGGAGGTGGGCTTATTCCTTGGTACCACGCCTTTCGCTTACCATTTCGCCAAATGTGCCACGCTGCCACGCCGCTTCGTTATGGTGAAATATTGCGCAGTTGGTGGTCGTTTTTGCAAAATCAGACCTTGAACGTCGCACCGGTCACCAACCCTCTTGAAGAACCCCTCTTCTTTAATTCTCGCATACCACTGCCTCCTACTTTTGGCCTCGAGCGTGTAGTACTGGCTCGCGCTGGGTTCCGCACCCTTCGCGATATCCACTGTGGTGTCATACCGGGCTTCTTACCACCTGCCGCTATTTCGGAGCAATGTTTTCTGACTGATCCCTACACGGAGGTTCCGACGCCTCGGTTGCACCGCTTATATGCCGCGATAAAGACCAGTTTGCCTCCCGAGAGGGTACGCCTCTTCCTGCGTCCAGCGCAACCTCTGGACCCGCAATGCGTTAGGGTACGGTTCATCTCGGGTGATGGCACGACGCGTCCGCTCTCGGTTGAATCCGTTGGTTCATTGTACCGCGCACTCCTGCCCCCAACCTTCGAATCTTCGGGCGAGCAAAGGTGGAATCTTTTTATACACGATCCGCGGCTACGAGTAAAATTCAAGGACCTCACGAACAGCCATCTGGGTCCGGTGCTATCGACTTCTAACTTGAAGATCCTCCACCAAGGCTTACCGGTGAAATCGCGGATGGTTCACGCGGGGCTTGTTCCAGACGCTACGGCGCGAATGAGACTGTTGACCATTTGTTCCTTACCTGTCCAAAATCCCGATCCCTTTGGGAGTCAATTTTCAATGCATTTTGTGTGTATACTTTTGATCCTGAGTTTAAATTTGATTGTACCAGATATAACTTAGTAATTTTTCATTGTTACGCGTCTACGAACGATAAACCTCTCTTAATTTGGCAGGCTGCCTTGTTGTTAATTAGTATTGTTAAGTATGTATTATGGAAATATCGTTGTCAATTGGTTGTCGAAGCGGGCCTTGGCATCGTCCTGCCTTTTAGTGTTCCAGTTTTGCTTGCCAGGGTACGTTCCTTTGCACACAAATATATTGCATTATTATTGCATCGTAACAAGTTTTCTAACGTAGTTACTACCGTAACAAGGTTGCAGCTGTTGTTTTAGTATTGTATAAATAACTCCAGTAATTAGTGCTGTAACTTAATCCTTCTTTTAATTCACTTTAACCGTTATAGCCACTTACATATTCCATTGTAATGTTTTCGATGCTTTTAATAAAAAAAAATACCTGGCTTTCACCCAGAAGGCCTGGGTTTGATTCCCGGTATCGGAGCGAGTGCTTTTGTACCGCATTTCAAGAATACACTTAAGGATATAGGTTTATAAATAGAATTAAGACTTGTTTAAGCAAGTCCGGTATGGTCTAGTGGCCAGGATATCTGGCTTTCACCCAGAAGGCCCGGGTTCGATTTCCGGTATCGGAGAAAGTGCTTTTGTACCGCATTTCAAGAACAAACTTAAGACACATTTATAGGAATAATATTTAGGGTTGTTCCGACCGGTCCGATATGGTCTAGTGGCTAGGATATCTGGCTTTCACCCAGAAGGCCGGGGTTCGATTCCCGGTATCGGAGACTGTGCTTTGTACCGTTTTTAAAGAATAAATTTAAAGACACATTTATAGGAATAATATCTAGGGTTGTTGCAACCAGTCCGATATGGTCTAGTGGCTAGGATATATGGCTTTCACCCAGAAGGCCCGGGTTCGCTTCCCGGTATCGGAGCGAGTGCTATTGTACCGCATTTCAAGAATAGACTTAAGGATATAGGTTTATGAATAGAATTAAGACTTTCTTAAGCAAGTCAGATATTGTCTTTTGGCTAGGATACCTGGCTTTCACCCAGAAGGCCCGGGTTCGATTCCCGGTATCGGAGCGAGTGCTTTTGTACCGCATTTCAAGAATAGACTTAAGGCTATAGGTTTATGAATAGAATTAAGACTTTGTTAAGCAAGTCCGATATGGTCTAGTGGCTAGGATATCTGGCTTTCACCCAGAAGGCCCGGGTTCGATTCCCGCTATCGGACCGAGTGCTATTGTACCGCATTTCAAGAATAGACTTAAGGATATAGGTTTATGAATAGAATTAAGACTTTGTTAAGCATGTCCGATATTGTCTAGTGGCTAGGATATCTGGCTTTCACCCAGAAGGCACGGGTTCGATTCCCGCTATAGGAGCGAGTGCTTTTGTACCGCATTTCAAGAATAGACTTAAGGATATAGGTTTATGAATAGAATTAAGACTTTGTTAAGCAAGTCCTATATGGTCTAGTGGCTAGGATATCTGGCTTTCACCCAGAAGGCCCGGGTTTGATTCCCGCTATCGGACCGAGTGCTATTGTACCGCATTTCAAGAATAGACTTAAGGATATAGGTTTATGAATAGAATTAAGACTTTGTTAAGCAAGTCCGATATTGTCTTTTGGCTAGGATACCTGGCTTTCACCCAGAAGGCCCGGGTTCGATTCCCGGTATCGGACGGAATGTTTTTGTACCGCATTTCAAGAATAGACATAAGGATATAGGTTTATGAATAGAATTAAGACTTTGTTAAGTTAGTCCGATATGGTCTAGTGTCTGGGATACCTGGCTTTTACCCAGAAGGCACGGGTTTCATTCCCGGTATCGGACCGAATGCTTTTGTACCGCATTTCAAGAATAGACTTAAGGATATAGGTTAATGAATAGAATTAAGACTTTGTTAAGCATGTCCGATATTGTCTAGTGGCTAGGATATCTGGCTTTCACCTAGAAGGCACGGGTTCGATTCCCGCTAAAGGAGCGAGTGCTTTTGTACCGCATTTCAAGAAAAGACTTAAGGATATAGGTTTATGAATAGAATTAAGACTTTGTTAAGCAAGTCCTATATGGGCTAGTGGCTAGGATATCTGGATTTCACCCAGAAGGCCCGGGTTCGATTCCCGGTATCGGACCGAATGCTTTTGTACCGCATTTCAAGAATAGACTTAAGGATATAGGTTAATGAATAGAATTAAGACTATGTTAAGCATGTCCGATATTGTCTAGTGGCTAGGATATCTGGCTTTCACCCAGAAGGCCCGGGTTCGATTCCTGGTATCGGAGCGAGTGCTTTTGTACCGCATTTCAAGAATAGACTTAAGGAAATAGGTTTATGAATAGAATTAAGACTTTGTTAAGCATGTCCGATATTGTCTAGTGGCTAGGATATCTGGCTTTCACCCAGAAGGCCCGGTTCGATTCCCGCTGTAGGAGCGAGTGCTTTTGTACCGCGTTTCAAGAATAGACTTAAGGATATAGGTTTATGAATAGAATTAAGACTTTCTTAAGCAAGTCCGATATTGTCTTTTGGCTAGGAACCTGGCTTTCACCCAGAAGGCCCGGGTTCGATTTCCGGTATCGGAGCAAGTGCTTTTGTACCGCATTTCAAGAACAAATTTAAAGACACATTTATAGGAATAATATCTAGGGTTGTTGCAACCAGTCCGATATGGTCTAGTGGCTAGGATATCTGACTTTCACCCAGAAGGCCCTTGTTCGCTTCCCGGTATCGGAGCGAGTGCTATTGTACCGCATTTCAAGAATAGACTTAAGGATATAGGTTTATGAATAGAATTAAGACTTTGTTAAGCAAGTCCGATATTGTCTAGTGGCTAGGATACCTGGCTTTCACCAAGAAGGCCCGGTGTCGGAGCAGGTGCTTTTGTACCGCATTTCAAGAACAGTCTTAAGGATATAGATTTATTATTAGAATTAAGACTTGGTTAAGCAAGTCCGATATGGTCTAGTGGTTAGGATATCTGGCTTTCACCCAGAAGGCCCGGGTTCGATTCCCGGTATCGGAGCGAGTGTTTTTGTACCGCTTTTGAAGAATAGACTAAAGGATATAGGTTTATGAATAGAATTAAGACTTTGTTAAGCAAGTCCGAAATGGTCTAGTGGTTAGGATATCTGGCTTTCACCCAGAAGGCCCGGGTTCGATTCCCGGTATCGGAGCGAGTGTTTTTGTACCGCTTTTGAAGAATAGACTAAAGGATATAGGTTTATGAATAGAATTAAGACTTTGTTAAGCAAGTCCGAAATGGTCTAGTGGCTAGGATATCTGGCTTTTACCCAGAAGGCACGGGTTCGATTCCCGCTCTAGGTGCGAGTGCTTTCGTACCGCTTTTGAAGAATAGATTTAAGGATATAGGTTTTTGAATAGAATGAAGACTTGGTTAAGCACGTCCGATGTGGTCTAGTGGCTAGGATACCTGGCTTTCACCCAGAAGGCCCGGGTTCGGTTCCCGGTATCGGAGCGAGTGCTTTTGTACCGCATTTCAAGGATAGACTTAAGGATATAGGTTTATGAATAGAATTAAGACTTTCTTAAGCAAGTCCGATATTGTCTTTTGGCTAGGATACCTGGCTTTCACCCAGAAGGCCCGGGTTCGATTCCCGGTATCGGAGCGAGTGCTTTTGTACCGCATTTCAAGAATAGACTTAAGGATATAGGTTTATGAATAGAATTAAGACTTTGTTAAGCATGTCCGATATTGTCTAGTGGCTAGGATATCTGGATTTCACTCAGAAGGCGCGGGTTCGATTCCCGCTATAGGATCGAGTGCTTTTGTACCGCTTTTGAAGAATAGACTTATGGATATAGGTTTATGAATAGAATTAAGACTGTGTTAAGCAAGTCCGATATGGTATAGTGGCTAGGATACCTGGCTTTCACCCAGAAGACCTGGGTTCGATTCCCGGTATCGGAGCGAGACTTTTGTACCGCATTTCAAGAATAGACTTAAGGATATAGGTTTATGAATAGAATTAAGACTTTGTTAAGCAAGTCCGATATTGTCTTTTGGCTAGGATACCTGGCTTTCACCCAGAAGGCCCGGGTTCGATTCCCGGTATCGGACGGAATGCTTTTGTACCGCATTTCAAGAATAGACTTAAGGATATAGGTTTATGAATAGAATTAAGACTTTGTTAAGTTAGTCCGATATGGTCTAGTGTCTGGGATACCTGACTTTTACCCAGAAGGCACGGGTTTCATTCCCGGTATCGGAACGAATGCTTTTGTACCGCATTTCAAGAATAGACTTAAGGATATAGGTTAATGAATAGAATTACGACTTTGTTAAGCATGTCCGATATTGTCTAGTGGCTAGGATATCTGGCTTTCACCCAGAAGGCACGGGTTCGATTCCCGCTAAAGGAGCGAGTGCTTTTGTACCGCATTTCAAGAATAGACTTAAGGATATAGGTTTATGAATAGAATTAAGACTTTGTTAAGCAAGTCCTATATGGTCTAGTGGCTAGGATATCTGGCTTTCACCCAGAAGGCCCGGGTTCGATTCCCGGTATCGGACCGAATGCTTTTGTACCGCATTTCAAGAATAGACTTAAGGATATAGGTTAATGAATAGAATTAAGACTTTGTTAAGCATGTCCGATATTGTCTAGTGGCTAGGATATCTGGCTTTCACCCAGAAGGCACGGGTTCGATTCCCGCTAAAGGAGCGAGTGCTTTTGTACCGCATTTCAAGAATAGATTTAAGGATATAGGTTTATGAATAGAATTAAGACTTTGTTAAGCAAGTCCTATATGGTCTAGTGGCTAGGATATCTGGCTTTCACCCAGAAGGCCCGGGTTCGATTCCCGGTATCGGACCGAATGCTTTTGTACCGCATTTCAAGAATAGACTTAAGGATATAGGTTAATGAATAGAATTAAGACTATGTTAAGCATGTCCGATATTGTCTAGTGGCTAGGATATCTGGCTTTCACCCAGAAGGCGCGGGTTCGATTCCCGCTATAGGATCGAGTGCTTTTGTACCGCTTTTGAAGAATAGACTTATGGATATAGGTTTATGAATAGAATTAAGACTGTGTTGAGCAAGTCCGATATGGTATAGTGGCTAGGATACCTGGCTTTCACCCAGAAGGCCTGGGTTCGATTCCCGGTATCGGAGCGAGACTTTTGTACCGCATTTCAAGAATAGACTTAAGGATATAGGTTTATGAATAGAATTAAGACTTTCTTAAGCAAGTCCTATATGGTCTAGTGGCTAGGATATCTGGCTTTCACCCATAAGGCCCGGGTTTGATTCCCGGTATCGGACCGAGTGCTATTGTACCGCATTTCAAGAATAGACTTAAGGATATAGGTTTATGAATAGAATTAAGACTTTGTTAAGCAAGTCCGATATTGTCTTTTGGCTAGGATACCTGGCTTTCACCCAGAAGGCCCGGGTTCGATTCCCGGTATCGGACGGAATGCTTTTGTACCGCATTTCAAGAATAGACTTAAGGATATAGGTTTATGAATAGAATTAAGACTTTGTTAAGTTAGTCCGATATGGTCTAGTGTCTGGGATACCTGGCTTTCACCCAGAAGGCACGGGTTCGATTCCCGCTAAAGGAGCGAGTGCTTTTGTACCGCATTTCAAGAATAGACTTAAGGATATAGGTTTATGAATAGAATTAAGACTTTGTTAAGCAAGTCCTATATGGTCTAGTGGCTAGGATATCTGGCTTTCACCCAGAAGGCCCGGGTTCGATTCCCGGTATCGGACCGAATGCTTTTGTACCGCATTTCAAGAATAGACTTAAGGATATAGGTTAATGAATAGAATTAAGACTTTGTTAAGCATGTCCGATATTGTCTAGTGGCTAGGATATCTGGCTTTCACCCAGAAGGCACGGGTTCGATTCCCGCTAAAGGAGCGAGTGCTTTTGTACCGCATTTCAAGAATAGATTTAAGGATATAGGTTTATGAATAGAATTAAGACTTTGTTAAGCAAGTCCTATATGGTCTAGTGGCTAGGATATCTGGCTTTCACCCAGAAGGCCCGGGTTCGATTCCCGGTATCGGACCGAATGCTTTTGTACCGCATTTCAAGAATAGACTTAAGGATATAGGTTAATGAATAGAATTAAGACTTTGTTAAGCATGTCCGATATTGTCTAGTGGCTAGGATATCTGGCTTTCACCCAGAAGGCCCGGGTTCTATTCCTGGTATCGGAGCGAGTGCTTTTGTACCGCATTTCAAGAATAGACTTAAGGATATAGATTTATGAATAGAATTAAGACTTTGTTAAGCATGTCCGATATTGTCTAGTGGCTAGGATATCTGGCTTTCACCCAGAAGGCCCGGTTCGATTCCCGCTGTAGGAGCGAGTGCTTTCGTACCGCTTTTGAAGAATAGATTTAAGGATATAGGTTTTTGAATAGAATGAAGACTTGGTTAAGCACGTCCGATATGGTCTAGTGGCTAGGATACCTGGCTTTCACCCAGAAGGCCCGGGTTCGATTCCCGGTATCGGAGCGAGTGCTTTTGTACCGCATTTCAAGGATAGACTTAAGGATATAGGTTTATGAATAGAATTAAGACTTTCTTAAGCAAGTCCGATATTGTCTTTTGGCTAGGATACCTGGCTTTCACCCAGAAGGCCCGGGTTCGATTCCCGGTATCGGAGCGAGTGCTTTTGTACCGCATTTCAAGAATAGACTTAAGGCTATAGGTTTATGAATAGAATTAAGACTTTGTTAAGCATGTCCGATATTGTCTAGTGGCTAGGATATCTGGCTTTCACCCAGAAGGCGCGGGTTCGATTCCCGCTATAGGATCGAGTGCTTTTGTACCGCTTTTGAAGAATAGACTTATGGATATAGGTTTATGAATAGAATTAAGACTGTGTTGAGCAAGTCCGATATGGTATAGTGGCTAGGATACCTGGCTTTCACCCAGAAGGCCTGGGTTCGATTCCCGGTATCGGAGCGAGACTTTTGTACCGCATTTCAAGAATAGACTTAAGGATATAGGTTTATGAATAGAATTAAGACTTTCTTAAGCAAGTCCTATATGGTCTAGTGGCTAGGATATCTGGCTTTCACCCATAAGGCCCGGGTTTGATTCCCGGTATCGGACCGAGTGCTATTGTACCGCATTTCAAGAATAGACTTAAGGATATAGGTTTATGAATAGAATTAAGACTTTGTTAAGCAAGTCCGATATTGTCTTTTGGCTAGGATACCTGGCTTTCACCCAGAAGGCCCGGGTTCGATTCCCGGTATCGGACGGAATGCTTTTGTACCGCATTTCAAGAATAGACTTAAGGATATAGGTTTATGAATAGAATTAAGACTTTGTTAAGTTAGTCCGATATGGTCTAGTGTCTGGGATACCTGGCTTTTACCCAGAAGGCACGGGTTTCATTCCCGGTATCGGACCGAATGCTTTTGTACCGCATTTCAAGAATAGACTTAAGGATATAGGTTAATGAATAGAATTAAGACTTTGTTAAGCATGTCCGATATTGTCTAGTGGCTAGGATATCTGGCTTTCGCCCAGAAGGCACGGGTTCGATTCCCGCTAAAGGAGCGAGTGCTTTTGTACCGTATTTCAAGAATAGACTTAAGGATATAGGTTTATGAATAGAATTAAGACTTTATTAAGCAAGTAATATATGGTCTAGTGGCTAGGATATCTGGCTTTCACCCAGAAGGCCCGGGTTCGATTCCCGGTATCGGACCGAATGCTTTTGTACCGCATTTCAAGAATAGACTTAAGGATATAGGTTAATGAATAGAATTAAGACTTTGTTAAGCATGTCCGATATTGTCTAGTGGCTAGGATATCTGGTTTTCACCCAGAAGGCACGGGTTCGATTCCCGCTAAAGGAGCGAGTGCTTTTGTACCGCATTTCAAGAATAGATTTAAGGATATAGGTTTATGAATAGAATTAAGACTTTGTTAAGTTAGTCCGATATGGTCTAGTGTCTGGGATATCTGGCTTTCACCCAGAAGGCACGGGTTCGATTCCCGCTAAAGGAGCGAGTGCTTTTGTACCGCATTTCAAGAATAGACTTAAGGATATAGGTGTATGAATAGAATTAGGACTTTGTTAAGCAAGTCCTATATGGTCTAGTGGCTAGGATATCTGGCTTTCACCCAGAAGGCCCGGGTTCGATTCCCGGTATCGGACCGAATGCTTTTGTACCGCATTTCAAGAATAGACTTAAGGATATAGGTTAATGAATAGAATTAAGACTTTGTTAAGCATGTCCGATATTGTCTAGTGGCTAGGATATCTGGCTTTCACCCAGAAGGCACGGGTTCGATTCCCGCTAAAGGAGCGAGTGCTTTTGTACCGCATTTCAAGAATAGATTTAAGGATATAGGTTTATGAATAGAATTAAGACTTTGTTAAGCAAGTCCTATATGGTCTAGTGGCTAGGATATCTGGCTTTCACCCAGAAGGCCCGGGTTCGATTCCCGGTATCGGACCGAATGCTTTTGTACCGCATTTCAAGAATAGACTTAAGGATATAGGTTAATGAATAGAATTAAGACTATGTTAAGCATGTCCGATATTGTCTAGTGGCTAGGATATCTGGCTTTCACCCAGAAGGCCCGGGTTCGATTCCTGGTATCGGAGCGAGTGCTTTTGTACCGCATTTCAAGAATAGACTTAAGGATATAGGTTTATGAATAGAATTAAGACTTTCTTAAGCAAGTCCTATATGGTCTAGTGGCTAGGATATCTGGCTTTCACCCAGAAGGCCCGGGTTTGATTCCCGGTATCGGACCGAGTGCTATTGTACCGCATTTCAAGAATAGACTTAAGGATATAGGTTTATGAATAGAATTAAGACTTTGTTAAGTTAGTCCGATATGGTCTAGTGTCTGGGATACCTGGCTTTTACCCAGAAGGCACGGGTTTCATTCCCGGTATCGGACCGAATGCTTTTGTACCGCATTTCAAGAATAGACTTAAGGATATAGGTTAATGAATAGAATTAAGACTTTGTTAAGCATGTCCGATATTGTCTAGTGGCTAGGATATCTGGCTTTCACCCAGAAGGCACGGGTTCGATTCCCGCTAAAGGAGCGAGTGCTTTTGTACCGCATTTCAAGAATAGACTTAAGGATATAGGTTTATGAATAGAATTAAGACTTTGTTAAGCAAGTCCTATATGGTCTAGTGGCTAGGATATCTGGCTTTCACCCAGAAGGCCCGGGTTCGATTCCCGGTATCGGACCGAATGCTTTTGTACCGCATTTCAAGAATAGACTTAAGGATATAGGTTAATGAATAGAATTAAGACTTTGTTAAGCATGTCCGATATTGTCTAGTGGCTAGGATATCTGGCTTTCACCCAGAAGGCACGGGTTCGATTCCCGCTAAAGGAGCGAGTGCTTTTGTACCGCATTTCAAGAATAGATTTAAGGATATAGGTTTATGAATAGAATTAAGACTTTGTTAAGCAAGTCCTATATGGTCTAGTGGCTAGGATATCTGGCTTTCACCCAGAAGGCCCGGGTTCGATTCCCGGTATCGGACCGAATGCTTTTGTACCGCATTTCAAGAATAGACTTAAGGATATAGGTTAATGAATAGAATTAAGACTTTGTTAAGCATGTCCGATATTGTCTAGTGGCTAGGATATCTGGCTTTCACCCAGAAGGCCCGGGTTCTATTCCTGGTATCGGAGCGAGTGCTTTTGTACCGCATTTCAAGAATAGACTTAAGGATATAGGTTTATGAATAGAATTAAGACTTTGTTAAGCATGTCCGATATTGTCTAGTGGCTAGGATATCTGGCTTTCACCCAGAAGGCCCGGTTCGATTCCCGCTGTAGGAGCGAGTGCTTTCGTACCGCTTTTGAAGAATAGATTTAAGGATATAGGTTTTTGAATAGAATGAAGACTTGGTTAAGCACGTCCGATATGGTCTAGTGGCTAGGATACCTGGCTTTCACCCAGAAGGCCCGGGTTCGATTCCCGGTATCGGAGCGAGTGCTTTTGTACCGCATTTCAAGGATAGACTTAAGGATATAGGTTTATGAATAGAATTAAGACTTTCTTAAGCAAGTCCGATATTGTCTTTTGGCTAGGATACCTGGCTTTCACCCAGAAGGCCCGGGTTCGATTCCCGGTATCGGAGCGAGTGCTTTTGTACCGCATTTCAAGAATAGACTTAAGGATATAGGTTAATGAATAGAATTAAGACTTTGTTAAGCATGTCCGATATTGTCTAGTGGCTAGGATATCTGGCTTTCACCCAGAAGGCCCGGGTTCTATTCCTGGTATCGGAGCGAGTGCTTTTGTACCGCATTTCAAGAATAGACTTAAGGATATAGGTTAATGAATAGAATTAAGACTTTGTTAAGCATGTCCGATATTGTCTAGTGGCTAGGATATCTGGCTTTCACCCAGAAGGCACGGGTTCGATTCCCGCTAAAGGAGCGAGTGCTTTTGTACCGCATTTCAAGAATAGATTTAAGGATATAGGTTTATGAATAGAATTAAGACTTTGTTAAGCAAGTGCTATATGGTCTAGTGGCTAGGATATCTGGCTTTCACCCAGAAGGCCCGGGTTCGATTCCCGGTATCGGACCGAATGCTTTTGTACCGCATTTCAAGAATAGACTTAAGGATATAGGTTAATGAATAGAATTAAGACTTTGTTAAGCATGTCCGATATTGTCTAGTGGCTAGGATATCTGGCTTTCACCCAGAAGGCCCGGTTCGATTCCCGCTGTAGGAGCGAGTGCTTTTGTACCGCGTTTCAAGAATAGACTTAAGGATATAGGTTTATGAATAGAATTAAGACTTTCTTAAGCAAGTCCGATATTGTCTTTTGGCTAGGAACCTGGCTTTCACCCAGAAGGCCCGCGTTCGATTTCCGGTATCGGAGCAAGTGCTTTTGTACCGCATTTCAAGAACAAATTTAAAGACACATTTATTGGAATAATATCTAGGGTTGTTGCAACCAGTCCGATATGGTCTAGTGGCTAGGATATCTGGCTTTTACCCAGAAGGCACGGGTTCGATTCCCGCTCTAGGAGCGAGTGCTTTCGTACCGCTTTTGAAGAATAGACTTAAGGATATAGGTTTTTGAATAGAATGAAGACTTGGTTAAGCAACTCTGATATGGTCTATTGGCTAGGATATCTGGCTTTCACCCAGAAGACACGGGTTCGATTCACGGTATCGGAGCAAGTTCTTTTGTACTGCTTTTGAAGAATAGTCTTAAGGATGTAGGTTTATGAATAGAATTAAGACTTTGTCAAGCACGTCCGATATGGTCTAGTGGCTAGGATACCTGGCTTTCACCCAGAAGGCCCGGGTTCGACTCCCGCTATCGGAGCGAGTGCTTTTGTACCGCATTTCAAGGATAGACTTAAGGATATAGGTTTATGAATAGAATTAAGACTTGGTTGAGCAAGTCCGATATTGTCTTTTGGCTAGGATACCTGGCTTTCACCCAGAAGGCCCGGGTTCGATTCCCGGTATCGGAGCGAGTGCTTTTGTACCGCATTTCAAGAATAGACTTAAGGATATAGGTTTATGAATAGAATTAAGACTTTTTTAAGTTAGTCCGATATGGTCTAGTGTCTGGGATACCTGGCTTTTACCCAGAAGGCACGGGTTTGATTCCCGGTATCGGACCGAATGCTATTGTACCGCATTTCAAGAATAGACTTAAGGATATAGGGTAATGAATAGAATTAAGACTTTGTTAAGCATGTTGTAACAAGTTACTTTTGTTAGACTTCACTTTACGAACTTCTACAGTTCATCGCATCCTATAAATTTGTATCTCTTAATACTGGACACACCTGCACTCACACCCCTGACCTTTTCAATACCTGTTGTTAACCCTTTCGTCACAGTACTCGAAATTGTAAAGAACGAGATGTTTTTCTTGCTTCTAAAAATAAACTCAAAAACACCTTTTGTATTGATATCTTCAAAAGATCGAGATTCCTCTCCTCGCCCTCACGGATTAACCCCTTGGTCAAAAACCCCTCGTATGATAAACGTATGAGAAGGAATCTCGAGTCACTTCTGTTTAACCCTCTGGACTGTTAAGATGTAATAAAGTATCTTGGATTTTACCCCCACGGCTAAAATTATTTTTAAATAAGTTTGTACGCGAACTCCAACGGCATAGCCAACCGCTGCGGGGCCTTATGACCCCAAAGTCCGCTACAACTTTGGTGGAGGCGCCGTGCTTCGATGTCGGTTTCCCTACCGAGTCGCCATCCTTGATGACTTCTTTTGCCAGAGGTTGCCGTCGTTCCTGACTGTTGCCGGTGGTACCATAGCGCCTTTTCCGTCGTGCATTTGGTCGCTCTTCGAGTTCTCTAGCATCGTTTTGGTCGTTGGGAGGAGAACTGCGGGACTCTTCAGCTGCGCCAAAGATCTCTCGAATCGACTCCGACGTGGCCGCTCACCGTCAATCATTCTTCACTGCCGGACTGCGGGACGGTACGTTGCCGAACGAACGACAAACAACACGAATTTCTGCCGTTGGACTGCGGGACAACGTGCCTCGAGGTGACCCTCAAACCCTCGTCACTCATCAACTCAGTAAGGACTGAATCAGCTGCCGGACTGCGGGACGGCACGCTACAAGACGCATCACGCTTCGAAAATCTACCGTTGGACTGCGGGACAACGTGCTAATAGAACATTTTCACCGCGGATCGTCGCCCATCATCTCCGGAAGGACCGCGGGACTACGGAGCGGCATCTCCGCCGAAAACAATAAGGTTGGACACAAACGATTTTTTTTCTAAAATTATCAACCTACTACTAGTACGGGACAATATTTTATTATCATTATTGTTTAAATCAAATGTGTATAATTTATGGATAAGGAAAGACGCTATACGCGATCTCAGGCCCGTAACTTAGGTATTATTTCTTCTGGTGAAGAAACAGAAATTTATTCCCCCTCACAGGACTTTTTAAACGAAAACGAGGATAATCCTGTGTTATCAGATAACGTAGATTTAGATATAAATACAAACTGTTCAAATTATCAAAATCAGGATTCCTCTAACTTAGTAGACACAATGTCTTCAAAAGGTGATCCAAATGGTTCTGGAAATCCCAATTCAAATACAGCCACCCCTATAACCAGTAGTCTTACTTCGGGTACCGCAAACACTACCGCGACTACTAGCCAATCTTCTTTGGCTGACGATATTGCAAATCGTATGGGTGCTCTACTAGCTAATCTAGTAGCCCAACAAAACCAACAACAGTTAAATCTAATAACTGCTTTGACCAATGGTCAATTTAACTTGGGTTTTCCAGGGACCACTCCTACTGTTACCAATCCTATTAGTCCTAGTAGTTTAAGTAATTCGTCTAGCACGAATATGCCGCCATCAGGCACTTCTCCTAGTGTTTTAAATGCTAATAGTAATCAAAGTAATTCTAATGTTAATGTACCGTCAACCAGTGGAAATGGTCAAATGTTGAACTCTTATAGCTTCCCTAATTTGTCCATTCCCCCTCCAAATTTTACAAATCCTAGTATATACGCTAGACCAGACCAACCGCAAATTCCTAAATTTCGCGCGGGAAAAGACCCTTTGATTTTCCTGTCGGAGGCTGAGCGTTTCCATAGAATATGTAATTTAACTGACCCACAGTTAAGGGATTTAGTAGAAAGAATGTTAGAGGGCGACACTTTATACTGGTTTGACCGTATGGCGCGAAGTATTCCCACGTGGTCGGAGTTTAAAGAACACTTTTGCCGAGCATTTATCGGTGTAGATTTTAAAGAGCAGCTGCAAAACAAGCTGAATAGGCGTAAACAACGCGAAGACGAACCAGTCTTAGGTTTTATTCTAGAGATGGAACGTTTAGCACTACAGTATGACCCTTGCATGACTCCTCAAGCTGTAGTTACTCAAATTCTCGACAGCCTTAATCCACATCTAATTCCCTTTATGAGGTTACCAGACAACCCAAGGCTAATAGATGTTCAAGAAAGCGCTCAAAAGGCAGAGAATCTGTGGAGGCGTTGTCAGGCTTTCGATGGTAAAAACCCGCGAAGCCAACGTCCTACCTTTCAAAATAGGCCTCGGCCTGTCCAAAATTTAAACCCACCTCAAACTTCTAGGGACTCCATTCAGGGTACAGGGCTTCCTAAAAATAGCCACAACTCATCCCCGCATGTAAATAATACCGCCAGTAATGTAGTCAGGGAACCTAAGCAAGTGCAATGTAAGAAATGCCACAGAATGGGACACAAGTCGTTTCAATGCCGCGCTAGGCGTCAAAATGGCAATAGGGCAAGCGAACACCACGCGTCTAACCCTCCCGGGACAGTTTCTAGTATAGCCACGGCGGCTAGCGAAGATGAATCTTCCCCAAATCAAATTTCAGGCGTGATTCAGGCCGCTCTCAATGAAGCCGTTTCACCGCAAACGTCACATGCCTTTTCGCCAATAGGTTCTTCTGTCATTGATAACCCCAGCTGGCAGAACCACCCCCTAGAATACCCTGAAGGGCCCGATGACAAGAAAGTCATTCCTGAGAAAAATCTCAAAACAAAGGTACGAGTGGCTGCCCACCGACCTCAAGTAGAAATAACGTTAGGTCAATATAAAGGCTTAGCAGTGTTAGACAGTGGGGCAGAAATTTCCGCTATATCCACTACTCTATGGGGTAAAGCACGCGGTAAGTCAGATACTTTACGCCCGTGGTCAGGACCAAAAATTAATAACGCCGATTTAACCCCGTTTCACGTTATTGGTGAAGCCGCGTTAAACGTTACCATCGCCGGACGGTCTTGGATGTACGTGTTCGCCGTATCCAACTCCGTTGATAGCGATGTCGTTCTAGGTTGGGATTTTTCCGAATTTACGTTAATCCACGCTAAACCTCATTCAGGCACGTTTCATTTTGGGAATGAACCCACGGCGTACCCTTTAGCCAATGCTAACCCTTTACCTGCGCTAGCTATAATTGAACCTCTACGGCCTTGCACCCCTGTTGATTCCCCTATCATTCCAGCTGACACTTCTAGCGAAAACAGCAGCACCCCTGTCGCCAACAAACATGCGGTCACCCCATGTGATTCAGAAGTCAGGGCTTTGATAGAAGAATTTCCCGAGGTTTTTACAGGTGACCCAGGCCGATGTACTTTGCTAAGGCATAAGATAGTATTAAATTCCCAGGAACCGTTTAAATCCAGAGCCTATCCCCTCTCCCCTGCTCGCAAAGCTATAGTTGACACGCAGCTCGAAGCCATGCTCAAAAAGGGTATTATTCGAAAAAGTTTTTCGCCGTATTCTTCCCCTTTGCTATTAGTCGGTAAGAAAACTACCTCAATCCCTCGCGTGTGTGGAGATTTTAGGAAACTAAACGAAATAACGGTCCCTGACGCTTTTCCCCTGCCAATAATTAGGGATGAAATTAACCTCCTTGAAGGTGCAACTTGTTTTTCAATCATTGATTTGAAAGACGCGTTTTGGCAATTAGAACTTGATGAAGCCGCAAAACCCCTCACCGCAGTAGTCACCCACCGCGGGCTATTTGAATTTAATGTTTTGCCTTTTGGTCTTCGAAATTCTCCAGCTACTTTTCAAAGATGCATGGTCTTAATCTTTGGAAATGAATTAGGAAAATTTGTATTGATATATATTGACGACATTTTGGTTTACTCCAAAACTCGCGAAGAACACCACGTTCATCTTCATCACGTTCTAACCAAATTACGCGACGCTGGTCTAACCTGCCGTCCAGATAAATGCCAGTTTTATCGTTCTGAAATTTTATTCTTAGGCCATGTCGTTTCCGCGGCTGGTATTCAAGCTGACCCAGCTAAGGTACGCGTAATATCAGAATACCCTAGACCATCGAATGCTACAGACGTTAGAGCCTTCTTAGGTTGCGCCGGCTGGTATAGAGAGTTTATACCCGATTTCGCCGACTTATCCGAACCCCTGGTTAGGCTGACTAAGAAGGATACAATGTTCGAATGGAATTCGTCATGTGATGAGAGTTTTAACGCTTTAAAACAAAAATTAATCTCATCTCCTATCCTTAAAATGCCAAATTATCAGATGCCATTCTTCCTTCAAACTGACGCGAGCATGGTAGGCCTAGGGGCGGTACTTTTTCAGACAGACATCAAAGGCACCGAACAAGTTGTCGCGTACGCTAGTAGAAAATTACAGCCTGCTCAATCTAGATATCACGCCACTGAACGCGAACTTCTCGCTGTGGTATGGGCGATCAACAAATTTCGTCACTACATTGAAGGAATAGAATTCACACTGATCACGGATAGTAGCGCTTTGCAATGGCTGCGCCGCATGAAAGATACGTCATCAAAGCTCACACGCTGGGCTATCCAGTTACAGGGTTTCACCTTTGAGGTAAAACACCGTAAAGGAGTTGACAATAAGGTCGCGGACGCGCTCTCTCGCTATCCAATCCCTGATAATGGTGATCACCTGGATGCGGATAATCCAGATTTATTTGAGGACCTCATTAGCCGTCCCTGTCATTCCCTAAATGTTTCCGCCATTAAGAGCGCTGACCCAACTTCTGCCATAGTAGATTTTAATTTAACTGACGTGTTTGATAGGACTAAATTAGCTAAAGCCCAAGATGACGATCCAAAGATCTTAGCGCTTAAAACCTATTTGCTATCTAGTCGCTTGCCAACAGATAAAAAGCTCGCTAGACGCATTAAACATAAGGCAGACCGTTACGTCATTGCAGAAAACGTGGTTTACCGCTTACAGGAAACAAGGCCTTGCCGCCACGAGCAAAAATGCGCGAAACCAATAGCTTGGCTTCCCATCATTCCTAGCACATTGATACCCCACCTGCTGCGCGTGATCCATGACGATCCCACTGCAGGACACCTAGGTATAGACAAAACGCTATGGCGCGCAAAATCAGTAGCTTATTGGAACACATTAAATCAAGACGTTCAAAATTACGTTAAGTCTTGCCAGAAATGTCAGGCTTACAAGTCTGACAATCAAAGCCCAGCTGGTCTCTTAGGCACCCTAGGTGCAACAGAACCATGGGAAACCATTGCACTTGATTTAATGGGACCTTTTCCGCGAAGCTCGAAACAAAATGAATACATGCTTGTCATAATTGACAATTTTTCTAAATTCGTTGAGATTTTCGCTTTACGTAAAGCCACCACTTCCGCTATCACCAAGAAACTCACAGAGGAAATTTTCCCTAGATATGGAGTTCCACGAATCATAATCGCGGATAATGGTTCCCAATTCTCTAGCGAATCCTTTCGGTCGATTTGTAACGATTGGGGGGCTAAAGTACAACACACAACCCCATATCATGCACAGGCGAATCCCACTGAAGGTTCCAACAAAACAATAAAACAGATGGTCGCTATATATGTTGAGACAGAACATAAACGTTGGGATGAACACCTCCCCAAACTAGCTTTAGCTATTCGTTCAGCTCCGCGCGCGTCCACGGGATACTCGCCCCATTTTATGTTGACCGGTCGAGAGCTCAAGCTACCCATTCATCGTTTTTTGGAACGCAACCCCTCTGCCGACCCCCTTAACGATATTTCCGATTATGTTCAACATTTGACTGATAAAATGACGGAAATAAATAAAAATGTCAAAATTTCTAAAGAAAAAGCGCATGAACATCAAAAACAAAATTATGACAAAAATCGACGCGATGTTCATTATCAAATTGGTGATTTAATTATGACGCGAACACATCACCAATCTTCGAAAATAAAAAATTTTACGAAGAAACTCGCCGAGCGCTGGGATGGTCCATACGAAATTTCGGCTAAAACTAGCGATTTAAATCACGCTTTGGTTGACCCTAAGACATTGAAAGATCAGGGTATAATTAATGTTACTAATATGAAACCGTACGTTGAAAGAGACGCTACTTTAGTTTTGCCAAAGGTCACTGTTCCCCAACCAAGGAAAAAACCTAAAGTCTCACAACCATTGCGACCCAATCCCCGCCCTCAGCGAGCTAATACAAAAGCAATTAAATATTCTAAATGAAAAAAAATATATTACAACTTACTGATTAAAATTGTATACTTTCAATGCTTTTTTTTAATTTGTTTAAACTTTTGATTTAAATTTTGTAAATTGAATTAGTCAATTAATAAGTAATATTGTGTAAAAAAAAACAACATTTTTTTTGACTCTTATAATTTGTGTAAACATTTCATTTAGTATTTTGCAAACTCACTGTTATCTTTGTATTTTTGTGACACAACATAATTGTTTTTGTTTTTTCTTAAGTATTCGAACCCATTCTCATCCTTTGTCGGGGGGAATTGTAACAAGTTACTTTTGTTAGACTTCACTTTACGAACTTCTACAGTTCATTGCATCCTATAAATTTGTATCTCTTAATACTGGACACACCTGCACTCACACCCCTGACCTTTTCAATACCTGTTGTTAACCCTTTCGTCACAGTACTCGAAATTGTAAAGAACGAGATGTTTTTCTCGCTTCTAAAAATAAACTCAAAAAAAACACCTTTTGTATTGATATCTTCAAAAGATCGAGATTCCTCTCCTCGCCCTCGCGGATTAACCCCTTGGTCAAAAACCCCTCGTATGAGAAGGAATCTCGAGTCACTTCTGTTTAACCCTCTGGACTGTTAAGATGTAATAAAGTATCTTGGATTTTACCCCCACGGCTAAAATTATTTTTAAATAAGTTTGTACGCGAACTCCAACGGCATAGCCAACCGCTGCGGGGCCTTATGACCCCAAAGTCCGCTACAATGTCCGATATTGTCTAGTGGCTAGGATATCTGGCTTTCATCCAGAAGGCACGGGTTCGATTCCCGCTATAGGAGCGAGTGCTTTTGTACCGCTTTTGAAGAATAGACTTAAGGATATAGGTTTATGAATAGAATTAAGACTTTGTTAAGCAAGTCCGATATGGTCTAGTGGCTAGGATATCTGGCTTTCGCCCAGAAGGCCCGGGTTCGATTCCCGGTATCGGAGCGAGTGCTTTTGTACCGCATTTCAAGAATAGACTTAAGGATATAGGTTTATGAATAGAATTAAGACTTTGTTAAGTTAGTCCGATATGGTCTAAAGGCTAGGATATCTGGCTTTCACCCAGAAGGCACGGGTTCGATTCCCGCTATAGGAACGAGTGCTTTTGTACCGCTTTTGAAGAATAGACTTAAGGATATAGGTTTATGAATAGAATTAAGACTTTGTTAAGCAAGTCCGATATGGTCTAGTGGCTAGGATATCTGGCTTTCACCCAGAAGGCACGGGTTCGATTCCCGCTATAGGAGCGAGTTCTTTTGTACCGCTTTTGAAGAATAAACTTAAAGACACATTTATAGGAATAATATTTAGGGTTGTTCCACCCAGTCCGATATAGTCTAGTGGCTAGGATATCTGGCCTTCACCCAGAAGACCCGGGTTCCATTCCCAGTATCGGAGACAGTGCTTTTGTACCGCATTTCAAGAATAGTCTTAAGGATTGTCGCGTCCTACTAGAATTTAAGAATAAATGAACTAGGTGGCGCCACCAAAGAATGTAAACGTAAACACACCCCCTTAGAAAGGTATATAAACATCACCCATTGATTAGATAAGACATTCGAATACCGGGCACGCGACTCTACAACATCGGACTACGGACTACTTACGGACTACTGGACTCTAATACGTACGGGTATTATCTAGTAAACTCGCGCTAGCGTTATTTTAGTATATATTTTAATTGTTGTCTAATAAACTATAATTATCGCACATTCGCCTAATTATTAACGTTTATAAGTACACAACAAAATGGCGACGGATCGCGAGATCGTAAGTTAACAAAAAAAAATTTAGTTTGAATTCTAAATGCCGGAAACCGATCCCGCGTAAAAAAATAAAGAAAACCCCTTAGATCAGTACGTCATAGGAAACCGAAAGTTTTTTTTAAGTACAGTAGCGATAAAGTCCGCGAACGTTTATTCACGTGAAAACCGGGGAAATCGACACAATGGCCGCGTTCGGACGATTAAATACATTCGAAATTAATAACGAGTCGTGGGAACAGTACGCGGAACGCCTGACAGCCTACTTCGTCGCAAACGAAATAGTCAATTTGGATACCAGGAAAGCTATTCTCCAGACGGTCCTAAGCCCAGATACATACAAGCTTTTGCGAGACCGGATACGCCCAGCAACGATTCAAGACAAGACATTCACCGAGCTGGTTGCCGTTCTTCACAACCATTTCAACCCTAAACCATTGCGCTGTATAGCAAGGCTACGTTTCCATCGGCGACACCGTCAGACCGGCGAATCAGTGGAGACCTATATCGCGGAACTTCAAAACCTGACGCAACATTGCAACTTTGACAAAAGGGAGGAAATGATCGTGGACCAGATCATTTTCGGCATCAACAATGATGCAATGCAACAGCGCCTTATTGCGGAAGAAGAAGAGAAAAAGACGATTACCCTCTCACGCGCCACCACTCTTTTGGTAGCTATGGAAAACTCAAAGCGTAGCATCGGGGAAATGAGATCGGAAGATACCACTAAAATGTCTCAGGTGAATCTCGTCTAATCTAAAGGAAGGCATCGACCAAAGAATGGACATGATATCCAAAAATCACAAAAAGGGAATCAACCCGCGTCAGCTAAGTCAAACTACGCAAACAAGCACCAGAACTCAAGAACAGTACCAGACTTCAGTAAGTGCATCCGATGTTTGAATCCTGACCATTACTCCCGCGATTGTCCATATAAGACCGCCAAGTGCTCCAAGTGTGATCGGATAGGCCACTTGGCAAGAGCATGCTTGGATCCACCGGAAAAGTCCAGGACGAGGGAAATCCATAGAAAACCACATCAAGCTAATTATGTACAGACAGCGAACGAGAGCGAGTTAATTCATGTCCACCATTTTCCGGAATACGATGTGGATGTCTGCCAAATCCGAGATATTACACCAAATCCAAGCCGTGTGGCGCACATTCGAGAGTCCAAATCGAAACGTCATAGCGCGGAACATCCAAGGGCTGTAAACGCAGTACAGGACCACAACGAAGAAGTCCCACCACCTGACGTTGTAACCCTTGATGTTAATGGAACAGCCGTGTTGTTCCAGCTGGATAATGGATCTGGACATACCATGATGACACGGCAGGAGTTCCAGAAGCTCGTCCCTGCCGTACACCTAAAACCATTTTCACGATAACTAGAATCATACACCGGAAACGAGGTCGAAGTCATGGGGTAAGCCGAAGTCCACGTGACCTACGACGGTAACGAAGATACACTACCACTGGTGGTTGTCAACTCCAATGGACCAAATCTCTGCGGCCGAAAGTGGCTTTTCTCAAAACTGAATATTTTGCCGTCGGTATCACACCGTAAGGAAAGGATTAATGCCGTGGAAAGCGAACCCGACTTAAAGAAGATTCTAGAGAAGCACGCCGAACTCTTCACACCCGGACTGGGAAAACTCAAGAACATCAAAGCTCACTTACATGTGAAACCGGAAGCAACTCCCAAGTTCTGTAAGGCCAGGACTATTCCTTACGCCCGTAAAGATGCAGTCGAGAGGGAGCTAAGACGCATGGAAGCTGAGGGAATTATAGAGAAAGTAGACTACTCTGCTTACGCATCACCGATCGTTGCCGTGCAGAAACCGGACGGCGGAATAAGAACCTGTGCAGATTTTAAGTCAACCCTCAACCCTGTGTTAAACATCGATACATATCCGCTTCCCAAGGCTGAGGATATCTTTGCCACGCTGGCGGGGTGCAAGTTCTTCTCCAAGCTGGACCTAAAAGAAGCTTATAACCAGATAGAATTGGACAAGGACTCCCGGAAATACATGGTCATCAACACCACACTTGGTTTATTTCGCTTCAACCGCCTTCCTTTTGGAGTAGCCTCAGCTTCTGCTATTTTCCAGCGAATTATGGAGACTGTCCTCAATGACATTCCTCAGGTCACGCCTTTCCAAGACGATACGTTAATCGGCGGCCGCACCCAACATGATCACCTAAAAATTCTTGACAGAGTTCTCCAGAAACTACGAGACTTTGGCCTAAAATTGAAGAGGAAAAATGTAAATTCCTGCAGACGGAAGTTGAGTTTCTTGGACACAAACTCGACAAAGAAGGGATACATCCACAGGAACAAAAGATGACGGCCATAATGAACGCTCCAGCACCACATAACGTCGAAACCTTACGATCGTTCCTCGGTTTACTGAACTATTATTCCCGCTTCTTGCCAAACAACGCCACACGTCTCGCTCCACTCTACGCCTTGCTGAAGAAAGAATCAAAATGGTCCTGGGGTAAAAAGGAAGAAGCAGCGTTCCTCGAAGCGAAACAGTCAATCAAGTCATCCAACATCTTGGTTCACTACGACTTGTCGAAGGAGATCACTCTCGCATGCGACGCTTCACCGGTGGGGGTCGGTGCCGTTATCTCCCATATCTTGGACGGAATCGAAAAACCAATTGCATTTGCCTCGCGCAGCCTAACTCCTGCCGAAAAGAACTATTCTCAATTGGACAAAGAAGGCCTAGCGGTGATCTATGCAGTCAAGAAGTTCAAAGATTACCTATACGGAAAGAGATTCACCATCTATACGGATCACCAGCCATTGATCACGCTACTGGCCGCTCACAAACCAGTATCCATCATGGCAGCCGCCAGGATTCAACGTTGGTCCCTTATCATGGCAGCGTATTCCTACGAAATAAAATTTCGCAAGGGCTCAGCTAATGCAAACGCGGATGCCTTAAGCCGGTCTCCTTTGCCAATTGGGAACGTTACAAACACTCCAGCTCCAGCTGAATATGTGTTCGCACTGAAAGAAACGACCGATAAAGGACCTATCACATCGAAGTTACTGGCTGAAGCTACATTGGCAGATCCTACGCTCCAGACACTTCGGAAGTACATGAGAGACGGTTGACCAAAATCAAACAGACCTCCAGATCTTGAAGTCTTCTACAAACGACGTAACGATCTTTCCAATATTGGAGAAATCATCCTTATGGGAAATAGGATTATTATTCCCGAAGCCCAGCGCCAAGACTTCCTACTAGATCTACACGGCTCCCATCAAGGCATCGTCGCCATGAAAGCAGTCGCACGTTCACGATTCTGGTGGCCACGGATCGATGCTGATATCGAGACCCTCTCAAAATCATGCAAAGCCTGTCAACAACACGCACCTATGCCAGCGACCCAGTATCATCCATGGCCAACTCCTACTAAGCCATGGGAACGCGTACACGCTGACTTCGCAGGTCCCATAGACGGCCGATATTTACTAATTGTGGTGGATACATATAGTAAATGGTTCGAGATCGCAATAACTACGTCCCAAACTTCGCATGCAGTTATCACTTTTCTTCGGGAATTAATCGCGCGTTTCGGGGTAATGCTTACGCTCGTTACAGACAACGCTACGTGCTTTACCAGTTCGGAGTTCGCGTCGTTTATTAAGGAAAACGGTATTACGCACTTACGGTCAGCACCTAATCATCCAGCCTCCAACGGTACTGCGGAACGCGGCGTCAGAACGGTAAAAGACCATCTAAAGAAAATCTCGCATGCTTCGGAAGCCGCGCAAATTATAAATAACGGTCATAACGTTCACGCGTCCGGACCTCTTGAGAAAAGAATCGCGCTGATACTCTTAAACCACAGACGCACGCCAACATCAAATGGACACTCGCCAGCTGAACTTATGCTGGGCCGACCCATCGTGACGCACGTAGACTTGTGCCATCCGCGAAACGCCACGCGCAAACCGCCGCTAAATAGCACTAAATACTTCGTTAATGACGCGGTTTACGTTCGCTATTTCGGGTCTGGTGAAAACTGGATTCCTGGAACGATCACTAACATCCTTGGGAATATGATGTTCATCATTGATACAGCAAATGGCGAAGTCCGACGCCATAGGAATCAGCTTCGTCCACGAACGGAACCACGGATCCCAAGAAAATCAGTTTCCCGAGCCATCGACCATCCAACTAAGGAGTTGCCTGTCTGGCAACCAGGACTATTTGCCTTTGCCCAAGAGGATAATCGACTCCCAGCAATACCAAGCTCGTCTCCGGTCACCAGACAATCACAATCCTCAACACACCTTCAGAAGACCGGAACTCCACCAAGGACTTCATCCAAATCCGATGCCATCCACAAACCAATTGACGCCGATAACACTTCTATCGCCAGAACAAAAGCTCCGCGCACACGAAGAAGTCCAGCCCGGTACCAACCCGCATAAAATACAATTAACGAACCATCCCATTATCCGAATAGACTATCCTTCCAAAATAAAAAAAAAGGGGTATTGTCGCGTCCTACTAGAATTTAAGAATAAATGAACTAGGTGGCGCCACCAATGAATGTAAACGTAAACACATCCCCTTAGAAAGGTATATAAACATCACCCATTGATTAGATAAGACATTCGAATACCGGGCACGCGACTCTACAACATCGGACTACGGACTACTTACGGACTACTGGACTCTAATACGTACGGGTATTATCTAGTAAACTCGCGCTAGCATTATTTTAGTATATATTTTAATTGTTGTCTAATAAACTATAATTATCGCACATTCGCCTAATTATTAACGTTTATAAGTACTAAACAAGGATATAGGTTTATGAATAGAATTAAGACTTTGTTAAGCACGTCCGATATGGTCTAGTGGCTAGGATGACTGGCTTTCACCCAGAAGGCCCGGGTTCGATTCCCGGTATCGGAGCGAGTGCTTTTGTACCGCATTTAGAGAATAGACTTAAGGATATAGGTTTATGAATAGAATTAAGACTTTCTTAAGCAAGTCCGATATTGTCTTTTGGGAAGGATATCTGGCTTTCACCCAGAAGGCCCGGGTTCGATTCCCGGTATCGGACCGAGTGCTTTTGTACCGCATTTCAAGAATAGACTTAAAGATATAGGTTTATGAATAGAATTAAGACTTTGTTAAGTTAATCCGATATGGTCTAGTGGCTAGGATACCTGGCTTTTACCCAGAAGGCATGGGTTTGATTCCCGGTCTCGGAGCGAGTGCTATTGTACCGCATTTCAAGAATAGACTTAAGGATATAGGTTTATGAATAGAATTAAGACTTTGTTAAGCAAGTCCGATATGGTCTAGTGGCTAGGATATCTGGCTTTCACCCAGAAGGCACGGGTTCGATTCCCGCTATAGGAGCGAGTTCTTTTGTACCGCTTTTGAAGAATAGACTTAAGGATATAGGTTTTTGAATAGAATGAAGACTTGGTTAAGCAAGTCTGATATGGTCTATTGGCTAGGATATCTGGCTTTTACCCAGAAGGCACGGGTTCGATTCCCGGTATCGGAGCAAGTTCTTTTGTACCGCTTTTGAAGAATAAACTTAAAGACACATTTATAGGAATAATATTTAGGGTTGTTCCACCCAGTCCGATATAATCTAGTGGCTAGGATACCAGGCTTTCACCCAGATGGCCCGGGTTCGATTCCCGGTATCGGAGCGCGTGCTTTTGTACCGCCTTTCAAGAATAGACTTAAGGATATAGGTTTATGAATAGAATTAAGACTTTGTTAAGTTAGTCCGATATGGTCTAGTGTCTGGGATACCTGGCTTTTACCCAGAAGGCACGGGTTTGATTCCCGGTATCGGAGCGAGTGCTTTTGTACCGCATTTCAAGAATAGACTTAAGGATATAGGTTTATGAATAGAATTAAGACTCTGTTAAGCGTGTGCGATATTGTCTAGTGGCTAGGATATCTGGCTTTCACCCAGAAGGCACGTGTTCGATTCCCGCTATAGGAGCGAGTGCTTTTGTACCGCTTTTGAAGAATAGACTTAAGGATATAGGTTAATGAATAGAATTAAGACTTTGTTAAGCAAGTCCGATATGGTCTAGTGGCTAGGATATCTGGCTTTCACCCAGAAGGCCCGGGTTCGATTCCCGGTATCGGAGCGAGTGCTTTTGTACCGCATTTCAAGAATAGACTTAAGGATATAGGTTTATGAATAGAATTAAGACTCTGTTAAGCACGTCCGATATTGTCTAGTGGCTAGGATATCTGGCTTTCACCCAGAAGGCCAGGGGTCGATTCCCGGTGTCGGAGCGAGTGCTTTTGTACCGCATTTCAAGAATAGACTTAAGGATATAGGTTTATGAATAGAATTAAGACTTTCTTAAGCAAGTCCGATATTGTCTTTTGGCTAGGATACCTGGCTTTCACCCAGAAGGCCCGGGTTCGATTCCCGGTATCGGAGCGAGGGCTTTTGTACCACATTTCAAGAATAGACTTAAGGATATAGGTTTATGAATAGAATTAAGACTTCGTTAAGCACGTCCGATATGGTCTAGTGGCTAGGATACCTGGCTTTCACCCAGAAGGCCCGGGTTCGATTCCCGGTATCGGAGCGAGTGCTTTTGTACCGCATTTCAAGAACAGATTTAAGGATATAGATTTATGATTATAATTAAGACCTGGTTAAACAAGTCTAATATGGTCTAATGGCTAGGATATCTGGCTATCACCCAAAAGGCACGGGTTCGATTACCGGTATCGGAGCTAGTTCGTTTGTACCGCTTTTAAAAAATAAACTTAAAGACACATTTATAGGAATAATATTTAGGGTTGTTCCAAACTGTCCGATATGGTCTAGTTGCAAGGATACCTGGCTTTCACCCAGAAGGCCCGGGTTCGATTCCCGGTATCGGTGCGAGTGCTTTTGTACCGCTTTTGAGGAATAGACTTAAGGATATAGGTTTTTGAATAGAATGAAGACTTGGTTTAGCAAGTCTGATATGGTCTATTGGCTAGGATATCTGGCTTTCACCCAGAAGGCACGGGTTCGATTCCCGGTATCGGAGCAAGTTCTTTTGTACCGCTTTTGAAGAATAAACTTAAAGACACATTTATAGGAATAATATTTAGGGTTGTTCCACCCAGTCCGATATAGTCTAGTGGCTAGGATATCTGGCCTTCACCCAGAAGACCCGGGTTCAATTAACGGCATAGGAGACAGTGCGTTTGTACCAACTTTAAAAAATAAACTTAAAGTCACATTTATAGGAATAATATTTAGGGTTGCTCCAACCAGTCCCATATGGTCTAGTGGCTAGGATATCTGGCTCTCACCCAGAAGGCCCGGGTGAAAGCCATATATCCTAGCCACTAGACCATATCGGACTGGTTCGAACAACCCTAAATATTATGACTATAAATGTGTCTTTAAGTTTTTTCTTTAAAGTGGTACAAAAGCCGATGCTCCGATACCGGGAATCGAACCCGGGTCTTCTGGGTGAGAGCCAGATATCCTAGCCAATAGACAATATCGGACTTGCTTAAGAAAGTCTTAATTCTATTCATAAGCCTATATCCTTAAGTCTATTCTTGAAATGCGGTACAAAAGCACTCGCTCCGATACCGGGAGTCGAACCCGGGCCTTCTGGGTAAAAGCCAGGTATCCTAGCCACTAGACCATATCGGACTTACTTTAACAAAGTCTTAATTCTAAGTGCTTTTGTACCGCATTTCAAGAATAGACTTATGGATATAGATTTATGAATAGAATTAAGACTATGTTAAGTAAGTTCGATATGGTCTTGTGGCAAGGATATCTGGCTCTCACCCAGAAGGCTCGGGTTCGATTCCCGGTATCGGAGTGAGTGCTTTTATACCGCTTTTGATGAATAAACTTAAAGACACATTTATAGGAATAATATTTAGGGTTGTTCCAACCAGTCCGATATGGTCTAGTGGCTAGGATATTTGGCTTTTACGCAGAAGGCCCGGTTCGATTCGGCAGCATGTTATGCCAGGCAATGGAACTGTGTTTTGCTTTAGCATTAAGTACTGGAATTAACTATTTACTTGTACTTGAAAAATGAATGGTGAAATTACGTGTAATCAGCTATTTTAGCCATTATAAATGTAATTAAAAGAGAGTACAGTATTTTAAATTAGGGTCAATATTTTAAACAAAAAACACTTTTTCAAGGTGAAGCCTCATAGATTTCAGGATTTTCAAGCGCCCATAACTCGGGTTCTACGCATCGCAGCTTCCTTTCGATTTGTTTTTCTTAATCTAGAGTGCCATTGCCAGGGCATTATCGAGTTCAAACGGTTATACCTATTATATTGATTTTTATATTTAATTTTAAACATGGTGCCAGAAGCGAAAACATGCTTCGGGCAAACATCCGCCATTCGCCAACGGATTTTCTCCGAGGGTCGTGCTCTTGTTTAATATACTTTAAAATGTTCAAACGAGGGATTCATCGTGCAAAATTTTAATCGCGCTAACGGTTAATTTGTTACTGACGTTTCTAAATGACTCTCAAACATGCGGCCTAAACGTTTCGATTTAGATTTTCTAATTTTATAAATTTACTCACACTTCATAGGACGAACCTTCCTAGACCCGAGGAAAAAAGAATTATCACTCTAAGTGAAATAGCCTTCGAGATATAACCGTTAATGTGAACCACTAATTTCGCTCTTTTTGAAGCAAAATTTTAAAAATACGCGCAATTTCACTAGCGGTGCCATGCGGCTAAAGAGGGGAACTAATAAAATTTTTAAACTTTTGTTATTAAACGGAGTAAAGATGTCACTCTAAACCTTTTCAAAAATTCTCGGTAGTGAAAGGTTTTGTTGGGCCCATTCAACCCCACCCCTACAACATGAAAGAATGTAACCAAGGAGAATCGATGTAACCGCTATCACTTCTTAGTTTACGATTGACGTATCAACCCTCTCCTTTCATAACAATAACCTCTAAAATACACACGACTCTACTATGACTGACTCTAGTTCGAAGCATCCTTATAACATGTGGATCCAATTTTGAGACAAGCCCTATACCCCACATTATAACATAAGAAACACAATCTCCACACGGGGGACAGATCTTTCATCAGGCAAAATAGACCCACTCTAAGACTGCTTTATACAATGCTTAAAGCCAACTTGGCCGCTCTTATTTTATTGCCCCGCCGTTCTTTCGCGACAATTAGGATGCCTCGAAAACTCTCTTTCGGCACCATAAAAGGGATGGAGCTTCTGTATTGTTAAGTTTATCTTAAAACGGATGAAAAAGGTCTTTCTTGTCCGAAAATGTTGAAAATACTTTTTGCAGAGTCATTTATAGTACCATGAATTTATTCATTAACATGAATATATATGTGTATCATTAGCCTTTCTATCATGTTATTCAGGGATGGGAGGGACCTTTCTATTACAAACGCGTTTAACGTCATCGCGATAGCCAATCAAAATCGAGACACCTGGAAGTTCGAACAGCAGACGACCAGTTTAACAAAATTGTATGAGGGATACAATTTTCGGTTAGGTTTACCAAACTGCGTCAACTGAATATTAAAAATGATCGCCAATACGTGATCAAATATCTCAACACGATGTCCGAAGGTGATATTGATCTTTTAAAGGAAATCACATTAAGTGCGTGCAATGTGTTTCCTAATCTAAAACTGAAAACTGTTGGTAAAGTGCTAAGCCTTGGCCATAAAGAAAATGAAACGGTTGAAAATTAACTATAAACATCTGAAATGGTGAGAATTGATCATGCTGGTTTTTTTCCTGCTGTTAGAGGTAAAATTAATGCGGTAGTTGAACAATTTACCAGCATAATTAGCCTTTCGCATGACAAGAGCTTTAGCTTTAAAAACAAACCGCCGGAAATTCTCTGGCGTCACGCAAATTAAGCCCCTCCCATCCCTGAATATGTAGTTTAGCTAGTCAATGCAGATATATATTCATGTTACATGAATTAATTCATGATAGTACTGAAATAAAAGGAAAAAGCAAACTTCAAGAATATAGGATTTACTTGGAATCCCAACAAGTGTAGCTAAATGTTTGACATTCCGCGCTCGCAAGCTTATGAATAGTACGAAAACATACTTCCTTGAAAGCGGAGTTCTTGCTCATTTCATTTTTTTTTCACGAGACCCAGCAAACATCGACTTCTTACTTTAGTCTATCCAAACCACTGTAAAATCTCAATTTAGAAAGAAGAATCGTTACATTTCAAAATATCTATTATTATTATGCCTGAAACTAAGGGAACACGGCGCAAGAGCGCGGGATCCATGAAATCGGCTTATCGGAAAAATTATTTTAATACACAGTGTAATTTTGCCTATATTATTTTGTTGTTATTGAAACCATGGTGTCAGTAAAGTTAAGTAAACTTAGTGAAGAATTAATAAAGTATAACTTTTGTTTTGTCAAATTACGTTTCCTCAGTTACACTTCAATTGGCTATGTAACCCCACGTATCGGGTCAACTTGTTTTAGGATTGGAATGTTTCTGTCCGCTCCTATCTGAACAATTAAGACTCTCCCAGAGCCGTTTTGGATAAAAGTCATCAAATGTGGGGTATAGGGCTTGTCTCAAAATTGGATCCACATGTTATAAGGATGCTTCGAACTAGAGTCAGTCATAATAGAGTCGTGTGTATTTCAGAGGTTATTGTTAAGAAAGGAGAGGGCAGATACGTCAGTCGTAAACTCAGCAGGGATAGCGGTTACATTCTTTCATGTTGCAGGGAGGGGGGTCGAATGGGCCCAACAAAACCTTTCTCTATCGAGAATTTTTGAAAAGGTTTAGAGTGACATCTTTACTCCGTTTAATAACAAAAGTTTCAAAATTTTATTAGTTCCCCTCTTTAGCCGCATGGCACCGCTAGTGAAATTGCGCGTATTTTTAAAATTTTGCTTCAAAAAGAGCGAAATTAGTGGTTCACATTAACGGTTATATCTCGAAGGCTATTTCACTTAGAGTGATAATTCTTTTTTCCTCGGGTCTAGGAAGGTTCGTCCTATGAAGTGTGAGTAAATTTATAAAATTAGAAAATCTAAATCGAAACTTTTAGGCCGCATGTTTGAGAGTCATTTAGAAACGTCAGTAACAAATTAACCGTTAGCGCGATTAAAATGTTGCACGATGATGCCCTCTTTTGAACATTTTAAAGTATATTAAAAAAGAGCCCGACCCTCGGAGAAAATCCGTTGGCGAATGGCGGATGTTTGCCCGAAGCATGTTTTCGCTTCTGGCACCATGTTTAAAATTAAATATTAAAATAAATAAAATAGGTATAACCGTTTGAACTCGATGATGCCCTGGCAATGGCACACTAGATTAAGAAAAACAAATGGAAATGAAGCTGCGATGCGTAGAACCCGAGTTATGGGCGCTTGAAAATCCTGAAATCTATGAGGCTTCACCTTAATAATTACTAGCTGTTACCCGCGGGGTCGCTCTCGTGTAATAAGAACTTCCATATAAATGATACAAAGAATGGGTAGATTTTACTGATGGTTAATATTTTTGTACCACCCTAGGAGCGAAGGCCCTCAGCGTTGCCCGTTAGCCCGTCGGGACATTTTTTATTACTTTTCATGTTGACATTATTCCATAAAGAAGGGTTTTAAGTTTTGGCCGCCATTTAAAAAGATGGCAAGAAATCGAACGTTCCTGCAAAATTTGAACCTTCTATAGGGCAAGCGGTTTGGGCTGGGCGTTGATTATCAGTCAGTCAGGACTTTAATTTATATAGATATAGATAACGTTATCTGGAATTTTGAAGTTAACTTTTGTTTAATAATTCCTTATGAATCATTAAAGAATTAAATAACATTATGAATATTTGGTTTTTTGAATATTTTATAAGTATTAAACACCTGATGGTGTTCTGTTAACACCTGATGGTGTTCTGTTAACGCAGAAAAGATCTATTTTCTACAGGGTGTTTAGGAGAAGTCTGGTACAAATTAACAGGCGTGTTCTTCGGGTTAAAAGAAGTCAATAATGTTCTATGAGCCTTTTGGACAAAGCCCCCCGTTTCAGAGTTATGTACTCTCCAAAGTTGGCCTTTAAACAATAGAATTTTGCCGATAATCGGAATTGGTATTATGCCTTTGGCCAAATTGTTTTCTAATTTACCATACGCTTATGAACGAAGAAATTAACAGCTAGTGAAGTGGTTTAAAGGGCCTCTAACATTATTCGTTCTCGTATTAATAACGTTATTACAAAAATAACAATATCTAACAAATTTAGTGCACCTTAAACGCTAGTTACCTCTTTATTTAGACTTTGTTTTTTTTCTTCGGTTACAGAACATCAGCATTTACAAAAATAGTTCAAAATGACCTCCTTCAACGTTTAAGTAAACTTGCGCGCGTCTTTTAAACGACTCGCGAACACGTTCGAAGATTCCTGGCGTGTTGCAGGATGTTATCACACCCATCAACGATTCTTTGTCTTAAGTCCTCGAACTTCACAACGGTAAACTAAGTCCTTCAGATGTCCCCACAGGAAAAAATCACACGGGTCTCAACCCGGCGATCTTGCTGGCAGAGCAGTAGCTCCGCCTCGACCTATCAACCTCAAGATGCTGTTTTACTCGAAGGCTAAAGTGCGGCGGTGAAACATCGTGCACGAACCACTTTCTTTTAAGGAGGCCCAATGGTACGTCTTCGAGAAGGTGTGGTAAATTGTCCTGGAAAAATCTCAAGTATGCCTCTCCATTTAACCTTGGTTGCATAAAAAAGGGTCAAATTAATCAATCGCCTACAATTCCGCACCACACGTTCGAACGAAATTGCAACTGAAGTGCCCTTACTCGTGTTGCTTTTGGGTATCTTTGGTTCCACTCGTGGTGGTTGTGCAAATTAGTTACACATCCTCGCGAAAAATTGGCTTGTATTTTCTGTAAATGGTATGGGTGGAACTGGTGTCCACGAAGGAATTTCCAAACGAGTACATGATTTACACCTAATTTGGCGGCCAATGATCCAGGTGCTGGTTGTACATAATTCCTTAAAAATAGTTAGTACATTGTCTTCAATGTCTTCGGGTACAATCTGCGGGCGAACTTCAGGGCCCGACGGTTGTAGCTTACCGGTTTCACTCAAACGTCTGTCAACAGCCTAATACGTTTGCCGATTCGGAACTTGTCGTTCAGGAAAGTGCTCCTGGTACAAGCGCCGAGCTTCAACCCCATTACCTTGAGTCAATCCGTGTATCACATGAATATCTGAATACTCTGACTTCGTTAAGTAGACTATTATTTGTTTTAGAGTAGCTACCAAATTAGCATTTAAAAAGTAAAGCAGATTAAATTCTATTTTCCTTTACACAAGGCTGAGTAGTGAAGTTAAAAAACAAATCACGCTGCGTTCGTTAAAACTATAGGATTGCTTTTTAAGAATCACACTTCCTCCCATACCATTTACGAGAAGTTGGAAAAACCAAAATATTACCTCTCCGAGTCAAGAGGACTACTTCTACAAACTTATTAACCTTGATAGAGAAATATTTCTCTTTTTTGGAGTAAAAATTTACGAATTATTAAAGCAGTATTCCAAGCGTAGAGAATATACAGTGAAGCAGGCGACATTTTGCATCAAATGAAGATATGTCTTGGACACACGGAAATTAGTCAATGGAAAAAAAACAGGAAATGAAGTGTATAATATTTAGGAGAGTTATAACCTTTATCTGTTTGAAAAGGCCCAATTGTCCACGCCTCAACTGTAAACCCTATATTCTCATAGCTATATTCACAACTGGTTTGCAGTATAAACACTATTGTCGCGTTTCACGTCAACGATATTCTTAGTTCGCCAACATGAGTGTTAATGTTATATATCACCAAACAATGAAAGTCAATGCGCACCATTACAAGAATGAAAACTCCGAATCTACAACTCGATTACGGTTGGCCAGTTCACTGATCTAATTACCACCATGACGCTTTCTTCTAAAATAAAATCTGGACCTTATTATTTAAACGTGTATTTAACTTTCAGCTCACTCTGAGCCGTTAATGTCTCTTCATTACAGACACGAAAATCAAAACCCAAAGTTTACTTCACCTCAGGTCTCAATTATTTACTCTTCACAGAAAAAAAAGTGTTTAAGTTTGCAACATCTGAACATGTTATAAAGTTAAACATTGGTGTGACGTAATGTTTATTGCTTCAATGTTGATGTCTAATTACATCTCTGTTTCTCTATAAGGATCCTTAAAATGTGTTCCAAATAGAAACACTTCTTATTTTATCACGTTTAAGAGGTAAACACAGAATAATCTTAACACTAAGCTAAACATCAACGCTTGCCATGTGTTATTTAATGTAACATGTTTTTAATACGTTGCTTTATATTTTAAATTTTTTAAATGCAACAAGATGATAATAAAAAACGACCTCGGGAAGTTTTCAACACCGTGTCTTCTAAATATATAATGTAATAGCAGAAATACATGCATTTCTGGTAATAGTATATACACAAAAAGTGAAAATTGGACTTGGGTTAAGCATTTAACAAAAAAACTTTCGTCCAATAAAACCTTTTTGTTCAAAACCAAGTTTGGTTAGTAATATTTTATAAATCATTTAACATTGTTACGCCTTTTCCAAAATATTGATGTTTATCTTCGTTGACTTCTCAAACAATATGCCTTTTCCAAAAAGTTACTGTTCGGTTAGGTTTGGTTTGGTTAGAAGGACGTCTCGTCCTCTTTGGGGTGGTTATACACTTCAAGTACAGTAAAACGGCTGGCTTAAAGAATTTTCATAATGAATATGCCATAAAAAAATAAATCAATATTAGCAATTGATTTTATTATTTCATATATTGCTGACTTATTACTATTTCGTTCTTATAATCCTTAGTTCTAAAATAATAATTTAGAAAATGTTTGGATCTAGTGTTCATTTTAAGTAGGCCGTGAATTGTTTTAAGTTAATTTAATTTGAATTCCGTCGGGAAAAACCCAAAGTGCTGGTTTTTCGGTGCAATGGGATTGTTCCATTGGACAGCACCGTAAATCCGCAAAAGCGAGGGTTTTCCGGTCGAATAGGGTTGGTTCGGTTGAATGGGATTCGGCGCAATGCTACTGAAGCGTTTAAATAAAGCTAAGTTGAAGTTCAACGGAAATTTTGTTAGAGATGCGGCATGCGTTTTTCTGAAAACAATGTACCTTATTTCGCTGGAATTAATTCAACCTATGTATTTAAACCAACACCATTCAAAATGAAAAAGGACTTGGTTTGCCCAAGCCTAAAAAACAGAACGATAAGAGTTTTTTCCAGTTGACTGAAGCGCGGATATTTTATTTTTCTATATAATTTTAAGGACAATCCGTATTTTACTACTCTTTAGAATTTAATTCAATCTCCTGATTTTACTGGTAATGGATTTATTTCCTATAAATTAATTGAAATAAAAAATTACTTATCTCAGATTTTTCAACAACAATTCCATTTTCGTAAAATTTTATCATGAAAAATCTGAGATAAGTAATTTTTTATTTCAATTAATTTATAGGAAATAAATCCATTACCAGTAAAATCAGGAGATTGAATTAAATTCTAAAGAGTAGTAAAATACGGATTGTCTTTAAAATTATATAGAAAAATAAAATATCCGCGCTTCAGTCAACTGGAAAAAACTCTTATCGTTCTGTTTTTTAGGCTTGGGCAAACCAAGTCCTTTTTCATATAATATCTGTTCCTTCAGTCTGCATTAGTATTAATCTATTATAAAACAATTGTTTGCCTGAAATGCGAAATTTTTCACTTCTAGGACGAGGTTAAAAATGGTTCTACACTTCTACTAATTCTTCTAAGATACGGCTCACAATTCGTTTTAGAACCCGAGCTTTATAGTCAACTTCAAAACCAACATCCTGCCACGATTTTTAAACTATCAAATCCGTATCTTTTACAGTCCACTCTACAATTACAATTATCCATGACATTGCGTTCACTGCCCTTGTACGTTTACAGTGAGTGGCACCGTGGCCAGTTATTTTAATTAAAATACCTGCCACAGGTCCAGTTTTAAAAAAAATCCTTATTTCCAACACTGATCCATCTATCCTTGTGCCTTACTAAAGGCAACAGTGAAATATCCATGAAGCGTAAGCTTCTATTATAAATCCATGGCCTAAGTAAGGCAACTTAAGCCTTGGTCGAAACTAACATCTAAAATATAAATTAAAAAGGTATCTTAAGTATAGAATTTCAACCGAGACACATAATTAAACGAAAAATAGACCAGCCAGAGAAATTTTTAATAAATATAGTGTTATATTTATTGAAAAATATCAAGTTAAAGTTACAAGGCGGTGAAATGGCAAATTAGCGTCGTCTACTGTAGAGTAATGAACAATTAGCGTCGTCTGCTGTAGAATAATCTTTTGAGGTACTTACATTTTTAATTAAATTAACATACTTAGACTTAATTAATTTTGATGAAACTTGAAAAAGGCACACCTTGAATAGTTACTTGTTAATTTGAAAGTATTCCGAAACGTAACTTCGCTTTAGTTTTTAAATGATTCGATGTACAGGAGCACCAAAAACCCCATGTTATTCCTATGGGAAAATCGGCGAAAATCTGTGAATTTTCATTTAACATTACGGGAGGGTGTGGGTTCTTATCTAGAAGGGCCTACCGGCCCTCTAGAATATTTCAAGATAAACCTGCAAATATCTTTAAAACTAAGCTTATAAACCCTTAAACACGATAGGAAGCTAAGCTTATAAACCTTTAGTCATGTTTAAAACCTAAACATAATCCTGAAAACATGTTATACAACTAGGCATATGATCGTGTAAACACGTATTGTTTCTAAGCATTATAATATAAAAACATGACATATGCCACCTTAAACATGTTTAAATACTAGATATGACAAGCGATCAACACATTTTGAACCTAAAAATAAGGTGTTGCAAACCTAAACACCATTCTTACTTAAACATGAGTGTTTTTAAACATGATAAAATATCTGTTGCATTGTCGTGTTTAGACAAGTGTTTAGTTTCTAAACACTTTTTTTTCTGTGTTGGGTTTACGAAACCTATAACGAATAATACCAGAAGTGAGATGAGACCAGAAGTACTGAGCTAACCAAATTCTTCACTCGGCGAAAGTGAATATTCTTGATAACACACCAACGGTTGGCCCTCTGGTAGCGGTTTCTGAATTTTCCCTCCAAAACGTGAGACGCTCGTGGCGGTAGACGGCCGAACTAGATTCAAGGAGCCGGGTCCGTGTTCCGCGGCTTTAGGTTGAGAGGAAGGGGGTAGGAAATGTTTTTGGAACTCGACCAATTTTTCTCTCTCTAGTTTTAGCGCGTGGGAACTGGGAAGCGGCATAAAATCCTCAAATTTGTTCACTAGTGCCAGGATCTACTATCAATGCTAGAGCCCTTCACTTCTAGTCTCATCTCACTTCTGATAATACTCAACTTACCCGACTGAGTCAGGGATAGATTTATTTTTTAAGACGGAATGCACAACGTTTGGCGTTTACTGCAGTCCGACTCATAGCCTAGTTTATAGCTCTTTCCTTCAACACGTAACCAAAAAATTATATTATCTTATTGGCTCATTAAAACTACATATTGGTGACGTTGCTGACAAGGAGGGCCAAAAATACGTAATTCCTGTTTACCTCTGTCGCTATAACTACGACCCCTCTTGCGGGTAACGACGCAAGCTGCTCGTCTTCACAGGGGTTCAAAATGGAGCCGTCTAAATGCGAGGGTCCGGTAATTATTCGGGAATTGTTTTTAATAGCAATTAAGAAGGTAGTTAGTGAATTTGGTGCCGGTGTTTTGGATTTTTAGTGCATCTGTAAGGGTGAAAAGTGTTCGCTAATTATTTCTTAAGCCAATCATGTCTACTATATCCTCATGATTTTGTAAACGAATTTGATGAAGTTAACCAAGGCTTAGTGAATGATCAGGAGTTTGTGAGCTTAGTGTTTGGTTAAAACCTGTTCGTGCGGTAATATCTATGAAGACTTTTACTCAATTCTAAATCACTTTTATTTTTCTTGGGTCTTCCCCATTTTTTACCTCTCCGAGTGACGTATGTCACGGAGAGGTATTACACCGGCCGTGTCTGTCTGTCTGTGTGTCTGTGTGTCTGTCTGTCTGTCAGACCCCACGTGACCGCGTTCGCAATTTACAAATCGGAGCAAACAAATACCCGATTTCCGGAACGCGTTCGCGGTTCACGGAAATTTGGTCATTCATCTACCAACACCAGTCTTTACTAACTGGCTTCTAAGGACCACAATCTGCTAGTCTTTGTCCATCCCACATGGACACAAGTCTGTACGTGCTTGCTTCCAAGCACCACCAACTTCTGTTCTTCGTCAATTTCACTCTGACTCCAGCTTCTATGCACCACCATCTTCTGTTCTTCGTCAATTCCACATTGACACCAGCTTCTATACACTACCATCTTCTGTTCTTCGTCAATTCCACATTGACACCAGCTTCTATGCACCACCATCTTCTGTTCTTCGTCAATTCCACATTGACACCAGCTTCTATGCACCACCATCTTCAGGTCTTTTGTCCATTCCACATGGACGCCGGTCAGTACATTCTGGCTTCTTTTCCACCGTCATCGTTTGGTTTCAAGATATACGCGGCGAGCGGCTAGGGTTACGAGAAACGTCTAGCCTCCCAATGGCAGGGCTTCCACCATCGGTTCACGCGAATGCGTTTTTATCTATTATTTGGTTTTAAGATATACGCGGCGATCAGCTAGGGTTACGAGAAACGTCTAGCCTCCCAATGGCAGGGCTTCCACCAAAGGTTCACGCGAATGCGTTTTTATCTATTATTATAATGGAATCGAAACGTATATATACCCCAAAATTTGAAGAAAGCGGGCAAGAAGGGTACCCTTCACTTTAAACGTCAATATTAGCAAAGTTTCGAAAGATATTATGAACAACTTTATTTTAAACGATTTAACTATTTTTAAAGTTATTTACTGGCGATTAAAATAATTAAAAATAATTATATTTATTTAAATATTAAAGATAAACCCAAGTACCGAAGTCGTTAAATCATTGCCTCCTATATCTATCAAGGCCCGTGCATTGCGTTATGTTTCCTACATTGCCTCCTCTATCTATCAAGGCGCGTGCATTGCGATATATTTTTGAAAATAACAACCAAAATGGGAAGCTCCTCTCAAAACCATAATAATTTATTTTCTTTGTTATATGAAATGAAAATATGGATAATATTTTCGGCAATTCGATTTGAATGGCTCTTTCTGATGTATCATTCTCTCAGCACTGTTCATAATGGACAGGAACGTAGAGATTCGAGACACTATGAATTATGGTAGTGTTTCAAATCCTCTGTAATGAGGGCTTCACGACTTGGAGTGAGTCGAAAGATAAATACACATCCTATTTTTAGTTGTACCATGCGTACCACAATGTTGCCAGACGTTTATTGAAGGATGCTTGGGTACTTGGTACAGACTGTTACGTCTACCAAGTTTCCTAGTATCCAAGAATAAATAGGATTCATAGAAGCCAGTGTTAAGGGCATGTCATGGGTCAAGTCGTTAATTATATCGACGCAGTTAAATAGCTGATGGCATTATTTTATCCACTTTCTCATTGCGTTTCGAGTGGAAGTTCAACTTTGGCACGGACGACAGATGGCGCTCTTAACCTTCTACCCCCAAAAATCGCTGTTGTCTGCTCGTTTTCCCCTTCCGCGTTTTTTCGTTATAAACTTATGATTTAACGAACTGTTAAGATAAAATTTCATATTTCCTAAGACAGATAAGCTTCTACTCCTTTCATCTTACTCCCAGTTAGATTACAAGCTGGTGTTAAAAAAAATTCAACGGCGAAAAAAGTATTTGACAATCTAAGAATATTTTTTAAATATAAAAAAATGCTGTTTATTTTATACGCCCCCTATTTGTGAAAGACCTTTTTTACGCACTTTTATCATTCTTTATTTGAATTTCAAAGGTAGTACTTCATAATTCAATCTTCTGTAATAACTTTCTTCGGAAAATAATATTTCAAACGTTACAGAGTCTTGCAAGGGGATTGCTTTTGCGGATTTTGTGAGTATTTAACTGAATAATAAAATGGAGGAGGATAATAATTTAAGTAAAGAGGAAATCAGGAAACGTAAAGCAAGGGAAAGAATGAGGGCAAAAAGGTCAGGTCCTGAATTTCGGAAACGAGAAAATGAAAGGAGAAGAGTGTTAGCAGCTGAAAAAAAGGCTGTTTCGGGAACAGGTTCTAGCACACCCAATGTTGGTCCTACCGCGAGGCCAGTTGGCCATGATTCTGCGAAAGATGACGCATTAAATAAAAGCTCTATTGAAAGTACCGTAAGCGTAGGCATATCTATTAATGAGGAACCCAATAATGTACAAAATGATAATGCTAATATTAGTGAAATAATCGAAGGCGATGAACAAGTTCGAGCCTAGCTTATGTGTGATTGGGTTGTGGCTTCCATGTTTTGGGGACATTTGCTTTTTGTGTGGCGAGGTATGATTCAGCTTTGATATGGACAAATGTTACAAATCATACTGGTAGACTAAGAATACGGTTGAGGTATAGCGAGAGAGTAGAGTTTCCACAGCAATTGAGAGATATTGAAAAGGCTTGAACAATTGACTATTTTAAAATTGAATTCCTGCACTTGCAAAGAATTAAAAAAAGCGATAGATGCATATATTTAGGTTGTTTAAGGGGTAGTGATAGTCATCTCCACTCGGAGAGGTAATATTTTGGCTTTCCCAACTTGTTAATCCTACCAGTGTTAACGCACTTCTCATCTGATCATTTTCTACCCATGATAAAATTTAATAACTTTTCATATTATTTGTTACATTAATAATGAAAAAGATAATCTTAAGTAAAAACAACTCATGAGTTCGATTTTCGTCGGATCCTCGTTGTCATGATACTTGAACTAGTTTTCGTAGCTATAAATTTTGAAAAACTAGAAATAATAGTTGCTTTAGATATGCATATATGCAAACAATAGGGTAAAAGTGCAAATGAGTTAAATTTCTGAAATATTCAGCATTAATCTCGCTACGTAACATGGGCTCCGTGGCTTAGTGGTTAAAGCGCCTGTCTTATAAACAGGAGATCATGAGTTCGATTCTCGTCGGAGCCTCGTTGTTATAATGCTTGAACTAATTTTCGTAGCTATTAAGTTTTGAAAAACTAAAAATAATAGTTGCTTGAGTTATACATATATGCAAACAATAGGTTAAAAGTGAAAATGAGTTAAATTACTGAAATATTCAGCATTAATCTCACTACGAAACATGGGCTCCGTGGCTTAGTGGTTAAAGCGCCTGTCTTGTGAAGAGGAGATCATGAGTTCGATTCTCGTCGGAGCCTCGTTGTCATGATACTTGAACAAGTTTTCGTAGCTATAAATTTTGAAAAACTAGAAATAATAGTTGCTTTAGATATGCATATATGCAAACAATAGGGTAAAAGTGCAAATGAGTTAAATTACTGAAATATTCAGCATTAATCTCGCTACGTAACATGGGCTCCGTGGCTTAGTGGTTAAAGCGCCTGTCTTATAAACAGGAGATCATGAGGTCGATTCTCGTCGGAGCCTCGTTGTTATGATGCTTGAACTAGTTTTCGTAGCTATTAAATTTTGAAAAACTAAAAATAATAGTTGCTTGAGATATGCATATATGTAAACAATAGGGTAAAAGTGCAAATGAGTTAAATTACTGAAATATTCAGCATTAATCTCACTACGAAACATGGGCTCCGTGGCTTAGTGGTTATAGCGCCTGTCTTGTAAACAAGAGATCATGAGTTCGATTTTCGTCGGATCCTCGTTGTTATTATACTTGAACTAGTTTTCCTAGCTATTAAATTTTGAAAAACTAGAAATAATAGTTGCTTTAGAAATGCATATATGCAAACATTAAGGTAAAAGTGCAAATGAGTTAAATTACTGAAATATTCAGCATTAATTTCACTACGTAACATGGGCTCCGTGGCTTAGTGGTTAAAGCGCCTGTCTTGTAAACAGGAGATCCTGAGTTCGATTCTCGTCGGAGCCTCGTTGTTATGATACTTGAACTAGTTTTCGTAGCTATTAACTTTTGAAAAACTAAAAATAATAGTTGCTTGAGATGTGCACATATGCAAACAATAGGGTAAAACAACAAACGAGTTGATTTTGTAAAATTACTGAAATATTCAGCATTAATCTCACTACGTAACATGGGCTTCGTGGCTTAGTGGTTAAAGCGCCTGTCTAGTAAACAGGAGATCATTAGTTCGATTGTCGTCGGAGCCTCGTTGTTATGATGCTTGAACTAGTTTTCGTAGCTATTAAATTTTGAACAAGTTGGGAAAACCAAAATATTACCTCTCCGAGTCAAGAGGTCTACTACTACAAACTTATTTACCTAGATATGGAATTATTTCTCTTTTTTGAAGTAATTTACGAAATATTGAAGCAGTATTCCAAGCATAACGAATATACAGTAAAGCAGACGACATTTTACATCCAATAAGGATAAATCTTGGACACATGGAAATCAGTCAATGGGGAAAAGATCAGGAAATGAAGTCTACGCTTCAGCTGTTTACCGAATATTCTGATAGCTACATTCACAACTGGTTTGCAGTGTAAACACTATCGTCTCGTCTCACCTCAACAATATTCTTAGTTTGCCAACATGAATGTCAACGTTAAAGAACACCAAAGCTAAATTGTAGCTAGACGCACTAATAGTCAATACGCACCATAAAGAGAATAAAAAGTCTGTAGGTACTACCCGTTTACCATTAGCCCTTTAACTATTCTAATTGCCACCATGATCTTTTCTTCTATTATAAAACCTTAACCTGATTATTTAATAGTGTATTTAACTTTCGGCTCACTCTGAACCGTTGATGTCTCTTCATTTCAGACACGAAAATCAAAGTCCAAAGTTTACTTCACCTCAGGCCTCAATTATTTTACTCTTTGTTTCACTAAGCCTATTGCGGATGATACTTTGTATACCCGCCGGAGTCTAGGTCTTAGTTTTCTTCATGAAATCACTAAACCAAGGTTTATTCTATATACAGATGTAGAATAGCTTAAGTAATATATAAACAGCCATTTCAAATAACAATATTAAAAAAAAATCTTTGGAATATCAAATTGAAACAGAGCTTTAAAGCTACAAAAGTACTAAATGCATCATAATTATGAAAAATACTTCCACATATTCACTTTATATTATGGAAAAAGGGAATATTAAGGTTCTGTATGATTTCTTAACACATCAACACAAGGCTAACTGCTAACGCGACGCACTAGTGTAACAATGGACGGACACACAGACAAAAACATAGATTGTTTTTTAACTCTTTCCGTATAAATTTTGAGTTGAGAAATAAGATTATCTTTAATATTTAAATAAATATAATTATTTTAATCTTCAATAATTAACATTAATAATAGTTAAATCGTTTAAAACAAAGATATACCTATTATCATCTCAAACTTTGCTAATATTGACGTTAAAAGTGAAGGGTACCCCTCTTGCCCGCTTTCTTCAAATTTTGTGGTATATATACGATTCGTTTCCGTTGTAATAGTAAGGAAAAAGCGCAATTATGAAAACCTTTGGTGGCGATCCCACCTTAGCGAGGCTAGACGTTTCTCGTAACCCTAGCTGATTGCCGCGTATATCCTAAAACCAAACGATGATAATGGAGTAGAAGCCAATGAGACAGATTGGTGTCTCTGTGGAATAGACGGAAGACCAGTAGATGGTGGTGTTTAGAAGCCAGAATGTACAGACTGGTGTCCAAGTGGGATGGACAAAGACCAGAAGATGATGGTGATTAGTAGCCAGTATGTACAGACTGGTGTCCAAGTGGAATGGACGAAGACCAGAAGATGGTGGTGATTAGAAGCCAGTAAGTACAGACTGGTGTCCGTGTGGGATGGACAAAGACCAGAAGAGGGTGGTGTGAGAACTCAAGTAGAGGAGCCATTTCCGTGACTGTGAAAGCAGTTCGGAAATGGCGAACACGTTTGCTCCGATTTGGAAACTGCGAACGCGGTCACGTGGGTGGACAGACACGATCGTTACAGAACCTCTCCGTGACATACGTCACTCGGAGAGGTAAAAACTAAAAATAATAGTTGCTTGAGATATGCATATATGCAAACAATAGGGTAAAAGTGCAAATGAGTTAAATTACTGAAATATTCAGCATTAATCTCACTACGTAACATGGGCTCCGTGGCTTAGTGGTTAAAGCGCCTGTCTTGTAAACAGGAGATCACGAGTTCGATTCTCGTCGGAGCCTCGTTGTTATGATACTTGAACTAGTTTTCGTAGCTATTAAAATTTTGAAAAACTAAAAATAATAGTTGCTTGAGATATGCATATATGCAAACAATAGGGTAAAAGTGCAAATGAGTTAAATTACTGAAATATTCAGCATTAGTCTCACTACGTAGCATGGGCTCCGTGGCTTAGTGGTTAAAGCGCCTGTCTAGTAAACAGGAGATCACGAGTTCGATTGTCGTCGGAGCCTCGTTGTTATGATACTTGAACTAGTTTTCGTAGCTATTAAAATTTTGAAAAACTAAAAGTAATAGTTGCTTGAGAATGCATATATGCAAACAATAGGGTAAAAGTGCAAATGAGTTAAATTACTGAAATATTCAGCATTAATCTCACTACGTAACATGGGCTCCGTGGCTTAGTGGTTAAAGCGCCTGTCTTGCAAACAGGAGATCGCGAGTTCGATTCTCGTCGGAGCCTCGTTGTTATGATACTTGAACTAGTTTTCGTTGCTATTAAAATTTTGAAAAACTAAAAGTAATAGTTGCTTGAGATATGCATATATGCAAACAATAGGGTAAAAGTGCAAATGAGTTACATTACTGAAATATTCAGCATTAATCTCACTATGTAACATGGGCTCCGTGGCTTAGTGGTTATAGCGCCTGTCTAGTAAACAGAAGATCACGAGTTCGATTCTCGTCGGAGCCTCGTTGTTATGATACTTGAACTAGTTTTCGTAGCTATTAAAATTTTGAAAAACTAAAAATAATAGTTGCTTGAGATATGCAAACAATAGGGTAAAAGAGCAAATGAGTTAAATTACTGAAATTATGCAGCATTAATCTCACTACGTAACATGGGCTCCGTGGCTTAGGGGTTAAAGCGCCTGTCTTGCAAACAGGAGATCACGAGTTCGATTCTCGTCGGAGCCTCGTTGTTATGATACTTGAACTAGTTTTCGAAGCTATTAAAATTTTGAAAAACTAAAAGTAATAGTTGCTTGAGATATGCATATATGCAAACAATAGGGTAAAAGTGCAAATGAGTTAAATTACTGAAATATTCAGCATTAATCTCACAACGTAACATGGGCTCCGTGGCTTAGTGGTTAAAGCGCCTGTCTAGTAAACAGGAGATCATGAGTTCGATTCTCGTCGGAGCCTCGTTGTTATGATACTTGAACTAGTTTTCGTAGCTATTAAAATTTTGAAAAACTAAAAGTAATAGTTGCTTGAGATGTGCACATATGCAGTGTTGGGCACATTTATTTCGATATATCTTTTTACCTATCAAGATATTTTTGTTTTCGCCCCTATCAATTTTTTACCTATCAAAATATTTTTGTTTTCGCCCCTATCAATTTTTTACCTATCAAAATATTTTAGTTTTCGCCCCTATCAATTTTTTACCTATCAAAATATTTTGGATTTTGCACCTATCAATTTTTTACCTATCAAAATATTTTGGATTTTGCACCTATCAATTTTTTACCTATCAAAATATTTTGGATTTTGCACCTATCAATTTTTTACCTATCAAAATATTTTGGATTTTGCACCTATCAATTTTTTACCTATCAAAATATTTTGGATTTTGCACCTATCAATTTTTTACCTATCAAAATATTTTGGATTTTGCACCTATCAATTTTTTACCTATCAAAATATTTTGGATTTTGCACCTATCAATTTTTTACCTATCAAAATATTTTGGATTTTGCACCTATCAATTTTTTACCTATCAAAATATTTTGGATTTTGCACCTATCAATTTTTTACCTATCAAAATATTTTGGATTTTGCACCTATCAATTTTTTACCTATCAAAATATTTTGGATTTTGCACCTATCAATTTTTTACCTATCAAAATATTTTGGATTTTGCACCTATCAATTTTTTACCTATCAAAATATTTTGGATTTTGCACCTATAAATTTTTTACCTATCAAAATATTTTGGATTTTGCACCTATAAATTTTTTACCTATCAAAATATTTTGGATTTTGCACCTATAAATTTTTTACCTATCAAAATATTTTGGATTTTGCACCTATCAATTTTTTACCTATCAAAATATTTTGGATTTTGCACCTATCAATTTTTACCTATCAAAATATTTTGGATTTTGCACCTATCAATTTTTTACCTATCAAAATATTTTGGATTTTGCACCTATCAATTTTTTACCTATCAAAATATTTTGGATTTTGCACCTATCAATTTTTTACCTATCAATTTTTTACCTATCAAAATATTTTGGATTTTGCACCTATCAATTTTTTACCTATCAAAATATTTTGGATTTTGCACCTATCAATTTTTTACCTATCAAAATATTTTGGATTTTGCACCTATCAATTTTTTACCTATCAAAATATTTTGGATTTTGCACCTATCAATTTTTTACCTATCAAAATATTTTGGATTTTGCACCTATCAATTTTTTACCTATCAAAATATTTTGGATTTTGCACCTATCAATTTTTTACCTATCAAAATATTTTGGATTTTGCACCTATCAATTTTTTACCTATCAAAATATTTTGGATTTTGCACCTATCAATTTTTTACCTATCAAAATATTTTGGATTTTGCACCTATCAATTTTTTACCTATCAAAATATTTTGGATTTTGCACCTATCAATTTTTTACCTATCAAAATATTTTGGATTTTGCACCTATCAATTTTTTACCTATGAAAATATTTTGGATTTTGCACCTATCAATTTTTACCTATCAAAATATTTTGGATTTTGCACCTATCAATTTTTTACCTATCAAAATATTTTGGATTTTGCACCTATCAATTTTTTACCTATCAAAATATTTTGGATTTTGCACCTATCAATTTTTTACCTATCAAAATATTTTGGATTTTGCACCTATCAATTTTTTACCTATCAAAATATTTTGGATTTTGCACCTATCAATTTTTTACCTATCAAAATATTTTGGATTTTGCACCTATCAATTTTTTACCTATCAAAATATTTTGGATTTTGCACCTATAAATTTTTTACCTATCAAAATATTTTGGATTTTGCACCTATCAATTTTTTACCTATCAAAATATTTTGGATTTTGCACCTATCAATTTTTTACCTATCAAAATATTTTGGATTTTGCACCTATAAATTTTTTACCTATCAAAATATTTTGGATTTTGCACCTATCAATTTTTTACCTATCAAAATATTTTGGATTTTGCACCTATAATTTTTTTACCTATCAAGGATAGGTTTGTACAAGTTCCCGTGATGAAATATATAACAGACATAAGGAGAAGGAGCTTAGTTACTAACTTACTACCGCGAAATTTCCGATTAATTTTATGTTTAATTTCTTTTGACTGATCACTAGAATAAATAAACCGATTCGCGGAAACAATCCAATGAATCTGCAGGCCAGCTTCGGAGGGAGAAATACCGCGAAAAGGGACAGCTTCAAAATAACTGAGGAGTTACAGCCTTTCATTCCTTCGGCATATTGTCCATCGCTTGAAACTTTCGTTCACACCGGGAGGGTGGGACCGTGGGAGGGGTGGCGAGAGTTAGCAGATTCCGGGTTAGAGCTCAGCCCTGAGACCTAACCGAGGCTCTTTTTTTTTCAGGCGCATGCGCGATTTTTTTCTCCGGACCGTCGGCCGCTAAAATTTACTCTCGCGTGAGTCGCGACGGCGCAAGTCGTTAGGCTTAGAAATTTGAAACTTAGTTTTTTTCTCTCTCCAACGTCAGTGATGACGTACTTGCGCACCGCTGATGCGTAGTAGCTACTAGTCGGCCTCGGGTAGATCTCTCTCCAGACCTACCGGGAAGAGGGAAGGAAGGAATTCACAAAAGTTTTATTAAATACATTAGAAATATCATTTTTGCTTTCAAATATTTTTAATAGGTAGCGATACCTATCAAATTTAAATCAAATTAAATATTCTTAAAAACTAATGAATCAGGAAAAGTATCAAAAAAATTCCTTAGGAATCGGAACTTTCAAACTCAATTTTTGAAGCCTATCATTTATAAGTTGATCTATCACTATCAAAATCGGTCAAATGATAGCTAGATTTTTTTCCAACTATCAAATAAAGTATCAGATTCAAAAAAGATATGATAGTGCCCATCACTGAAAACAAGTACTACACCAGAAATTTATCAAATTTTTATTTAATAAAAATGAAGTTTAACCAATTCTTAGTTATTAAGGCTCAACTAACAGTTTTTCAACTTTCGCGCTTTAAGTCTTCTTAAGCCTAATTTTCAAATTCAAGCCAGAAGAAACTATTTTTAGTTTCACCCGTCACTCGACAGATGGCGCCACCGACTAATGACATAGTTATCAAATTCGAGGAATCTTGTACGCGCGAAGGCAATTCAACAAAAACTCTAGAAATACATATATAAGAACTCAATGATTTTTACCAACCGACCAGAAATGTTTCCTTCATGGTTTTGGTCCCCCCAAACTGGACTTTTCTCTCTTGTCGGCGGGAAGGGGGGAAATCTGGAAAAGAAAAACAATTGAGGCAACTTCTGAATTCTAATCGGGTTTTCGTTGAGTGCAGTCGCAACATTTTTCTCTCTCTCTGATTATCGTTATCTAACTTATCTTATCAATATGACGAAACGCGGTACCGGTCTCTTCGGAGTGTGTATTGCGTTAATGTTTATTTTACCGTTTTTTTGCCTCAAAGGCTCAGTTAATTCTCTTGCGTGTGAACGTGCTATTCCTGCGTTTCGCATTTCGGCTACGTCGCATTGTTTTGATGTCGTTACTTTCAATGGCCATCAATTTGTTAAGAGTAAACCTTTGACTATTAAGCCTCTATGCAGCCAGTGCAGTAAGTTAACTTTTGTCTCCATTATTCTGATTTTATCGGGTGATATTGAGGTGAATCCGGGACCTACTCTTAAGAGTCGTTGTAAAGTCTGCCTCAAGTCTTTTCGTAAGTCTCAGAAACGTTTTCGCTGCAGTGTGTGTGATCTTGACTTTCACGTCAAGTGTGTTTATTCGAATGTTTTAAAAAAATCTCTTCATCTTGAGGACTCTGGCTTCGTGTGTTTAAATTGTGGTTTACCTAGTTTGAATGACTCTTTTTTCACTGAATTTACCTCTGGCGATAAAGATAAGAGGTCTCTCAATATTAACGCTGACAGAAGTACAAAGAGATCAAGATCGCTGATCTCTTTTCATGTGAAGTTTAAATGTAAGAAGTTTAAAAAATAAATTTCTCGACTTATCAGTTTTTGTGGAAAGGAACTTACCCGATGTTATTGGACTTACTGAGACATGGCTTAGTGCGGATATTTCTAGTACTGAGTTCTTTACTGAAGACTATGTAGTGTTTCGTAATGATCGTGAAACTAGGGGTGGTGGAGTTCTTTTGGCTATTAGCCAAAATCTCTCGCCTGTCGAGACTGTCATTGATAATGAACTATATAAGACTGCCTCTGGCAAACGTCTTGAAGTAGTTTTTTCGTCCGCTAAATGCGACTCGAGATCAATTCTCTTTGGTTGCGTTTATGTCCCCCCTCCGGTTACCCAAGACTACATATTGAGTTTATGTTCTCTACTCAGTGAGATAACAGATATTATTAACAGTCATGATATCTTTGTCTTGTTCGGTGACTTCAACATGGCATGCCTTGGTGTTAATAGACCTGTCCCTGATAGTCTACCTTCGTTGGACTTTTATGAATGCGTATCCAATCTCGGTCTAACCCAAGTTGTCTCTGATAGCACTAGACTTGGCAATACTCTTGACTTGGTTTACATTAATGAACGTCGCTTCATTAAGGAAGTTAAAACAATCGATAATCTTCCTGGTTGCGATCATGATGCGGTGACAGGTCTAATCGCTTGTGAACGTGCAACGCCAAGAAGCTCAACCACGGAAGTTCTACAGTTGAGTCGCGCTGATGTGAAGGGCTTGAAAGGCCTGATAGAGTATGCTCCGTGGCATTTAGCGTTTAGCGAGGACATTAATCAAACATGGGACTTTTGGTTACAATTGTTTTGGTCTTGTTTTAAAGACAGTGTTCCTTCAAGGACGGTATACTCAAAGAGATTTCGGCAGCCATGGATTTCTGGTGATATTGTTCACCTTGCTAATGTCAAAAGAACTTTATACAAACTTTTTAAGTCTAAGCCAACTGAGGCTAACAGAGCTAAATACAGACGGTCCTGTAATTTGATAAAAGCTAAAACTCGCTCTAAATTTAATGATTACGTGAATGACTTGTCCTCTAAGATTAAGGACAAACCGGATAAGTTTTGGAAGTTTGTCGCTCGCAAAACTAGAATACCTATACCGAACTTTATGAATATTGATAATACCCCTGTCACTGACGCTTCTTCGATTGCGTCAATGTTTAACTCTTTTTTTCAATCTTGCTTCAATAAGTCTGACTCAATCCCTCTTGATGTTGCTTCATTGCCTAATCCGACTAGGGACCCAGATCTTGTTTTTACTCCCGGTTCCGTTGCTGCTGCTATAGCACGCTTAAAGTCCAGTTCTTCGTCTGGGCCCGATGGGGTTTCTACTAAAATGATTAAACTGTGCGCTACGAGCATATCTAAACCCTTGTCAGAATTTTTTAACTACTCTTATAGATTAGGTAAACTACCTGATGCCTGGAAGAAGGTCAATGTAGTACCCCTTTATAAAGGTGGTTCTTTGAGTCGTTCAGAGCTGGAATCTTATCGACCAATATCACTTTCTTCCGTCTTTTGTAAAGTAATGGAGTCTATTATTTGTGAGAATCTCCTCGTGTTTTGCTCAAAAAATAATGTTCTTCCCGAGCGTCAGTTTGGTTTTCGTAAAGGATTTAGCTGTACAACTCAGCTTGTACAAGCTTTCCACTCTTGGGCTCTCACCCTTGACACCATTAATCCTCCTGACGTACACGTAGTAATTTTTGATTGGAAGAAAGCCTTTGACTCTGTACCCCATGATAGTCTCGTCTCTAAGTTGCAGGCTCTAGGTATCGGTGGTAATTCCTTGCTCTGGGTCTCGGATTTTTTGAGGGATAGAATGCAGAGGGTTGTCTATCAGGGTCAATCCTCGAGTTTTCTTCCTGTTACTTCTGGGGTACCTCAGGGCTCTATTTTGGGACCACTACTTTTCAACTTATACGCTCATGATCTTCCGATGAGCATATCTGCACAAAGCACTCTCTGGCAATATGCAGATGATTCATTTTTATCTCGTGCTATTAGGACACTGCAGGATTCCGTAACTCTTCAGAGTGACATTGACGCAATCTTTGAATGGGGTTTGCTTAATTTGCTTAATTTAAATATTAAAAAGTGTTCTTTCATAATTTTTACGAGGCGTCGCAATGTACTAAATTATGATTATAAGATTAATGATTTTTCTTTGCCTCGTGTTTTCAAGTGTAAATTGCTTGGTATAATATTCTCAAGTGACCTTAAGTGGTCTAACCATGTTATTTATATAACCGCTAAGGCCCGTCGCATAGCTGGTTTGATTCGTAGAACGTTTGGACGTTCGAAAGCGTCGCTTATATCTTTTAATGCTCTGGTTATTCCATTGCTACAATATGGTGTAGAGGTCTGGTCACCTTATTTAAAGAAAGATATAGATTCTATCGAGAGGGTTTTGCGTTATTTTACATCCTTTTACCTTGGTCAACCTTATATAAATTTTCCCATGAATCGCAATCGTGTAAGATTGGATTATAGTACTCGTTTGAAACAATTGAATTTTTTACCAATGTATTTGTTAAGTCAAAAAGCTGGTTTAATTTTTTTGTTTAGAATCATTAACGGATGCTATTATTTTCCCCTTTTAGACTATATTAGTATTAACGAGAGGCATGAATGCTTAACTTTTTATATTTCTAAATGTAGATGTGATGCTTTTTTACACTCTTTTTTTAATCGTGTTATTAGACAATGGAATGCGCTTCCTTTTAACATTAGATGTTCTATGACAATTTTTACTTTTAAAAATGACCTTGATTGTTATCTCAAACAACAGCGATACCATGTTTAAAAATTGTTCTTTTTGTTTTAATTTAATTTATTCTAATTTAATTTTTGTATGTCTGTCTTGGCAACCAGTGCGATAATGGGACTTGTCCTTAATCTGGTTGCCTTCAGTGGAATTTATTTTTTACTGAAAAATAAACATTATTATTATTATTATTATTATTATATGTATCACATGGTAGAGAGGGGGAAACGTTTTCTTTTCTTTTGACTGCTATAGGAGGGAGGGGGCAGTTATGTAGACGTCACACTCCCCGAGGCTTAGGGTTAGGTTTTAGGTGCAGGTGCATGGCCAAAGACTCGGAGAAAGTAGAAGCAATTAAGAACTTTCCCAGACCACGAACCATAAAACAGGTTTCATCCTCCTTAGGAATGTGTGGGTTTCACTCCCGGTTTATTCCTGACCTTGCGGATCTTACGGCCCCAATTAATCTACTAAAACGTAAACACCAGAGATGGCGGTGGGGAAACGAAGAGGTAACATCTTATCAGGGTTTAAAGCAGGCTATAGCGGAAGCAGCTATGCTGCAGGCCCCAACCCCGGGTGGGAAATTTATTGTTACCACGGATGCTAGTGGTACCGGTATTGGGGTATGTTAACCCAGATTCAAGGGGAGGTGGAAGTGCCGCTGGCACATACCAGTCGTCTCTTAAGACCTAGCGAATTAAAATACAGTACTCCGGAGCAGTAGGCATTAGCGGTCGTAGAAGCCGTCCGTAAATTTCGCCGGGAATTTGCAGTTTTATCGGATCACAGGGCGTTATGCTGGTTTCTGCGCTTGAAGGATAAGAAAAGTCGGCTCATGCGGTGGGCCTTGGAGCAACAGGAATTTATGCTGTTCGAAATCCTGCATAAATCCGGAAGGGAAAATGTGGTTGCCGATGCCTTGTCTCGATGCCCGGTATCAGATTTGGACACAGTCACTCCAAAGGTCTTAGAAACGGACGACATAGATCAGTCGCCCGGTCCTGAAGGCCAGGCATTCCAGGTCAATATGGTATCTTGTACTCCGGTAGCATTGGGTCTCCCGTTAGACGTAGCAACTAAGGCCGATATTAAATTAGCGCAGGCTGGTGATCCGTACTGGCAGGCTATCCGACAGGACTTAGGAAGGGGAAAGGCATCAAATTTATATATAATAAAAGAAGATATGTTATACCGGAAAGCTCAGGGTTTTCAGCCAGAAAAGGTAGTTATTCCAACCGCGATAGTGCCACAGATATGTCAAGCCTATCATGACCACCCACTATCGGGTCATAGAGGTCGCACCGCTACTTATAAACGGGTGCCAGCTAAATACTACCATCCTAAGTTGTATTCCCAGGTTCAAGACTACGTCCGGGGATGTGAAGTTTGTCAGAGATATAAGAGCAGGAATACCAAGAAACCAGGGTTAATGATTCCTTCTCATAACATACATCCCGGGGATTTGGTAGGGATTGATATTACGGGTCCATTACCAGTAACGAAATCTCAGAATAGGTTCTTAGTGGTAATGATAGATTATTTTACCAAGTACGTAGAGATATTTCCGGCACGAAGTGTTACCGCCCTATACTGTGTAAGATCTTACTACAGTTTGTTTTACGTCATGGTACGATGACAGCCTTGTTATCGGACAATGGGCCTCAGTTCATATCTGTCTTATGGAAGCGCTTATACCGAATGTTAAAAATTCAATTGAAATTCACGCCTTCATATCATCCCCAGGCAAATATGACCGAACGGGCAAACAGGGTTTTAGGCGATATAATGAGTATTTATGCCGGGAATGTCCATACGAAGTGGGACGAAAGCTTGCCCCTTATTCAGTTGGCCATTAACATTGTCATCCATGCTTCCACTGGTTCATCCCCCTTTTATTTACATCATGGTTATGAGCCTACGTTACCCTGGGGTGAGCGTATATTTGCCGGTGTCCCCGAGGACATAGAAGGAGAAATAAGGGGTTATGAGGATGGGCCGCTCCGGGAATGGCAGTTGGTCATTGATTTTTAGGGCTCGGGGTTTTTTGATCGATTTTTTCGAAAAATACGATTAACTACAAATAATCGAAAACTATTCAGAGGATTTTTCGTTTAAACAATACAACAATTTTAGATGATATTTTTTGAGATTGAATAATCTTAGTAAGATTTTAACTGACAAATGTATTCAATCGACAAAATTTTCCGAAAAAAAATTATGTAGAAAAAAGGGTCGTATTCTACGTTCGGTTAAATTAAAAATATTTTCTATTTTCTAAATCCACTTGCTTTGAAGTTTAACTTTAAGCGTAATATTTTGAAATTTAAGCTTTGTAAAAAATATCCAAATCATTTCTTTGTAGTAGACATTCATCTGGAATATTGTCACTATTATTTTTTATCAGAATTTAACATGTATACGTTTTTCTCCGTATCAGTTATTTATGACAAGATCGTCTAACTCACTTATTGTTACTATCTTTTCAATAAAACCCAATTCCAAAAAGCCATAGTTATTACGTTAGTGGACTATATAGCAAAATACTTTCCTCCAAACACCAAAAAAAGTATATCTGTGATACTTTTGCTATAGGGATCTCGCGATACCACCTTAAACTAGTAGCAACATTACACTGGTTTAGTAGGCAAACTGAATTAAGTGTTTATGAACTTAACGTCTTTGATTACCGGGCTTGAAAATTACTTTTCCTTACCATATCGTGGAAATGGCGATAAAAGCAACAATTAATGTGTAACATCGGAGGGGAATAATAGATAGTGCTATCTTTTTAATTCGAAAATGGATGCCTTCGATTCTTGTTGCGAAACCCATCCATATTATCTAAACATAAACGTCCGAGACTCGAACAAAGAGGGGTTAGTGTAATATAAAAGGGTCAAGGTAAAAATGGGAAGTGAAACAATATTTGAGGATCACCAACATACCTATTCTCTATAGCCTGTCTCTCAGCAGAAGTAAAAATGCACTCGTCCCTACCGCCTACTATATTTCCACTGCCTTCTCTAATACTAGGCCTTGCGATAGGAATAAAAGGGGGGTGGAAGTTAGGATTTCACAAATGGCACTAGATGTCGCTTGACTGACGTTTCAAACTGGCGGTAAATTTAAAACAATGGGAAATTGTTAGCTACGACGAAGTGTAATCTGCTAAGTTCGTCTCGAAAAAGAAAGCAAAAAACCGGTCAATAAACCGGTTCATGATGCTGAACGGTTTCCGAGTTCGAAAAATACTAGTTTAAATTTGGTGTATGTTTTGACACGTGTCAATGGCGTCTGCATGGAAATTTCAACCCTTAAGTTCTTCCCAAAACTGCCCCTGCCAATGAAATACCTTAAAGGAATAGCGAACTGATTTAAAAATGATCTCAAATCTAAAGAAAACCTTACTTTTTTGAGGGTTTAAACTCTTCTGATTCCAAAAATATGGTTAATAAATATTTAAATATGAGGCAAAACGCAGAAAAAACACTTCGAGAACTAGAAATTTGGGGCAAAAAGCAAATTTGCGGAGAAGATATTTGGCGGGTTTTTCTCCTTGCTACGTCACTCACGGCATCTCGCGGAAAAGCCAAGCGCGAGCGCCCTAGATTTCTTTGGCAGCTGAATTCGGACACAGAAATTACCTCCAATATTTTAATTATCCACTTCTCTAGTTTAGCAGACGATGTGCCCTTGTCAATGGTCATGGACCAGGTTATTTAGTCCAGTTTAAAAAATCCTTATTTCCCTTCCTGGTCCGCCATAACCGAAAGACGTGACGTCATGCGAGACTGCGCAGTACGAATTTACTTTCGTCATCGCGAAAATTCGCCTCAGAAAGAGCCATCTAACGGTTACTAAGCGCAAATTCAAAATGTCACAAAAAATGCTTTAGTTGTACATTTCAAGGCCTAGTATTAGAGAAGGCAGTGATATTTCAGAGAGTCACACACTTGAAACTTCTTATGATCATTTACTTCTAAAAGACTTCTCTATTCCGTTTTTATTAACTAACGATATCAATACTCATCCTATATTAACTTTGGAAAGAGTTTCATGGTACAGTGGAGTAAAGACTCAATACCTCGCTTTATACAAACTATTAAATGTATCCAGTCTTTCGACTTCATACCCAATCTTCGTTACTCGTCCTTTATATACTTTGACTACAGATTTTTCAGTTAAGAGAGGTTTTTCGCAAATAATTTATTAAAATTATATGATATTAATTATTTTTATCTGAAGTTACTTATTATTCTTCTAGTTGTATCGTTTTGTGTTTGAAAGACCTTAAAATGGTGTAGTTAGATTGGTGATGACAGTTAATAGAATAGTGGTCAGTACAGTTTTTCAGATATCCGTCAACTGTTAATACGATCCGGAAATTGAGAACCCTTTGGTTCAGATTAGGAAACTGCGAACGCGATTCCCTGGGGTGTAATAGCATTCAGACACACCAACAAAAACACATACAGATGGATACGTCGAGAACAGAACGTTTCAAAAACAATCATCACTCAGTGAAGTAAAAAATCTAGCCACTATATTGGCTTCAATATGAGTCCAATATATCGGTTAGAAATTTGTTTAAATGAGGGTTTGATTTTAGTCCTATATCGGTTAGAAATTTGTCCAATGTGGGCTTGATTGATGTGTGAATAATATCCTGACCATTTCTGGGTAATAACTGATCCCTTAATAGATGACTCTAAATCCAATTTTGGATGAGACTCCAAATCTGGCTTATCATTCGACAATCCCTTTTTGGACACTAGTTACGTTATCCAAAAATAGATGAAAAACTGTGCTGTCTCAGAGTCAGCCGTTTGGATCCACTTACATCCAATTTTGGACAACATTTTTTAATAGTACACGCCTTGGGAAATATTCAAGTGCTAATAGAGTAATGATGAGGGTACTATTTATCGTGTATGTGATTCGATTTAGTAACCTTGTTTTTAATGTTCTCATGTTACCACGCTTTCTGGTACACTTCTCTCGAAGATAAGTATTATATACTTCTGATAATATTGCCAATCACAATGTTTATATTGATGGTTCATATCATTATCAGGTTTTTTAGTACTGTACAATTATTTGTCAATGATTAAAACTTTGCTTATTTTCGTTAGTAATGAGCTCAAACAATTTAAAAAGATCAGCGTTTATCGTAAAAAAATAATAGTGGTGGTTACTCGTCCAATTGCTTATCGATAAGTGAAACCAAAACCACATTTGTATCAAGAAATGTATGGATCATAATTTTTTATTCGAAATCGAATAAAACGTATCGCAAAAAAATTTTTTGGAGTAAAATTCTTATGATTATGTTGAAAATTTTTGTTTTTCGGAAAAAATACTTACGATTAATAATTGCATCACTCTACCTTTTTCAAAAACAAATCAAGACGAAATCCTTTTATAAAATCTTCGTTTTACAAATTTTAGTATGTTAATTTATTTGAATAATAGTTAACCGATCCCCGAGCCCTATTGATTTTGCTCAGGAAATGAATGAACAGGCCAGTGCTAAACAAAAACGCTTTTATGACCGGAACTATTCCGATGGGGAACTAGAAGTAGAGCAATTAGTGTGGAAATTAGGACACAGCTTATCGAACGCTGCAGCTAAGTTCTCGGCTAAATTAGCTCCCGCTTGGGAGGGTCCCTATCGAGTAGCAGAAAAGATATCACCGGTTTCCTATGTTATTATGGATTTGGAGTCAGGGGCTTTGGCCGGTACTTTGCATATAAATCAGTTGAAACTCTGTGGTCCTCGAAACTCAGGAAACCACGGAACTTGAAATCCCGCCGGTAATGCAGGAGCTGGAGAACGTTGCGGACCCGGATGATGGGCAGGGACATGAGCTGGTTGTAACGCAGGACGAAAGGTCGTTTACTGAGGCTGATTCCCGAGACGGTCAGGAAAATGTCTGGGACGAGGTGCCCGTTAGAGTGTATGACCTCCGGCCTCGTCAAAGCCAGGCAGAAGGGATCGTTGATAGGCCGTCGACTTCGATAGATGTAGAACCGGATATACCCAATCCGAATCGTAGGTTTCCGGTAGAAAACCACCCCGATACCACGGCGGAAATATAATCTCCGACGCCGGGTTCGAGTTGAGGAAAAGGAAGAGCAAGGGGTAGACCTAGCGGTGGCAGGTCCTTCCGGGGAGGGAAGGTGGAATCGTGGTCTTCAGAGGGACCCGGTCTTGGGCACAGCTAAGGCGGGGACTTCCACGGGGATAAGTCATAGTCAGAGCACTCAGGACGATTTCTTAATGGCTCCCAGGGGCGGACTGGCAAGCTGCACAGCCATCTGCCACCGTTTTAAAAAGGGGCCCCCCAAGCCGATCCCTAAAATGAGATGGGGGTATGTCGTTATAATGCGCAGGGCCGTCGAGAGAGGGGCAGTTCGGTCCTTTTTCCCGGGCCCGTACCTCTCGGGGGCCCGGCAGGGCCTCGACCTTGGTTAATTCTAGTGGATAATAGTTGTAAAAAAATAAATATAAAACTGAAAAATAAATTTTTCCTCAACTAGAGCTTAAACAGTAAAATTCAAAAAGTGATGAAGAGTAGTAGTTTTAAAACTTTAGCCTTCTCTTAATGTGCCCTCAGTCCCTTGTTTTCCCCTTTTCTCACTAAGCATGAAAGTAAAATATAAACGGAGGTTTAAGTTTTGTGTCTCTTGCGATAGGCCACGGAAAAGCTTCAACATCTTCTGGGCCGTCGAGAGAGGGGGGCAATTTGGTCCATTTTCCCGGGGCCCGTACCTCTCGGGGGGTGTTACTCGTATCAGCAATTCTCGGAAGAGTACTTCTCGAAATAGCAACCGCGATTCCAAAAAACAGCGGCGTTAATCAAAACTGCTCTTCAAGAAATATCAGCTGCTGTTTTAGAAATAGCGGCTGCTATTTTGGGAAATAGCAGTGTTTGTCCTGAGTTTTGAGCATTTCTTAACAATACAGTTATGTTCGTTGGTTTTTATGTTAGTTTATTCAGTGATCATTTAATCAGTAATGTGACCTAATTTTTAAAAAAAAGGCATATTATTATTTGGGAAGTCAATGAAGATAAACACAATATTTTGGAAAAGGCGTAACATTGGTAATGTGACATATTTTTTTGGAAAAGGCATATTATTATTTGGGAAGTCAATGAAGAAAAACAAAAATATTTTGGAAAAGGCGTAACCTTGGTAAAGTGACCTAATTTTTTTGGAAAAGGCATATTATTAATTGGAAAGTCAATGAAGATGAACAACAATATTTTGGAAAGGCGTAACATTGTTACACTATTTCCAAAATATAACTAACCTAACTCAAACCAAACGAAAAAAATACCCTTAAAATCCCAACCCAACCCAACCTGACCTGACCTAATACTATTGAGTTCAAATAATCAACTTTAACCAAACCAAATTATCCGTATCTGACCTAGTTCTATTTGAGTTCATATAATCCAGCCTACACCATAATAAATAACTATAGTCATAGGAGAGAAGGGAGACATTAGAGCCTGCTATGGTAACGGGAATCCGACCAACCACAAAAAAAAGCGAAAACTTTGCGCAAGTACACAGCTTTTAACCAATTTACTGCAAATATAGTTCTTTAAGTTTTCCGCGGTATCAGCCTCAGGCGGCCTATTTGTCTGCTAGATTTTCATTCTCCAAAGGCTTAGGGCTGTTTCGTTCTTGTGTAATTATAACCTCAAGTGTGTATTTTATTGAAAATAATTTTTATTTTTTAATATTAATTCAGAATAATTAGATTCCATCTATTTATTACCTTCAAATTATCGGATTTTGGTATGTTTTCAATTCCCGTGCACAGCTTGATTTCGTTTATCAACATTTTTATCTCCTTCAATGTAAAGTCGTAAACAAAACTACTTTTTATACGTCAACCGAGACGTCACCTTATTATCTGACGTCACAGCTACGACAGAAGTTAGATAGCCAATCAGTGAAGGGTAGTTGATTTGAGGTTAGTAAGACTGTTGTTACGAGTGTAAAGCATTATGGAGATATAAAGTGTGTCCCTTCTCTCTTATTCCCTTCTGCTATAGTTTTTCGCATCCCCGTTTTTCTGCTCTTTTGAGAACTGCTGTAACGGTACGCCGCGTTTACGAGAACAACTGTATTGGTAACTGCTGTAACGGGTAAACTGTAATTTCGGGAAAACTGCTATTAAGGGAACCGCTGTTATGAGGACCGTTATTTAGGGAACCGCTAGTCTGGAATCCGCTCATGTGAGGGCTTCCCCTCTCGGGGGCCCGGCCCGGCCGGGCCTCGACCTTGGTTAATTCTAGTGGGTAATGGACATCAAAAAGTGATGAAGAGTATAACTTGAGCCTTCTCTTAATGTGCTTATTTTCCCCTTTTCTCACTAAGCATGAAAGTAAAATATAAACCGATTTTACAGTTTTGTTACTCGCGGGATAGGCCAAGGTATAAAAGTAGAGTCGAAAACCATAAGACTAAAAAACTATCTCTTTCCGCTTTATAAATTATTAAATGAACATTATCTTATGAGATGCCATTTACCAATGTCTGATTTATGGATACGTAACTATTTTGAGTTAGTGAAGGACCAATTTTGAAATATGCAAACCCCGAAAAGGAGGGCCCCCATTGACTGGGGCCCCACTGCCAGTGGCAGTTGGGGCCCTATGGCCAGTCCGCCCCTGATGGCTCCTTTTCGGTATGGGTGGAAAGGGAACTAGTTTTGAGAAAGGATACCGGAGGTCGAATTGGGGACGTGTACCATTACACCCCGGAACAAGTTAAGGAAAAGCTGCGATCCTACAAACAGATTTCAGCCTTTCTCGGAACGCATCGCGACCAAGCCCGCCGATTGAGAATGCAGAATTTTAGTATGAAGCCCCAACCGATAGCGTATCCCCCGTTTGAAATAGTTCGCCACGCTCTGTGGTGATACACATCCTGCTGTGTTAGAGATGTCCCGGGTTCATTCTCCTTTTGTGTTTTGTGTTATATAACAGAACCATGGCTAGAGGAGGCATCACCTTGGAAAGTGCTCACTTTTTAAGGTATCTCCAGGAGAAACGGGCTCCCCCGCAACGTTATGCACCCGATCCGGTTACTTCTGCCCTACTGCGAGTGGAGATAGACGCCTTACCGGTCTTACCTAGAGAAAACCCTGCCCCAGAAGCACCAGTTCCACGGGTGCTAACGAGAACACCTTTTCCGTATGTGAACGCGTTCTGTTCACTGGCCTGCTATCTCTTTAGGGTGGGGATAGGCCTAGAGACCTATGAGGACCATGTCCACAACTCCCCGGATCTATTCCCGGAAGGGTACAAGGGCTGTGTCACCCATCTGGGTGCCATACCGGATGAATTGGACGAAGGTTACACCACGAATACTTACTCCGTTCTGTAGTCCCCCTATGTCGTGGTCTTGGGAGCTGGGGTTTGGGTTGTGTTTTCCCTTTCTATTTTTGCAGATACTCCCAACGGCGTTACACTGCCGTTTTCTCCTCACCCGGGGCCTCTGCTTGTTCCTTGCAGAGGGGAGGATGTAACGGAGAGCCCGTTACAAGAGTTCACCACTATGTGGAGCGACCAAATAGATCCCAGGGCTGCCTAGCCCTCCAATGGTTGAACCCCTTCCCCCCTACCGTCGTCTCCCGGCTATTTATTACCCTTGGCTAGTAATGCCCCGGCCGGGAGAGGATGATCTGAACATCAACGAGGACTTGTAAGTGATTCATTCAATTTTTTTTTCATTGTAGCATAAAACTATAATCTATATTCATTTACAGTGTGATTTACAAAATCACCGTGTACCTGGCGGTACTCGCTGAGGTCGTGGGGGACGACGCGTTTATGCAGGACCTGAGAATCAAGAACAGGAGGTCGTGTATAACAACTGCGTTTTCATACCCCACGAGTAGATTTTCATGCATTATTTTATTTTTCGTTTATCTAAATTTTAATTTTTCTTTTCTTTAGCCTTCTGGCATTCAAGGGTTCCGGTGAGTTGTTTTTTTTATCAGTCGTTCAATACTTTATTAACCCTCTTTTTTCCCTTGCACACAGGGTCATCCAGGAACTCTCGCAGTGCATCGTACCGCCGGGTACGCTTCATGGCAGTCCCCGGGCAGCTAGCACAAATGTCCGTGGGCAGGGACGACATAATGTTCGAATGCTTTCGTACACTCGTGCAGACGCTAGCGCTGTCATAAAAAATGTAAATATTAAATGCATGAAATAAATGGTTTTTTACCCTATTTGCTTCTTTTTATTTAAAATAAGCTCCTATCAAAAAAAGATCGACATGTTTAATAGTTTTTCCTGCACTTCAGTTGTATCTACTTTTATATTTCTTAGACTTAAATAGTAAAAGAAAAAATGTAGGAAGAGATAGAGATAAAAAGGTATGTCTAGTATTAGCTACATAAAATGGACCAGTTTTTCGATTTTAAATTCGATTTATTATGTGACAACAAAAAAACAAATTAGCAAGTAGGTATAAATTTAAAAATGAGTTAACATATGCATTTTGTTTTTCAAAAACGTTATTTGACCCGAAATCACAGCGAACAAATTGTAATTATGAAATTAGTTTTCAAGATTTTCTTCCTGTAATACGTTGTCAAATTTCATCACCACCTGGTACGAACTTACAAAATTGGTGAAGTAGCCCAACACGACGTCAAATTTTTCGTGTTGTCCATCTAAACAGGGTATACGATCGCGGGTATCGTATAAATTATCATTAATGTTATAAAACTCTATAATAATGCCGGCCATGTGTGTAAACACAATTGGGCGGTTACTGATCTTGATAAGATGTTCCTTAACAGCACTCGAAACTTGATTTCTTAGGCTTAAATAGTAAAAGGAAAAAGGGAGGAACAAATAGATATAAAAAGGTATGTCTAGTAGCATGTTTCAAAAGTCTCACAGCACCAGGTTTATTAAAACTAACGTGAAGGAAAACCGATCCAAAGTTCTGAAATGCTACAAGGATCCTGCACGCTTGATGGAAATTGATCCTGAAAGCGAAGACATTTGCCAAAAAGGGTTTGTGGACGACAAGTATCCCAACAGACCCGATAGCTTGGAAGATGTAAGCTTGCGAGAGTTTAGGCGGTTTTACGATTACGTCAAGTACTCAGAGGTAGCGAAAATATCTGACACTGTAATAGAGTTGAAAATTAACCTCGGTTTCATGAGAAAGAGCATTAAGCCATACATAATACAACATAACGTTTACGACCCAATAGAGGAACCAGAAAAGTACTGCCACGCTCTACTAGTTCTGTTCAAACCATGCCTTGGCGAAACGAAACTGAGTTATTCGGCGAGTTTGCGTTACTCAACACTGATCAAAAAAGGGTTTATGACAAAGTCATGGATCACTTCACCCAAGAGGGGGGGCAAAGTGAAAATTTCTGCGACTTTGTATCTGGTCCGGATGGAACTGGAAAGTCCTTTCTTATTGTCACTATCGCCAACGCCGTTAGACGCCACTTTAAAAATGCCGGTAGCGTCGCGATCGTCGCTCCCACGGGCTTGGAAGCCCTAAATGTCAACGGCCTAACGTTGCATAGATTACTTATGTTTGCAGTAGATCAAAAGAGTACAGCGGAATATCATTCCCTCAATTCTGAAAATAGTTCCATTATGAAACAAACTTTTGGAAAATAAAACTCTTGATTGTCGATGAGATCTCTAGGGTGCCTTCGGTCTTACAGACTAACGTTCATTTTGGGAAATGAACAAGCCTTTAGGCGGTGTATTTTGCGTACTTGTTTTTGGAGATTTTTTCCAATTGCCGCCTGTACAGGTTAATCCCGCGTTTTTAAAAGTCGCTTCGCAGGAAGCTATACTAAGTTTTAATAGCATTGGAGGCACTGATCTTAGTGAGTATTAAAGGTTACATCCAGCTAAGCCGTGCTTCACTGCAATACAACCGAAATTTCTCTTTCGCGCCAAAAACGGGTTGACTGCGGCGCGCGGGAGAGTGACGTCAGGATTGGGATACGCTTCTCGTAGTCTGCTAGCTTTTGAATACATCGCAGGCATATAGTCGTAGGAAGTTTACTTTAATTGCTTAGTTTATTTTAATCATGGTTCAGTATTGTTGCGCGTATGGTTGTAAAACGTCAAGTGCTACTCCTGGAAACAGTTTTTTTAAGTTTCCTTTAGGAAATCCCACATTGTTAAAGGAATGGCTGGTGAAAGTTAAGCGACCAAATTTTGTTCCAACTAAGCATTCGCGGCTTCATCAGGAGCATTTTGATAGCGATTGTTTTGAACCACGAAGCAGTAGCTCTTACCTAGATTTAATTGGTGTTAAAAGCTTAAGTAAAACTTTAAGAAGATTGAAACCTAACGTGGTTCCAACCTTATTAACCTATTCTAAAATTGTTAAACCCCCCAGACAAGCAGTGTCAAAAAAGCAAAGAAAACAAGTAAGTGCTACCAGAATGGCACCTTACAATTTTAATTTTAGTTTGCTTAATTATAAAATATTAAATATTTAAAGATCATAACTGGTATTCTTGAGGACCAGTCACATACAAAAAAAACTCTCCCGCTGAAAATATACCCTCTACTAGCGGTGGTCTTGAAGGGTATGTTATCGATTGGGCGTGTTATCAAAACAGCATTGTCCAAAACAGCTTTTTCATAAACGCGTTTGCCATTATAGCCCTTTCTCGTTCTAGCGCATTTTGATTACAGCGTTTATATCTTGAGCGTACGAAAGTACGCCTTTTCCAAAATAATGTTGTTTATCTTCATTAACTTCCCAAAATAATATGCCTTTTCCAAAAAATTATATTTTATATTTACTTCCGATATAACATTACTCCTTTTTGCATAATATTGTTCTTTGTCGTATATACTTAATATAATAGGTATTTCCCTCCCTATCAATCACAGTTTGGGCGGAAACAGCAACCGCTGTTTTGGGAAATAGCGCTGTATTGAGAAACGCGGAAACAGCAACCGCGGTTTTGCTTGTACGCGGTTTTGCAAATTTCTGTTTTGTGAACAGCTTTATTCGAAAACGCTCTTTTGAAAACCGCTCAACTACCCGTGAACCTTGTGGATTTGGGCTCTGATAGAACATACCAATATGCCAATCACGCTACTGTTTTCATGCTCTCAAGGGTCACACACTATTGAAGGCAGCCCTTTTCATACCACTTTGATAAGGATTCTATGAAAAAAGACATACTTTACGATATCTTTACTGAAACCATAGAAACCTTAATTGACATTTGATTTTAAGTGAAAATTGTCATATCAGACCAGGGTAAAAATAACAAATCGGTCTTTAAGAGGTTATACATCACGGAAGAAACTCCTTACGCTATATTTAGGAACCAAAAGGTTTTTTTTCACACCAGATACCCACACTTGTTAAAATGTTTGAGAAACATGCTAATGAAGTATGACTTAGAGAGTGAAAACCAAAGGATTTCGTGGAAACACAAACAAGTTTTTCAAGGTCAGATTCAGGGGAGGTATTTCGTACAGCTCCAAAATTAAAGTGTAAACATCTTGACCTGACCCAATTCTAAAAAATGAAAGTTAAATGGGTTTCCCAAGTTTTCAGTCATTCAGTGGCAATAGGAATATATTTTTACGTTATGTCAGAAAGACTGAAACCAGAATATTTATCAACAGCAAATTTTATAAAAGAAATGGGCACCCTTTTCGACATTTTCAATTCAAGCAATTTAAAAGTTAGCAAAACAAGCCGAAAACCCTTGACGCAAAATTCGCAGAACTAATAGGTTTTGGAGGAAAAAAACAAATGGTTCGGCAATTTAAGAAATCTAGATTGTAAAAGACAACCACAATGCTTACCATCCGAACAACTGTTTCTTAATCATGGTCTAAAAGTCTTTATGCCATCTAACTTTAACCAAATTTTTTTTTACAATTTCTTCTCCAGGATGCGTTCACTTTCTGGCATCAACGACAACGTAGTATGCCAACAATTTCTATTTTCTTTTCGGAAATAACTAACATCATAATTATTCTCGAAATCGGATAGATCCAACTGCAAAGAGCACAGTTCTGACTAGTACTTATTGGAGAACTTACTATAAACTTGCGAAGTTTTCGAGCTCTTGATGATGATGAAATCGTTTCTTGCGATAAACTAGATGCCACAATTTCGGCTCTACAACACGGAAAATAATTTTAACTTTCATTACTGGCTACATTGCTAAAACGGTGCAACAAAATCACAAGAAGTGTGATAACTGTACAACAGCAATCATTAAAAACGAATAAATCATGCCAGCTGACAACGAAATGCTAATAATTTTGAGATCTTACTTCAACGCACAGGGCGGAGAATTTGGAAATTTGACCACACCCTCCACAGAATTTCAAAAAAAGATGGATAGTTTATTCGATTGCATTTTCAGTCCTACACAGCATAAATTTAATTTGAAGGCCAAACTTTACCTCAAAATGCTAATAATTTTGAGATCTTACTTCAACGCACAGGGCGAAGAATTTGGAAATTTGACCACACCCACCACAGAATTTCAAAAAAAAAGATGGATAGTTTATTCGATTGCATTTTCAGTCCTACACAGTATAAATTTAATTTGAAGGCCAAACTTAACCTCAAAATTCAAGAAATACCCTTAACAAACATGCTGTGCAGACAAAGTTTCCTCAAACGCATCCCTTATCCACGGTACTGCCATGGGTCTCAAAAATAAGATTTCACGACCAATAGTTAAAACATACGCTTACGACAATTATTCCATTGAGAACTTTGAATATTTTTCTTCAAATTGAACCCTTTTAATGCCAGCTTAGACCTAAATATTATTGAAAAAACTCGTAATGTAAAATCAGACACCTTCAAACTAATAAGCTACACTCTATTAATAGACTGGTTGGGGGTGCCATGGGTGAAATATGGTTTATAAATAAAGCTGGCATGCAAATTACTAGGAGGCTAAATAAAAGGGAAAAAACGCTTAACTGCTAAACAAAGGAATGAGGCCCATAAATTATATCAAATCCCACCAGCCATAGATGCGATAAACAAAGATGGTTTATTTGTCGCCGATGTGAGGCTAATTCCTTACATCAACAAAGTATGCAAAATCGTTGTTGACGAATACCGAAAGTGGAGGCTCAGCGCTTTGGAAAAATAAAGGAGGTGAAACAGATAAATTTTTAAAATCCACGAACGAAACCCAGAAGAGGAAATTTCCGCAGGCTAATAATACCAAAATTATATCAGAATGTTTTATCGCAATTCCACAATCAGAAATTAGTGTACAGAAACCATCAACCTCAGCCCAAAACCCACTTCCATAATTGGCAACGTCACCAATTTGTAAGAGCCCTTCTAAATCATTGCAAGTTTCAAATGAGGCAGACAAATCCGAAAAAGAATTCTAATGCTAGTTGCCAATTTGCAGCAGTAGCATTTTCAAGACCGCTTTCGGGTAGGCTATTGTTTACCGAGGGTCAAGTTCTTGCGTTCCTTGGAGCCCGAGAAGTGGTAGACGGGGGAGGGTGCACCGAGCTTAAAACTGACGGAGCCGTCACTGAGCTTTCGGAAGCGACTGAACGTGGAGGGCGAGGTCTTACGAAACAAGAATCGTGTAAAATGGAATCAGTTATATCCTCAAATGTCCCGTTGAGTTCATCATATGTTAAAAATTGTTCCGCGCATGAAGTTGTGGGACGCGCCGTTGGTAATGAGCGTAACTATATCAATGACATAAAAGTTCCGCTAAATAGTTCAATATTTTATTAAATATATGATTTTTAGTTACCATTATATTTTATAGTTGAACAAAATTGTAGAAATTTAAGGCAAAAGGAAAGTTCCCTTCAATGCCCCCAAATGCACCAAACAAGCGCTCGGAGCTTACTTCTTTTGTTAATGCCCCAAACAAGCGCTCGGAGCTTACTTCTTTTGTTAATGCCCCAAACAAGCGCTCGGAGCTTACTTCTTTTGTTAATGCCCCAAACAAGCGCTCAAGGCAAACCTCTTACGTTAATGCCCCAAACATGCACTCGAGGCAAACCTCTTACGTTAATGCTCTAAACATGCGCTCGAGGCAAACCTCTTACGTTAATGCCCCAAACTTGAGCTCGAGGCAAACCTCTCTTTTATGCCCCAAACATGTCATCGAGACGAACCCCTCCCTTTTATGCCCCTAACAAGCACCTACGGAAGCGTCCCCCTTTAATGCTCCAACCATGCACCATGGTAAGCCCCCTCCTCCCTTTAATTTCGCCCGTGCACCATGGCAAGCCCCACTATACTACCTCAAACATGCACCATGGCGAACCCCACGATAATCTGTTACAAAATTCCAACGACCAGTCAATTCTTTAGTCAACCACACTAATCACCACGACATTGCATGCGTAAAGTCCATCATCTGCAGAATCTGGAATGTCTACATTTCCTTCTGCAGCTATATGCCAATCACGGATAGGAGTCGTTCGTAAATCTCCGACAATTCTTTTAGCCATTTCTTACACCCTCCAGTTCTTCCCGTGTAGTTTTTCATTCGAGCAAATTTAGCTGACCAGCTACATTACCTCTCTAATCTGACGATGTCTAAAATTAATTTTACATAACTGTACTTTAGTTTGAGAAAAAACATGAATGTAGATTTCTTCTAACACTTCAAAAAGGACAATATTTTTACCATTACAACAATTGAATTGGCTTAAAGAATAGCTTATATTAAAATATGTGGCCAAACACAGCGTAAGAAGCTACTTATTGATGGCTCCTCACTGGAAGCCATTAAGAATGCTGGTTTCGTGGGCTTCACTGGAGTGGACAAGGGTTCCTTCAAACTCCTTCAGAACACGGAAGCCACTAAAACCACTAAAACCACTGTAGCCGAGTCTGCGGCAGGGGGTGGGACTAGCGAGATGGGGGATCTCGCTGTGGAGCTCTCTGGCGTCGCTCTAGGCACAGAGGGGGAAGGGGGCTCATTCGGAAGTCTGTTCTTCCGTGGATGAGTCCACCCTACTGGAAGAATCGGATGGGACCCTTCGGGGTTCCGCCGATGAGTGTTCTAGCGGTCCTGGTGAGGGGGAGGATCTTGGGACTGGGAGCTTGCCTGTCAGGGGGGAGGTGCCACTAGCCCTCTCGGGACTGATGAGGTGTAGCTAGGTCCCTTCTGAACCCCTCTCTTAGGGACCATGGGGACGCTACGTGCGATTCAAATCAATGTGCACCATAGTAAGGCGACCTCTGCGGTACTCTGCAGGAGGTTTGCTATAGAGGGTCTTGATCTGGCCCTCATACAAAAACCGTGGATTTGCCATGGCAAAATCCTCGGTCTTGACGCGGCGGGGTCACTATTTTATGACCAAACTGCTGCTAGACCTAGGGCGTGTATTCTGCTTCGGAGGGATCTTTGCTGGTTCTCTCTACCGCTGTACACGTCCCAGGACACGCCGGCCGTGAAGCTAGTCCTGGCCACTGGGCATGCCAAGTTGACTCTCATGGCTGCCTCTGCATACTTTGCCCACGATGCGAACTCTCTCCCGACAGTTGAGGTGATCAATTTGGTCAATCAATGCGGGTAGAGGGGGGACAAAGTAATCATTGGCTGCGACGCTAATGCTCATCACGTCACGTGGGGCAGTTCTGACTGCAACAGGAGAGTTGATGATCTACTAGAATAATTATTTGGTTGTAAACTTTATATTCTCAATCAGAACAATGAACCTACTTTTGTTACTTCTAACAGAAGGGAGGTAATTGACCTCACGCTAGCCACAGAAAACCTCGCGTCTTCCGTGTTTAACTGGAATGTGTCCAATGAGCCGTCTCTGTCGGATCATAAGCACATTTGCTTCACTATCGTGACTACCTCTGTCCCGGTGGGGACGGAGATACGCAATCCAAAACGGACCAATTGGGCCGGCTATAAGGAAGACCTAATCCTACGCTACGGAGATGGTCACACCCCTAAACTTACTTCACCTAACGATCTTGATAGGGCTGCTGGTGACTTACAGTGCTCTATCATTGAGTCGTTTCACCGGAACTGCACACTCAAGACCGTTAACCGCTCGAGGCTTGTCCCTTGGTGGAATGCGGATCTCAGCCAGCTTCGGAAATACACGCGCAGGCTCTTTAAAAGCCAAGCGCACGGGTGACTGGACTGGATACAGGCAGTCCCTTAATACCTACAACAGGGCCATTAGAGCTCTTGGCGGACCTTCTGTGAGCAAGTCTCCAATGTCCCTGCCACGGCTAGGGTCATGAAGATCCTAGTGCACGACAACACACATCGACTTAATACTATTAAGTTGCAGGAGGGTGTATACACTTAGTCTTGGGCTGAGACTTTCAAGCATATGCTAGAGGTCCATTTTCCTGACTCCACTTCAATCAATCCAACAAACCCTGACTCTCAATACCCTGTTCTGCACAGGGCGAAGAGGGAGGACTGGCTTGTAGCCTGGCAGGTTGTTACGATTTCCAAGCTTCGTTGGGCTGTCAACTGTTTTGAGCCCTACAAGTCTCCGGGACCCGATGGGGTCTTCCCTCTGCTTTTGCAGGAGGGCTTAGACCACATCGCCTCTCCGTTATGCAAAATCTATAGACTTTGTATTGCTCTCGGTCACATACCTCGCGACTGGAAGCGCTCTAGGGTCATCTTTATTCCCAAGCCCGGGAAGGTTTCCTATCTCGAGGCGAAGGTATTTAGGCCCATATGCCTGACCTCCTTCTTCCTCAAAATCCTGGAGAAGCTGGTGGACAGGTACATTAGAGACGAGGTACTTTCGGTAACTCCTCTCTCTTCTTCACAATTCGCTTACCAAAAAGGTTAGTCAACTGAGACGGCCCTTCACGGCCTCACGAATTGCCTGGATAGGGCATTCGAGCTTCAGGAATTTTCACTGGCCATTTTCCTCGATATCGAGGGGGCCTTTGATAAGGTCTCAAGCTCGGTTATTACTGAAGCTGTCAAGAGATTTGGCATCAGCGACACTCTTGGCCGCTGGATCAAGTCCATGCTGACCGACCGAGAGGTGACGGCGTCTCTCCTTGGGGACTCTCTAGGGGTGACTACCAGTAGGCGCTGCCCTCAGGGTGGAGTGCTCTCCACCCTGTTGTGGTGCCTGGTGGTGGACGAACTCTTGGAGAGGCTCGGGGGTTCTGGGGGCTGTCACTGCTTCGGGTATGCGGACGATGTGGCGATAATCTTTACCGGGAAGTTCCCGGCTACTGTCACCGCACTGATTAGATCTGCTCTATCTAACGTGGAGCAATGGTGTCAGGCGGTCAACCTCACTGTTAATCCTAACAAAACTGTCCTTGTCCCATTTACGAGGAAGAACACTAAGGATCTGTTCAATGATATCTCTTTCTTTGGCCAGGTCCTGACAAAGTCCACCGAGGTGAAATACCTGGGGGTGACTTTTGATTGCAGACTCATATGGAAGCCGCATCTTGATCGGTGCATCAAGAAGGCCAAAATGCTTTTCTGGAGGACCATGAGCTCTGTCGGCCAGACTTGGGGCCTTAACCCCAAGGCTGTACACTGGCTCTATACTGGGATCATCAGACCCATATTATCCTACGGGGCACTTGTCTGGTGGACAAGGGTCCGGCTTAAAACGGTGCAGGCTGCCCTGCGCAAGCTTCAAAGGCTTGCCTGCAACGGTGTTACGGGGGCCATGAGATCAACCCCAACTGCTTCCCTGGAGGTGCTCCTTGGCATGCTTCCTCTTCATCTTTTTATTCAGGAGGAGGCTGTCATGGGGCCTACAGGCTCCACATTAATGGCTGTTGGGTCCCAAGACTCTGGGATTACAGCCATACGAAGCTCTTGCGGGAGTACGCCGAACTCGAGCCGTCGCTAACGATGTGCTCTGACAAAACTGTTACCAGTTTTGACTTCACTAAGCCATTCAGCATCCACTTTCCCAGTCGGGCCGAGTGGACTAACCTGCTGCCTCTTGGCACTGGAGGTGAAACTATTTGGTTCACCGATGGTTCCAAGACTGACTCTGGCTCTGGCGCCGCCTATTACTGTCAAACCACAAGGGTCGGTTTTTCTGCTTGCCTGGGCACCTTCGCTAGTGTGTTCCAGGCGGAAATTGCCGCGATCTGTTATTGCGCAGATTACTGTATTAACAAAGGGTATACCGGACGGACTGTGAGAATTTATTCTGACAGTCAGGCCGCTCTGAACGCGCTGAACCAGTGTCAGATTACCTCTCAACTGGTGCGCAGCTGCCTTGATCTGCTAGCGCGACTGGCATCCTGCAACAGGGTTCTGTTATACTGGGTGCCAGGGAATATCGGATATCATGGCAATGAGCGAGCCGATAGATTTGTGAAAAGGGGTGCGGAGGCCAAGCTCTTGGGGCCGGAGCCGGCCGTCCCCATCCCTTACAGGCACGTCAAACAGTGTCTGCATGACAGGTTGACTGTCATACAAAACCAGCAGTGGCATAACATGGAGGGCCAGAGACAGACACAACTGTTAGTGAATGGTCCCTGAAGGTCTCGTGCTAGAGACCGAATTTCACTCAGCAGATGGGATATTAGGCTGGCCACCGGTCTTCTGACCGGGCACTGTCGGCTTAATAGGCACCTCCATCTGATGGGTTTTGCCGACGACCCTCTCTGTAGGTCGTGTAAGGAGAAGGAAGAAACATCCGCTCACGTACTTTGCGAGTGCGACTGCTTCGCCTCGCTTAGACTAGAATATTTTGATTCACACACTTTGGAACCCTCGCGGGTCTCCTCTATTACGGTGGAGCGAATTCTTCGCTACGCTGTGGCCACGGGTCTATTCAAGCCTGAACACGAAGGTGCACAATATGCCTGTGGCATCAGTGCTAGGGCGCGAGCCCCCTACTCACTAATAATAATAATAATAATAATAACGTGGTTGCCAAAACTCCATCCCTAGAAATCAACTTCAAGCGCAACTAAATTTTTGTAAATAATTCTACCCATCTATTTCCAAGCTTTGGTACTTCATTTCGGAATTATTAATACACAGATGGTCTGCTCAAAGCTTATTGTATTATTTTTTATTTAAATTATGTATTAAGTATTTATTGTTCTACATTTGCGCTGTTCCCGTAACCACCACGAATATAATTTGCTTCTGTAGTGGCCTGAGTTTTTTATCGCAGAATAAACAAATAATATTATTATCAGCAGGAAAAGTTCTTTTCCATTTTCGTGGTGGGACATTACATTTTCAGATAGTGTTTATGAAAATAGCTTTGAAGAATAATTCGATTATAACAACGGCTACTGATCCAGACAAGAGTATGAAGAGCAAGTAAAAAGGAAAGAAGACTTTACTCAGGTCCAAGGCAACGGTGCTTTTCGACGGTCTCTTCCATTTGACTGTTTCTATTAAGTAACGCTTCTCAAAAGACAGATATATGAAAACTTTCGTTTCGAAAATCGTTTTTAAGCTGAAACAAGACGGTCTTCAAGCCCCTTAATCAGTTTACTATCAAATTCGTAGTCGTACCTACCTTAGTTGAAGGATTTCACGCAATTGCGGACTGCTCCTCAACCAAGAGGTGTTGAAAATGAAGTGCAAATTGTCGAATCCAACATCGTGCTGCGAATAGTAAAGACCTCCGTTCTCCACCAAGTACTTTTTAATCTCAGAAACAGATGTCAAGATTTCTTCCGATACCCAACTCATATAGGATTCGACCGTGATTTGAGCATTTTCCCCGAAAATAATTGGAATCTATCAGTCAAGCTTCATATAATCCGTTACAGCGCTAATCAGTTTCTCTTCATCTTGTGGTTTTTGATTCTTTGAACAAGTTTTAAGTTACTTCGCATTACATCTTCGTTCCGTTAAGCATTGGTCCTTTCAAAAAACCATCGACGAAAGTTAAAAGTTTTTGGGTACGCGACTTCCATATAGTTTCAAGAATATAAGAATTTAGTTTTCTTCTTTTAATAGTAAATAGCTTAATGATTATTTGAACTTCATATCTACGTTATTAAAGAAGCAATAGATTTAACATAATAATTCTAATTAAATTCACACGCTAGTGCAATGTTTAACACATTAATATCATAAGTGCATTATGAACCCCTGATAAGTTAAAGAGAAGATTTAAAACGATTCCGTTTGAAGTAGAAAGAAAATTTCCAAAAAATCCAAATTTGTGCTAATCTTGAGTTTCATCCAAATTTAATTTTGGCGTGCGAGGCTCATGATACAAAATCTGAATCGATTTAGTTGCTTTTTTAAGCTAATTCGGTTCATACGCTTAAATATTTATAGTTAGTTATTTTCATATCATAATGAAATAATGAGAAGACTTAAAGTGACATCAATTGAAACGATTCGTGATCAAGATTTTAGAAGAATGAAAATAGATTTTTGTTTGTGGTTTCAAGGAATTCGATTTCATGTCCTTCGCTTCAGCCTTTAAGCAAAGTGGTTGAAAATTATTTCGATTATGATTGCGGCTACTGTTCCTGACAACATCAAGAAGAGCTAGTAGAAAGGAACGCTGACGCTGCTCAGGTCCAAATCAGTCGTGCTTCGACGGTCTGTTCCACTTGACTTGTTCAACTAAGTAATGCTTCTCAAAATCCAGATATTTCAAAACTTGAGTTTCGAACAAAGGTTCAAAGCTGTAATAATAATCTCATCAGATGCGTTAATCATATTGCCATGATATTCGTACGGACCTTAGTTGGAGGTTTTCGTGCAATTGCGGACTTCTTCTCAACCAAGAGACGTTGAAAATGTAGTGCGTGTAGTCGAAGCTTAGTGCTTGCTCCGAAAAGTAAAAACCTCCGTTTTCCGCCCAGAATTTTTTACTCTCGAGATCAAAAGTCAGAAATTCTCCCATCGTCCAAGTCAGAAGGGAATTGGATATTACACTGTAAAAAAGTGAGGTTCATCTTTGAATGCTTAGGCATGCGTAGCCCCGACACTGTGGTGGTACGCTTTAACGTTCAAATTTCAATAATTTCTTTAAGTTCAAATTTGAACAGAACACTATTGTTCAAAATTAGACGCTCACGCATTCATTTTTGAACAGTGCGTAAGAGGTAAGTATATCGTGTAAATTTAAGCACAAAACCGCTCAAATTTAATTGGAAAATTAAACGTTTAATATTGAATCTTTATGCATTCATTATTGAGCAACATCGGAGAGTTTGATCAAGCGTTCATCTTCAATTGCTTACGTTCAAAATTGAGCAGTTCACCATTTAAAAATACATGGTGGACAAGCGTTTGATGAAGCATTGAAATTTGAGAAATATGATTTCAAATTTCATCACTGAATGCGTTATGGTAAGGCATACTATATTAAATATACGCACTGACAAGTAAGAAATCTAATGTGTTTAAAGCTTGTACATCTTCTGAGGGCTGGTAAATTTGAAACACATCAATCGTTTTGTTAAATAATAATTCAGTTATATGAAGAAAGTCTGAACTTAAGGACAGTGTTCATTCTCAAGTTTTTTCCAATTAAAACGTTGTTGCAATAAATTACATTATCAAACTATTTGAAGGCCTATGTAAACATAAGGGAAAGGTGAAATACGCAATAATCCGTAACATTTCCTTTGATATTATTGTATAATTATGTTTATACAGACAAATATATATTTAATTCACAGTAAATAAACAAGTTATAGTAAATTGTTGAGAAGTTATTGTATTTTTAATGAAAGCTTTGTTTGTAGTACAAATTTAGAGCAGTGGAATCAAGTAATTTCAGAGCAGAATTAATTTTGTTTTGCACACCTTTTGCGATTGAACAATTTCGTTCACATTTGAATACCCATTAAACGCTTTTTTCTTAGAGTGTTGTTTTAAACCCAAAAACAATTCCATTTGAGCGCCCATAACGCTCTCGTGTGAACGCTCATATCGCTCTCGTTTGAACCTCCATATCGCTCTCGTTTGAACGCCCATATCACACTCGTTTGAACGCCCATATCGCACTCGTTTGAATGCCCATATCGCATTCGTTGGAACAACCACAATGCACTCGTTTGAAAGCCAAGAAAACCTTATTTGAACGTTTAAAACGCTCTTGTTTTAATACTAATACTAATACTAATACTATTCCAATCCTATTAGAACGCCAAAACGACTAAATCTGAACACTTCATTAGCGCAAGGCGGTTATTCAAAATTGAATGGGATAAGGATTCATTTTTGAATGGTAATATATAAGCTGTCCAAAAATGAATGCTAGAGTTAAGTTTTGATCGATATGACGGTAGTTTGTTCAAAAATGAATGCTCATGGTTGGTTTTGAATGCCTAAAACACTCCTTGTTCAAAATTGAATGTCTCTGGTTAAAGGTAAACGCGTCAATAGAGGCTTGTTCAAAATTAAACGGCCACTATCATTTTTGAATGCCAAAAGTACGCTTATTTTTTACAGTGTTTGAGAGCTTTTTCCCCCGATAGAATCGGATTGTATCCCGCAAGAACGAAATAATCAGTACTAGACGTAAACAGTTTCTCCTGATCCTGCGCTTCAAGCCATTCCTTTACATTTGGGTCGTGGTCTGCCTATAGATACGCATCAATGACATGAGAATAATGGAGGACTTACCACGGAAACGCCTAATTACCAAAACTTGAAGGTAGTCGAATGTTTCAGAATCTTCTATTATTATAGGTGGAATTCCCGATTTGATCAAGTCCGAGAGAGTGTCGATGTAATTGTAGCTTTCCGTCGAGAACTCCGTCCGCAAGAAACAACCCAAGAAAAGCAGAATGAAAGTCACTCCTATCAGCAAAAGCGCATAGATCAGAAAGTGAAGAACATTAAACCTTTCCAACCTTTAGCAACGGTATTCGTGTAAAATGAGAAGCAAGGGGGGACACAAATGGGTGGTTGGTGAGCCTCGTTTTCAACTACCAATCGAATCAGAGATACATTAGGTCATCGTTAATGTCACGTGACAAGCGGAAAGTAGTTCGCGATGGTAGCGGCTCCTGGGGATAGTGGGGAATACTTTTGAGATATCGGCTGCTTAACTAGGCTTAACGGTTGTTCTTTAGCGCTCTTTCGGTTCAATCGTCGTGGAATTTTCGAGTTTCGTTAAGTTGAATTTTGATATTGTTTCCGAGACTTTGTTTTTGCTTTTATTATTGAAATGCCTCGAAAGAAAACACCAGAACAGTTAGCGTTTTCAGCGCAAAAGCCGAAAAACCAAAGTACCCAATATCATGTTTAAATCGTAACTTCTTTCGAGCTTTTGCAGATTATCAACTTTTAGGCTCATTTCAATATTAGTTTCTCAAGAAACCTTAGCTTTGGCATCTAGAACTTTCCAGGCAAACCACTGGATTACCTTGGAAAGTTCTGATTTAAATTCTTCGTGGCACACAATAACTGGGTGAGGCTTATCATTTTGGAACAATATATTATGTACCCAGTTGTTCCAAGCAAACAAAAACGAGGAATCCCCACATTGTTCTATTTTATATTTTGATTTCAACAAATCATACTGGCTACACATATCTTAGAATATTTCTTTTGAACTGCCATTTTTTTTCATGCATTCTATTACACCTTTAAGTTTTCCGTCTTTATCAATCAGGAAAAAGTCACCCTTTTCGTAACTTTCTAAAATGTTTGCTAAATTCAAATCTGACATTTTGACAACTGTGCCGATTTCCGACTACCTAAATGACTAGAATATATTAAGCCTTGGAATTAAACTATAGCAGACGACATGAAGATAAGGAAATAAGTGAACTATTTTCTCGAGCCAACTTACGCATGTACCTTGTGTAAAACTACGCGAAAGTAACTCTCCGCGGTGGCATAAGACCAACACTTCCCGTCGCTCTGTAAGGGGGACGGAAATCTTGAATCGACTACGGGGGAACTCATTTTTCACGTTTCGGTTTAGGCTTCTCGTAATTCACTTTCTGGTTATCTATGCGCTTTTGCTATCAGCCACGAGGAAGTGAGCAGACGACAAGTAATGTGGGGCAAAACGGATGGAATCGCTACAAAGCATAATTATATCATTTACTTAATATCATGATTAGAGCGAGAGCCATTAAAGGGTAGATAATATCTGTTAATGGGATCTTTTAAACGAGCACTTAACCGATTACGTTCTGTGCACAAGAGCGACGCGTTCTCCCAGACGTTCTCCACGGTTTCTCGGGCCATTTTCTTGACAACTTTCTTGGTGGGCAACGATTTGTATTTGTTGGATACGATGGAGTGAAAGACGAGCAAAAGTGACAGAAGGACCAAGGCTGACCCCAATAAAATCACCACCTAATTGAAACGAATGAAATTCAATGATCCGGGTAGTGTACTTAAGAAAAAGTTACTTGAGCGTCCATATTTAAGAAAGAAAAGGAAGTGGTGAAGACTTTTTTGGGGGGACCGGACACGATAATCGTTCTGGCCCTCGTGACCACCGGAGACGGACTGAAATATTTCTCTCGATCGTAGAAAAATGAGCTTGGCTCAACTTTTGGGAAAACATTAGAGTTCTAAATGAGAGGGTTAAAAAAGTGCCTTTATGTATATGAAAATTTCTATCTGATTTCTGTTTGACATACTTTGAAAACATCAGGAGTAGTATATATATCATTATAATCCAAATCGCTCACTTTAGACCCTTCGAAAACCAATCTAAAATTATCGAAAGAATTAAATTGAGATATTATGATTTATAAGTATGAATCTAACAACCACCAGTTTTAAGGTGTCGTTTCAATTTAATCGAGTCGAAAAGGGCGAATTATCTTCAGATAATCGAGTATTCTTGGGAAAACGAGCGCGTTAACACAATTCTTTCTCGTTCGACCCAATTACTCGAATCGAATAGCGAGTGGTATGAAAAATACTTGATGTTGAGGGATCGTTTCAGATAATCCGCCGTGTTATTGGCTCTCAGACTCCCAAGTTTCCGGAAAAGAAATATTGAAACTTCAACTGCCATCATGATAATGAATTGGTGGAGACGCGAGACCGAATGTTGATAATCTCACCGTAATTGTCGATACATTCATTGGTGTTTCTTGGGCGTACCTATAATGAATAGTTTTAAAAAATCGACAGTAACATGTATGATTTGAAATTCTTGATACTTCTATTTAAAATATCGATCATTTCCCATAAATTCAAATTGATTCATCGCCATTTTGAAGTCCAAATTATTCGTTGCAAGTGCAATCCGAAACCCTCAAAGGTTGTAAAGAGTTGCTGATAGGTTTTCGATTGTTATTAAGTAACAGCGGAAAAACCAAAATGCTTAACCTCGCTTGCTGTTCAACCACTCTAGAAAAGCTCAAACATAAAAACAAATAAAGCCTTATTATTTTAAAGTTTTGAGTTATGTATGAGATTTTTCCAGTAAAAAACGGGAACAATTGGAAAGATTAGTCTTGAAAATAAAGCTTCGGAGTTACCAGTTTTAAGCTAATGCGCCACGAGAAATTTGTTAGTAAAAAGGCAGGGCGTTAGGCGATTGGTCGTAGGACCTTCGTTAAAAATATTCTTAAAATCTGAACCTAATTTGAATCTTAAAATCTTTCAGAAGTATTTCCTGAATGTTTGACAATGCAGACTGGTCTTATAATTAGTAGAAGAATCGATAAAAAATCACTTGATTTTCTACTTCACCCTCCCTTTAAAGCTTGACTCGCTAAAGAAGTAAATGCGGTTCACTCATATGACGTCTAAAACCCATATAGTCTGGTCAATATGGTTTCTACTGTTGTGTATAATAACTGTACTCAATCGCACCTTTAGAAGGAGCACAGTTTAACATTGTTTGAAAAGAACACGTTTTAATCGGAAATATTTATCGTTTCTAAGGTTGGATGGTACCATTACTTACTTACTTTCCGTTTATGTTCGAAGGTAGAATACGTGGGAATATCTAACACATGACATTAACGCGTGACTACGTCTAGGCGCCAGTGTGGGAAATAGTACACTTACTCTGGTCCGAAATCCATTTACTTTTTCCTTGATCCTGTTTTTAAATTCAAGTAGGGGAGGGGGTTAATGGAACACTTTATTTTTTGCAAATTTATAGGAATTGTAAATAATTCTACCCATCTATTTCCAAGCTTTGGTAATTAGTTTCGGAATTATTCTTAGACAGATGGTTAGCTCAAAGCTTATTGGATTATTCTTTATTTAAATTATGTATTAAGTATTTACTGATCTACATTTGCGCTGTTCCCGTAAGCACCACGAATAGGATTTGCTTCTGTGGTTGCCTCAAATTTTTATCGCAAAATAAACAAATATTATTATCAACAGAGAAATTTCCTTTCCATTTTCACGGCGGAACATTACATTTTCAGATAGTGTTTATGAAAATTGTTTGAAGAATAATTCGATTATAACAACGGCTACTGATCCAGACAAGAGTATGAAGAGCAAGTAAAAAGGAAAGAAGACTTTACTCAGGTCCAAGGCAACGGTGCTTTTCAACGGTCTCTTCCATTTGACTGTTTCTATTAAGTAACGCTTCTCAAAAGACAGATATATGAAAACTTTCTTTTCGAAAATCGTTTTTAAGCTGAAACAAGACGGTCTTCAAGCCCCTTAATCATTTTACTATCAAATTCGTAGTCGTACCTACCTTAGTTGAAGGTTTTCGCGCAATTGCGGACTGCTCCTCAACCAAGAGGTGTTGAAAATGAAGTGCAAATAGACGTAGCCAACTTCGTGCCGCGAATAATAAAGACCTACGTTCTCCACCAAGAACTTTTTATTCTCAGGATCAGATGTCAGGATTTCTCCCATTATCCAATTCAGATTGGCATCCTCAGTCATTAGAGCTTTTTCCCCGATAGTAATCGGAATGTATCCGTCAAGTTTGGTATAATCCATTGCAACACGAATCAGTTTCTCTTCATCTTGCGCTTCTAACCATTCCTGAACTTCTGGGTCCTTGGCTGCCTAAAGATGCGCACCAATAACATCAGAGGAATAGATTAACTTAACGCTGAAACGACTATCTACCAAATATTTTAGAAAGTAGAGAGTTCCGCTTCCTTTCATCATTATCGGTGCAATTCCCGATTTGATCAAGTGCGAGAGGGTGTCGATGCAATTGTAGCTTTCCATCGTGAACTCCGTGCGCATGAAACAACGCAAGAAAAATAGTCACTCCGATCAGCCACGACGAAACGAGCAGACGACAAGTAATGTGGGGCAAAACGGAGGGAATCGCTGAAGGAAACAAAATTATTACATTTGCATAATATCATGCCCAAAGCGCCAGTCATTAAGGGTAGACAATCTCCTTCACGAATTCTTTCCAAATATAGGTTTGCACTGAATTTCTTACGTTCTGCGCACAAGAGCGACGCGTTCTCCCAGACATTTCCCACGGTTTCTTGGGCCATTTTCTTGACAACTTTCTAGGTGGGCAACGATTTGTATTTGTTGGTTACGATGGAGTGAACGACGAGCAAAATTGACAGAAGGACCAAGGTTGACCCCATTAAAATTAGCACCTATTTGAAAAAGGAATGTAACCCAATGATTTTTGTATTGTACTTGAGCAAAATATACGTGAGTGTCCATATTTAAGAAGGCAAAGGTTGTGGTCAAGACTTTCTTTGGGGGACCGGACACTATAATCGTCCTAGCCGTTCTGATAGCTGGAGATGGGCTGAAATATTTCTCTCGACCGTAGAAAAATGAGCTTGGTGATTTCGTATGATAGCATTGACATTCTAAATGAGAGGATTATTTAAAACGTGTTATTATGTGTATTTAAATTTTTTCTCATTTCTTTTTGACGTACGTTGAAACATTCTGGAGCATTATAAATTTTATGAGACTGGTCAACGTTCACTTTATGCCCTTCGAAAATCACCCTAAAATCATCGAAAAAGTCAAATTACAGGAAGAAATAAACATATTAAAAAAGTCTTGTGAAAAATACTTCATGTTGGAGGATCGTTTCAAATAATCCGAAGTAATTTTGTAAAATGATGCGAGGCTCTCAATCTCCCAAGTTTCCTGACAATAATTATTTAAGTTTAATTGACATCAGGAAAAATATTGTTGATAAGCTCACCGTAATTGTCGATATATTTATTGGAGTTTCTTGGGCATACCTATAAAGAGAAATTTTAAAAACTGACGGTAACATTTAAGATTTCAAATTCTAGATACTTGTATTTAAAATATCGATTATTTCCCATAAATTCAAATTCTGTTTCCGCCATTCTTCCGGTAAACTTAAATCCTAGTACGAATTCGAACGTTGAAATCAAATTATCTACGAACGTTGATAATTTTAAAGAATTGTGATAGAACTTTTTATTCGCCTTTGATTACGGAGTTTGGGTTATGCGTCAATAACACCACTTAACCTTTGTTGTTGTAAACCACACATTCGCTGTTGCTAGGGTAACTGAATTGAAAATGGTGAATATTTAGAAAAAAATCTTGAAGAATTGACACGATATAAAAATAAATTTAAATTCGATGATTACTTTTTTCGACGGCCCATCAAATCTGGTCAATATTTTTGCAATTAAACCAAGATGACAAGAGTTGCGAAAGTTAAACGTTGGAAAAATATAATCAAATTCTTCAATTCGGGTATAATTACCAATTCTAAAATTAAATTTCTTCTATTGTTTATCATGGCAGATTTTCCAATTACACAACTACTGTCGTTCGATTGTTTAGTGGAAAATAATGTAGGTCATGTTTTAAGGCCGATTCAGACAACACTAAAATCATCATACGATCACGTCGGTGAATTATTTATACTCGCTTAATCAAACTGTTCACACGTGACTACGTCTACGTAAAAGATTTGCGGTTTTAAGTTGAAAATTTTCTGTTTCTCTGAAAATGAATTGGCGGAGACGCGAGACCGAATATTGATAAACTCACCAATATTGTCGATACATTTATTGGTGTTTCTTGGGCATATCAATAACTAGTATTTCTTAAAAGTCGAAGATAACATTTAAGACTTGAAAATTTAAATTATACCTGTATTTGAGATATCGATTATTTCCCATAAATTCAAGTTCTGTTTTCGTCATTTTTGCGTTCCACTTAAATCGTTGTGCGGTTTCGAAAGTTGAAGATAATAGTAGCAAGCCTGATCTAGAAGAAATAGTAGTTTAAGATTGTTAACCGCACACTCGCTGGTGCTCTTTTAACTGTTCCTAGGGTAACTGAAATGAAGACAGTGAATATTTAGAAGAAATCTTGAAGCTTGACGCGATGTAAAAGTGAATTTTATTTCGATTATTACTTTTTTTCGACGCCTCAGAGAATCTGGTCAATTTTTTTTTAATTTAATAAAACCATTAGTAGAATTGTGATTAGTTTGAATTGTAAAAAAACTAATCAAATTTTCTACGGAAATCATTTCTGCTATTGTTTATCATGGAAGAGACATTATGACATTATGGTTGGTAGGTTTTCCAATAAGACGCCTATTGTCGTTCGACTGCTTACTAGAAAATAATGTAGGTCAGGTTTTAAGGCCCATTCAGACCTAGTAGAATCATCTTACGATCACGTGATTGAAGCCTATATAGGCTGGGCAGTATAATCTCTGTTTTTACCCTATTTATAGTATGTTCAAAATTACTATAGGCGTTTTTAAACGATACAACTTTTCTACTCATTAAGATGAGTCAACTTGAGTTGAGTAAACTGGTTGGGTCGTGCAAATATAAGTAGTACAAGTTAAATCACCATATTAAAAATTTATCGTTGACCAATTTTTGCTGACTCAAGTTTTTGACCCATCTTTGATGTATTGTTGCACTAGCTATTTAGTCAGTTCTGTGGTTTCCAATCCAGGGAGAAGATATGAAACCGTGGATCTATTAAACACTGAAGGGGTTGGGTAAAGTGTACGCTTTCTCGATAAAACTGATCCAGGTAGATAAGAAATAAGACAAATTTAGTTGTGATTCGATTGCTAATTAATTTCGCACTCGAGTGCCAATTTTTATTCGTAATAATATCACAAGCACATAATAACCCATTACGAATTAGGGTAGATTTAAAATTATGTAACGTGTGCAATATTTTTAGAAGCAGAAAATGTAAATTGTGTTTTCGATTTCGTGTCGTTACATACTAAATTTTCAGCGTTTAAGCAAATCGTTTGAAGATTATTTCGGTGATAGCCACGGCTACTGTTCCTGACAACAGCATGAGAAGGAAGTAGAACGGAACGCTGACGCTACTCAGGTCCAAATCAGTCGTGCTTTTCAACGGTCTCTTCCACTTGACTTGTTCAATCACGTAATCATTTTCAAGATACAGATACTTGAAAACTTGCGTTTCGAAAATTGGTTCCATGCTGTAATAAAAACATTGATCAAGCGCTTTAATCGGTTTACTATAAGCAATTAGTACCGACATCAGTTGCAGGTTTTCGTGTATTTGCTGTGAGCTTCTCAACCAAGTGGTGTTGAAAATGAGGTGTGAGTAGTCTAACCCAAGGTCGTGCTGCGAAAAGTAAAGACCTCCGTTTTCTGCCAAGAACTTTGTACTTTCGGAATCAGATGACAGGTATACCCCCAAGAACCATGAAAAATATGGGTCCACCGCGATTAGACATTTTTCCTTAGAAATAATCGGAATGTATCCATCAACGTTCCCATAATCCATTCGAGAACCGAAGAGTTTCTCTTGATCCAGTGACTCTAGCCATTCTTTAACAACTTTATCTTGGCTTGCCTAAAGATTCGCATCAATGACGTTAAAAGAATGGGGGACTTAACACGACAACGGCTATATTTACCAAACATTTCAGATAATCGAAAGTTTGGCTTTCTTTGAGAACTATAGGTGGAATTCCCGCTTTGATCAAGTCCGAGAGGGTGTCGATGTAATTGTAGCTTTCCGTCGTGAACTCCGTCCGCAAGAAACAACCCAAGAAAAACAGAATGAAAGTCACTCCGATCAGCCACGACGCAGCCATCAGACGACAAGTAATGTGCGGAAAAATGGAGGGAATCGCTAAAGGGAACATAATTATGTCTGTCGTTATGGCAACACAATCTCTGGTAATAATTCCATACGTTCGGCGCACAAGAGCGAGGCGTTATCCCAAACATTTTTTAGAGTTCCTTTTGCCAATTTCTTGACAACTTCCTTGGTGGGCAAAGACTTGTGTTTCTTGGTTACGATGGAGTAAATGACGAGCAAAAGTGACAGAAGTACCAAGGTAAATCCCAATAAAATCACCACCTAATTGAACCAAGAATGTAATTCAATGAAATGGATATTGAATGGATTGTAATTGCAAATTTTACTGGAGTGTCCATGTTTAAGAATGACAATGAAGTTGACGTGACTTTCTTCGGAGCCGCGGACACGATGACCGTCCTGACTGTTTGGAAAACCGGAGCTGGACTGAAATATTCTTGTCGGCCCTCGAAAAATGAGCGTGGCTCTGGTATCATCATAATATTTGCTTTCTAAACAAACAAGAGTGATTAAAATTTCTATATCTGTTTACCCTTATTTCTCTTTCTCTTACGTTGAAAAAATCAGGCGCGGTGGATATTTTAGAAAGCTCATTATTGGCCACTTTATGCTCTTCGTAAATTGACCTGAAACCATAAGATCATAATTTGCCATAAGTCAATGCATTTTGTTGCATGTTGCTAGAATGGTGCTTTTTCATTTCGATTGTGATAGAAGATTTCTATACGAAACCCGATTTGATTAATCGAATATTCGAAGAATAATTTTCAAATTTTGCTTTTAATCGTTATAAATTTCGAATAATCGTCAATTTAATACGTTTAAAATTATTCTAGTCGATATAGGCAAGTAATATTAAAATTATGGAATATTCGCAGCACCCATTTGACCAAACCAGCGAGAAATAGTTTGTTAACACGAGTATTTCTCGTTTTGCCCAATTACTCGAACGTATTTCAAGGTAGTATGAAAATACTTTATGTTGAGGGAACGTTTTAAGTAATCCGCCATGATTTTGAAAAATGACTCGAGGCTTTTAATCTCCCACGATTCCTGATAAGATATATTTAAGTTCAATTGACATTAGAAAAAATAAATCCATCTGAGGCTTGGGACCGAATGTTGATAAACTCACCCTAATTGTCGATACATTTATTGGAGTCTCTTGAGCGTACCTACCAAAATAAGTTCTTTTTTAAACAAGGACAACATTTAAGATTTGAAAATTCAAATTCTAGGTACTTGTATTTAAAATATCGATCATTTCCCATATATTCAAATTGATTCATTGCCATTTTGAAGTCCAAATCCAAAACCCTCAAAGGCTGTAAAGAGTTGCTGATAAATTATCAATTGTTGTTAAGTAACATTAACAGCGGAAAAGAAAAATTGTTAATCGTGATTGTTTTCTAACAAGTCTATAAATATTCCAACATCAGAACAAAAAACACATTATTTTGTTTCTATTTTTATAAAAGATTCGACTTATTTACGGGAAGTGACCGTTGACAAATTACGTGAAGAAAAAACTTACATTTTCCAATACAAAAAAAGGAACAATAGGAAAGATTTTTCTTGAAAATAAAGATTCGAGATTCATACTTTGAAGCTAATGTGCTTTTCGCTTTGCTTTACACACATTGGTTCTTTAAAAACAGGCTAACCAACTCGCACTGCCTCTGGCGGGGCTTCTTGGTAAGATGGAGGATACCCCAATGGCTGTCTCGCCCCCTGTGTATTGGTTTCTATGTTTGTAATAAACGAATTTTTCTTATCGACGCTCTTGATTTGATGGCTGCCTGTTAATTTCAACTTTTCAAGTGAATACAGCCAGAAGAACTAAACTATACTACTCGCCTTTGAAAGGTTGGAATCAGGTACTTTTCCAATTCGAGTTTGGAAAATGAATCGTTAACACCATTTTAACTGCGCTCACTGTTATCCACCCTCTGGTGTATTAAATAAAATGGTGAAATATTTGTGAAATCATGAAGCTTGACTCGATATCGAAGTAAATGCGTGCCACATAATTACTTTGTTTATCACGCGACGCCTAAAACCCAGACAGTCTGGTTTTTATTGTCTCTAGTGTTGTGGATAATAACTGTAAACAATCGCACCACTAGAGGGAGTTGGTTTCAACATTGAACAAAACACGTTTTAATCGGAAATATTTATCCCTTCTAAAGTTGAATTGTACCATTTCTTATTTATTTTCCATTTTAAAAACTAACCAACGTTTGACTACTTTTCCGCAATTATGTTCGAATGTAGAATACGTGGGAATTTCTAACACATGCCAGTAACGCGTGACTACGTCTAGGCGCCAGTCTGTTAAATAGCGCACTTATTCTGGTCCAAAATACATTCATTTATTGCTTAAGCCATTTTTAAATTCAAGAAGTACCAGTGGTTACTGGTCCTAGGGACCAGTTTATCAATTGCAAATCTATTGGAAAACTAAGGGTGGGACAATTTCAAGGACCAGTTTGTTATTTTTGACACGAAGAGGTCATGGCAATTAAGTAATTTTATTCTGAATTCCAATGCTGATAGGCCCGTTTAAAAAGGAGACCACTTTATCGTCTTATTAAACTAAGAGTTAGAGTAGATTTAAAATGACGTAATATGTTTATTACATTTAGAAGCAGAAATGTTTTTGTATTTCCTGTGATAACGTTAAATTTTCAGCATTTAAGCAAATCGGTTGAAGAATTTTTCGGTTATTACGGCGACTGCTGTTCCTGACAACAGCGTGAAAAGCAAGAAGAAAGGAGCGACGAAGCTACTGAGGTCCAAGGCCATAGTGCTTTTTAACGGTCTCTTCCACATTGTGTGTTCCATTATGTAATACTTTTCAAAATACTTATACTTGAAAACTTGCGTTTCGAAAATTGGTTCCATGCTGTAATAAGAACATTGGTCAAGCGCTTTAATCGGTGTACAATAAGAAATTAGTACCGACATCAGTTGGAGGTTTTCGTGCAATTGCGGTGAGCTTCTCAACCAAGAGGTGTTGAGAATGAAATGTGAGTAGTCGAAGACAAGGACGTTCTGCGAAAAGTAAAGGCCTCCTTTTTCTACCAAGCACATTTTGCTCTCAGAATCAGATCTAATGAATTCTGTCATTATCCAAGTCATATAGGAGTCCAGCGCGATTAGAAATTTTTCGCCAGAAATAATCGGAATGTAACCATCAAGCTTCGTATAATCCGTCATAGTACTAAACAGTTTCTCATGATCCAGCGCGTCTAGCCATTCTCTAACCACTTTATCCCGGGTTTCCTATTGGGAAGCAGCAATGACGTCAAACCAATGGAGATCTTAACACAACACGCTATAGAATATCTACCAAATATGTCAGATATTCGAAAACTTCGTTTTCCATGATCATTGTAGGTAGAATTCCCGATTTGATCAAATCCGAGAGAGTGTCGATGCAATTGTAGCTTTCCGTCCGAATCCGTCGTGAACTCCGTCCGCAAGTAGCAACCCAAGAAGAACAGAATGAAAGTCACTCCGATCAGCCACGACGCAGCCAGCAGACGACAATGAATTTGCGGCAAAAGGAAGGGAATGGCTACGGCACAAAATTATGTTTGATTAAAGCTCCAGCCATATGTCGTTATGGCAAGGCAATCTCTGCTAATAGTATTTCCAATACGAAACTGACTCATTCTCCGATCTGGCATAGGGGTGGATTTTTTTCAAATTTTAGCGAGCAAGTTCATTGCTTACGTTCGGCTGACAAGAGAGAGGCTTTCTCCCAGATATTTTCCAGCGTTTCATGGGCTAGTTTCTTGACAACTTTCTTGATGGGCAACGATTTGTATTTGTTTGTTACGATGGAGTGAATGACGATCAAAAGTGACAGAATGGTCAAGGTTAACCCAGTTAAAATCACCACCTAGTTGAAAGAGGAATGTAATTGAGTGAATTGGATATTTAGTGAATTGTAATTGCAAAGTTTACTGGAGTGTCCTTATTTAACAATGACAAGGATGTTGACGTGACTTTCTTCGGAGCAGCGGACACGATGATCGTCCGGACTGTATCGAAAACCGGAGTCGGACTGAAATATTCCTGTCGGCCATCGAAAAATGACCTGTGGAATTGGGTCCGGAACTTTGACGCGCGCCCACATAACTCTGTACCCCATTCCAACTTCTAAAATTAAATCTATAACTATTAATATGGAAAAGAACAGGTTTTCTACTGGAATATTTATCCCCTCTAAAGTTGGATTGTACCATTGCTTTCCAATTGGGAAATAACCTTACCTTTGCATTTTTTCGCAATTATGTTCGAGCAGGAATACGTGGGAATTTTTGACATGTAGCAGTGTTATAAATATAAGTAGGTACTAGCCCTATATTGTTTTCCCAAAATAAGGGTCAGGTTTACATTTAAGCCATTCGTGAAATAATATCTTTATTTTTTATTTATTTTTTTTCCATGAACTGATAAAAATTTGGATGTTTGAAAATGAAAATTTTATTGCATACATCTTTTACAAGAAATTCAAATTCAGTTTGTTTTGGTTTCAAATTTGAACTAAGAAACTGCTACTGTAATTTTGCCGAACGAGGCAAACTATTCGATCATCAAGTTTGCGTAAAATATGCAAACCATATATCAATATATTTTCATTATTAATCAATGCTAATTTGTTTCAAGCGTGAGTTTAAATTTTAACGACATTCATATCGTAAGTATATATTTATATATAAGAAGTTTGTTGGTTTGTTTGTTTGGGTGCGTGTGCGTGTGTTTATCCTATTCTAGACGTGCAACATTTAAGTTTTATGAATAATCCCCAATTAATCATCGATTATTTTAATTTGAAATAGTAGTTTCTTAAACATAATAACATCATGAATTGGAGATATTTCATACGGACGTACCGAAAGGCTGTTTACCTTTTAGTGTCTGCATAGACAGGAAACTTTTTTTAAACACGCCGGGCTTCGCAGGGTAGATGAGCTTGTTTTTTATGAGAAAACTTGATGTGACGTATTTTGAAGTGAGTTCATTTGCGATGAACATTCCCAAGAACAAACAATTATATTGTTTCGAGGAATTAGATTTCGTGGTATGGAATTTTAAATAGTCAGCGTTTAAGCAATCGTTTGAAGAAAAATTCGACGATGAGAACGGCTACTGTAGCTGACAACAGCGTGAAAAGCAAGTAGAACGGAACGAGGACGTACTCAGGTCCAAGTCAGCTGTACTTTTCAACGGTCTCTTCCACATGACTGTTTCTATTATATAATTCTTCTTAAAGTCCACGTACTTCATAACTGTCGTTTCGAACATCGGTTCCAAGCTAAAATATCAACTGTCATCAAATTTGTTAATCATTTAGCATCAAATTCGTATGAATCAACCTTAGATGCAAGTTTTCGTGGAGTTGTGGTGTGCTTCTCATCCAAGATGTGTTGAAAAAGCCTTGTACATAGTCGACGGCAATGTGGTATTGCGATAAATAAAGTCCTTCGTTCTTCACGAAAAACTCTTTACTCTCGGAATCATCGGCCAGCAGTTGTCCCAAGAACCAAACCAGAAAATAATCTTCCGTGATTAGAACTTTTTCCCCGGAGAGAATTGGAATGTATCCATCACATTCTAAGTATTCTATCGGGCTGCTGAAAATATTCTCCTGATCGAGTGCGTCTAGCCATTCCTTAATTACCGAATCCTCGTCTGCCTACAGAGACACAAAAATGACGTCATAAGAATAGATGACTGAAAATGAAGAAGCCGTTTTACCAAAGTTTGAAGATCTTTCAAAGCACCGCTTCCTTCAAAGATAATAGGAGGGATTCCCGATTTGATCAAGTCCAAGAGAGTGTCGATGCGACTGTAACTTTCCGTCGTGAATTCCGTTCGCAAGTAACAACACAAGAAGAACAGAAAAAGTCACTCCGATCACCCACGACGCAGCGAGCAGACGACAAGTACTGTGAGGCAAAACGGCGGGAATCGCTAAGGAACATAATTTTATTTAATTAAAGCTTTTTCGATTATTATATCCTTTACAAGCGAAATTTCTTCGCGCTATACGATATTATGTAAAGGGGAATTGTTATCAAATATTGCTTACGTTTGGCGCACAAGAGCGACGCGTTCTCCCAGACATTCTCCATGGTTTCTTGGGTCATTTTCTTGACCACTTTCTTGGTTGGTAACGATTTGTATTTGTTCGTTACAATGGAGTGAATGACGAGCAAAATTGACAGAATTACCAAGGTTAATCCCGTTAAAAAAAGCACCTAATTTAGTCAAGAATGGAACGCTTTGAATTGGGTATTGAGTTGATTGCAATTGCCAAATTTACCGGAGTGTCCATATGTAAAAAGGACAACGTAGTGGACACGACTCTCTTTGGGGCGGCGGACACTATAATCGTGTTCAAAGTGCCCAAGATCGGAGTCGGACTGAAATATTCCTGTCGGCCATCGAAAAATGAGCGTGTAACATGGAAAATCGCAGCATGAGCATTCTAAAACGATGTTACGTTTTGCGTATAGGTACTCTTTGTGGGCACGTAATAAAATCGTTTAAATATTAGCTATACGTTCACTTACGTTGAGAAAATTTGGTTCATTATAGATTTTTCCAACGTCAAAATAGCTCAGTTTATGCCCTTCAAAAATCTTTCTAAATTTATTCAAAAAATTTAATAACATTGTGGTATTAAGTTTTCAATTTTGCATAAGTTAGCGGAGAGAACGTTAATGTTTCAAATAAAACGAAGAGCCACATTCAGGAATCGTTAAATTAAAATACAGGATAGTGCAGATCACAAACTCTCATTGGATCACGCAAAGTTACAATGGCTTTTGTTTATCCAAAACTTATTGTATAATCCTGTAGATTTGTGATCTGAACCCTCCTGTTAATTTGACCCAACGAGCGTGGAATTATATGCCTAGTTCGTTCGGCAAACTAGTCGAATCTAATTCCAAATACTCTGAAAAATACTTTATGTTGAGGGCTCTTTTCGCAAATTCCAATACGACAAGGTATCGCCCTTCGACGTCGGACATATCCCATGTTTCCTAACAAGAAATGAAAGTGTTAATTGCAATCAAGAAAAATCAACCTTCGGATACACTGAAGTCTTGTTTAAACAAGGCGACAAAATGTTGATAAACTCACTATTAATGTCGTAACATTCATAGTGTACTCTTGGACATACCTATAGTGACGTATTTTGCAAATCAACGATAACATTATCTATATTCATTTTTCAAAAAAAAAACCGGGTTTGTTTTTAAAAAGCCCAGCCCACCGTGTTTTATTGGGTACTTGGGGTTTTTTTTGGGGGGGGGGGGTTATCTTTACCAGCTGTGTTCATGGTAGAAATTAAGAAATATTAAAAGGTACTTTTGAAGTCGAAACAACAAATACCTATAAAATGAAATTATTCTAATATTCAAACTCATCAAAATTGTAGATCTTAGAGTTGGGTTTTATTAAGTGGTTTTTAGTGGGTTTTATGGTGGGTAAAACACAATAAAACCCGCGGGGTTTTTTCTGGGCTGGGTTTTTTTAATTCGAACCCTGTCTATTTTAAAATGCAAATTCTACCTGTATTTAAAATACCTATCAATCGAAAGTTTGGCTTTCTTTGAGAACTATAGGTGGAATTCCCGCTTTGATCAAGTCCGAGAGGGTGTCGATGTAATTGTAGCTTTCCGTCGTGAACTCCGTCCGCAAGAAACAACCCAAGAAAAAACAGAATGAAAGTCACTCCGATCAGCCACGACGCAGCCATCAGACGACAAGTAATGTGCGGAAAAATGGAGGGAATCGCTAAAGGGAACATAATTATGTCTGTCGTTATGGCAACACAATCTCTGGTAATAATTCCATACGTTCGGCGCACAAGAGCGAGGCGTTATCCCAAACATTTTTTAGAGTTCCTTTTGCCAATTTCTTGACAACTTCCTTGGTGGGCAAAGACTTGTGTTTCTTGGTTACGATGGAGTAAATGACGAGCAAAAGTGACAGAAGTACCAAGGTAAATCCCAATAAAATCACCACCTAATTGAACCAAGAATGTAATTCAATGAAATGGATATTGAATGGATTGTAATTGCAAATTTTACTGGAGTGTCCATGTTTAAGAATGACAATGAAGTTGACGTGACTTTCTTCGGAGCCGCGGACACGATGACCGTCCTGACTGTTTGGAAAACCGGAGCTGGACTGAAATATTCTTGTCGGCCCTCGAAAAATGAGCGTGGCTCTGGTATCATCATAATATTTGCTTTCTAAACAAACAAGAGTGATTAAAATTTCTATATCTGTTTACCCTTATTTCTCTTTCTCTTACGTTGAAAAAATCAGGCGCGGTGGATATTTTAGAAAGCTCATTATTGGCCACTTTATGCTCTTCGTAAATTGACCTGAAACCATAAGATCATAATTTTCCATAAGTCAATGCATTTTGTTGCATGTTGCTAGAATGGTGCTTTTTCATTTCGATTGTGATAGAAGATTTCTATACGAAACCCGATTTGATTAATCGAATATTCGAAGAATAATTTTCAAATTTTGCTTTTAATCGTTATAAATTTCGAATAATCGTCAATTTAATACGTTTAAAATTATTCTAGTCGATATAGGCAAGTAATATTAAAATTATGGAATATTCGCAGCACCCATTTGACCAAACCAGCGAGAAATAGTTTGTTAACACGAGTATTTCTCGTTTTGCCCAATTACTCGAACGTATTTCAAGGTAGTATGAAAATACTTTATGTTGAGGGAACGTTTTAAGTAATCCGCCATGATTTTGAAAAATGACTCGAGGCTTTTAATCTCCCACGATTCCTGATAAGATATATTTAAGTTCAATTGACATTAGAAAAAATAAATCCATCTGAGGCTTGGGACCGAATGTTGATAAACTCACCCTAATTGTCGATACATTTATTGGAGTCTCTTGAGCGTACCTACCAAAATAAGTTCTTTTTTAAACAAGGACAACATTTAAGATTTGAAAATTCAAATTCTAGGTACTTGTATTTAAAATATCGATCATTTCCCATATATTCAAATTGATTCATTGCCATTTTGAAGTCCAAATCCAAAACCCTCAAAGGCTGTAAAGAGTTGCTGATAAATTATCAATTGTTGTTAAGTAACATTAACAGCGGAAAAGAAAAATTGTTAATCGTGATTGTTTTCTAACAAGTCTATAAATATTCCAACATCAGAACAAAAAACACATTATTTTGTTTCTATTTTTATAAAAGATTCGACTTATTTACGGGAAGTGACCGTTGACAAATTACGTGAAGAAAAAACTTACATTTTCCAATACAAAAAAAGGAACAATAGGAAAGATTTTTCTTGAAAATAAAGATTCGAGATTCATACTTTGAAGCTAATGTGCTTTTCGCTTTGCTTTACACACATTGGTTCTTTAAAAACAGGCTAACCAACTCGCACTGCCTCTGGCGGGGCTTCTTGGTAAGATGGAGGATACCCCAATGGCTGTCTCGCCCCCTGTGTATTGGTTTCTATGTTTGTAATAAACGAATTTTTCTTATCGACGCTCTTGATTTGATGGCTGCCTGTTAATTTCAACTTTTCAAGTGAATACAGCCAGAAGAACTAAACTATACTACTCGCCTTTGAAAGGTTGGAATCAGGTACTTTTCCAATTCGAGTTTGGAAAATGAATCGTTAACACCATTTTAACTGCGCTCACTGTTATCCACCCTCTGGTGTATTAAATAAAATGGTGAAATATTTGTGAAATCATGAAGCTTGACTCGATATCGAAGTAAATGCGTGCCACATAATTACTTTGTTTATCACGCGACGCCTAAAACCCAGACAGTCTGGTTTTTATTGTCTCTAGTGTTGTGGATAATAACTGTAAACAATCGCACCACTAGAGGGAGTTGGTTTCAACATTGAACAAAACACGTTTTAATCGGAAATATTTATCCCTTCTAAAGTTGAATTGTACCATTTCTTATTTATTTTCCATTTTAAAAACTAACCAACGTTTGACTACTTTTCCGCAATTATGTCCGAATGTAGAATACGTTGGAATTTCTAACACATGGCAGTAACGCGTGACTACGTCTAGGCGCCAGTCTGTTAAATAGCGCACTTATTCTGGTCCAAAATGCATTCATTTATTGCTTGAACCATTTTTAAATTCAAGAAGTACCAGTGGTTACTGGTCCTAGGGACCAGTTTATCAAAACTAAGGGTGGGACAAGTTCAAGGACCAGTTTGCTATTTTTGACACGATGAGGTCATGGCAATTAAGTAATTTTATTCTGAACTCCAATGCTGATAGGCCCGTTTAAAAAGGAGACCACTTTATCGTCTTATTAAACAAAGAGTTAGAGTAGATTTAAAAGGACGTAACATGTGTATTACATTTAGAAGCAGAAATGTTTTTGTATTTCCTGTGATGACGTTAAATTTTCAGCATTTAAGCAAATCGGTTGAAGAATTGTTCGGTTACTACGGCGACTACTGTTCCTGACAACAGCGTGAAAAGCAAGAAGAAAGGAGCGACGAAGCTACTGAGGTCCAAGGCCATAGTGCTTTTTAACGGTCTCTTCCACATTGTGTGTTCCATTATGTAATACTTTTCAAAATCCTTATACTTGAAAACTTGCGTTTCGAAAATTGGTTCCATGCTGTAATAAGAACATTGGTCAAGCGCTTTAATCGGTGTACAATAAGAAATTAGTACCGACATCAGTTGGAGGTTTTCGTGCAATTGCGGTGAGCTTCTCAACCAAGAGGTGTTGAGAATGAAATGTGAGTAGTCGAAGACAAGGACGTTCTGCGAAAAGTAAAGGCCTCCTTTTTCTACCAAGAACATTTTGCTCTCAGAATCAGATCTAATGAATTCTGTCATTATCGCGAGTCCAGCGCGATTGGAGATTTTTCCCCAGAAATAATTGGAATGTAACCATCAAGCTTCGTATAATCCGTCATAGTACTAAACAGTTTCTCATGATCCAGCGCGTCTAGCCATTCTCTAACAACTTTATCCCGGGTTGCCTATTGGGAAGCAGCAATGACGTCAAACCAATGGAGATCTTAACACAACACGCAATTCAATATCTACCAAATATGTCTGATATTCGAAAACTCATTTTTCCATGATCATTGTAGGTGGAATTCCCGATTTGATCAAATCCGAGAGAGTGGCGATGCGATTGTAGCTTTCCATCGTGAACTCCGTCCGCAAGTAGTAACCCAAGAAGAACAGAACGAAAGTTACTCCGATCAGCCACGACGCTGCCAGCAGACGACAAGTAATTTGCGGCAAAATGAAGGGAATGGCTACGGCACAAAATTATGTCTGATTAAAGCTCCAGCCATATGTCGTTATGGCAAAGCAATCTCTGCTAATTGTTTTTCCAATACGAAACTGACTCATTCTCCGATCTGGCATAGGGGTGGATTTTTTTCAAATTTTAGCGAGCAAGTTCATTGCTTACGTTCGGCGCACAAGAGAGAGGCGTTCTCCCAGATATTTTCCAGCGTTTCTTGGGCCAGTTTCTTGACAACTTTCTTGGTGGGCAACGATTTGTATTTGTTTGTTACGATGGAGTGAATGACGATCAAAAGTGACAGAATGACCAAGGTTAACCCCGTTAAAATAACCACCTAATTGAAACAGGAATGTAATTGAGTGAATTGGATATTTATTGAATTGTAATTGCAAAGTTTACTGGAGTGTCCATATTTAAAGGGTATGAGAAGCTTCGTTTGAAAACCTCTGATTTATATAGCAAAAGATAGAATTAATTACTGTGAATTCAAAAATATCAAGCTTTTAATTTTCCGATTTCTAGTTATTTGGCAATATGCATTTGAAAATGCTTCATATGAAATTATTTAAAATCCACTTTTTAAGAAAGGCTACAACGTTTCCTTTTTTTTCTTTCCACATAGACACCAGTCTGTACTTACTGCCTTCTATCACCACCATCTTCTGGTCTTTGTTTTTGTCTATCGCACATAGACACCAGTCTGTACTTGCTGGCTTCTAACACCACTATCTTCTGGTCTTTGCTTTTGTCTATCCCACATAAAAACCAGACTGTACATACTGGCTTCTACTCCATTATCATCGTTATGGTTAAGGCATACACGGCGATCAGCCAGGGTTATGAGAAACGTCCGGCCTCCTAACGGTTTACGCAATTGCGCTGTTCTTCTTTTGATTTTCGTGTCTAAAATGAAGAGACTTTAACGGTTCAGAGTGAGCCGAAAGTTAAATACACGTTTATATAATCAGGTTTAGATTTAATAATAGAAGAAAGCATGGTGGCAATTAGATCAGTGAAAGGGCTAATCGTTATCGGGTTATAGCTTCGAAGTTTTCATTCTTATTATGGTGCGCATTGACTATCAGTGCGTCTAGCCACAAATTGGCTTTGGTGTTATTAAACATTGACACTCATGTTGGGAAACTAAGAATATTGTTGAGGTGAGACGAGACGATAGTGTTTACATTGCAAACCAGTTGTGAATGTCGCTATGAGTATATGGGGTAAACAGCTGAAGCGTACACAATTGGGCCTTTACAAACACATAAAGGTTATCTCACTTAATTTCCTGTTATTTTCCCCATTGACTGATTTCAATATGTCCAAGATTAATCCTTATTGGATGTAAAATGTCGTCTGCTTTACTGTATATTCGCTATGCTTGGAATACTGCTTCAATAATTCGTAAATTTTTCCTTCAAAAAAAGAGAAACAATTCCATATCTTGGTAAATAGGTTTGTAGTAGTAGACCTCTTGACTCGGAGAGGTAATATTTTGGTTTTCCAACTTGTAACGTTTGTGTATCAAAATGATATTATTCATTACAGGGGCAAAGTTAATTTGATAAGGGGGCATTGGAAAATTTTGAGGGGGCATTTAGGTGCGAACCGAAATCTTATTTGAGGGGTCAGGATATATTTTTTGAAGGGACATTGCCCCCTGGTGCCCCCCGTGGCTACGGGCCTGGGTAAAGAGATAGTCAAAGAATTTAAAGAAAACAACATGAGCCTAGCGGAAGATACTGAAGGCAAATTTCCGACGCAAAGTGAAATTGGACTTCTAATAGGGCCCGATTACTAACGGCAAATATTTAGCACCAAGTCAAAGAGATTAAATGAATTCTTGGTCGCTATGGAAAGCCTTTTCGGATGGGTAGTACAGGGTCCAAGTTCAGCCTCTTGTTTACTCAAAACATCAGAGATAGAGAAGACAGAAAGCTTTCCACAACTCGAAACCACCTCATCTTCTACTGCCTCTACCACCCCCATCGTAGACAAACTTCATACGATGACACCAAAAAAGGAGGGCTTCCTACAAAAAAAAGTGAGATCCCGTCAAAAACATTAATATGTACAAAAATGGGCCAAGACTCGCTTCGTGCCCCCTCCGTCGTAAAACAATCTGAGATCCCATGTAGATTCAAGTCTGTCATTTTCTTCTCATTCAATCGCCAATTGAAAAATTATGTTATAAATTAAGTTTTTTTTCCTAAAGGCTCGTTTTCAATGAAGCAAAACATTTACGCTTTTTGCTTACGATTGGGGTGGTAAAAAAGCGTCATTTTCAATCAGCGCGCTACCGCGTGAGAAAAAGCAAACTGCAAAACTACTAACCGTTTTCAAACTGGTCGTGCAAAGCTTTTAAAGCGTGCGGTTACCGATATCACGTGATAGTGGGCGGATACCAAAGCATTTTCGCCCTTAAAACTATAATCAAATATGGCGGTCACCTCGAAAAGACGGCGTATGTTAAGCCTCGGTTCCGTAAGTTTGCTTTATGTCTCACCAATTTTTAACAGCGCCACTTTCTGCCTATCTTTCAATCCGTAGCATTTCTTTTATTATTTATTTTTTTCTGCCATTTTCAATAATAGCATAATTGTTACAAGTTATTCAATGTAAAATATAACACTAAAAATCTCCGAGTGGAACGGTCAATACACACTCAGAGGCATGAAAAATGGAGAATTTCTATTGCACACTAAAGTGTGACGTCATCCACCATCGCGCTTGAAAGCAAAAAGTTAACGTAAATATCTACGGAGGATAGATATCTGCTTGAACAAGCATTCAAGCAAAAGCGGCGCCTATTAAAGCTTAAAGCTTCAGCCCAAGCGCAATTGAAAAGGCTAACTATTTTGCTTTTGCGTTTCGCTGTGATTTTTCAAGCAAAAGCTTGCGTTTTTGATCAAAAAAGCGTGATTGAAAACGGGCCTTAATGAATAAAAAATATTTTGAACAAAATAATGCCACACTCATTCTTTGAAGCCACAAGTACCATTACTTATGTATTACCTCCTTTAATTTGTTGACCATTTTACGGTGTGCAGCATGTTTCTTATTGCGGTCCGAATATTCCTTTGATTTTATTTTCGAAAGATATGGCAATGGTTGGTATAATTCTATAAAGTCAGCTATAAATTAATAAAAAAATGTCGGACAAAGATTAGAAAAAGTAAATGATAAGAGAACAAAATGGAATGACCGAAGTAACAGATATTAAATTTTTTCAGTTTAAAGACATGATTATAAAACATCAATTATTTAAAAAAAAATACTTAATTTCGTTTTTTCACCAAAATTACATTTGCATCGTTTTCGAAAGACAGATTATTCATTCTATATTTTCTTTTTGGTATTAACAGTTTTCCAATGACAAGTATTAGAATAAATGTCCGAGTATGGATATGGATTATTATTCAAGGTTTCTCTTTTCGAACTATAAGAGAAAACGATGTTTAAATCGACAAAATGCAACCGGAGGATGAAATTTTAACTTTCATCATGATTGATATTTTAAACGTCGCTTTAGAGTGCTTTGGTTTTGCGCCTGTATTTATACGACCACGATTCGATTGGGTCCCATTTTTTTGGGTCGACGATTTAAAATGTTTTATAAATCAATTTTCTTCATATGTTTGTTGGAACACTCTTGGAATTCTTTGAGAATTTCACACCTCTTTCCGCTTCAAGTTATATAAGTTGAAACTCTTTCTAAAAGTTCATCGCAGGACCTGGGTAGCTCTGCAAAAGCTTTACTTGCTACCAGGGCAGAAAAATGGCAGTTTAACTTGAGTTGAACAATATTTTTAATCTTTTCTTGAAGACGACTTAAAAATGAGTTTTGAATTCCCACCTTAGTAATGTAATTATAACCGTTCACAATAACGAGGGTGAAACCTCTTTTAGGAATAACATGGGGGTATCACCCCGACGGCTTTTTCAGGGGCATTTTATGCCGCGAATCGGAGGTCTAAGTACGGGTAGGGATATATTGTCTTCCGTCGAATTTCGATAGACCGGGTGAACGGGGTGTAGAAATCCTGTAGAAATAACATGGGGTTATCACCCTGACGGCAGATTTCTATCGTCGATTTCAAGTGATCAGTTAACATGAGGATCAATGGGAGAACTTCAAAATTTTGTATTAATTCTTAGCAACAAGAGGTATAAAAGGAGTGCAAAGTTTCGGGTTATATTCATTCTCTCGTGTTCTTTAAACGGATTCGAAATATGTAAGTATAGGAGAATTTCTTTGTAAGGCTGGAACTTGCCCTAATTTTTTTTTATTCCTTAAAAAGTGGTGGTATACCGATCAATAAACTGTCCGATATTCGATCGCCCCCTCCCCTGAAGTAACATGGATAACCCTATTCTAGAGATGGCCGATACCAGGCTTAACCCGATACCGATCGATACCGGTACTAACATGAACCGATACCGATCGATACCGATAATTACTCATGATGATCCAATAACCCGATACTTCAACCGATACCGATAGTTTTAGGCGGACAGCGCCATCTACATACGTATTAACAATGTCGGGAATTCTATCATTCCGCGAAGGTCAAAGGTAACCGATCTTGGAGTACTCTTTGACAGTGCCTTACTCTTTCGAGAGCACGTAACCGTTACCGTTAATCGCTGCCGAAGGACTTTGGGAGTGGCGTTTAAGATTTGTCGGCCTCTGAGGTCCTTGAAACATTTCCGAATGCTCTTCCTCAGTCTTGTCCGATCACGTCTCACTTACGGTTCGATAGCATGGAGTGGCTGTAGTTCCTACCTACGCAAAAACATAGACGCTGTCCAAAGTAAATTTATCATTTATGTACATACTTTAGAGAGTAGGGGTGACCCTATAACACCAAAAGTTTTACCCCCCTTCATCCCCCCCTTTCAGGGGGGCGGGGGTAAAATTTTTGGTGTTATAGAGTCACCCTTTGCGTTGGGGGGGAGGGGGGAATTGATGACGTCACGTGATGGTGCTGGCGGGAAATTTGAATTTATTTTTAGTGTATTGGTATGAGGTCACGGCTAATTTTTGATGACGTCACGTGGCTGATACCTGTAGGGATAGGCTTATGGTATTGTAGGCTTATGCTATTGTAGATCCTGGTAGGCTTATGCTAGGTTATTGTAGGCTTATGCTATTGTAGATCCTGGTAGGCTTATGCTAGGTTATTCTAGGCTTATTATTATTACGAATCAGATTTCAGTCAAAAACTTTTAATGAACACAATCAATTCCAATTAATTCGCGAATGTACGCGTCGTTATTTAAGCAAATGTAGAATAAATTATATAATTGTAGCTTACGCGTCAAGTTTTGTCACGAACTAAGTTACAAAAATCTTCGAAAATGCTCGAAGGAACTATACACGCTGCTAGGAAATTTTTCACACGGTCATAATCATTGTAAGACATAGTACCGCGACTAACATAATATTTCTGATATATATCATTCATGCACTTTACAATAGCTACGTGCATGCATTTAATAACTTCGGCTTGATCATTTAAAAGCTTGAAGTGAAATCTCATAAAACTAAATTTCTCGTTCAGTTTCCCTGCCTCGGCCTTTGTTAGAGTGAAGACGTTGCCATCCTCGAATACTATATTCCCCTCCATAACGGTTATTTTTATTTTCAAGTTCAAGTAACGATAATTACCCCAGTCGCCAGTTTCCATAGCTGAATAGATCTCCGTCCACTCCTACATAAATTCCTTCAAAACGTCTTCCGAGATTGTAACAATAGTCCCGTCCTTTTTTGTCAAAAGCAGGCTTGGCTCGTACCCATTGACCCCAAACACCGCCAAGCATTCAGCCCCAAGTCTAACACGGGCGTTCACGCGGTAATCTAAAACACGACCTCCTACTTTGGTAGACATTCTTATGGCAGGTCTTTACGGTTTAAAAGCTGAGGACTGAATGATCTTTATCGCGAGATTTTATTGAGAGTGCGGGGTTGATAATTAGCCTGAGGGTATATTGACTGATGATTTTTTTTATTGTCCTTTATTGCCTACATACACGAGGGTTTAGTACCTTAAAAGGGGGCGTAGCTAAACCATTTGTATTGTTATCAATGGAATCTGAGTGATTTATGACTCACACAAACGTGTTAAGACATTCCATCGGCTTTTTTATTTATACGTAACATCGTTCAGACTGGTCTATGGCCATAAAAAGGGACAGAACTTGAACAAAAGAATTTATCCCCATCTGTTTTTATTTTTACTATAAAGACGTGTCTTAATGGGTTTAGGGGTATGGTCGAATCAGTTGTATTGTTATGAATGGAATCTATTTTCGGATTTATTGCTTTGTTAGTCGGTGACTCTTCCTACCACGAAACATTTAATTGTTTCCAGGTGTTTGCCCCGAAGGGCTTATCCTGACAAGTCTCAACATGTTATGTCTTTGTTGCGTTACCCGAAATTAAAGTAATATTTTTAAAATACCAAAATGCAAATTCAACTAGAAATACAGTTACGAGGATGAAAGTAACGGCCACTATTTTCCCTGGCTTTGAAAGAGCTTCGCGAATTAACGTCTGCTTAGTAACAGCAGCCATTTTAATCTAACCTTTCATCCCCTTATTTGGGGTATAAATAGCGTCTGATTTGGTACGGACCTCATTAGATTGTTAGACACCGCCAGGATAACATGAATCGAGAAATTACCCGTCTAGAAACGTTTGGTGCATTTGCGAGTACGTTTGTAAAACCGTCAGAACTAGCCCGTAATGGGTTTTACTATTTAAGTTCGGGGACGGACGCAGTTATATGCCATTTTTGTGACTTAACGCTACGAGGATGGGAACCTAACGACAATGTTTTCGAAGAGCATCAGAAATTCAAGGCAGACTGTCCATTACTTCAAGGATTACCAACAAATAACATGCCTATATTCATCCAAAACCCATTGACTAAAGACATGCCACCAAACAGAAAGTACAGAGATGTCCCTCAAGAAGAGTGGGAGAAAGAAAAAGTCATTCTACCAACCCAACCCATACCAACAACACTTACTCCGAATGACGATATTGTACTAAGAATTAAACGCGTTAATCTCGAGAAAGCTATAATTGAAATGTTTATTCAAGAACTTTTGCGACATGAAAGTTAGATCCTATTATTGTAATATATTCCATACCTTATTACGTTTCTAAATTATAAAAAAACCAATAAAAAACTTGAAATGTAACTCGAAATAAATATAATTTTTTCCTTAATTTGTTCTTTGTATTGCTATTATACCTACTACAGTCTTGATAAAACCTCGTTGAAATAAATTGTAACTAAATTTATCAAAATCATTCCTATTTTCAATTTGGTCTTTGACAGTTCCCCAAAATGATTTATGGCTTTAGGGAGGGGTGAATGACCTCGGGTCCCTGAGATGCATGGGAATTTATTTTTCTTTAATTGGGCCACCCCACAGGTTGAAAAGGGGGCGGAACAAAAGCATCTATTCCCTTTGTCTTTTTGGGTCATTCCAAGACTTCTATGGCCATAAAAGAGGGCTGAACTTGAACAAAAGAATTTATTTTGTCAATTATTTAATTGGACCCCACACCAGATGGTTTAGGGCCTTAAAAGGGGGCGTGGTCGAACCAGTTGTATTGTTATCAATGGAATTTATATTTAGAGTGTTTTATGACTAGCCCAAACGTGTTAAGACATGTTTATGACATTGAGGTGGATCTATTTTTCTAATTGTATCACGAAAGTATAAAAGGGCGGATCACTCTAGGCTACTCATCAGTTTACTTCTGACCGCTGTTGATGCAAGCCAAGAAATCTTCTGCTCCCAAACAAAACTTGTGAGTTATTCCGTGCCCATATCTTAGTGCTTTATTATTTTTAACTTAGTTTTTATACGTGTTTTAGTATTTTAACTTAGTTTTCACAAGTGTTTTCAATTTAACTTAGATTTTTTACAAGTGTTTTAGTGTTTTAGTATTTTTATTAGTATTTTAAATTTTTTACACGTGTTTTGGCATTTGACTGTTAGATATTTCATTTTTAACTCAGTTTTTTATAAGTACTTTCAATTTTTTATAAGTACTTTCAATTTTTTATAAGTACTTTCAATTTTTTATAAGTACTTTCAATTTTTTATAAGTACTTTCAATTTTTTATAAGTACTTTCAATTTTTTATAAGTACTTTCAATTTTTATAAGTACTTTCATTTTAGTTTTTATAAGTACATTACTGTTTTATTGTTTTAGTATTTTATTGTTTTAGCATTAGTGTTTTAGTATTATTATTTAGGCCTATTCAAATTTATTATTAGTATTTTGTGGTATTTGTATTTTTAAGTTATCGCAATGGCCAACTCTAATGTAGAAATTGAACTCCCTATTGAAGTTGATAGTTTTTTAGGCGACTTTCCAGACTCGTTAGAAATAGCCTTTTTAAATGCCGATGACACGTTTATGGCAAACTATTCTACACCCCCGTCTATGTTAAACATTACCCCGCAGTCTAGGGCCAACAATAGCCCTTCTCCTCCTTTGTCGCCTCTGGAAGAGGCGTTTCAAAACGACGATGTTTCCTTCTTAGATGGTTATACTACCCCTCCTATAGCTCCATCTCAGAATGAGTCAATGGATTTGGGGGAAGGACAGTTAGGGGGTGGGGTTCTTACTCCTCCACCTCCACACCCATCTCCGCTAGTTGCACCACCAGGTGTAAACGTACTTTCTAGCGGGGTAGTGTCCTTCCCCAATTTTAATCTTGATGGATGGGAAATGGAAGTTCAATTTGACAATAACATCGTCGAATCTGTAAGCGACTTCCTAGAATACGTTTTGGACGACTGTTTACCCGATGACATGATTGCAATTTCAATGACAAGCATTAGTAATCCAGGCATCCAAACCGCGGACTTTTGTTTTAGAAGAAGAGACCAAATAGATATTGGATTTATATTAGAAGTAGTCGCTGATAAGGCGTATAATTCCGAAGGAGGATCAAAGTTTTTTCTCGGACCTATAGGAATAAACATACAGCGTGTGAGGTTGCCCCAAGGCGCCAAGCGTTGCAAGTCCATTGGTATCTGTACCTTCGAGACTTTTGCCAGGGAGAAAAAATACATTATACAAATTAAAAATAACGATCGGCTATGCCTCCCTTATGCTCTAATTTTTGCTAGAATACATAGGGATCATACAATGCATCCCCTTGACAAAAGCCTCCAGGCAGATTTCAAAGCCCTATATCGCCGTGATATTAGGAAAAAAGCAGGAGAGAGACTTAGGAAGATGGCGGAGGAATTAGCCGAGGCAGCAGAAATACCATTGGACGCATGCGCGGGGGCGGATGCTCTACCAAGATTTCAAGCGTATTTGTCTGATTACCAAATTATAGTTTTTACTGCACAGTGAGAAATAATGGTCTGTGAATAAACCCCAAAGGGTTTGGTCAAAGTTGTCCGAAAACCAGTCCATCAGTGGTTTAGTTTCAGTCCCTGAAGGGTTTAAGGACTATTTTATTAAAACCCTTGATGGTTTAAATTTAGAACACTCCTGGTTTGTTTATTTACCATTACAGGCTAGATATTCGACCCATTTCGGGTCTTTTGTTAATCCCTTAGTTGGTTTAAATTCAGAACGTGTATGGAACGTGTTTAAACCAAAGCGGGATTAATATTAATCCCTTTGTAATCTAGTCTTAAACCCTTTATGGTTATATTTCAGAACTTTGGCGGTACGTTTTCAAACCAAAGCGGGTTTAGAACTTTACCGTTTTCAATCTAGTCTTAAACCCTTTATGGTTATAGTTCAGAACTTTGTGGGTACGTTTTCAAACCAAAGCGGGTTTAGAACTTTACCTTTTCCAACCTAGTGTTAAACCCTTTATGGTTTAAAGTCAGAGCATAACGGGTACGTTTTCAGAACAAAGCAGGTTTAGAACCTTGTCTTTTTCAATCTACTCTTAAACCCTTTATGGTTATAGTACAGAACTTTGTCGGTACGTTTTCAAACCAAAGAGGGTTTAGAACTTTGCCGTTTTGTATCTAGTGGTAAACCCTTCATCGTTATAGTTTAGAACTTTGTCGGTAGGCTCTTAAACCAAAGCAGGTTTAGAACCTTACCTTTTTCAATCTACTGTTAAACCCTTTATGGTTATAGTTCAGAACTATGTCGGTACGTTTCCAAACCAAAGCAGGTTTAGAACCTTAGCACAGCAGGTTTAATATTTTTCCCATTCCCATCTAGTCCAAAACCCATTATGGTATTGATACAGAACCTAACTGGTACATTTTTAAACCAATGCGGGTTTAATATCGAACCCATTGCATTATTTTCATACACCCTTTAATAATATTAATTGCCCGGGGAAATAAAAATAATAAACATTATAATTATTTTCCCTCTGAAACTTTTCACATTATCCTGATAACTAGCTCCGAAATGTAGATATTCAATTAAGTTTAGAAAAATTACAGAAATTATGTTTCAAGAGGAAATTTATTTTGTTTTCTACCATTCATATTTACTGAAATTTACAGTTACAGTTTAAGTATTCACTTTCCTGGCTAGAAAAAACAAGGTGAAGATGTGAATTTTGATTTGTTTTTGCACTGCGAATCATTTTAGTGAAATTTTTTTGGAAGTTCATTTTTTGAGAGTTGTTATGAGTCTTTTAACTGGCGCAGCACATTTCGTGAAGTTTAATTCCAAAAAGCACGATTCAATAAAACTATAAGTTTTAAATAATTCATCTGGGTATTGAATGTTGAAAATCCAATAGCTTGCGATGAGTATCATCATTGCAGTCGGAAAGTCGGAAGCCTCAGCCACTTTGGTACGATCAATGTACAGTTCGTAGTCTGTATTTATTAGAATCTTGCTTCCCGAAAAAACAAGGACTGGCACTTTCGGGTATCGGGAAGAGTCGCCATTGGGGAAAAAAAACTTTTCATGGTTTTCCTTAAATCTGGTGGGAATTAGCAAAATTGAAAGTGACCTCTTGAGACCTATAAGAATAAGAAAGGAAAGGAAAATTATTATTGTTATAGTAGAATTTCCGTACTATTGAATCAAATTACTTTGCATGGATTCAGGGTCCTCTTCCTTTTTTATCTGGTCTAGAATTTCCGCTTTCAAATTAACCACTTCTTTTTTTGCCAAAACCCAAATTTTTTCTGAGTATTTTTTTAACATTTCATCCAGTTTTTTCTCAATGTTTATCTTTGTTATTCTCTCAAATTCCAAGGATATCTTTAATTAAAAATTAAATGATAAACTGCATTGACTTGATCAAACCATAGAGAATAGAAAGAAGAGGAGTTGAAGGCTTGGGATTTTCCCTCAATCGGAAATAGGAGTGAAAATTCCAAGTGAAAACTTCACCATCTACTCCTCTGTCTATTCTTTATTTACAGATCATATTCAAAGTTCATACTTGTCGAGCATTGGAAAGCGCTGGGTACTCTTTCAACACCTTATCCACAGAAGTACCCTCTGCTTTTAGAACTTCTCTTCTATCAGACATAGTTTTATCCATTTTTGTATCAATCTTCTCCCAGTCTATTTCTTTTTTTTTTAATTCATTGATCATTATTGATTTATGAGCGGCGATGTTATCATTATCATCTTCAAAAGATTCCACATCAGCAAGCTTCAAATAAAGAGAATTGATATATTAACTGTTACATGAAACTACCTAATACAAAAAAATTTCCGAATTTGAACTCATACTGCTAGCATGAATCTATATTGTATAGATTCATGCTGCTAGACTATCATGGATAAATAGAATATGAATGTATAATCACCTGAACTCTTTGTACGTTTACTATGACGTTGATATCTGAACCAGGACAAGATGTCTGTACTTTTTTGTAGGACTCCTTTCCATATTTTTTTTTGTTATCCGCTACAATGGTTATATTTGTCAAATTTTGTCTAAAATTTTTGAATTTGGATCGCAGCATTTGGTACCACATTTCCTGTAATATTATTTTACAAACATGATTAACCTGCTAAAACTTCATTAAATAAATGGTAATTGAAATTCACAATAAGAAATTTCAGTACTTGTACAAGTTATTTGGAGTACACTGCGATATCACAAATTTTAATCTATTAAAATCAATAAAGATACATACATGCCCTTCTCCTGGTTGTGTTCTTAAGTGTGGGTATTTCATGATTAATTTTTCTGCAACAATTTTGTGATATGGATACCTGAAGGGTATTTGTAAATATACAAGTTCATCAAGTAAAATTTCTATATCTTCAAAACGTTATACTTACAAACCATATCTCTTGATTAAATCACTGAATAAAATGCTTAAAAGCTCTTTGTTCATTGTGATTTTAACCTGAGGGGAAAGACCCTGGTATTTGTCAGCACTAACAAACATTTCTGGCAAATCCGGAAGGGAGTATGTCAAAGCAAATGTCGTTCTTGAACAGCTGCCAATATCTTCTCTAAGATTTTCAGCAACCCTATAGTATTTTCAATTTAGTAAGATAATTCTATAAAAAAGATAATCTTGTTCCTTTGCAGTTTGCAATAATAATAACATTTTTAAATGTAAAAAGTCAATTATTTACAGTAAAACCATAAGTTGAAAAAGTTTACTCAAACTCTTAGGATTATTCATAGATTAATGATAAATTAAAATTGTGTATATTGATGTAATTCATTGCATTAAAACTGCACTAACCAGGTAATCAATTGAGGTTCATTTTCATTTTCGCCTGCGTTCGACGTCGATGTGGCATCTATCTGGTCATTTCTTGACCTTTTTTCTGTTAAACATTCTGGGTCCTCATTTAATCGTTTTTTCTATATTTAAACATATTTTAATTAGAAAAGCTATAATTTTGACTTAAAATAATTATCACCATTTTATATTCAGGGTTAGTTTCCCTTTAATATTTCAAATATTTACTTTTAAAACCACTTTGACTTTAGTTTTGCTTTTAAAAATGCTAGTTTGACCCAGGTCCACATATTCCTCAAAATCTTCATCATAGACCTAATAATGACCAATTTTAGCGGTTTTTAAATTTTATTGTCTCTAAGAGTATCAGCTTCCTTTAATATTAAAATAATCGAAGACATGCGGGCAACTCTACTCTTAATAAAACTTGATATGATACTACTATAATAGGGATTGGTTATGCATATAGGAAGGTTGCACGTGATATGATAACTTCCTCTATCACATACATTTTGCCTTCCAACTCTATATAAGATAAAACAGACAGGTGCTCCTACAACTTCCCTATAGATACCTGTTGAGAAGGGATGGCTCGCTGAAGAGAGCGAGAAAGAGAGAGAGAAAGAGAGAGAGAAAGGGAGCGAGAAAGAGAGAGAGAGAGTTATATACAAAAGTCTATTTAATAATTAACGTCGTGGAGTCTTGTTCGTGAAAATTATACGTAAAGAAAAGGCTTATATTAGTTTCTATACATCGTGCAAACTTCATATAGGATAACAATTTTGTTGGTTGAACATATCTGAAAACCATATCTGGTTTGACCTAGTTTAATATTCAGGAAGCCCTAATACTTAAAGAATATCTAAAAAAGGATATTACCTGATAAACTTTATCCGGACCCACGAAGTCCTGTAGGTTTTCATCACATTTTAAATGTTCCAAAAACGCTGAATATGTGTTATCTTTGATCCGAATTTTCTTTTTTTGTTCTCCAAAACACAACAACAACAAAGTTCCATTTTCATCCATGTTAATAATTATAAGACTATGTCCGCAGATTTAATTTCAAATATTCGAAATAGTTTTTGTCCGCTCCTCTAAATCCACTCTTTCCGAGATTTTCTCGAATACTGGTTACTGGTATCTATGCTAGTACCATAGAGTGACCTTACCCGTTCTTTTCTTGATGCTGGTACAGTCGCACCGCAGCTAAAAACTTTCCATTTCCTATGGGACAGCCTACGTAAAATGGAAAGTTTTTGGTTGGGGGGGGGGGAAATATTGTCCCCGTCCCATCGTCGCCGACCCTTTTTTTTTCCCAGAACACAAACAATGGGCCGTGGAATTTACCTTGAGAAGTGAAGCTTATCTTTTGGCTATAAGAAAAATGCGGTACATGGGCCTAACCATTTAATCGTGACCTTGTGTAGAACAGACTTTACTGTCAAGTAACAAATGCACGGTTAAATCTTGGAGTCTAAAACTCTGGTCCAGTGGTACGTGATATAGTTAAAATTTTCTCCTTTCCTCCACTCTTCGAGGAAATATGGCGTCACCCGGTTTATTTAGCTGTGTTAGATGTACCTTTTTTGCCAAAACATTTGGGATACTTTTAACTCATATGCTAAATAAGCATTCTCACGATCGTAACTTTAGTATTGTTTGTGGACTAGACAATTGCGGAAGGTCTTTCACTAATATCAAAACTTATCATCGACACGTGAAATATAAGCATAAATTTACCAGGGAAACGCTTGATCCCCCAAGTTACCCTCATCAAGACGAAAATGCAGATATTTTTGAAAACGAAAATGGACAAGAAATAAACCAAAATGAGCAAGAAAATAATCAAGAGGAACAACAAAGTGAAGGGAGGAATGAAAAAGAGTTAAGACCTCCCGAAATTCGGGAAACGATATTAAAAATTATACTTAAATATCGAGAAGCTCATAATCTTCCACGAACCGTAGTACAATCACTCGCTAATGATCTACTAATATTTTGCGAGCAAATTTTATCATCAAATATGGATAATATACAAACCGTATTGCGCTCAAAAAATATTATCATTGAAAAAGCCGCATTACTTTCGAAAAACATAGAAGTTGGGGAGGCGTTTGAAAGCCTCAACTCAAACTATAAAATTAATGCTGTCTGCAAATCGGACTATGGGTTAATAGAGCCTATGCAATTCACCTTCACCGAAACAATGGACAAGGAAGAGAAGTGTCATTTTCATTATGTACCTATTGTGAAAGTGATTCAAAAACTCTATTCTTCAGATCTTCAGATTGGAAAAAACGTTGATCTTTCAAAAATACCAAATCAATGTGTCGGACATTATCTTCAAGGTGAAATTTCCAGAAACATTATAGAGAAGAATTCTAGTTTCTCGTTAAATACGCTTCAATTACAAATATACCTTGATGATTTTGAAATAGTGAATCCTTTAGGCTCTAAACGTGGCAAACACAAAATACTAGGATGTTACTTTTCTATTCTGAACCTTGAGCCAAAATTCAGATCAAAATTGAGCGATATAAATTTGGTTTTTTTGGCGAAGTCAGTTGACGTTGACAACTATGGCTTTCATGAAGTTCTTGAGCCTCTAATTTATGATTTAAATCTTATTCAAAGAGAAGGAATATATATCGAAAATCAGGGGGTACATTTAACGGCTACTGTTGCAATATTTTCAGGTGATAATTTGGGTATCCACAAACTTGCCGGATTTAACGCGTCTTTTAGTTCAGGAAGAGTGTGTAGATTTTGCATGGTAACTAGGGAAAAAGTTTCAACAAATATCAAAGAGAACCAGTTACAATTACGAACATTGGATAGGCACGTGTATCACTTACAAAGTATCGCGAGAGATCCCGATGAAAAATCATTGTACGGAGTCCGAAGCCCAAGTCCGCTTATGAATATTAGGGGGTTTGACCTTACGCAACAATTGCCCCCTGATCCGATGCACGATTTAAAAGAAGGCATTATGCCAAGAATATTAAAGCACATACTAAATTATATGGTTAGTAATTCAAATTTAACCCTTGACAAATTAAACCAAATTATCAAAACATTCCCTTTTGGTAAAACAGAGTCAAGTCGTCCGGAAACGCAAATTAGAGCAGCAATTTTGGGAAATGGGAATTTAAAGGGTTCCGCGAGTGAAATTTTTTGTTTGTTTCGTCTCCTCCCATTTATGTTTTTTGAATACATACCCCACAAAAATGATTTGCATTGGGGTGTTTATCTTAAACTAAGGGAAATTATAGACTACATCTATGCGACACATTTACACGTAAATTTTTTCTCAAAACTACAAAACTTAATAGAAATTTTTTTAAAATCGGTATCTACTGTAATTGGTTGCGAAATTATGACGCCAAAATTTCATTATCTAATTCATTACCCTAAAGCGTTTCAAAAATATGGGCCACTCAAAACCATTTCTTGTATGCGTTTCGAAAGCAAACACGGTTACTTCAAAAAAATAGCTAGAGCGTCAAATAATTGCATAAATATCACAAAAACGTTGTCTTCACGACACCAATATTTGCAGTGTTATAACACGTTGGACGAACAACCTTATGGTATACAAAGCACGACAGCTGGGAAATTTATTTCAAAAGATGAACTGCCCGCCCAATTAAAACTAATTCTTAGCGATGCCTTCCCTGAAAAAATTTATTCGCTGTCCAACGCAACTTTTGATCAAGTCTATTATTCAACGGATTGTTTTATGGTTTATGAAATGGAAAAAAATGAGATTAAATCTTTTTATAGAATTAGGTTTATTTTCTATTTAAATATGTCGCTAATAATGGCTGGTACTATATACGAAGTTGAAGGTTTTCACGAATGTTTGCACGCGTACGCGGTCAAAGAACTCCCTGAAAAATGGGAAATCCTAAACGCAGGTGATGAAAAACAATACGAATTGTTAGACTTGTATAAAATTGAGCAGACTCATTACATAGCATTAAGGTCAAAATCTGTAAGTTACTAAAATTAATTCATAACATTTTCAAATTCGCATTTACATCGAATAAATCGAAGGCTAAAACGGATGCCTGTTGTTTAATTTATGTGTATGTACTTTTTCACGAATTATTGCAGCTATCCTATATACAGTCAAGATCAATTTGTAATTTCAGCGGGTACAAAGTTACTTTCATCTCATCTCTATGCCTCGGTTTCATAGAGGTATAAAGGGAGCACAGTTTAGTACATGCTGAAACATCAAACTGATTCCAAATAAATCGGTAGAGCATTTTCTTAGGGGAAGACGCGTTCTCCCTCCTTTTCCCTTTATAGTCCTGGTCGAAACTGCCAAAATCCGCGCTGACCTTGAACGCGCCGCCATATTTTAGGAGGAGAAGTGTTGCCAAGCGCCATACCCTGATTTCAAAATCCTAACTCTCCTGTGGCTGGGCCTAACTGTAGCTGTTCAAGCGCGTTTGGAAACCCACCTTAAGATTGTAGCAGACGAAAAATTCCTCTCTCCAAAATATGGTGGACGATCACCTTTCCCGCGAAAATCCCCGCAAGGTCTCCCGACGGCTTGGGCCTGTGAATCGACCAGGACTATTGAGTAAACCTAGTACGTCCACTTTATAGCCCGTTAGGCCTAAAGTAAAACGTTTTTGACTTCGTAAACATATGCCTTTGTTGTATATTGAACACTTGCACAGCGAGAGTTTCCCCCCTTCAAATGAGTGGTAGTATAGAGCTCTGTGTCATCCGCCTACTGGGAGCTTACAGTGTCCTCTCTTACAAAAGCGCGACCAAAGGGGGATACGTAGTCTACTCCCCTCTCTACCGCCACTAGTCTATAGAAATCGGAAATAACTATATTTTGGGTTAAAATTTAGAATGGTAGTTTAAAACAGAAATTTTGGAAATGGACATATTTTCGATTCACATTTATCGTATTAATGAAGTTTGGTATTGGTCCCATGCCATCGGTTCCAGGCAATCTAGTCTTCACCTCTTTTTATTTTGAATCAATCATAATCGGTAAGTTTTTAAAAGAAACAGGTTTAATATTGAGCCAATGCAATCTATAGTCTAAAACCTTTTATGGTTGAAATTAAAAATGTGTATGGTACGTTTTTAAACGAAAGCGGGATTATTATTAACCCCTTTACATTTTAGTCTTAAACCATTTATCGTTTTGATTCCGAACCGAATCGGCAAGTTTTTAAACCAAGGCAGGTTTAAAACTTTACCTATTTCATTCTAGTCTGAAACGGTTTTTGGTTTTAATTCAGAACCTAACTGGCATGTTTTTAAACCAAAGCAGGTTTAAAAATTTACCTCTTTCATTCTAGTCTGAATCCGTTTTTGGTTTTAATTCAGAACCTAACTGGCATGTTTTTAAACCAAAGCAGGTTTAAACATTTACCTATTTCATTCTAGTCTGAAACCGTTTTTGGTTTTAATTCAGAACCTAACTGGCATGTTTTTAAACCAAAGCAGGTTTAAAAATTTACCTATTTCATTCTAGTCTGAGACCGTTTTTGGTTTTAATTCAAAACCTATTTCGGAAGTTTTTAAACCAAAGCGGGTATAATATTGGTTGTGTTCTGATGTAGTTTTAAACCAATAAAGGTTTTAATTCAGTACTTAATCGGCAAGTTTCTCAACAAAAGTAAGTTTAATATTGGAATGGGATAAAACTTTTGTCTTGCCAAAGAAAAACTAACTGGAAGGACAAGGTTGCAGCAAAAAAAACGATCATAGATTCGATTCAAAAACCCAGACTAAGAAAATAATAATCATGAAAATCATTTTCATAAATTTTCATCTAAAATGAAAAATTCCCCTTAACGGTATAACTTTATACCTTATTCATACCATTTATGGTCTAGATATATTTTCAAACCATAAATGGCATAATGATAATAAAACTAAACCACTATGGGTCCGCTGAAAAAGTGAAAATTCATTTTAAACCATTTACGCGCTATAATCAATCCCTTTAAGGTATCTCAATAATTTTTAGACCATAATTAAACCATTTGAAAACCATTATTTTTTACTGTGTGTTAGAGCAAACGTCCCCTACCGTATTTTCGGTGAAGCAGATTTCATTCCAGGTGCCGATGGTAATCCAAAACCGCGGCTATTCCTTTTTAACTATCAAAATCATTTTGACCTCATCACTAAACCTAAACCTCTCTTCCATTTTCATTATTTCTGCGATAGGTGCCTTGTGGGCTATAACCATTTAAACTTGCACGCCTGCAATAAATATTGTTATTCCTGCCAAAGGACCGAGGAATGCGAGGGGGAAGAAATTGGATGCGGGACCTGCCAACGCGATTTTAGGGGGCAAGAATGCTTTGACGCCCATAAGGCTAGTGGAAGCAAAACCCTATCAGTCTGCCAAAGGGTTTTTAATTGCCCCCGTTGCGCGAAAACAATAGATATGGGAAAACGCAAGTCACCTCACAACTGCGGGGAAGTCTATTGCGTCATCTGTAATAAATTCAACCCACACCCCACTATTGTTTCATGCAGGTTACCGACTCTAAAGCCCACCCTTTGGCTAAAAAAGCTAAGACCCATCCTTCGGTTACTATCTTTTATGATCTCGAATGTGTTCAAAATACCCCAGACCCTTCAAACCCTAATGCTTTCCTACACACTCCTATCTTATGTATTTCCCAAAAAATCTGTGATCAATGCATTCTCGAGAAATCTGATCAATTTACTTGCGCCACATGCGGCCCTCGAGAACGGGTGTTTCTCGGGAATGATCCTGTTCTGGATTTTTTAAATTATCTTCAAGAATTCCACAATTCTCCCAAAATAACAGTTATCGCCCATAATGCGAAGGGGTACGATTTACAATTTCTGTACAAAGCCATGTTAGCCATCAAAGCGTGGCGCCTTCAAGTGATAATGACGGGAACGAAGATTATGAAAATTCGATATGAGAATTTGACATTTTTAGATAGTTTAAATTTCATCCCATCCCCCTTATCTAGCTTTGTATCCACTTTTGGCTTAGACCCTAATTTAAATAAGGGACATTTCCCGCACTTGCTCTTCAACTTTGTTCCCGAACACGTGTTTGATCCAAAAGATCCTACGAGTACAAATTATGTCTTGAGGGAAAGCATGCCTCTTTTAGAATCTTACGCGCCAGACAGGCTAACCGAAAAACAACGTTCGGTTTTAATTTCATGGTACAACGAGCAAGTTGAAGCCAAAAAAGGTTTCAACTATGTTGAAGAGTTGATACATTATTGCCGTTTGGACGTTAGGATTTTAAGAGAGGGGTGCTTAAAGTACAGGGAGATTTTTGAGAAGATTGCGGACGTTAACCCTTTTAACACTGCCGTGACAATTGCCGGGCTTTGCAACGCCGTTTTCAGGAAGGACCACCTAGCGCCAAATTCAATTGGAGTTGTTCCACCTCACGGCTATAGAATGAAAGACCCTCAATCTAAAGTAGCCATCGAGTGGCTGAGGTGGGAAGCCCATAAGCGCGAGGTCATAATTAAGTCGGCTTTTAACGGTTCCGAACCTAAAATTTTGAACATTAAAGTCGACGGGCTTCTAGTAGACGATCTTGGCGCAGATCAAAAGGTCGTCTACCAATTTCAAGGTTGCTTTTGGCACGGGTGTAGAAACTGTTTCCCGGTAAACAGAGACCTGGTTTTGCACGGTGACGTCACCCAAACTTTACACTTCCGCTATACTGATGCTTTGAACTGTAATAAGAGGCTTAGGGAGCTGGGGTATAAGGTAATCGAAATGTGGGAATGTGTATTCCACAAATTGAGGGAGCAAAAGCCCGAAATTAACACCTTTCTATCTTCCATCCATATCCAAATCGATGCGTGGGAACCACTTAATCCCCGTAACGCATTTTTCGGGGGACGTACTTCCGCTCTTTGTCTTCATCACAAGGTTAAGCCGGGAGAGGAGATTCGATATGTCGACGTCACTAGTCTATATCCATGGTGTAACAAATACGGTAAACTACCTTACGGCCACCCTACGATCTTGACAGACAACTTCCCACCCATTAACGAGATTGAAGGTTTTATTAAACTGGATATCCTGCCCCCTCGTAACCTCTTCCACCCAGTTTTACCCCAAAAGATCGGGGGAAATTGTGCTTTGCCCTGTGTCAGCTGTGCGCTGAAAACAAATATCAAGGGGATAGCACACATTCCGACGAGGAAAGAGTTATTAGGGGGACGTTTGTGTCGGATGAAGTCCATATAGCGGTTAGAAAGGGTTACGTGGTTGTTAACATCCACGAGGCCTGGTCGTACAAAATATCTCAGTACGACCACTTAACAAAAAGTGGCGGGCTTTTTAACAATTACGTCAACTGCTTTCTGAAGCTAAAACAGGAAAGTAGCGGCTGGCCTTCTGACGTAGTAACCCAAGCGCAGAAAGATCAATACGTAGCCGAGTACTACGAAAAGGAAGTTCTTTAACTTGTTCTATGACCCAGCAATTGAGGTCAAGACGTTGATACCAGTTAGCGACGACATTTGCGTTGCTAAGTGGTGTTATATCAACGAGATTGACCCAATTAATAAAAATGTCAGTGTTCCGATTGCAGCGTACACCACGGCCATGGCTTTATTCCTACCTCGAACGCTTGGGTGAGTCTGTTTTATATACGGACACTGATTCGATACTGTACGTTTACACACCAGGGGGCGTCGAAATTGAAACTGGGAATTTCCTCGGTGAAATGACCAATGAGCTTGAAAAGTACGGACCCCAGGCCTACATCGAAGAATATGCGAGTGGTGGATGTAAGAACCACGCATACCGAGTTGTGAACCCTGATACTGGATCGACAGCCGTCGAGATGAAGGTTAAGGGGTTCCGACTTAACCATACCACCAGAGATTTGGTTAACATGGATAGGATAATGGGGCTTATAGGCATTTACGAGCCGCCGGCGGAACCAATCCAAGTACCCAATCCCCAAGCAAATACGCCGAAAGGCTGATCACACTGTTATAAGTGTCGACCAGTCCAAGGTTTATAGAACTGTGGTGGATAAGGTTAGGTTAATTGAAGAATTCCGCACGCTACCTTACGGTTACCGAGTTTGAGCACATTCGACAGTATGTATTTCTGTGAGGGGTCTCTTCTTTTTTATTTATTTATTTATTTATTTATTTATTTATTTATTTATTTATTTATCTAGTCAGTCCCGGTGATATTTATTTATGTATTTATTTATCTAGTCAGCATGTATTTAGTCATTATATAAAGTCTAGTCATATTGTTTTTGATCAATATTATCAATTAGTCATTTTCGTCTCGGTGAAATGTCCTGTGATTAACTAATATTTTCGTCAATGCTTCCTTAAATATCCCATGTATTTTCGAAATTGCAATTGTTCATTTTCGTGTCGATCTCTTCTATATATAAATACAAACACTTTACAATCTTTATCTCATTCGTTCGTTGAAAGTCAAAGGGTAAGGTCATGTATCCTTTCTACCATCCTTTTAACATGGTGATAACAGGCCCGTCTCAAAGCGGGAAAACTCAATTAGTTTTAAAAATATTAGAGAACAGGGAAGCCATGTTTTCCCCTAATATAAGTGAAATACATTGGTTCTACGGTGAATGGCAACCTTTTTTCGAAAGTTTGAGAAAATTTGTGGTTTTCAAACAAGGTATGCCAGATTTATCAGAATATACAGGCGGTAAGCCTTGCCTTTTAATCATTGATGACTTGATGACCGAGAAACAAGGAGAAGTTGGGTCTCTTTTTACCAAGGGAACGCATCATCGCAACTTGAGTGTAATTTATATCGTCCAAAACGTATTCCATCGATCCAAAGACTATAGAGATGTTTCTTTGAACGCTCATTATCTTATTCTTATGAAATCTCCTAGAGACAAATTGCAAAATTCAATAATAGCTAGACAAATATTTGCTGATAAATGGCGTTTCGCTGTCGACGCCTACCGTGACGCTACTAGTTTACCCTTCGGATATTTATTATTCGATCTACACCAAAGATGCCCCGAAAATCATAGACTTAGGACTGCAATATTTCCCGACAACCCTTGCGAAGTTTACATTCCCAAATAATTATAATAATAGACGGGTGTATAGCCATCTCTTCATTTAGTCACTATGCCTTATGCCGTTCGGTCGCAAAGAAATTTGCTCTCCGTTATTGCCAAATCCCCTCGAAAACAACGCAGAATCATTTTACGTAACGCCAAGAAACCCTTAATTGACGCAATCTCAGAGTGTGTTGAAAATACTTTACACGGTAACGTTAAATTAAATAAAAGTCAAAAAGCTAGATTAGCTAGGCATTCCGCAAAACTTAGAAAAATTGCTAATAAGAGAATATCTTGGAAAACAAAACGTGATATACTAGTTCAGGAGGGCGGTAGTTTCTTTTCATTACTTTTCCCTCTCGTTTCCTCTATCATCGGCGCCATAACAGGAGGTAGTCAGTAAAAAAATGCAGTACGCTCAGAAAATGGTCCTTGTCCCTAGCTCTACCTTTAAAAACGATCCCTTTCCCACCCCCAACAACAAGTAGTTTCGGAATCGGACAATGAAATGAATGTTATTTTAGCTCGTAAAGATTTAGACGAAGCTTCAAAATGGCGCTTATACGAACAGACTCAACAAAGATATAATAATTTACACATTATCGCTAGGCAACCTATACCCACGGTCCCCCAACCGACATCCGACTATTATAACTTGGCTTGGTTAGACGATATCCCCCTTAAATATATAGGGCATGTACAAAGTATCGTTGATCAGTTGTCCACTACCCCTGAAAAGCTTAGGTGGACAGATAGTGGTGAAGTTATAGTTAATGATGCAATAATACCCGGCTCGAATATTAGAGATATACTTTTAGAATTTGTCAAGCCTTCCTCTAACAAAGACCCAAAACCTAGAGGTTTTTACGCATTTACAAACCTACTTTCTAGTTTTTCCCCTCTAACCTCGTATACAATACCCCAACAAATTAAAATCAAAAGAACTAGAGCTCCTAAATTTAGTGTCAAGTCAGCAGCTAATAAACTTAAAACCGAGTCTCCGAAATGGGCAGCGTACGTAAAATCTCCAAAATTATAGAAGGTATCTACTTTAACCCTTCCCACCCCGCCAGTCTCGGGGGTGCTGAAAAATTATATTTAGCAGTGAAATTAAAGGGGATTAGTAAGAAACAAGTACTAGATTGGTTAAAGGGAAAAGACGCGTACACTTTACATAAGAGTTTTTAGAAAGTTTAAAAGAAACAAGGTGGTTGTAACTAACATAGGTGATCAATATCAGGCGGATTTGAACGACATGCGTTCTTTGAGTCAGTACAACGACGGGTACAAATACATATTAACCGTAATAGATTGCTTTAGGAGAAGAGCTTGGTCCGTACCTTTAAAATCAAAAAGCGGTGTTGAAACGGTTGAGGCTTTTAAGTCTGTCTTTAGAGAAAGGGTTCCTAGAAAACTACAGACGGATAAAGGTACCGAATTTCGAAATTCCCAATTACAAGGATACAGAAGCTCTGTTCCCGCTAAATTAAATTATTATATTCCCGATCAATTGTTTATTTATTCCGATATAGTAGGTAATGAATTTATAGGCGATACAGTAGCCCCGCTACTTCGTATAGTAGGCGTAGACAGCGAAAAACCTCACGGTTCGACTATAACTTAATCAATTAACTCTCCCCATTACGTTGAAGTTGCTAAACGTTACTTTGATACTATATACATTGATATAAGGAATAGTTTAGGCCAAGCCGCGTCATTCGAGTTTGGAACGTCGACCTGTAAACTACACTTTAGGCCATGCCAAAACCCCAAACATTAGAGTCTCGTTGCGAGTATAGGAGGTATTATTTATATCAGGTAGGGGGTGGAGGGTTGTCAAAAGTATTAGTCGGGACCCCCCACCAAAAAGGTCACGGGATTGGGAGCGCCCTGAAAGGGTTATTTAGATGGGCACGCCCCTTATTAATTAGAGGTGCAAAGTATCTGGCACCTAGAGCCATTAGTACGGGACAAAAGATTCTTGGTGCCGTAATGCAAGGTCAGAATGTGAAAAGTGCCGCGAAAAAGAGATTGCAGGAAACTTATGAGAACATGACTGCTGCTCAGCAAGGTTCAGGATTAAAGATAAAGAGACGCAAAGTTAAACGCCTGTCAGTTTATCACCGTCATTCAAAGCAGACGCCACGCGATATATTTAGCTCCTGAAAAAATTATGTTTTCTCTCCAAGCTCATAAGAGTGAATTGGACATTTTTGCCCCTGTGCCGATTCAAACTAGTGTCGAACATGCGCAAGGTGTATGGGCCAAACCCTTGGCGGCCATTGGTGATAGCTCTACCCTCGAATACCTCATCTCGGGCAATGGAGATAGCTACATCGATGTAGCCCACAACATGCATTACAACAAAGTCAAAATGACCAACGAAGATGGAAGTGATCTTCCTGATGCCGCCGTGGTAGCTTTCGTGAACAACGCTGGCCATGCATTGTGGAGAACTTGCGATGTTTTCTTGAACAATACCCTAGTTTCTTCAGCCGCTCAAAACTACGCCTTCACGTCTTTTATCGAAACTGTCTCAAATTACGGACCCGCGGCCAAAAAATCTCACCTTATGATGGCCGGATGGGAAAAGGACGAAGCCCAAAATGAGCCTGTCCCCCTGCCTCTCACATCGGTCGACAAGAACGGCAACCTCCTGTGGTGGAGGGGAACCCGTGGCATCATGGGGAAAGTAAGCAGACGCCATGATAAGGCCAGTTTCCACTCCAGAAGAGGAGGGCATTAACTTAATCACAGCAGTATCCCTAGTGAGGTTAAAGAATGCCATTTTTTACAACTCAAATAATAGAATTTATATGTTGCCTTCAAAATTTCCCTATTAGGTGATGAAATGATCTTCAAAAAGCTGCGATATCAAATTATGAATGGTTTTAGCATTTAGCAAATCGTCGTAAGTATACCAATACAGAAATTAGTATTGGAAGACCAATAAATCAAACCCATGTTCAATGCCCTATATACCATTTGTTACTCAAATTTCAAAGACACCACTAATCTAAGACATCGAGTTTTTTTACATTGGGAATTTCAATTTAAATCTTAAGGACGTATAGGAAAAGTCAGACACTTTTAGGTTTAACATCTATAAAGCCATTCGTTATAATTTGAAAATATTCAAGATGCATTTTTTTCTCTATATAGTCTTGAAGAATTTTTTTTCCAATATTCAAGATGGATTTTTCGAAATATTCATGATTGATTTTTCTAAATTTTCATGATTAAATTCTTGAAAATATTCATGATGAGATTCTTAAAAATGTTCATGATCAAATTTTCAAAAATATTCATGATTAAATTTTTGCAAACATTCATGATAAAATTCCTGAATATTTTCATTAGTGAATAAACGTAAATCGTAACATCATCTCCAACGTAGGCAGGCACTTGTTTACTGTGATTATACACTTTGGCGTGGCTGATGAATTAAGTGATTGCCATGCTGCAAGCTTAAAAAACAAGGCAGCCTACCTACTCGGAAATAAAATACAAAAGGTATTTTTTTTCTCGTTTCATGAAGCCCAGCCCCTATTATTATTATTATTATTATTATTATTATTATTATTATTATGATGTTGATGACAGTGTAAATTCCAGTGAATTACTTATATAGTTTTTTATATACTCATTAAAAATCCATTTTATTCATTATTTGAAGACTACTTTTTTAAATACAACTTTCTATAATTAACCTTAGATTTAACAAAAAATATATGGAATTCTAAAATTTAAAGAGATAGTTGTCAAATTTCAAAAGTGGGGAAAAATTAAACTTCCAGACAAAAGGAAGTATTCGAATATCAATATTTTCATGTCATTAGGACAAATGAGCCTTTTTAATTTAAATAATATAATAATTCGAACCATTATCTTCGGAGATTACCATCCATTTCACATTGAGAATTAATATTCGCATCCTTCTTCAAGAATTTGTCGTTGTTACATTCTCCTCTAATTCATGTCATCGTGAATCTTCATTCACGATTCTCCGCTACATTTCCATGTTAGACACGTCACCTATTCTGTAAACTGGAGTTCTGCCACGATATTTATTCTCCAAGCACTAAAAACATTTCCTAACAAAATCCAACCAAACATTTCCTAACGAAAAGACACCCAAACATTATTTACCGAAAATACACAAATCATCGAAAACCCACTCACCCGGAAGCTACACAAATTATTTTTTCTTAAAGAGCTTAAAACATTTACTACAGAAAGAATTCAACCCAAAACGCAAACTTCGCGCATTATAGAATATTTGCAAAATTTTTAATGTTGAAAATCCTTCCACTTTAGCAATCACAACTTGCTTATTATTCCAAATTCACAGACTTAACACTACCCTGCACACAAATCCAAAATTTCTACATTCCTAAGCGCCATCCAAAACCTTTATTTCTAAGTTGTAACCCTATTGTCCTTTTAAAATCGAGACCCTACTGGCAATTAACTAATAAATAGCCACATTACCGAACGTAATTCTTAAAACCTCATTTCTTTAATTTCAGAGTAAAACTATGCTATGGCTTGAACATCCTGTTTTTCTGATCGTAATGTTTTACTACTGAGCTAAGCTGATATAGATAAAATAAATATTCGTTAGGCTTATTTGCCAATGTTTTTAACGTCACGTTTTTTGTCATAACTTTTGATTTTCTGAACCTATTTACAATTTGAAAACAGTTTCGGATTTTACGTGACAAGACGCGTGCAACGATAGCATTGTTGATCCATTTGAAGCATTATTTCGTAACGTCATTATCGGGCGGCTTTACTATTTCCGCTATGGCTAACTCCCTATTAGCACCACAGTGTCAGTTTTAATTTTAAAACAAATTGGAGAAGTAAAGCTATTTAGAAAGTCCTATTTTGTTACTCTAGCTCAAATAGGAACAAAATGGCAGCCAAATGAAAATGTCCAAAAACTTTTGTCCGGGACTGTACCTAATTAGTTAAATTAGAGTTTAACTTAAATTTAGAATATTAGAAGCTCATAGTTTTAAATGTCTTGATTTATTAAAATTTGAAATAATTTCTCTCATATATATTTCTTCGAGGACTCCGGGGCGAGGTAGTACTTACCGTGCCACTTACCTGGGTTAAAATTTGGTTACATTCTAATGAAATTGAGGTTAAGTTGATTAAATTCAATTGTAGTAAAAGTATGAAGTTCCGTGAGAAGTCCAGACTTCTCTGAGAAGCCTTAATACGGTTTCGCAACGTAAGCACAGTTTTCTTAGTTGAATACAGGAGCCTTTATTAGTTGAAGAAAAATGTTGATGGAAGTCACACACTCTAAGAAATAGAGGTGTAAGTCTACACTTTTTTAACTATTTTTGATGGTGCTAAATTCAACACCATTTGCAGTCTTGGTTTACAACCCAAAGGGTGTTGAATCACACACACAAGAAAATGGAGTGTGCTTAAACACCTTTGAAATAAGTTTATATGGGTTGAAATTTGACACCCTTTCAGTTGTTCCTTTACACCCCTGAAAGGATTTAATAACACTTTTGAGCAATGGGTGTCAAAGATAAGAATAAAAATTGTTCAACCCAGGTACAGTTTAACACCTTCGTAACTCTTATTTCGCACTAAAAGTAAATTTTTTTTCCGAGCTTAAATAACACTTTTAAGAGTGTCGCATAACGCCTTTCAGAATAACGCATACCACCTTTCAGAGTGTCGCATAACGACTTTAAGAGTGTCGCATAAAACCTTTAAAAGTGTCGCATAAAATCTTTAAGAGTGTCGCATAACACCGTTAATTGTCGCATAACACCTTTCTCAGTGTCACATAACACCTTTCTTAGTGTCGCATAAAACCCTTCAGACTGTCGCATAACACCTTTAAGAGTGTCGCATAACACCTTTCTTAGTGTCGCATAAAACCCTTAAGATTGTCGCATAACACCTTTCTCAGTGTCACATAACACGTTTCTTAGTGTCGCATAAAACCCTTCAGACTGTCGCATAACACCTTTAAGAGTATCGCATAACACCTTTCTTAGTGTCGCATAAAACCCTTAAGATTGTCGCATAACACCTTTAAGAGTGTCGCATAACACCTTTAAGAGTGTCGCATAACACCTTTAAGAGTGTCGCATAACACCTTTAAGAGTGTCGAATAACACCTTTAAGACTTTCGCTTAACACCTCTCGGAGTGTTGCATAACACCTTTAATAGTCTCACTTAACACCTTTCAGAGTTGTTATCGATACTTTTTAGGTCTTGATTCTAATCAAGAAATTTTTGATTAATTGATTATGGCTTATTTCACCTTTCTTTTATATATAGATAAGCTAGCAAATCGTTAAACAAAGTATCCCCTTGCTACTCTGTTATTATCGGAGAGATATTAGCATTATACACTCTCACTAAGTGGCGTCTATTGACGCTATTTCCTACTTTGGGAAAGCCGAACTGGGTTCCGGAGTTCGGTCAAATGGTATATCCCAATGATGGTTTCCATTGTAAATTCTGTTCAATGGTAGGAAAAAAACATGACCATCTGAAGAAATATTTTCGTTATTGGTAACTCTTTAACGTTAAATAACCAGAAACGTAACCTTGTAACTTCGCCAATATTAATAATTCAGGCCTGAGCGCGCTCCTATTTCAAGAATTTTTTTTGGTACCTTTTAATTCGCCGAATGCGACCGCAAGGGGCGCGCTTTAGAACCTAAATTTCCCGCGAAATTTGAAACGAAGCAAACCTTGGCGTGAATATATAGTAGAAGATGGTTATTCCCTTTTTAAAGGGCTGAGGGATGAGATTAGATAATAGAACATCAAGAATTTTTAGAATAATAGAGAATCGTTGTAACTTCTAAATATAAAATAAGGAATTTAAGAATGAGAAAACCTTTGTATTCGTTTAATTATACTAGTAAGTTTTTTATTTTATCTCATTGTCGCCTAACACTATTAAGAGTGTCGCCTAACACCATTAGGAGTGTCGCCTAACACCATTAGGAGTGTCGCCTAACACCATTAGGAGTGTCGCCTAACACCATTAGGAGTGTAGCCTAACACCATTAGGAGTGTAGCCTAACACCATTAGGAGTGTAGCCTAACTCTATTAAGATTGTGGCCTAACATCGTTAAGAGTGTTGCCTAACACCGATTCGAGTGTGGCCTAACACCCTTAAGAGTGTCGCCTAACACCGTTAAGAGTGTCGCCTAACACCGTTAAGAGTGTCGCCTAACACCGTTAAGAGTGTCGCCTAACACCGTTAAGAGTGTCGCCTAACACCGTTAAGAGTGTCGCCTAACACCGTTAAGAGTGTCGCATAACACCTTTAAGGGTGTCGCATAACACCTTTAAGAGTGTCGCCTAACACCTTTAAGAGTGTAGCCTAACACCATTAAGAGTGCAGCCTAACACCAATAGGAGTGTAGCCTAACACTATTAGGAGTGTAGCCAAACACTTTTAGGAGTGTAGCCTAACACTATTAAGAGTGTCGCCTAACTCTATTCTATGAGAGCGGTAGCTCTCTTAGATAAGACTTCATACTGACTTTAATGTATGAGGAAGAGTTTTTGATTGCATATAACTCTTTTTGTATCGTATTAATTGTTTTGAAACAATTCCACAGAACTACAATTCGGGCCCTTATTATATGGTTAAAATTTCAAAGAGATCCATTTAATAGTTTATTTTATAAAAAATAAAGTAGCAAAGGGTGGTTTTCATTTCAATAAAAATAATTGTAGATTTTGACGAAAACCTCGAAATAACATGGGAAAATATTTTACAAATAACCATTTTGTGGCAGCCGTAATGCAATAACTATTTGGTTGTTTGACTTGAAAACGGTTTTAAACGAAAGCCTGGTATTTAGATTTTCCGCTTTCCAAGTTTCATTAATTAGCTTTAGGTTTAAGTATGTTTAATTCCATATTTTCAAAACAATTCCAATCTGCGATATTTTAGCATGGATGAGAGTCAGTTTATGATGTTTGCACGGTTAAAGCTATTTGGTCCAATTTTCGTAGTGGTTAAAAAACAAGGGGACCTAAGCTTGTGCTAGCTAACAAGTTAAGTTGGAAAAGGAAAACTGCCTTAGAGACAGTAACAATAAAGGTGATTTAACAAGATTACCTACTACTGGTAGTTAAGCTAGATTAGCGACGACTAATAATTAAGCTAGATTAGCGACGACTGGTTATTAAGCTAGATTAGCGACGACTAATAATTAAGCTAGATTAGCGACGACTGATAATTAAGCTAGATTAGCGGCGACTGGTAATTAAGCTTGATTTACGACGACAGGTAATTAAGCTAAATTAGCGACGACTGGTAATTTAGCCACATTACCGACGACTGGTAATTTAGCCACATTACCGACGACTGGTAATTAAGCCACATTACCGACGACTGGTAATTAAGCCACTTTACCGACGACTGGTAATTAAGCCACATTATCGACGACTGGTAATTAAGCCGGATTACCGACGACTGGTAATTAAGCCGGATTACCGACGACTGGTAATTAAGCCGGATTACCGACGACTGGTAATTAAGTCAGATTACCGACGACTGATAATTAAGCCAGATTACCGACGACTGGTAATTAAGCCAGATTACCGACGACTGGTAATTAAGCTTGATAAGTATATGACATGTGTAAGTGCTCAGCTGTACGGAATCTTTTTGTGGTATAACTATGAACAACTTCCTCTGTATTTGCATGTGTAAATGACCGGAAAGCAATTTGAGTTCATTGTCAAGTCAAGCAGTCAGGAATGACAGTTTTATAATAGATGGTTGGTTAGTTCAAACGCGTTAACTAATGTATGCTTAATGCCCTAATACTTTTACTCTCCTAAGGTTTCTGAACAATTTGAATTAATATTAAGACTGAAGTAACAGGTATTAATGAAAACTGTCATTGTAGACAAAGACGGTAAAGTGTAAAAGATAAGTGTAGAAATGGAATTGCCTGAAGTAAGAGATATTAAAATTTTCACTTTTGAAGACATCATCATTAAACATCGATTATTTGAAAAAATTCTTATCTTAGTTGTTTTCACCAAAATTACTTTAGTAAAAATATTTTGTCATGAAACAGTGCATCATTTTAAAAGTAGTACGCGTGTACATTTTATTTTATATCAAAAATTTGCAATTAGTTATGTGTATTCGTCCTATAAGGAGATTAAAATAGTCAGAAAATGGTTGAAAAAAAAACTGTGTGAAAACTTGACAAATCGTAGTCGTTATTTTAAAGTTTTAAAAGTATCAAATTTATCGTGATGTATATATAGCTCCCAAAATATCTTTTGGCTATTAATAACTACATCACAGTCAAACGGCCTTTGTAATTTTTTGCTTGGCAATATTTCCAATTTTAAAATATAAAAATTGGAGTATTTGAACCTTAATTTTAGTCAAAAGTAAAACCTAGTATCTAGACAGTTTCTGCAACTACTTATGTAGAGCAAAATACTTCTGCAAATAATGTAGAAAAATATTTTGAGTTTAATGAAAATTTGGTGAAAAAAACTAAGATAAGAATGTTTTCAAATAATCGATGTTTTATGATCATGTCTTCAAAAGCGAAAATTTTAATATCTGTTACTTCAGGCAATTCATTTTCTACACTTATCTATTACACTTTACCGTCTTTGTCTACAATGACAGTTTTTATTAATTAAGGTTGTGGCCTAACATCGTTAAGAGTGTCGCCTAACACCATTAAGAGTGTCGCCTAACACCATTAAGAGTGTCGCCTAACACCATTAAGAGAGTAGCCTAACACCATTAAGAGTGTAGCCTACACCATTAGGAGTGTAGCCTAACACTATTAAGAGTGTCGCCTAACACTATTAAGAGTGTCGCCTAACTCTATTAAGATTGTGGCCTAACACCGTTAAGAGTGTCGCCTAACACCGTTAAGAGTGTCGCCTAACACCATTAAGAGTGTCGCCTAACACCGTTAAGAGTGTCGCCTAACACCGTTAAGAGTGTCGCCTAACACCGTTCAGATTGTCGCCTAACACCGTTCAGATTGTCGCCTAACACCGTTCAGAGTGTCGCCTAACACCGTTCAGAGTGTCGCCTAACACCGTTCAGATTGTCGCCTAACACCGTTCAGAGTGTCGCCTAACACGGTTCAGAGTGTCGCCTAACACCGTTAAGAGTGTCCCCTAACACCGTTAAGAGTGTCGCCTAACACCGTTAAGAGTGTCGCCTAACACGGTTCAGATTGTCGCCTAACACCGTTCAGAGTGTCGCCTAACACGGTTCAGAGTGTCGCCTAACACCGTTAAGAGTGTCCCCTAACACTGTTAAGAGTGTCGCCTAACACCGTTAAGAGTGTCGCCTAACACCGTTAAGAGTGTCGCCTAACACCGTTCAGATTGTCGCCTAACACCGTTCAGAGTGTCGCCTAACACCGTTCAGAGTGTCGCCTAACACCGTTAAGAGTGTCGCCTAACACCGTTAAGAGTGTCGCCTAACACCATTAAGAGTGTCGCCTAACACCGTTAAGAGTGTCGCCTAACACCGTTAAGAGTGTCGCCTAACACCGTTCAGATTGTCGCCTAACACCGTTCAGATTGTCGCCTAACACCGTTCAGAGTGTCGCCTAACACCGTTCAGAGTGTCGCCTAACACCATTAAGAGTGTCGCCTAACACCGTTCAGAGTGTCGCCTAACACGGTTCAGAGTGTCGCCTAACACCGTTCAGATTGTCGCCTAACACCGTTCAGATTGTCGCCTAACACCGTTCAGAGTGTCGCCTAACACCGTTCAGAGTGTCGCCTAACACCTTTCAGATTGTCGCCTAACACCGTTCAGAGTGTCGCCTAACACGGTTCAGAGTGTCGCCTAACACCGTTAAGAGTGTCCCCTAACACCGTTAAGAGTGTCCCCTAACACCGTTAAGAGTGTCGCCTAACACCGTTAAGAGTGTCGCCTAACACCGTTCAGATTGTCGCCTAACACCGTTCAGAGTGTCGCCTAACACCGTTCAGAGTGTCGCCTAACACCGTTCAGAGTGTCGCCTAACACCGTTCAGAGTGTCGCCTAACACCGTTCAGAATGTCGCCTAACACCGTTCAGAGTGTCGCCTAACACCGTTCAGAGTGTAGCCTAACACTACTAGGAGTGTAGCCTAACACTATTAGGAGTGTAGCCTAACACTATTAGGAGTGTAGCCTAACACTATTAGGAGTGTAGCCTAACACTATTAGGAGTGTAGCCTAACACTATTAGGAGTGTAGCCAAACACTATTAAGAGTGTAGCCTAACACTATTAGGAGTGTAGCCTAACACTATTAGGAGTGTAGCCAAACATTATTAAGAGTGTCGCCTAACTCTATTTGTAACGAACCAAATCCTACGATCCGTACTTTTAAGCTATTTCGCGGGGTAGATCATACATCGTGCTATAAAGGCCAATAGGTAATAATTAAAGAATACTTTACGTCAGTTAGTATATACTTTATTCGTAACATAAAACTCTCTTATTCCTATGGGGATGTGTTGTCCATCTCCGTGGCCCGCATACCGCTTACTGCCTCTAATCAATGCCGCCCCTAACTGAAGGATAACCGGGCCTTATATACCTATTAGTAGTGTACGTGCAGGGTCAAAGTTCGGGTCACAAACGGTACCTGCCGCCATCTGGCGGTGGTTGTTACATATTCCTCCCAACACATTCCCATAGGATAAGTATACATAAATAATTTTTAAAAGGTTACAATCGTTAATGATAATAAATATAACAAAATAAAATTTCATTAAGTAACAAAGCTAGTTTAGAATTTAAAATTTAGTATAGTAATTGAGTTTTCAAAATTGGTCGACATCCATATTTGTATCGACTCCAACGTTTCTCCTCGAGCCTGTATCTCTTGGGATACTATGTGAACATTCGTTATCGTCCGTCGGGCTTGCGGTTAACACGTCGGCTTCTTGGACGGTACTCGAGCAACATACTGCCGTTGTCGACGCTGCTTCCAGGGCGCTTGACACGGTCCCCCTTCGAAGGAGGGTAACGGACCCTTGGAATACAAGTCCTTCCGTGGATCTGCATTCGGCAGCCTGCGATGTAGGCAACTCCTCCAGGGGTTCAGGTTGTGGTAAGGTATTCGGTCCCTATGATGCTGACGAAATCTGACTTCCCCAGGAGTTCCGATGCATTAGACACCATTCATGAAAGGGACCGGTGATATTCCTCCAAAACGACCCGGAGTTGTTTGCGCAGGGCCTTTGCTGCTTGCTTAGGGGTGGAAGGTACATGTAACACGCTAGGCTTCGTACTCACGTCCTTTTGCGGAGACTTGATCGGTTCTTTGAAGATAAACTTCCATTGGTTGGCACCGTAGTTAGAAGTATCTGGTCTGTCGGTTGAGCCCTTGGCTTACTGGCTAAGCCAGTGGGGCTCAATATTCCTGTAGACACGGCGCCTACTGTTGAAGGATTGAGGACATGGTGACAGTACGGGCATTCCCCCGGACCTGAGATCGATCCTACGGCTTCCGTTGGAATCGGGACGGGGGCATAGCTCTCCCACAGTTTCCTCAATTTTTCCAGTATGTTTAGGGATTGACACGTAAGGAATTGACGTATCGCAAAACCAAGGACGGACATCATGAGAATACTTAATCCCATAACGTTAAAGGATTCCTCGCCCAATAATGCAGGTTCCGTCGTCATATTCATTCTTCCCCCAGTATGAGGAGGTGTGCGGTGTACCCGTAAGAGAAACGGCAATAGCTAGTGGACAAACACGGGCCACGCGGAAATCGGCCCTCGAACGAAGTGGAGTAGGCGAGTTAGGTCCAAACTAGGCTTAGCTAGACGGACGGCAATTACATTAAAGAACTTTACGGTAAAACGTAGAAAAGATTAAAGGTCCGTTGAGAGAGTTCATTACGTTCGCCGAGGCTTAGTGACGTTCCCCCCATGGGCCACCATATGTAACGAACCAAATCCTACGATCCGTACTTTTAAGCTATTTCGCGGGGTAGAGCATACATCGTGCTATAAAGGCCAATAGGTAATAATTAAAGAATACTTTACGTCCGTTAGTATATACTTTATTCGTAACATAAAACTCTCTTATTCCTATGGGGATGTGTTGTCCATCTCCGTGACCCGGATACCGCTAACTGCCTCTAATCAATGCCACCCCTAACTGAATGATAACCGGGCCTTATATACCTATTAGTAGTGTACGTGCAGGGTCAAAGTTCGGGTCACAAACGGTACCTGCCGCCATCTGGCGGTGGTCGTTACATATTGAGATTGAGGCCTAACATCGTTAAGATTGTGGCCGAACATCGTTAAGAGTGTGGCCTAACACCTGTAAGAGTGTGGCCTAACACCTGTAAGAGTGTCGCCTAACACCTGTAAGAGTGTCGCCTAACACCTGTAAGAGTGTCGCCTAACACCTGTAAGAGTGTCGCCTAACACCTGTAAGAGTGTCGCCTAACACCTGTAAGACTGTCGCCTAACACCTGTAAGACTGTCGCCTAACACCTGTAAGACTGTCGCCTAACACCCGTAAGAGTGTCGCCTAACACCCGTAAGAGTGTCGCCTAACACCCGTAAGAGTGTCGCCTAACACCCGTAAGAGTGTCGCCTAACACCCGTAAGAGTGTCGCCTAACACCCGTAAGAGTGTCGCCTAACACCCGTAAGAGTGTCGCCTAACACCCGTAAGAGTGTCGCCTAACACCCGTAAGAGTGTCGCCTAACACCCGTAAGAGTGTCGCCTAACACCCGTAAGAGTGTCGCCTAACACCCGTAAGAGTGTCGCCTAACACCCGTAAGAGTGTCGCCTAACACCTGTAAGAGTGTCGCCTAACACCTGTAAGATTGTCGCAGAGAAACGCACCCTAAACTTATTCGCCAGAATGCAAAAAGACCCTGTCAACTTTCTGGAGTATAATGCCATAACGCGTGGATTCTACGAAAAAAACTGGCTTCCCACTATACTATTTCCTGCATCGCGCTCTAATACGAGAAGCCAGCACGTCTTCTAGAACTCTCATCGTTAACGATGGATACTCCCACGCGTTCGGTGTTTCCAGTTTGAACTCCTGCCTAGAAGCCGGGCCTAATCTCAACCCCGAGCTTTACGACATTCTACTACGGTTTCGTGAAAAACGTATAGCCTTTACGGCTGACGTTACAAAGGCCTTCTTGCAAATTGAAGTAAAGGAAGAAGATCGCGACGCGCTACGTTTCCTGTGGGTCGACGTCGATCACCCAAACGAAAACCAAACCCTCCTGGTCTACCGAATGAACCGCGTTCCCTTTGGAGCAACTTCCAGCCCATTCCTCTTGGATGCAACCATTAGACTTCACACTGAGAAGTATAATGCTACCTATCCTGAAGCCAGTGAACTTCTTAATGACTCGATTCAGGTTGACGACCGGGCTTCCAACGCAAATACAGAGGATAAAGCACTCAAGTAAATTTCGGACGCTACCGAAATCATGAAAGAGACAGGGATGACACTTACTAAGTGGCAAAGCAACTCGCCAAAGCTGAAAAACCTCTTAACCACCAAGAAGCCAGAGGAGCCGACAAACAAACGTCATTCGCTCCCACCAAAGTTCTTGGGCTAACTTGGGACAGCTCCAGAGATTCCCTAACCTTTACAACTACCGATTTACTCCAATTCATCCACGATCGAGAGAGTACAAAACGAAGGGTTTTGAAGTCCGTAGCGAAAATATTTGACCGCCTCGGTTTCATTTCTCCATTCACCGTAGCCAAGCTGCTTTTCCAGCAACTCTGGGAAAATCGCCTAGCTTGGTACGTAACGCTGCCAGACGAACTAGCTGACATCTACGAATCCTGGTGCTTCGAATTGCGAAACCTACAGGAAGTCTCAATCTCTCGCCACTACTTCGGGGAAGCCGCTAACCTTGAACAGGAGAACTTGGAACTTCATTGTTTCTCAGACGCCAGCCCGAAAGCTTACACCGCTGTAGCGTATTTCCGGTTCCCAACTAAAGACGGAAGCTACGCCACTACTCCAATCACCTCGAAATCCCGAGCGGCGCCTTTAAAGAAACTGACACTCCCACGTCTCGAGTTGAAGGGAGCCCTTCTGCGCTACTTAACTTGTCCAGCACCTAACGAAGCACCTCAAAACAAAGGCAAAGAGGATCTTTATTTTGAGTGATTCTAAAATCGCCCTTGGAAGGATTAAGCGTACTAATACCCTAGTATTTTACTACTATCCTAACAAAAATCCTCCACTCTTAAAGGTGTTATTCGACACTCTGAAAAGTATTATGCGACACTGTCAAAGGTGTTGCAACGGTTAACCCCGGGAAATATAAGTGGCCGATCGCTAATAAGGGGAACCGTTACAAGCCGCGGAAAATAGAAATAGGCCTATTCGTTCCGAGCGGAAGAATTTCAGTATCAATAAAACACATACCTTCTATGCATATCGATGAGTTTCTTTATTGAATAATCAAAATCAAAAAATTGTCCGACAGAACTTCAGGGAATTTCCAACTGGATGACGCGATATTTTCTTTCACGTTTAGGCCGGGAAAACAAAACTACACGAAACGACTCGAGCTTGGTCCGCGGGAAAAGTTTGGAGAGGGTTTCCCTTTGAAACCGAAAACTTCGACTGACTAATGTATGTTTTGACGGTGCTACTTTACACCTCGGTATGAAACAAAAAAAGGGAGGGGGTAAGGAGGGTCGCCGTAGACGGGGCTGAACATAAGTTATCCGTAGGACAACTGTCGTCTGCAACGCGTTCTGCAGACCGTTGCATCCTCCCCCCAAAGAAAAAGAAAGGGACAGGTGGGGACGAAGCTCGGGAATAATCAAAATATTTTAGTACAGTTTAGAAATAAACAACGTTTTTTTTTTCATTATGGCGTTACTATTCCGAAAAGTCGATGTAAGAATTTTTTATGCCGCGGTTACGGTCTTTCTGGATAAACTTTCTTGGGCAGACTTTCGCACGGTGAAGGCTAGCGGCCTCGCAAACAGTACAGACGTAGGTGGCTGCGGGGCGAGTAATATGCGGAAATCCATTCGTGGTCACTGGATAGAGACGCGCTCGATCCGATTCCAGCACACCTTCCCATGCGATGGGAAACAGTTCCCGGTTGCGTGGAGGGGCGCGAAGATAGGGCAGGTCTGAAATGAATAGCCGATCGTAGTCAGAGACCTCGTACAGTTGTTCCTGGAGTATGGGAATCGGCCCATAGTCTTGGTGGAGGCGTTCGAGTTGAGTATAAAGCGGCAAGGTGTCCCGAAAGGGGACGGTGGGGCGACGCGGAGAGAGTGGTCGATCTGGCTCTGCGATGTTGTTAGCTGCCTCGGCACCCAACAGGGGTCGTTCGTCATCTGGCGTGTCGGCATTGGATTGCGGAGGGGCGTCGTTAGACGCTTCCTCATGGAACGTCTGTAGATCTGCGCCCATAGGAACGGGGACTTCGATGGCTGGAGTCAAAAGGTGTTCAGGTCGTATGGCAACGGTTGGCGGGTTCAGGGGCTGAACGGGAGCAGGAAGGTGGGCGACTGCGGTCTCAGGGGCGGCGTCGGCCGTTGCAGCTGGACCGGTCCATTGCGGCGGAGGGTAGAGCCGGGCTACTTCTTCCATGATTTCCTGTAATGATCGCACTGGGGATGGGTGACGGGCCGCTTGGTGGTGCGGTGGGGTGTCAAGCGCCACTGGTCGCGGAACAAGGTTTCGTTCAGGCTCTTCCGATGCCAGCAAAGCTTGTTGTTCGTCTTGGTCGGGATGGATTTGTAATACGTCCGGATTCGGATCATCATTGGGAGAAGCCCCAAGGTCAGGACGGCCTTGTAGAGCTTGAGGCGGTATGGCCTGAATATCCTGGAGTCGTAAAGGTTGAGGCGGTATGGCCAGCATATCTCTAGTTCGATCGTCGGTGTCTAGGGTGAATTGGCGGGCCGGAGGCAAGGATATTATCGGGCATTCCCGTGGGAGGGGGCAAATTAAAAATTCTTCTGGGGCACACACCAAAGGGGTTCCTCGGAAACGTCGAGGTGGTATCCTCCAATAGACAGGACGATCTGGTTCTTTCCTAGGAAATAAGAGTACATAAATGAATTAAGGTTTCCAAAAGGATGTATAGTTTGGTGACGCCGGTCGAAATTATCCGGCCGTCAAGACGGTTCTCCTTGGGTGAGCTAATCGGATTCGTTCCCAAGGTGGTTTGGCTATGGGCGTCCTCTTAAAGCAAAAGTCACTCGGATCTAAATCTCGTATTCCCTTCTCCATTAAATATTGACTAACTTCATTAGGGGAGCGTAACATACTGCTCTTTCGACCAGGGGGATAGTAATAAATATCCATATCCACTTTTCAGGGTTGGACTGTATGGCGGTAACATAGTTCGCGAATCCATCCTTTCCGGAAGGGTTTCTCATAGTTTGTGGTTCTATGCTCCGGAATGGAGGGAGTTATTAGGGGTCGGGTATCATCTTCACTACTCGATGATTCAGTTTCTTCTGCTACGGCGGAAGGGGGAAGATCACCTTCCGGGCATGTGGATAAGGTGTGGCCGTTCTGCATTTTCCTTTGAGGTCTGATGGACGAACTTCCTGTTGTTGGCACTCTGGCTCGCTTTTTTCTTCGTCCGGTACTTGCAATTCGGCCCACGTTTTCGGAGGACGAACTCAATTCATCTTGCTCTTGAGTTCTCGGTCGAACTACTCGTCGACGTGATCTAACCCTGGGATCCTCAGTCCGTGGGCTTCTACTGGAGGCCTTTCTAAATTGCTTCCTCTTCGGTCTAATACCAGACGACGTTGTTGTCGGGTGACGTCTTTTACGGAGATCGTGGATCTCGGGTTCGTCACTAGTGAGACTACTACTACTAGACAATTTTTTTAATGGCCGTCTTTTTGGCCCTGGAGTCGTGGAGGAGGTCATCAGATGACCCCGTCTTTCCGGTTCCGGGTCGGATACTCTGTCTTCATCGGTAGACGTACTCAATTTCCGAAGGGTTTTCTTCCTTGGTCGGATTCCTTCCGTTGACGTTGTGGTAGGGTGATCCCTCTTCGTTCTCTCGGTTGTAAGCTTCGGAGATACGTGTGTAGTCCCAGAAGGAGGTACTGTTCCTTGTGGTAACGGGTTGGGTTCTGGATGTATTTCCTCCGGTTGAGATACTTCTGCTCGAGGAGCATCTGGAGTAATTCCTTCTAGTTCCTGAGTTTTCCTTTTCGGAACTCGATCTACAAATCGGAATGGTCCGATCATTTCTACAACTTCCTCGAATGACTCAGAGGGTGGTCGAGGTCTGTCTTGAGATGCGTTGGGACTATACGTTCCTTCGGGAGATGGTGTGACTGTTGTCCTTACTGGAGTAACAGGTGTGTTCGGTATAGTGGGTTCCATATTCCGAACTCCTTCCGTGGGTTCCACATTCCGAACTCCTTCCGTGGGTTCCACATTCCGAACTCCTTCCGTGGGTTCCATATTCCGAACTCCTTCCGTGGGTTCCATATTCCGAACTCCTTCCGTGGGTTCCATATTCCGAACTCCTTCCGTGGGTTCCATATTCCGAACTCCTTCCGTGGGTTCCATATTCCGAACTCCTTCCGTGGGTTCCATATTCCGAACTCCTTCCGTAGAGACGACTTCTTCAGGAATTTCTCGCGCTGGAGTTCCTTTTGGAGATGATACTCTTGGCCTTAGTGGAGAGATAACTTCTTTTGGTCGCGTCTCTTCGCTTTCCTGGTTAGGATTTTCAGGTTCGAGTCTTTCTTCTTCCGGGGAACTGGATGTCTCGTTTCCTTCCAATGGAGCTTCTGGGGTTTGATATAACTTCAACTGAGCGATGTTGATGGGGCCGGTCTTTTGTCCAGAAATCATGTCTTCCAAAATATATACCAAGAGACTGCGCTTTTCAATAATTTTGAACGGGCCGGTCCATTTCGGACAGAGTTTAGCCATTCGGCCAAGATTAGCGTTGGATAATGGGTGAGTTACTTTCCAGACGATAGTTCCGACTTCGAATTCGAGATCTTCCCTCCTGAGATCGTAGTACTTCTTTTGTTTGGATTGGGCCAGTTTGGAAAAGTTCTTCGTTAGTTTCCATTGGTCCCTGAGGATTCTCAACGTCTCAGATCGATCTTCGAATTCTTCAAGAGGCATACCAATGTCTATATCCCAGGGAAGTCTTGGTTCTCGTCCCATGTTTAGGTAGAATGGGGATCGCTTAGTTGTCTCGTGAGGAGCGGAGTTGATCGCAAAGGCGAGAGCATTTAACGTTTCATCCCATGTCCGATGATTATTTTCGACATAAATGGAGATCGTTTCTCCCAGGACGCGATTGACTCGTTCGGTAATGTTCGATTGCGGATGATATGGGGAGGCATGAATAGGACCGATGTGGAATAACTTGCATGTGTCATGCCATAAGGAGGACACGAACTGGGTTCCTCGATCACTGAGGATCTGTTTTGGTGCGCCCCATCTACAAACAAAGTTCTTGAGGGCTAATGCACAAGCGTCTGCAGTGATCCTTTTCAATGGAATTAACTCGACAAATTTCGTCATATAATCCGTGAAGACGAGGAGGTATTTGTATCCTCTTCTACTAACTGGAAATGGTCCCATCATGTCGACTCCAATTTTATCGAATGGTCCAGTTGGAACGGTGGAAATCATAAGTCCTGGAGTTCTGCGATTACTAATCTTGTATTGTTGACACAAGACACATTCCTTGACGTATTGCCTTACGTCCTTCTCTAGGTCAGGCCACCAATATCTGTAGCCGACTCTTTCCTTGGTCTTGTATTTCCCTCTGTGTGCGGAAAGCGGATGGTCATGTAGAAGTCGTATTGCTTCCCTTCTTAAAGATCTTGGTAGGTAAATCCTTGCTGGGCGGACTCCGGACGCTTTATGGTAGATTAGATGGTTCACTATCTCAAAATCTGGGTTTTCCGGAGGATTATCTTGTTGTAAGAGTTCAATAATGCGACGGCAGATAGAGTCTTCTCCTTGAGCTGTTATAATGTCATCGCGGTCAAAAATATGAAAGTTCGCATGAGGATACGGCGGTAAGACATAAGCAAGGTGAGAATGATCCGATGGTGTGTTGGATTCTGAAGATGCGTCTGGATTTTCTTCTTCTACAGAGGAGGCGACTGACATGGCATAAAGTCCAATCGGAGCTCTGGAGAGGGCGTCAGCAACGACGTTTTCAACACCTTTTTTGTGTTGGACCTTGAAATCAAATGTCTGCAGATACATCGCCCATCTGACGAGTTTCGAATTTGGCTCTTTAAGTCCAAAGAGCCATTGTAGCGCCTTGTGGTCTGTTACCACCGTGAATGGTTTACTTTCCAAATACGGGCGGAAATGTCCAATAGCCCAGTGAATCGCGAGACATTCCTTCTCGGATGTACTGTAACTCGCTTCAGCTTTTCTGAGGCTTCTGCTGGCGTAGGCAATCGGAACTTCGGTTCCGTCTTGGATCTGGGAGAGCATGGCTCCTAATCCGGCGTCTGAGGCATCTGTTGTTAGGATGCTGGGTGCATCTGGCTTGTACGCAGCTAGAGGTGGAGAGTTGCAAATCGCTTCCTTGATTTTCTTAAAAGCGTCCTTTTGTTCAGGGCCCCATTTAAATTTGATTCCCTTTTTCTTCAAGTTGTTAAGTGGGGTGGCCAGTTTCGAATAGTGGATTATAAAGCGGTGATGCCATCCGGCCATTCCCAGAAATCGTTGAAGTTGCCTTAAAGTTCTTGGTCGAGGATATTTTCGGATTGCTTCCACTTTGGATGGATCGATATAGATTCCTGTCTCATTTATGACATGGACTAAGACTACAGTTTCCGACTGAGCAAATCGACATTTCTTCAATTGAAGAGTAAGACCAGCGTTCTTCAATTTATTCATGACGTATTCGAGAGCGTTCTTTTGTTCCTTCCATGTTTCGGATGCGATGAGAATATCGTCCAGATACACGACGATAGAGAACTTTTCTCCATCTTGGAATACTTCATCCATCAAACGCTGAAATGTACTCGGTGCATTGCAGAGTCCAAATGGGAGAACATTGAACTCATACTTGCTGGCATGAGTTATAAAGGCTGTCTTGGGTGCGCTTCCGGGTTCCATCTCGACTTGCCAATAGCCAGATTTCAAGTCCAGGGCGGTGATATACTTGGGTTTTCCCAATTTGTTCAGCGTCTCATCGATTCGAGGAATCGGATAGGGATCTTTGGCTGTGATGGAATTGAGTTCCCGAACGTCTATACAGAATCTATACTTCTTTTTCCCAGTTCCTGATCCATCGTCCTGTTCAATAATGACTACAGGTGAAGCCCATGGAGAAGTCGATGGCTTAATGATACCGTCCTTTAACATTTCATAAATGTTGCGCTCGATAATCTTCTTCTTATCTTCGCTCACGCGGTATGGCCTTTTGTGGATGGGTTTCGCGCTACCGGTATGTATTTCGTGTACGACCCAACTAGTTCGCCCTAATTTCTCGCTAAACAATTCGGGGAATCTAAGAAGGAGTTCTTTCAACTCTCTCTTCTGCTTAATCGAGAGGGCGGTTGATTCAACCGCTTCATTAACATTTGAGATCATTTGGGGCGATGGAGGCAGTTGATCTTCTATTACTTCAATTAATTTGAGGGTTAGTCCATCTATGGTACAAGTGAGGTTCCCAAAGTCAATGATAGTTCTCCAGTCCTCAAGGAAGTCTTGTCCTAGGATTGCGTCACATAGTAAGGAGGGGACGATGTGAAATTCTTGACTGAATCTCCTAGTGACGTTTTGTTCAAAGGTTATTGTGAAATCTAAGACTGTAGAGCCTTTCGTAAATGAATATTGTCCGTTTCCCATAACAATGCACTCGGATTTTTCTGAGTTAGGCTCTAACCGAATGTCTCCTCTAAACCTTTGTATCGCCCTCCACTGATCTAGACTTATCATTGACACTTCTGCCCCATTATCAATTCTAGTAGGTAGGCTTAAATGTTCAAATTGTATCTTTATTAAGTGAGGAGTCCGTTTTGGAAGGTCTCCTCTTCGTTGAACTGTGGCAAGGTGAAGGGGCTGTCCTGCCACCAGTTCGTGGTCTTCACTAGGGACTATCGAGACGCGGGAGGGAGACGTCCTCTGTGACTCCCCCCCCGGGTTGGCGTTTCCCGGATTCTGGTCTCTTCGTCTCTCAACCCGTGGTGATGGACACTCGCTTGCATAGTGATTTTGACCACCACAGTTAACGCAGGTAAATGGACGAGCTTCTTGTTGGAAATTCTGAGGAAGTTGATTCTCCGGGTTCGAGTGACGTCTTGGAGGAGGTGGAAGGGCTCGTTGTCGAGGCAGTTGTTCTCTTGGTTCATAGGTAGGGTTTCTTCTTTCAAAAATTCTAGTTTGACGAGGGTAATCGTCTGGTGGCGGACGTCTTCTTGAGTCCCGGTAAGGTTGCCTAGATTGAGGGTTTGGCCTCGGGAAGGGAGCTCGATAGTTTGAGCGGGAGGACTTTGTGGAACAACTTGGGTAGAAGTAGGAGTTTGTGATCCGTCCGGAAATGGGGTATTAGTATTTCCGTGAGGAACGTATCTATTATTTACATGTCCCACACATTGGGTACACCTTTGACCCGTCCCTGTCTGAGAGTTATTCGCGATTGCGGGAGCTACCTGTTCTCTAACAACTAGAGGGTCTTGAGTTGCATTCTTAGGTGGGGTAGTTTCCTTTTTGGATGGGCTTGGTGGACTTAAGTCAAACGTTTGCTCTATGTTTAAGCAAACATTATGTAGGTCTGTAATTGTATTTGCTGGGAGAACCATGAGTAATCCCTTGTATTCCGTCCTTAAATTGCGTTTCATAATAAGGAGCAACTCATCTTCTGGTATTGGGGGATTTAAACTCTGATTAACCCGAACAAAATGACCAAAAAACTCATCTATCGATTCATTTTGTTTTTGTTTTCTAGTCTGCAAGTCTAACCGAGCTTTAGCTCCCTCATCCTTTATCCTATAGTGCCGTTTTAAGCGTCCCGTAAACTCGGCCCAATCTACGCCTGGGGGAAGGGAACGAAACCAGTAGAGGGCGTTATCTCTTAATAAGAGGGGCATGAAAAGCATTTTATCGTCTTCACTAATTTTGTGAAAGCTTACATATTCTTCAAATTTCCTAATAAATTCAGGGACGTTCTGGGGGCTCTAAACCCTTTACATTGCCTTGATTGGATACCGCCAGGTTAGAAAACGACTGTAAAACTGACGCCAGAAATGCAGCCTGTTGGGCGCCTCCGGTCGTAGGATTTCCTTGTGATTGGGGATTGGATGTCCCTTGGGCCTGACCCGTACCCTGGGTTCCTTGAGACTGAGATCCAAAATGAGGTGGAAGATTTGCTTGAGGGGCAACTGAGGGCTGACTGTTTGTCCTCTGCGATTGTCCTACTGGATTTGCTCTAGCTAGTCGTATCGGGGCACTCGCGTAACTAACTGAACTACTCCTGGGAATGGTTCCAGGATTGGAAGTAGTCGTTTGGGTAGCTAAAGGCATTGTGGCTATCGGCGTAATCGGGGGATTTGTTCGCGCGGACGAAGTCCAATTCTGCATAAACTGTTTGGCCCCTGCATAAGCGCTTATTTACGTTTGTGGTGTAGGCCTAGGTCTAATTGGGCTAGTTAGAGGCGTTACTTGTACCATAGGGAGATCCGATATGCTCCCGGTTCTTATTTGCCTTGTTAAGTTTCCTCTAGGGACATGACTTTGGCTTCTTTGGTTAAAAAGGGCTAAATTTGCTTCGCGCCTACGTCTTTCTGCCTCAATTAAAGAGGTTGTATGGGATGATATGTCTGCCCGTTCAGACTGTGTCTTAGAAGGCTCTAAGTCAAGGCCATCATCCCATGGGGAATCTTCGTTGGGATCATAGGCATACGCCATTTTTGTTGTGGTTAAACGAGAGGGGCGTAAAAAGTTTCCGACTACGAGATTGGGCTTAGCTATCTGACGTGTGGATTCAAAAGATTCCAATGAATTGGAAGACGCTGAAGAGGTTTCCGAATGCTGGCTTTCCCGATATAATTTATTGAAATTTGGGCATGTTTCGGATTCGCTCATTCAGAAATAAAATAAAGCGTGATTGATTTAATCCGACAATAAATGTGCCCCAAAAATTTCAATTCCAAAAAAATCATTAATCCAATTAAATCATAACCCAGCGTAATTTATTCCACTAGGAATGCAATAATATTATTTAAAAATGTGGATAAATGCAATAAACAAGCAAAAATCTGAACTATGCCTCGGAATGTTCTAGAACGAGAGGATCCAAGATGGCGGAGTTCGCGCTCAAACTAAAACTAAAACGGTAACGAAGCCGAAACAGGCCCGACCGCCCCGTCGAAAAAAAAATGGCGACGGCGAAGCGAGACAAGCGATAACCCAGGGTTCGAAAATCATGGGCACGGTCACCATTTGTAACGGTTAACCCCGGGAAATATAAGTGGCCGATCGCTAATAAGGGGAACCGTTACAAGCCGCGGAAAAATAGAAATAGGCCTATTCGTTCCGAGCGGAAGAATTTCAGTATCAATAAAACACTTACCTTCTATGCATATCGACGAGTTTCTTTATTGAATAATCAAAATCAAAAAATTGTCCGACAGAACTTTAGGGAATTTCCAACTGGATGACGCGATATTATCTTTCACGTTTAGGCCGAGAAAACAAAACTACACGAAACGACCCGAGCTTGGTCCGCGGGAAAAGTTTGGAGAGGGTTTCCCTTTGAAACCGAAAACTTCGACTGACTAATGTATGTTTTGACGGTGCTACTTTACACCTCGGTATGAAACAAAAAAAGGGAGGGGGTAAGGAGGGTCGCCGTAGACGGGGCTGAACATAAGTTATCCGTAGGACAACTGTCGTCCGCAACGCGTTCTGCAGACCGTTGCAGTGTTAAGCGACACTCCTAACGATGGGAGTAGAAGCCAAAAATTGCTGTCTGCGAACACGTTTTCTCCGATTTGCTAACTGCGAACGCGGTGACAGACACAAACACACACCCAGATCGTACGTTCAGTGTAATACCTCTCCGTGACGTCATCGTCACTCGGTGAGGTAAAATGCCGCAATTGCGTGAACAGTTGGTGGAACCCTGCCATTGAGAGACTAGGCGTTTCTCGTAACCCTAGCCGATCGGCGCGTACATTTCAACCCTAACCATGATACTGGAGTAGAAACTAATATTGCTTTCTGTGAACTGCAAATGCGGTCCGGATATTGCGAATACCTTTGCTCCGATTTGCTAACTGCAAACGCGGTGACAGACTCACAGATAGTGCAGTGTAATAACTTTCTGTGTGCTCGCAAGCTGGTGTCGAGCGTTTTGTGCATGTGTAGATCATGGATGATTAAGGGGGATAAAGGATAATGGGGGTGGCCAGGGTTATAAGCTGAACTAAACACCTAATGTCCCTTGTAAGGTGAACTCCTACCAGCTTGGACTGTTAGTCTCCAACAACAGGCGGATGGGGTGGGTTCCGTGTAAAATTCTTGCCAGGAGCTGGATTTCCTTTTCCAACATCGTGCTCGCGCATACTCCGTCGCCTCTGAGTTTTTAGCAAGAAGCTATTTTAGATCTTAATACAAATTTCCTGATTTAAAGTTCTTTACCCTACCTTTTAAGCCACATCGTAGTATACAATAGGCTTTTAGTTTGACCCGAGCCGTAGTAGGCCTTTGTTGTGGCCGGACCTTTCGCTTTAGTACCTCAACCCACCCATAGGTGGCACTGAACTCGGTTAGAGATTTTATTTTAGTTAAAATTTTCTTAGTTGCAGCCGGGAATCGAAACGGGGTCACTCGTGCAACAGTAATACACTCTACCACTGTAACATAAAAGTTTTCTTTTAATTTATCTCTAAGGGGTCGGAAATGAGGAAGGACCCTATTTATGGGGTCGGATACTTCTGAATTTTTTGTCATTCGGTCTTAATATTTATTTTCATTTTGGGTGTTAACTATATATACATATAACGATGTGGCTACTATTAAGGCCTTATTTTTTATGATGTTTCGCCTTATTTCTATTTTATTTGATGTTTCGCCTTATTTCTATTTTATTTGATGTTTCGCCTTATTTCTATTTTATTTGATATTTCGAATTCCGGATGACATATTTCTGGTGTCAGATTAGATGATTTCAAGGGGGTGCCTTCAGAGTATAGAAAATACCCCGACACAGTAAGATATCAAATCATTTGGAATATTGAGACGAATTTGGACCAAAACAACGGACTCAATAAGTTATTTGCGTGACAAAACAAACTCATTTCTCAAGTATAAAAACTCGCTCGCTGCTCGCTTGACTAAATAAAGTTCTTTCGAAATTGCTCTTTATGGCGTTATAATTGAAATATTAATTTTGGGAAAAGTTCCCAGGAATGGTTTAAATCACGCAATTGCGTTGAATAAATAGAGTTAACTTCTTTCTAAATAAATCTCGTCTAACCAAAACAGCTTAATGCTAGATTTTTGTTCTTAATTGCAAGGCATTAGAGCGGACAAAGAAAAGTTTTTGCGTCACGCGAAACTATTGAATTTTCAAGTATAGAAACATAAATCGAATACTTCTCTTTTTCTGACGTACAGTTTTCGCCATTGCGCGCTGAATTATATCACGAATGAACGGTGAAGCTCATTTGTGGTCTGTCATCTATCCATATATTTTGTGTTTAATTCCCGTACGCAGCGTCGTTTAGCATAAAAAGCGTAAGGAAAAAGCGAAACATTTTAGGTGTTTAGTTTTGTACATAGTAATTAAACACTTGCCACAGCTTCACTTCTTTTTATCAAAAGGACAAAATATATAAAGGTAATTCAAGAATTGATTAAGAATAAGCACGGTTGAATGATGCGCAAAAAAAATCAAACTATGTAAGTGATTTTATGATGAACGTAATCAATAGTCTATTGTAACCTATTTGAAGTGTGTTATAATCCCAATTAAGTCTTGAGATGATTCACGTGTCCCAATCAAGTCTTGAGATGATTCACGTGTCCCAATTTAATCTTGAGACGATTCACGTGTCTTAATCAAGTCTTGAGACGACTCAGTGTCCCAATTAGGTCATAAAACGATTCACGTGTCACAATTAAGTCTTGAGACGGTTCACGTTTAACAATTACGTCTTGAGACGATTCACGTTTAACAATTGCGTCTTGAGACGATTCACGTGTCTTAATTAAGTCTTGAGACAATTCACGTGTCCCAATTAAGTCTTGAGACGATTCACGTGTCCCAATTAAGTCTTGAGAAGATTCACGTGTCCCAATTAAGTCTTGAGAAGATTCACGTGTCCCAATTAAGTCTTGAGAAGATTCACGTGTCCCAATTAAGTCTTGAGAAGATGCCCGTGTCTCAATTACGTCCTGAGACGATTCACGTGTCTCAATTAAGTCGTGAGACGATTCAAGTATCCCAATTAAGTCTTGAGACGATCACGTGTCCCAATTAAGTCTTAAGACGATCACGTGTCCCAATTAAGTCTTAAGACGATTCACGTGTCCCAATTAAGTCTTGAGACGATTCACGTGTCCCAATTAAGTCTTGAGACGGTTCACGTGTCCCAATTAAGTTTTTAGACGATTCACGTGTCCCAATTAACTCTTGAGACGATTCCCGTGTCCCAATTAAGTCTTGGGACGATTCCCGTGTCCCAATTAAGTCTTGAGACGATTCACGTGTCTCAATTAAGTCTTGAGACGATTCACGTGTCTCAATTACGTCTTGAAACGATTCACGTGTCTCAATTACGTCCTGAGACGATTCACGTGTCCCAATTAAGTCTTAAGACGATTCATGTGTCCCAATTAAGTCTTTAGATGATGAGAGAGAAGTGTCTTGAGATGAATCACGTGTCGCAATTAAGTCTTGAGAGGATGAGAGAGAAATGTATTAATTGCATAAATGCATAAATTTTTAGCCCATCAATAGATGGCGCTAAAAAGTAGTGAGAGAGAGCTCTAGTTTCATTAGGATGAGAGAACTCGAGGTTTGCCATTTCATAAATTATTTACGCGTGTCTTTCACTCATACGAGACAGTTGTTTGCAGTGGTGCGTTTTTTAATTAAGAAATATCAAGTATAGAATAGAAGGAAAAGAAATGTTTTTGTCGTGATGCAAAATTAAGTTAAATTTGAACAAATCGTGTCCGGTGGGGTATAAAATTTTGGGAAAGTTGGATATACGTATAGGGTGATAGATGATACAAGAGACATGGATGAGGTATATACCCTACGGAATATTACGATAGGTATAAACAAGGATATAATTTCATCTCAATTTCTCTGAATCGGCTCTCTTGGTCGGAAAGGATAGGGCGAAAGTTCCACGGTTAAAAAACCAGGTGGCCCTGGCCAGATTGGAGCCCCATCGTTTGTAAGGCTCCATCTATCGAGAGCATTCTTTGGAATAAGTATTAGTAACCCTTAATCCCCATCCATTTTAAAACACCAACGAATCTCTATCGCTTTTATAAGCATCAATAAAAATCAGCAATGAAAGAAAGTCATCATAAGTAAACAGCACCTCGACGCGCTGCTTTTAACACTGCTAAAATGATTACCCGGAAACACTAAATAACCCTTATTAGATTAAGTGGATAGCTCTTCTTTACCAGTGCTAAGATGATTACCCGTAACCTCTAAGAGTGCCTCAATCCCAATTCCGTTAAAAATCTACGAGTTTCAAGTGAGTAGCACCTAGATTATTAACCGTAATCCAGATATAACTCCTAATCCTCATTCAATTTAAATAACCAATGAATCCATAACGATTTTAAAGCAACAATGAAAATCACCAATAAATCCCTAACGCTTTTAAAGCATCAATGAATATCACCAATGAATCCCTTACCCTTTTAAAAGCATTAATGGAAATCACCAATGAATGAATATTTTTATTAGTCACATGCAACACAAAATTAACACGTTAAGATCAACAATCGTGTCACATGCAACATGATTTTGTCGCGATAAATTCGGGTTTTCGTCGCGTTGAATTTCATTTTTAACGCGACAAACTCGCCGATCGTGTCACATGTGTGAATATTTGTTAACAAATTCATGCCTTTTTTGTTATATTTTTTTTCTGTGCCAAACGATCAAAACATGTTTGTGCAAAACTTTGTAAATTAACCCCAAAATTGTAGAAAAACCACTTGTTTACATGAAACTTTCCACCCGAAAAAGGGGAGAGAACCATGAATATTCTCAACCTTTTAGGAGGCTCCTAAAGGATTTCGTGTCCACAATAGGGCCGAATATCTTAGAGACCCAAGCGAAAGGGTCAACTTTAATTTAGCAAAATAAACCAAGTTTTTTTAGTATAAAAATAACTTAGACTTTATAACCTATAAACTCTTCAACAAAAAAGTTGAAACCAAACCACAGAAACCAACAAATAGATATCAGTAAAATAAAAATTAGCAAATAGTGAAAAAAAACTAAACTAGTAGAGATTTAACTACAGATTGTTCAGTCGGTCGGTAGTTAAGCCAAAATAGCTCTTCTAAAAATAAAATAACTACGAACTTAGTCGTGTTTGAAAATCTACAACATGCAACATGATTTTGTCGCGTTGAAAATATTTTTACGCGATGAATTCGGTTTACACTCGCGTTGAATTTCATTTTTAAAGCGTTAGGATCGCCAATTGTGTGGCATGCCACACAAATTAACGCGACAAAATCTTCCTTTTGTTGTGTTGATTCTTATTTTGACGCGACGATAATTTACACCAATGATATACTAGATTTAATGTCATGAAACTGGTAATGGACCAATTATGTTAGTGAAGATCATTAAACAACTCCCTTGGGTCAAATGTGTTTGGTTATTGGAAAAATGTTGAGCCAATAGAAAACCAACGAAAATGAAGGACACGATTTTCTCGCGTTAAAATTTATGGAAATAAGGATTACGGGTAATCATTTTAGCACAATTAAAAGTAGCGCATCGAGGGGCTATTCATAACTTTATGTGGGATAAATTTGTGGGATTTAGTCAGGGAAAACCTGGAAAAGTCAGGGATTTTCATTCCAAAAATTTTGTACGAACCTTGTTCACTCAATTTTCTTATCATTTATTGTAAATCAATCGCTTTAAGCCTGGTTCTCACTTGGCGAAAAAATGCGTTTTTCGCCACGCGAGTTGACGCCCGCGAATAAAATGAGCGAATTTTCTTCTATTCGCCGTAAAAATCGCCCCAAAGAGTCCCGAAGCGACTGTTCTTTTTTTTTCGCTAAAGGCTCGGCGAAAAAGGACTTCAGCCAATCAGGTTCAGGTAGTGGGAAGGGGAAGAGGAAGGGGGAGTGTGGTAAGTAGCCAGTTTTAAGCCTTAGTCACTCGGTGTAAAATAACCATTGAGTTCTAATATATATGTTCTGATCTCTATGAAAATAATAGAGGTAACTTTAGGCAAGTTTTCATGCTTCTAATTTAATTTTTAAAGAGTGAAATACGTACGCTAGCTAAAATTGATTATGTTTCTTTTAGGCAAATATGGATGTGTCAAAAAATTCTTTTAAGAAGGACCAGAAAATAACTTGGTTCATTATTAAAAATAAACGTTTGAATTTTTAGGCTTAAGATGCGTAAAAAGCGCTCGGCCGGCTGAAGCGTTTTTAAAATTTCGCGCCCAATGAGAACCACTCCCCAGCGACTAAAATATCGCCGGTTATTTTGGCCACACGAAAAATTAATTCGTCGCGACTATTTGCCAAGTGAGAACTAGCCTTTATATACACATAATTTCCAAAAATTGTTAAAGAGGCATACGCTTGAATTCAAACGTCAACAATAGCTATTGTTTAAAATGATTTTAGGAATAAAGTTTCTTAAAACGATTGAACTGCAATTAAGGTGAATTAATGACGATTAGAATAACTAATATTAATTATATTTATTTAATTATTTAAGGAAAACCTCTTTATTGCGTCTCGACTAGGAGAGGTTTATTTTGGTTTCCCAACTTCTTACAAATAATAACCCAACCGTTGGACCATTTCGTATCTCACGCACTTTTTCTATTATAGGTTAGTTCGAAATAAATTCAACACTCTATTGTTTCTATTAATTGCAATTAATTGTAGTATCTAATCTATTGACAATTTTGTATTAATTTTAAATATTTTTTAAAGGGCATCCGAAATGGATATGGGTCAGATGATTTACAACTACATGAAAATGCATCCTAAGTGAGTATTTTGACACATAATTGTGCTATGAGAGACATGGAAAATAATTTTTGCTGTGGTCAGATTGTTAAGAAATCCAAAGGATCGAGGGAAAGGAATAACGGTGTCAGTTTAATAAAGCCCTCATAAGACGCTCGATTGGCTAAGCTGGAGCTAAAGTTTAGTTGTGAAATTTAAGAAGTGATTATTTATATGATATCCCGTACTTTTTTAGCGAAGTAGCTTACCGAAATAAAATCACAATCTTAAAGAAGAAGCCTCACTTTCTTTAGACAGATATAGCGTGTGAAGAAAGTACGAAATCTGTGACAATTCGCTAACCTTAATAAAAACACAACGAATTCCATCTCGTTGAAAGAATATTATACCCACAATTAAAGCATCCTCAGTAGCACTTTAAGTCCCAATAACAGTCGGGATAACTTTCTTAGATAAGACTTCTAATGTATAAGGTATTGGATGTAACGTTTTTAATATTCTGTTAACTATTTTGACAAAATTCAGCAAAACTACAATTCGAGCCCTTATTGCGTGGTTAAAATTTCAAAGAAATCCACCCAATGGTTTATTTTATAAAAAATAAAGTTGCTAAGTGTGTTTTCATTTCCGTATCTTTTAAATAAACAGGAAATTTTCTCATAGAAATAACATGGGAATTTTTTGGAAAAAAAACAATTTCTTACTAGTGTTTAAGGAAAACTATACGTTTGCTAGTTTTGGGAACAGTCTTAAATGATCTTTACACTATACTCTTGGATAATTGTTCTTGTTATTAAGAACAGTTAATTTTAAGTATGTTTAATTTGAATTTAAATACCTTGATTTGCGATTTTTTACCATGGATGTGCTATGGGTGTACCTCGTATGAGCAGTTCTCGAAATACCTACCGCGTTTCCAAAAGCGGTGTTTTTCAAAAGTGCTGTTTTAGAAATAGAGGCTGCTATTTTGGGAAATAGCAGTGTTTCTGTTGAGTTTTGCGCATTTTTTAACAATACAGATGTATTCGTTGGTTTCAAAAACTACCTCTTTCTGTGATCATTTAATCAGTAATGTGCCCTACTAACGGATCGTGTTTATGAACTTTTTTTCAAAGTACACTTAAATATTGTACTATTCTTCAGGCTGTACCAGTTTACGATTCTCATACCAGGATAGAAAAATAATTCGTGAAAGGTTATATTATTTCGAAAGTAGATAGTTGTAAATAGTAGATTTTTAAAAACAATTTTATTATTATTGTATATATATATTACTAAACTAAGTCTAACCAAACGATATAAAACCAAACATCACCTGAACTAAAACTATTTAGTTGAAATAATCAATTTTAACCTAACCAAATTATCCATATCTGACCTAGTTCTATTTGAGTTCATATAAACCAGCTGGACCAGCTTACACCTTAATAAACAACTATCGTTCTGCTCTTTAAAGAACTGCTGTAACGGTACGCCTCGTTTACAAAAACCGCTTTATCGGTAATTGCTGTAACGTGTAACTGCCGTTACGGGAAACCACAATTTAGGGAACTGCTGTTATGAGGACCGAAATTTTGAAATCCGCTCATACGGAAACTGCTCATGTGAGGGATTCCCTGTGCTATTACACTCGAATAGGTTAGCACAATCAAGTTCAGCCTTTGACTAGGTTAATATCCCATATAGTATTTCCAGTAAATCTACTTGATGATTTTACAAAGAAATTCCCTAGCGAAGGTGAATTAAACTTCAGTAATGCCACTTTCAGCCTGCTAAAATCGTCGAATCTAAAACCGTTAACTTTAGTTATAATAAATTGAATTTCCTTAGCCTTAGATTACCGATAACACGTAACCTTAATTAACGTTTAAAGGTAATTTTGCTAGATTACCGATTAAGGCTAATAAAACTAGATTACCGACGGCGAGTAATTACGCTAGATTACCGACGGTGGGTAATTACGCTAGATCGCCAACTAAAGGTAATTAAGCTAGATTACCGACGGTTGGTAATTAAGCTAGATAGGAGGATTTGGTGGTCAACACAATCAAAAGCTTTAGAAAGATCATTGAAAACTATGCCTACGTATCTACCCTGTTCTAGTGCGTCAATTATTCGTTCATGTAAATTTATTGCACCATTTAATGTAGAATGTCCAGGCACGAAACCTGATTGCATGTTGTTCCAAGACTATTATCGAGGGCAAATTTCATAATTTGGTGATGCGCACATTTTTTTATAACTTTTGACATCGTTTGAAGAATAGAGTTACCTCTATAGTTATTTAAATCCATATGATCACCTGACTTACAAAGTGGTACCACCTTAGCTTTTTTCCATTTTTCTGGGTAGTTTTCAGTGGAAAATGATAGGTTAAGAATTTTGGTTAGAATTGGGGCGTTAAGAATTGATATACCCTTTAGTAGGCAGACTGAGATGCCGTCTGTACCTATGGCTCTACTATTTTCGAGTTTCTTTAATATATTGAAGACCATATCTTCTGAAACTTCCTGAAACCAGGAATGATATTTCATGGTTGAAGGGAATAAAACAGTACGGGTCAACGTTTTGAATGGCTTGATTTTTGGTAAAATGGTCTTTAAATAATCTGCAATATCGTCGTTTTCTATAACTATAATGTTATTAACTAACAGGGATGTGACAGTATTATTTTTACTTTTTATATATGGCTTCAAAATTTTCCAAATGCTTTTTGAATCGGGTGATTTTGCAACTTTATCTTTAAAGAAACTATTTTTAGATTTTTTTCCGTTAAATTAACAGTATTTCTTAGATTCCGATACGTTAATAGTTTTGAACGGTTTAAATAGGATTTCTTGTTTGCAATGTCACGTTCGTGCATCATATTTTTTATTTCGTTAGTGAGCCATGGTGGTTAGTTAATAAATTTACGGCATTACTTTAGTGGCATAAAACTATCTAAATTGTACATCAATATATCATTACGGCCTGACTAATTTTAATAATATTTAACTTCTCTAAGTCTGTCGTAAAGGATACTATATTAATGTAATTGTTTATTTTTAGGTTCGAACAGTTTAGGAATCATGTAGTAATAATTGTAAGGAAATTTTAACATCAATAATTGTAAGCCTGCGCATTTTAAGTTACAGATTTTAAACCGTTGAACTTGTGTTTTAGAATCATTCGCTTGTACCTTGTGCCTATTTACACGACGAATTGAAAGTTACATCAATGCAGTTTTACTATAAAGACTTGACGACATTAACAGCGCATATACATAAGACGGATGTTTCTTCTGATGTATTTGGAGCGTTTCCCAGGGAAGTAAGTTCTGATTCTTCCTATAAGCCTCTTTAATGTAACTAAGAGGGAAAGACGGGGCGGTAAAACTTTGCCTTCCATCTTGGTTTTCGGCGCCTGAAAAGAATACTCTTCTGATAAATTCGAGTAATCAAATTTTCGAGTACTTTTTTTGAAAAAAACTAGTACTGCTAGGTGTAGTTAGAAAACAATCTTTTTGAAACGAATTTTCGTGAAGTAAAACCGAGTGATCGACCTCAAAGATATTGTTGGAGCTACCATTAAGACTATACTTCATTTTACGCACCAATTGCTCATTATATCTACATATCTCTTGCCTTGAAAGGAATGAAAGTGAACGTTTTAATTACCATGACAAAACATTCCTTTCGGAGATTCGAATCAACAATCCATCACTTCGCAGTCCAACACCGTATCCTCAACACCCCCAATCGATGACGGCGTTAGTGTTTCAAGTTCTATTGATGTATTTTTTACGCCATAATCAGAAGATTGCGATTTCTGTTTATCGGGAATATAGCCATTGTTCTAGAAATCTAGAAATCATTGCGAAATATTCGTATATGGGATTTCGATCCATTGGGAACTCGGTTAAAAGGGAACATACCTTCGAACTCGGGTGTAGTGCAACGATTCCCTCCCGTTGGACCCAAATCCCATTCGGTCGAAGAAAAGATGCGCAGTTCAAATTGCTTAAGTATGTAGTAAAAGTCTACATTGGACAAATGTCTTTTGCATAAATGTATGGTATAAGTCAACATCGGGTAGGGTTACGAGTAATCATTTTAGCACTGTCAAAGATAACTTATCGAGAGGTTATTCACTCACACTAAACATTTCTGTACGCTTAGGAAGCTTATGAGCTGTTTAATGGTCTTAGGTTTGAGCGGCGGGTAATTTTACAGCACTGTTGAAGGTAAAGAGGAGACATCGGGGAGCTATTAGCTCTCAAAAAAATTTAGGTACGCCGATTAAGGTATATTTATAAGTTACGGGTAATCATTTTAGCACTGTCGAAGGTAGTAAATTGAAGGGCTAATATCTAAGTGTATATGGGAACAATGCTGCGTCAATATTTTTCTAGACCATTAGAGAACGAATATTCTCTACTCTTTGGGTATTACCTAACCACACGTAGCTAAAAAGGGTTAGCATCAAAGTTTTATCATCCATTTTTCATCAAAAATTGATAAAATCAATGGTGCTGATCAACAGGGAAGCATTTTTGAGTTAAGCAATTAACAAATGCATTTTTTATTAATAGGTGTACCACTGGACACTTGCTTCTTATTTTCTTTGGGCATTATATTTAAGTGTATTAGACAATCTCACTCTATCATTGTTCGCTCACAAGAAAAACAACTTCCTTTATATGTACTGTAAGAAAAACGTGGATATACTTGGATTTTTAACACTAAAGAGTAAGTTAATTACCAAATTACTAAAAAGAATATAAAATAAAAAGTTTTCAAATTGAGGTTGGTGAAAGTGAAGCGGAGATACTTACAAAAGCTTCGATCAAAGAATATATAGTTTGAAATTTCATTTTCATTAAATTTTATCTTCATCCACTTAAATTTTATCTTCATCCACTTATCTTCTCCAAAGCCGTAGCAAGTAGTATTATATGTTCAAACCTCGAATTTATATTATTTTGCATTGTCGAAGCTACGCTTCTACCCGTTATAAGCCTTTATGTACATTCTTCATTTGTTGTTTATGGGGATGGAGTGGGGTGTTCGACTTCTTACTAGAGGGATTTAGATGCAAGACAAACACCTACGTCTTTTCACTTATGATTCAACCTCGCTAAGGAGACAAGATGTTAGAAAGCAGTCAGTTGTGGAGAGTTAAGGCCTTTTAACGGGAACGAGGGGCTTATAAAATTTCTGAATCAAAAGTGAGCGCGTTTGTTGGTATGTGTCAATTGAGAGTCAAAATAGATTCTAATCCAAATTTTAATATTCAACATAATATTCAATTTTGTACATAATGTTTAACAAACTTTTATAGGGGTCAAAATATAATATCAAACATATATCTAAGGGAGTTTTGTACTTTATAACCTCAATGGAATGTCTCCTTTTAAGTTTTAAACTTAATTTTAGGGGTATTTAATTTTATAGTGATGCACTAAAATAATAATGTTCAAAAATAGAAAGTTAAGATTTTTTAAAATTGAATCAGTCCGTCAACCATAACCTAAGTTCTTTAACCATAGTTTCAAGTTAGTTTCAAGTTTTTAATTTCTTACGACAATTGTTCTTCTTCCACATTCTTATTAGGGGCAAGGGTTTCTTCTTTTCTTCTTACACGATTTAAATGTTAATTTTTTTTTCTTTTAATATTTCGCGCACTCGCGCTTGTTCTCTTCTTTTTAGGGGTAAAAAAAATTCTCCCGGATTTTCTCCAAAAAGTAATAACTCAAAAATTAATAAAATTGAAGGTTTCAATATAAAATAATATTCCGTAGTTCTAAGGTTTTCTTAAGGATTTCTAAGGATGAGGCGACAGGGTTTCGTTTAAGTGTTTCAGGTATCGACTGAGGGTGGGACAAGAGGGACTTCGTATATATAACTTCTAGTTTCTCGCAAGGATCTCTGGGACAGTGACGCTTGTTGATTGACTTTGGTTTGGCCAATAGTGGTCCATATTCATGACGTAGCCGGGCGGATTCATGTTATCAACGGTTAGGCAAAACTTTTAAATCTGGGACCAAATACGGATTGGTCAGTTTAAGGGATAAAAAATATTCTAGAAGTTTCTCGGGCCAGGTACCAGGATAGTGACCAAGGATCTTGTTGCTTGGGGTCTTAAAAAGCGTGACATTTCTCTGCTTTCTTGGAAAATGCTTTAGTGGCCAGGTGTTTCACTTTGTACTGTGGATATAGGGGTATAGGATAGTTCTGGAAAATTCGGTGTCAATTTTGATGGGCTAGTTCCTCCTTCAATGTACGAAACCGTGAATTTCTTTTCAGATCATTTAAAGGGATAAGGTTAAGTTTAGAGGGTTAATATTTTCTTTACAATGTTAATTTAAGGTATTTCGTTATAAATTTAATAATTAATTGTAAATTTTATCTGATTTTTTAGTTAAGATGGTTATACCGTTTAAAGCAAATGTTGGACCTGGTGCTGGCTAACCTTCTATACAGGAAGCTCGACACAGGGCTATGGCTAAGTTCTTCTGGGTGTGGCGAGGTATCGCTACACAAGTGAATCATCTTACAGAAAGTTTACCAAATAAGGGCTTAAAATTCATAGGGGGACCTTTTCTAAAATAACCGTGATTCACGTAGGGACATTCACCAAAGTACCCAATACAGCCCCCCCCTCCAAAATTGGAGCACAACTTCGACTACATTCTTCATTATACAATAGCACGATTATTTTTAAACAATGACAAAAGTTGGCCAAACCAACAAACCAAACAAAACCAAAATACAGTATACTGAAATTCCAACTACTAATTGAACAAAGACAGGAACTTATGGCAACGAAAAAAACTAAGAAAAACAATTTATGGTTTGGTCTTTTTTGCTCTTTTATAAGTTTTCTCACTGCTAGAATATTTAGGTCAATCTCATTTGAAGGCTCTAAGGCCGCAAATGGGGACATTTCTTTTCATGTTCGGTCACCCATTTCTCTTCCTACTCTAGTTTCATTCGTGGAATTTTTAACGACTCCTATCAAGCGAGAGTGAATTTGAGGACCCTTGTTATCCACCTCCTCCGAAGCCATTTGATTATTCTCAAAACTTAGCTCTTCATAAGCTACTTCTACCGCATTATCTGGCTGAATGTCCGGGTCCCGCCCTTTACCGATGGCCGATACTTTGGGTATAGACGGTCTTTAGTTATCGTTCATACTAGCAGGACAACTAATAGATCTATGACCGAACCTGTTACACTTATAACATTTTAAACCCGAATCTTGTTTTCTCGGTAAATAATTATTAGGGGGCTTACCACAATTACCTCAATTTTCACATTCACCCAAATTTTGCCTATTTCCGTTATACCTTTAATTTGCTTGAGCATTAAGTTTAAAATTTTGATTTTTTCCTATTGCCACTACCAGACAAAGAGGGAGGACTATCCTATCATATTCTGTAATTCGTTCATTTAGACTTTGAGCTCTTTGAGCTACCTAGCGATGCTAATTGAACTCATTTTCGGTTCAATTTGGCGACATAAGCGCTCCTTTTCTAACATATACTTCAGAACGTATTCATTTGGCTTTTGCCTCCTACGCGCGAATTTGTCTTTAAGTTGATTTCAGAAGTCGATACCAACAAACGCCCTGCAAAAACGGTCGCGAAATTCCTCCCATGTACCGAAATCGACGTGTGCCCTATCCCACCAAACTAGATCACCCTCTAACATGCATTCCATTTTTTGAAATAGTTCCTTTTCACTAAATCGCGATAATCTTCTGTACCTTTCTACGTCGTTTATAAAACCCAGGGCATTGTTATATTGGCACTAGATGGACTCATCAGCACTAGATCTCGTGTGATGAAATGGCTCCACACTAGATCCCTCAGTGTCGAATGGTTCAGCACCAGCGTTCAGGTCACTATTATTCTCGTAAATTTGAGTACCTGAAGTTGGAGAGCCCTGGGCTTCGGGTGACGTTTCGAAGTTTGGTGGTTCCAAATCCGCGGCCACGTCTTTTTGAATCGAGTTTGCGAAACTTTAGAATGCCGCGGTGTATAAATCCAAGAGCTTTCTTAGCTCACTCAACAATTGTTTAATCATATCACCCATTTGTTTGGTAACCTGGGTAGTTACTGCAGATAGTATACTAGTCGAATCGTTTGGAGTAAAACTCAAATATGACTGGCTTCTCGCCGTACCTTCATTATTAGTCTGGCTGCTTTTTTGGTAGGCCACGCTAGGTTCATCAACCATTTTTGAAGATTGGCTTAACTGGGCGGGCCTAGGATCGCGAATTCTGACAAAGAAGCAAACACGCCGCTACACGTCTTTACGAAGTTGACATCAACGAACTATCGTACATGGAAGTACAATATGGAATTACTGCTGATGAACAAAGGACTTTGGGAGACAGTTACGAAAATGGAGGTTGCACCAACAGAAGATGCAACAACGAGTAGAGCGAGGAACCTGTATCAACAAAGAGAATCAAAGGCCTTCTCGACGATTGCTCTCGGAAAGCGTAAGAGTCAACGTAGCGGGAATCAGAATCTCACACGAATTATGGGATAAACTTAGCAAGATATACGAACCCAAGTCACGCGCACGCAATGGAGGTTTGTTAACTGAATTTTATGCCTTGACCTACCAAGGAGAGCCAGAACCGGATTTTCTGGGACGAATTAACCAAATACAAGCATCATTACGAGAGGCTGGAAACACACTGGCAGATAAAGACGTTGCTTATAAAATGATTGGCACATTACCGTCTTCCTATGATGCACTGGTACAACATATTTACCAACAAAGTGATGAAGACTTTCTCCCTGGACCGATGGCGGAGATCCTTATTGCGGAATATGGCAGACGGCAACAAAAGGAACAGCAACTTATACAGCCAATGCAGCGTATGCATTACAACATGGCACTAGAACGAAGGAAGCCCAACCAAAAGACAGGCCAATAAAAACGTCATTTATGGGTCAACGAAGAGGACATAAAGCAGCTGATTGTCGACAAAAGAAAAACACGCGACAGAAGTCAAAGCTAGAAGAGCCAAGGAGAACAAGCTTATTTTGCTTCGGCATTCAACACAACGACTGCGTCAAAAGATTGGATAGTTGACTCTGGAGCAACTAAACATTTCTGCAATCAACGTGAGTGGTTTTATACTTTTACGCCACTTAAATCGAGAGCAAACGTTGGAGAAGGGACAGCCAAAGTCAAAGGGAGAGAAGACATCTGGCTGCAGATGAATGATGAACGAAGAAATATATTCCACTTGAAGGATATCATTTATACCCCTGGAATGAATCGAAACTTCCTTTTGGAGCGCATAATGGACCAGGCGGGCGAAAAAGGGGTTCGTCATAATTCTCAATACACCGTGAATTTTCCGGATGGCCAAATAGCATTTACAGCAAAGCTGACGCAAGACAACCTTTATGAAGTTGGTGCTACCGTTATACTGGATGATGCCACTATTAACGAAACAGGAAGCACAATTCCAGAAGCTTGTACGGTAGAAAGCAGGAAATCAAGGGCACTCGATTTATGGCATGAACGACTAGGACATATAAACGAAAACGACTTGAAGTACATGACTCAACATTCTATGCTTAAAAGATTGGGACCAATGAAAGGCACATTAGGTGTTTGTACCACCTGTCAAGTAGCCAAAAGCACAAGGCAAACTCACCATAGAATTGAAGGAATCCGAAGCAACGACATACTGGAACTGGCTCATTCCGACGTCTGGGGGCCAGCTCCGTTGACCTCGCCCTAGTAGCACTGCCGACGTAGGGCCTACATGGTCGGCTTTGTGTGTGTTACCGACGAGTTGGTAAAAAGTCACTAATAAGTCGGGAGAGTAATAGTTTGAAAGTCGAAATGTCCGCCTGGAGGGACGACGGCCCGCCGGTTTTCCTACTGTTTTGAGGCTACTATAAAACGACTGTTGGCCGACTATATGTCGGCGTCATTATGCCTACCTAAAGCCGCGCTCAATCCGACGATTTCGCGGCTTTTTAGTATAGGAACGGTAAATCGTCGGAAAAGGGCTAGTAGAGTAAGGGTTTGAGAAACGAAATGTCCGCCCGGCGGGACGACGGCCCGCCGGTTTTCCTACTTTTTAGGCTACTATAAAAGACTGTTGGCAGACTATATATCGGCGTCATTATGCCTACCTAAAGGCGCGCTCAATTCGACGATTTCGCGGCTTTTTAGTATAGGAACGGTAAATCGTCGGTAAAGGGCTGGTAGAGTAAGGGTTTGAGAATCGAAGTGTCCGCCCGGTGGGACGACGCCCCACTGGTTTACCGACTGTTACGACACGAATGAATTACGACCCTCATCCAGCACGTTCGAGAGTCGACTTAACCGCTTGTCAGCAAGAGGTCCGACGCTTTTGCCACGATCAAACCTTAACTCGAGGCTTCATTCGCTTATAGTAAAGGATACTGATACCTAGTATTGAAATTTCTTTAATACATTTTCAATGAACAAGAGTTAAGAATTTGTACTTTGAATATTTCAAGTAACATGCAGGTCAATTATAACAATTTCAAATATTAAACAATGTATTCGATATTACACGACTAGTCGAATGGAAATATTACTTGCGTAGCTAATTGGTTTTATCAAAAAGTAAAATTTTTTAGGGCGAGTATAATATTTACATCAATTAAAGCTTTTATTAATATTCATTGTTAATATCTTCGATGTGGCCAGTTACTATCTCTTAAATTACAAAAAACTTTATGAAAAATATACACTTACAGATGTTTTAAGGAATAAGAAAAACATACAATTCTAATAGGTATTACTTGACACATTTTTCTCTTAAAATGTTTGAAACCGCATAAAAATTCTCTAACTAAAACAAATTGAGATCTATTTTGGAATTCAGTATTATTTTCACAACCAAAAATCTTTAAAATACTTAATATATAAGGTTTTTGAACTCCAAGCGCGTTTCACTTTATAGGGGTATGGTTCCCAGCAGATGAGGAGCTAGGTAAGAAAGCAAAGGCTTATGCATAAAACTGGCTCTAAGAGGTAGATAAATTGATAATTCAATAACAAAATTCAAACCTTACGTGACAAACGAAGACGTTTCTAGTTTATATTGTGTTACAAAGAACCTTAGCGATTAAAGTAAATGTAAGCAAACCTAGAACTAATCATTTTCGACCAAAAAATCTCGTTTAAACAATCTAACGACCCAGCCGCGTCAGAGATACTGGAAAGGCTAACTTGCTTTCGCACTAGCAGCGCCCTATTCGATGATGACGTGCATGGCGTTAACTAAGTTACGCTTTGCAGTTTTTTGTAACGATATGTTTCTAGTGTTGCCAAAAATATAGTATTATCAACTTCTGCTTGTAGGTCGAAATATAGTATAAGTTAAATATATAACAAAAAAATATATGTGGCATATGCGGAATAGTAAAAGTCAAAACAACCGTCCTATGGGAAAAGAAGGCCTATACAACAACTTCGTTTTTATTTTTGCACACGCCATCTAGTGGCGGAGCAAAAATGTTAGTCTCTATACGGGACAATTGACGAGGGAGAAGCCACTCTGTAATAAAGTCTTTCTGAGGGTGTAAGATGGGAAGCGTATTACGCCGTTTAACGCGGAAATACACTCGGGATTACTTTTTATAGTTTTATTTCAATATTAGAACGGATTAAAGGCATATCTCCCGAATTTACGGCAATAAAACCACCAAAAAGGTAATACCGGGGGAATACGCCAGTGCCTGATCCCTCGAATGGCGTCGTGCGTTTCTAGTTGTCGAGGGGAAAGCCGCTCCGTAATAAAGTCTATCTGAGCGTGTACGATGGGAAGCGTATTACGCTAGTTGCCTGATCCCTCGAATGCCGAGCGCTCTCGCGGGGTGCGGGTTAGTAACCTCGTATTGGCGCGGCTCTAGAGACCGCGCGCGTTATCAGGGGTATCGTAAATTATGTACTTAGGGAACCTCGTATTTTTAGCTTAAGATGATACTGAGAATAAACGAAGGAGAGATCTCTGGTCTAAACACGCCAGATTTTACGGTAGACCGGGAGTCTTATATTATGTACGCGGGACGACGGCAATGCTATAAGCCTTTGCTTAACTGAATTTATTCAGGTAGTATTTATGAAATATTAATTAAAAGACGCAGTAATTGGCCCGATTAGTGAAATCAATTGTCGGTAAGTGTATACAAATGGCCAATTGAGTTAAGTTCCTATATAGAAACTAGTTCAAATAAAACGAAAATTATCAAATCTTAACTGAATTTCCTACTTAGATTTAAATATCAATTTTTCAAGCTAAGTATAATTTTTGTAGACACTGCGATTAATTGTATTATTTACTAAACATTGTGATTAATGTTTAGAGCTCGGCATTATCTATCCATTATCCACAAATTGGTGGATAACCGATTATTTATAAACAAAGTTGTGGATTATAATACGATTTAGCATGTGAGTTATATGGATAATTTTCGAGTATGGATGAAGATAAAATAACTTGGATAGATAATGCCGGGCTCTAAACGTTGTGATTAATGTAACTTTAGTAAATAAATCATTAATAATGATTTATTTACTAAACATTGTTATTAAGGCTTAGTTTAGAGCCGAATATCAAATCTTAACTGAATCTCCTACTTAGATTTAAATATCGATTTTTCAAGCTAAGTATAAGCCCTGAAAATTTAATGACAAGTGTGTTACAATCGATTATATCCAAAAATGGTTAAAAATGTTCATAGTTAATTAGTTTTATAAAAAAAATTATTTTAGTACTTTCACTCCCTTTTCAAGATTAAACGTATTGCTTAAACATTACGCTAAAAATCTTATAATTAAAGAAAATTATAGTCATAGCTCCTTAGAAGATTGCGTCAAGTGAAGTTCCGATTTAATGTTATAAACAGACTAGGATCGTTAGCCGATATCGTAAATTAACCGATGTCAATATCAAAGCTTAACTGAAACACGGATACCAATTTTTTTAACTCATTAATCTAAAATAAAAATATAATCTTTCATATTTAAAAAAATATTCAGGTAGTATTTATAAAATATTAATTAAAAGACGTAGTAATTGTCTAGATTACCCTTACAAAAATTATTGGCTGATTTTAAAACGCAGCTGAGCTGTTTTTAGGCTGCCTGGCTAGAAGTAAGCTGTTAAGGAACTGTATTGCGCTGCAAGCAATTTACAGCCAAAAATCAGCCTTTTTTGTTTTCTGTAATTTGACTACAAAGGCTGATCGGGCAAACATTTGTCTGTAAATGTAGCTGAAACTAAGCTGGGTTACAGCCTGCAAATTATTTTTAAATTAAGCCCGCTGGTATTTGACTGTAATGTCTTTGCATTGCAGCCGACTGCAAAAGCTGAAACAGTAACCTTTTGCTGTAGGCTGATTCGTGTCTGGTGGGACGCTGTTTCTTAGCCCAAAAGCGTAGGCTACCAAAGCTGAAACTATAGCCTTTTGCTGTAGGCTAATTCGTGGCTGGTGGGACGCTGTTTTGTAGCCCAAAAGCGTAGGCTGCCAAAGCTGAAACTATAGCCCTTTGCTGTAGGCTTATTCGTGGCTTTTGGGACGCTGTTTCGTATCCCAAAAGCGTAGGCTGCCAAAGCTGAAACTACAGCCTTTTGCTGTAGGCTAATTCGTGGCTGGTAGGTCGCTGTTTCGAAGCCCAAAAGCGTAGGCTGCCAAAGCTGAAACTAAAGCCTTTTGCTGTAGGCTAATTCGTGGCTGGTAGGTCGCTGTTTCGAAGCCCAAAAGCGTAAGCTGCCATAGCTGAAACTATAGCCTTTTGCTGTAGGCTAATTCGTGGCTGGTGGGACGTTGTTTCTTAGCCCAAAAGCGTAGGCTGCCAAAGCTGAAACTATAGCCTTTTGCTGTAGGCTAATTCGTGGCTGGTAGGTCGCTGTTTCGAAGCCCAAAAGCGTAGGCTGCCAAAGCTGAAACTATAGCCTTTTGCTGTAGGCTAATTCGTGGCTGGTGGGACGCTGTTTCTTAGCCCAAAAGCGTAGGCTGCCAAAGCTGAAAACTATAGCCTTTTGCTGTAGGCTTATTCGTGGCTGTTGGGACGCTGTTTCGTAGCCCAAAGCCTAGGCTGCCAAAGCTGAAACTATAGCCTTTTGCTGTAGGCTAATTCGTGGCTGGTAGGTCTCTGTTTCGAAGCCCAAAGCCTAGGCTGCCAAAGCTGAAACTGCCAACGCTGAAATGGGGTGGCGTAGCGGTTAGCGCTTTCGCCTCGCTGCAAGAGGATCCCGGGTTCGATCTCGGACTGTGGCACCGGGTGAAAATCTGGGAACAAATCCTTCAGCGTAGAGTTTCCAAGTTCTCTCCCCGCTTGTTAAAAGCAGTTCTCCTCCGCGGTCTAACCCCGGTTTCTCCTTTCCATCAAAACTTGCAGAGGTTAACGGTAATAGTTAGTATAGGGCGCTGTAGGTTAGCTGTGGCATAGGGGCTAGCCATCACCCCTCTATGCAATATAAAGGGACCCACCTGTAAACAAGCCGCAGGCTTAGTGTGGACCTCCCTTCGTAGAAGAAGCCTAGATTATTATTATTATTATTATTATAGCCTTTTGCTGTAGGCTAATTCGTGGCTGTTGGGACGCTGTTTCGTAGCCCAAAAGCGTAGGCTGAGATGGTCTGAAATAGCACTGGAGTAGGCTGTATTGGGCTAGACTGAAATAGTGCTGCATGTGGGCTGTATTGGGCTGGACTGAAATAGCGCTGGAAGTGCGCTGTATTGGAATGGACTGGAACAGAGCTAGAAATGGACTGTAAAGCAATTAACTGAAATAGCGCTGGAAATAGGCTGTATTGGGCTGGACTGAACTAGTGCTGAAAATGGGCCGTAATGGGCTGTATTGGGCTAGACTGAAATAGTGCTGCATGTGGGCTGTATTGGGCTGGACTGAAATAGCGCTGGAAGTGCGCTGTATTGGAATGGACTGGAACAGAGCTAGAAATGGACTGTAAAGCAATTAACTGAAATAGCGCTGGAAATAGGCTGTATTGGGCTGGACTGAACTAGTGCTGAAAATGGGCCGTAATGGGCTGTATTGGGCTAGACTGAAATAGTGCTGCATGTGGGCTGTATTGGGCTGGACTGAAATAGCGCTGGAAGTGCGCTGTATTCGAATGGACTGGAACAGAGCTAGAAATGGACTGTAAAGCAATTAACTGAAATAGCGCTGGAAATAGGCTGTATTGGGCTGGACTGAACTAGTGCTGAAAATGGGCCGTAAGGGCTGGACTGACAGCCCTGAATAGGAGCTGGATGTAGGCTGGAAAAGCCAGGCTGAATTGGCTGAAAATGAAACATTTTCAGTCGAATTCCAACCCTAAAGCAGTCAATTTGTAGCATTATAATTTTGGCTGTATTGCAGCCAAAAACAGACAAACAATTTTTGTAAGGGTAGTAAAATCCATTATCGGTAAGTGTACTCATACAAATGGCCATTTGTTTAAAGTTCCTTTATAGAAACTAGTTCAAAAGAAACGAAAATTATATTTATATTTCTCCTTTAATATCACAAAACGTTAACATTTCTATTTTGGAATAGAAAAACTTCGGGAATTATGCAAAGAAGCTGCCAATTTTGCTGTCAGAAAATAATAAAATTCATCTTCTTTTGAAACTTAACCTGAGAAATTTAAATTAAGGAATAGCCTGATATCTTTTCCAATGGATAATTGTTTGATATTGATATTATCGTTTCATTGATTTTAAATAAATTGGTATTGACATCGGTTAATTTACGATATTGGCCAGTTGATCATCACTAATAGTTTAAATAATTTCAATTAAACGGTTCAAAACCTTCAGGAAAAGCTTAGTTTTATAATGAATAAAATTCTAATTTTAAAGTAATAAATTAATTTATCGTAGGTAATTAATTTACTGCCTTAGTGTAATTTATGCTGAAATAAAATTATGCAATGAAAGAGGAAGTGACGTACATTTGAGTAAGTGTTTCGCGGGAGATTCAAATGTCGATTTGGGTTAAAGAAATAAGAGAATAATTTGAGATGGTGAAATGTTTGGCGGGAGATTCAAATGTCGATTTGGATTTGGGTTAGAGAATAAGGTTTTAAGCTCTCTCTCCTTATGGAACCAACCCTAATGTTTACATGAATGAGACGGTATTGGAGGAGTTTACAAGACAATTACAAAGATATTCGATGTCTGGGACCAATCACAAAACTTCTGGGGATTGAATTTCGCTTTAACAACGATGGTTCTTTACATATGAACCAAGTGACCTACGCTGAATTACTTGGAAAACGATACGTATTAAACGTCGATGACCCTGTTAGTCTACCCATGCCATCTGGTATTACTCTTACGAAACTGGATTCGCCTACAGAAGAACCGGAGCAAAAGAAAATGACGATATATCCGTACCGGTCGCTAATTGGATCATTGTTATTTCTGGCCCAGCGAACAAGACCCGATATCCTGTTTCATGTCATCGTACTGTCGCAATACAATTCGAACCCTGGGTATAATCATTGGATGAAACTTTGCCAGTTAGCCAGATATGTCATATTAACCGCACATTACGGGCTAAACTACGATAGTAGACAATTCCCCACTCTATCAATATATAGTGACAGTGACTTGGGGTCGGACAATGACACAAGGAAGTCTACAAGCGGATACGTTGTATGCCTTGGATCTTCACCAGTATCATGGCTATCTATTAAACAAAAGTCGGTCTCGCTTTCATCAATGGAGGCGTAGTACGTAGCGCTGTCGGAAGCAACAAAGGAGCTGTTATGGCTCCGACCCATCTGTCTAGAACCGGAACAATTTGGAATTCGTTTCAACAAACCAACGATATATTGCGATAGTCGGCAATATTTTTCTCCAGAAATCGTGTCGCAAACCAACGCTCAAAACATATCGAGATACGATATCACTTTGTTAGAGAAACGCTAGAACAGGGACATTATAATCTACAATATGTGAAATCTAATAATAATATAGCTTGATATCCTGACAAAAGTGTTAAATAAGACTAACTTCGAGAATTGTGTAAAAATGCTTAAATTATGTTAACGAAATTGTTTACCTGTTCTAATTTTTATCAGAAATTTATTAATATTTAATTGAAAATTTATTACTGCTGTATTTGTACATGATGTCAAAGAGAGGGAGTGTGAATTTAAACCGCTTGGCTTTAATTTAATTCTTTCTTATTCTTATAAAAACGATAAGTTTTTATTTAAACCGCTTGGCTTTAATTTAATTCTTTCTTATTCTTATTAAATCGTTAAGTTTTTATTTAAACCGCTTGGCTTTAATTTAATTCTTATCTACGTAACTGATACCTGTTGTAACTAGCTCTGAACTTTTTAAAGACCTTTATTTTTATTACTCTGTTATTATAGTCTGTTTTATCGATAGATGTTTTTAAATTGACAAGGAACGATTCGTTTTTTACATTATCTATAAAAGCACTGTACCTAATCGCGTGTACTCTCACCGTCGTCCTACAAATAAACTAAATAGTTTTAAAGTAATTGTTGTCGTTCCTCAATAACAATAGGTTATGGGGCCAACACGCTATCACTGCGCGACATTTTAAAGACTCGGAACCCTTTGAATGTGTGATCGATGTTAATTGTTACGAGTTCGGAAGTAAAGTCGCGTTATTATCAATTAACATAGTAACATCGACAAATGCCTGGAGTTCACCACGTCAGAATCGAGGCTCTAACAAAAGAAAATTACGACACATGGAAACTTCAAATGGATGCCCTTCTTATAAAGAACGACGCTTGGGCTTACGTGGATGGAAGTTAGCCAAAGCCGAGTCTTCTAGAAAGTAATGCGACGGCAGTTGCGGAATGGGAGAAAAATGACAGGAAGACGAAGTCAGACTTGATCCTGGCCATCAGCCCCTCAGAACTAAATATTTGCGTCACCTCTCAAAATGTTTGGCAGAAACTGGAATCAATCTATCAGTCAAGGGGTAATGCTCGAAAAGCTACGCTCTTGAAAAGATTAACGTTAACCAAATGAAAGAAGATAACGACGTTCGACAACATGTAAATCAGTTCTTCGACGCTGTCGACAAACTCGACGAGATGGATTTAGAAATCAATGAAGATGTATGTTGTTGTACAGTCTACCTGAACGTTTTTGAGAATTTTCGATGTGCCATAGAGTCCAGAGATCAGTTACCACACCCAGAAGCGTTGAAAGTCAAAATACTTGAAGAAGCAGAAGCCAGAAGAGTCAAAGAAGACGACCTGATCCAAAATGCAATGTTTGCCATGCAGCGCCAACCACGAAGGAAGTGAAGCAAGCCACATGCAGAAACTGGGTTAAGAAGTGAAAAATCAACCGAAGCTTTCAAATATAAGTGCCATTCTTGCCGGAAACCTGGCCACAAGGCCACGAATTGTCCACTAAAGTCAAGTGACAAGAAGCAACTAGATAGAATGGCGGAAGAGAAAGTGAAAATAGTTACGGAAGCAACAACTCACCCCGAGGAATTCGCATTTCACATATCCAGGAAAATTGAAAACCACTGGTGCTTAGACAGCGGAGTCATGTCACACATGACTCCCAACGCAAAGAATTTTGATGACCTAGAAGAAATGAAGAAACCACTGAACCTGGCAAACAAAGAGTCAACCAAGATCGAGGGAATCGGAGAAGTAAAAATCCAAGCAACGGATGGGAAAACTACAAGAACGCTAAAACTGGAACGCACCCTTCACGTACCAGACCTTCATATCAACTTAATGTCTGTTTCGAAAATCACAGACAAAGGCCACATCATTCTCTTCAATAAATCCCACGCCCTCATCACAAAAGAAAATGGTGAAATAATCTCTATCGCTGATCGAGTACGAGACTTGTATTTCATAAGAAAAGGTGGTGAAGAAGTCAACATCGCTCAAAATTTGAAAACAACGCAATCCAGTTTGAAGAATTAACATTTTCGACTTGTCACCTTCACGAGAGGAATATCAAGGACATGGTTCGAAATAACTTGGCAAAGGGCTTAACTTTGGATAGGGTCGAGGATCTTGGGCCATGCTAGATTTGCGTCAAAGGAAAGCAAATCAGAACGCCTTTCCCCAAGCCCGATTCCGAAAGAACCACGGAAGTACTCGAAATAGTTCACACCGACGTTTGCGGACCCATGCGAACTGCGACCATGAGAGGAGCCAGATATTTCTTGTTGGAGCGAAGTCTTCTTCCTTAAACACAAGAATCAAGTCCTTGAGACCTTCAGAGATTTCAAGAATAAAGTCGAACTGCAGACCGGGAAGAAGATAAAGATGTTTCAGTCGGACAATGGGACGGAATATTGCAACAGAGAATTTGACCGGTTCCTCAAAGACAATGGGATACTAAGAAGACTAACCGTGCCACAAACGCCGCAACAGAATGGAGTCTCGGAGCGTAAAAATAGGACTTTGGTAGAAATGGGCAGATGCATGTTGCTACAATCAAAATTACCACCATCATTTTGGGGAGAAGCAATTGGAACGGCAAACCATATTTGTTTTTATTTATTTACTTTTTTAATAATAAATAAATAATAAATAGTCATCCCTGAGTGCCACATAAGCAATACTGCTTGAGCGTGGCTGGGAGTTTACATTGACTGTCAAAAAGTGGTTACATAAAAAGTGGTTACATTAGTTATATATACATTTGTCTATACTAGTTATTATGTTAGTTAATTTTTTTAGTTTCATTAATTATATTAATTACAATAATTGATATATTTTACTGCATATTTAGTTATCTATGTAATTGTTAATTTCATTAAATTCTTTAGCTATTAGCTAGGAGTTTATCTTGATAGTTTTACATTCCTTGTTGCTTTGTCGAGTTTATTATACAGTTTTCGACCTAAATAGGATGAATGTTTTGGCCGATAGTTTTCAGTACTGTGGTACTCTCTAAATTTCTATTTGCTATAAATCGTGTATTATATGTTACATTCTGTGGGAGTGAGGTGTTTTTTCACTTTAAAAGTATTAATTAATATGGTTTTGGCATATAATTGCCGTACAGAGAAGACTTTAAATTCGTTATTAAGTACAAATCTAGATTCTAAACGAGGTTTTTTAAACTAATTCTGATTAAGTGCCTTTGTATCTTTTCCAATGAATCAATATATTTATAAAACGTTCCTCCCCAACCTATGATACCGTATACAATTAACGGCTGTATCAGGGAAAGATAGACAGTTTTTAACCACCTTACTGTGAGAAAATTTCGTAGCTCGTAGAATTTTTGTAAACAAAGACGCAGTTTCTGAACTATATTCTTTGTGTGATGTTTCCATTGTAGATGTTGATCAATAGTAACTCCTAAAAACTTGATTTTTTCCAAGTACGTCCGCAATTTGTACAGTGATCATTATTGTGTAAAAATAACTCAAAATTATTTATATCTAGTGCTCTAGACTAAAAACATAAATAGTTGGTTTCCTGTATATTTAACTTTAATAGACTGTCATTTAGTTTGTTATATATCTTATTTATACCGTTCTGCGCCCTTGCAAAAGTTTCATCCCACGAGCTACCCTCAAATATTAAGGTTGTATCATCAGCAAAAACAGTGACTTTTCCATTTATATCAAGATTACAAATATCATTAATGTAAATTAAAAATAATAATGGTCACAAGACCGTTCCTTAGGGTACTCCGAACAATACTAGTTCAGGGTCACTCAATGTGTTGTTTATTTTCGTTAAAGTTTTACGATCTTTAAGTTAGCTCCTAAACCAATCAAGGGGAATACCCCTGACACCTGCATTTTCTAATTTAGTTATAAGTAATTTATGTGAGACTGTATCAAATGCTTTCTATAGGTCTAGGAATATTGCAATTGATTTTTACCTTTATCTAAAGAATTATACAATAGTTCAATAACTCTTAGAATCGCATCAATTGTAGTGTAGCCAGGTCGAAAACCAAATTGATTAGGAGAGAAGTAATTTTCTTTTTTCCCAAAATTTAACCATTTGTTTTTTAACAGTTTTTTCGATTACTCTAGAAATATTACTTAGTAATGATATTGGTCTGTAGTTTTCTTTTTAACTTCCAAAATTTCGCCTTTGTGTTTGATAGCATCAATTGGGTTATGTACTTAAGTTTTCCTTGTGACCTCGTTTATTGTTTTCCAAACTGATTTCGTTTCACGGCTCACTTGTATTTTTGTTTCGAAGTAATTATATTTCGTGTCCTGGTTAACGAGTTTAACTTATTCCTGTAAGTTTTGACCAAGTCTTTCACCTTAGAATTTAAGGGTTCATTTCAAAGCCTCTTTGCAAGCTGGTCTTGTTTCCTAATTTATACTATAAAAGCAGAAGTTATCCAAGGTATAATTTTTATATTTTTATGGTTATTATTAACAATAGCGGGTTGTGTTGCCGAAATTATCCTTTTATCCCATTCGACCGAATCCCATTCGAGCGAACGCGTTTCCCTTTCAACCGAAAACAGCCCAAATGTGCGGTTTTGGGAAAATATATTTCAAAATTTTTTAAGGAATTTTTTTAACCCTACAGTTTTCGTTGTATATTTACATTGATGTTTCAAATGAAAAATTTAATTTTAAGAGTAATTGATAATGGAGAGAATTGCATTGTTTTGGAAAAGGTGGCAGCTAACTATTAGGAGAATATTTCGGAAAAGATGGCAGCTAACTATTAGGAGAATATTTCGGAAAAGGTGGAAGCTAATTAGTAGGAGAATATTTAGGAAAAGGTGGCAGCTAATTAATAGGAAAATCTTTTGGAAAAGGTGGCAGCTAATTAATAGGAGAATATTTTGGAAAAGGTGGCAACGAATTATTGGAACCATTGTTTTGAAAAAGGTGGCAGCTAACTATTAGGAGAATATTTTGGAAAAGGTAGCAGCTAATTAGTAGGAGAATGTTTTGGAAAAGGTGGCAGCTAATTAACAGGATAATAACCTAACCTAACCTAACTTACAATTTCCTTCTCTGGGTTTGAACCCGAGCCTCTGAATTAAAAGCCTGATATTCTCTCATGCTGCTGCGGTGATTCGAAATCCTCAAAGACATTTATTTAACTAATTCTTTCAAATAAATTCCCATTCAGCAGAAAGCCGCCATTGGGCTCGAAATTTAAATATATTCTTCATAAAACACCAAAAAGCGGTTTCGGTCCAATGGGACTATACCGAAATTATAAAGCTTTGTAGCGTACTTCAAAAGTTATTGCAGGCTAGATTACAATCATTTGTATATAAAACTGCAGCCCAAGATTCTGATTTTACCATCGATTTAAGAACTTGTTATCAATGTAATTGAATTGTTTCTTAGGGTCAAAATTAGATTGTCTTGTACCACGAAGGTTTGGTAAAGCTAGAAATGTAGCATAGTGGTCCGTGATCGTAGTCTGTAAGACATAGGAGTTAATTTTATTATTTTCTATCGTTTTAATGAAAATGTGGTCTAGACTAGTTTTTGACGTCTCAGTTACTCTTGTCGGTATGTTGATCCAAGAATATAAGCCATTTTCGTGTATAATGTAAGATATTATGACACTATGGAGTCTCCAGATTTAAGGATGTTAATGTTAAAGTCTCCGATCCAAATAGTATTATCCTTTACCGAATTTGAATTTGAGAATTTAGAGTCCACGTCTTGTATAAAGTCAGTTACCGAATTATTCGGAGATCTGTAACATCCTATAATTCGATAGATCATTCCATCATTTATTTGCACATCAACACATTTTGTAGATGCTCCAGTGAAGCTGATATCCTTTTCCCAAAAAAACGAAATCCTTCTTTACGACATTATCAGTCCATCATTCTTATTATGATAATTTTCAGTACAAGTGAGACTGTACCCATCAATCAAATACATATCCTTATTTATAATTTCAAAGGTTTCGGTTAGTAAAATTATATCTAAACAGCTTTCTAAGGATTGTAGAAAAATATGGAATTCATCGAAGTGTTTTTTAATGCTTCTAATATTAACATGAAATTTTTTTAGAGAGTTTATTTCTGTAGCTTTGATCGTGTGGAAATCGTTATTAATATATATGGTATATATGTTATTTGTTATTAGATAAAATTCAAACATGTTAGAAAATTGTTTTTAACACTACTGAGATTCTATTTTATATTTATTTTAAATTGTTTTAAGATCATTAATTGATCTAACTTTAATTGCCTTCATGTTATCGTCTTTCCTTAAAAACACTTTCCCATCCGCCACCCATACATATTTGTAATTTTTATTTTTTGCTAGTTGTTTCGTATCATAAAGTATTTTTTTTATTAAAAGGGGTCACTTGTTCATTTATATAAACTGTTGTACTTTTAACGAACGGTTAATATCGCATGCTTTTAGGTTGTTTTTTATCTTGCCTTTTTAATCCACTCATCTCTAATATTTTTTGTATTGAATTCTACTATATAATTATAAATGTGTTTTTGTTTGTTATAGGTAGTCTATAAAAATTAATAATTTCCCGTCCATTGTACGTAATTCCCAATTCTTTAGCAACAGCTTTTAGAACTTCTGATAATTGTTCATTATTCGTACGATCAATGCCAGTAATCTCTAAGTTTGTTGCAAGGTTATCCTGTCTTAGTTCATTTGTTTTATTTTCCTGCTCTAAAAGTCTAGATTCTAAGTTTTTGTACTCGAGCTTAAGGTTAGTGTTTTCCATTTTAATGTTTCCGACATCGATATTAAGAGAGCCTAGTACTTGAATAAAATCATCTATCTTGTACGGATGCTACAGTAATGTCTATTTTATCTAGCTTGGCTTCAATATCTGCTATTTTTGATCCAATCTCGTCTAACTTTTTCATGTTGAGTTGAATATCGCTTACTTTTTGCAGTAGTAGTTGTATATCTCCGAGCGGCTCTGATCCAGTCCTACGTTTTGAATTGGTGGTCTCCTCTTTATGATCACGCTTCGCGGAGTCTTTCGTTTTACAGTATTCACATCTCCAGGTTGCTTTTCGTGATCCCAGCTTTCGTACATTCTCTTCGTTTTTAATATTCGAAGACGCTACTTGAAAATATTCTTTGCAATTTACGCAAAGAATCATTTCCTTTCGATTTTCGAGGTCGTTTTCGCGCTCTTTTCACACTGACATAGTAATTTTTAAGTCTAGCTTATCTAATAAAGCTTTTTAGCGGAGAGTAAAAAGTTGCGACCGATCGCTTCGACGACTGATAGCATCGAAGAATTCAACAGCCAAGACCATTTTGAAGATTTTGATTCCCCAGAAGTTGTCAAGAAATATGGAGTAGAAGAGCGCACAAACACATCCCCCATCGAAATAAAAGTCGTTTTAACACCAGTTGAAAGCGAAGAAGACCACGATGAGACACCTGGAACAAAGAGGGGACCCGATAGGCCGAAATTAATCAAGACAGGAAAGCCCGGAAGACCCAAGAAATCTTACAACATGGTACCACTAATGCCAAGTTCCGGTCCAGAACTACAGGGTGACAACGATCAAAGCGAGTCCGTTAATGTAATAGGACTTCAAGACCATTGCACCATGGAAGAAGCTCTGAAAACGGAACACGCAGAAGATTGGAAAAAGGCAGAATTAAATGAGTACCTCTCGCAAATAAAATGTAAATCATGGTACATCGTCGGCCGACCAACGAATCAAAGAATCATTGGGAACCGCCTAGTATTTCGTACGAAGTACTCCAAAGATGTGCAAGTCGAACGAAGGAAGGTCCGCCTGGTTGCAAAGGGTTTTGCGCAACAACCTGAAATTGATTTCCAAGAAACTTTCGCACCCGTCGTAAGGTCAAGCTCCATAAGATTGGTCTTGGCACTGGCAGCAAAAATGGATCTACACGTACATACGTACATACGTAGTAACTGCTTACCTCAATGGAGAAATAGATGAGGAAATCTTCATGGAATTACCAGATGGATTGCAGGAAGCTCTCGCTTAAATCACCCACAGTAACACCAGTGAAGGCATTACCACAACGTCACAAAAATGGCTTGAAACGCTTAAAGAAGATAAAAACAAAGTTTGCCTTATAAAGAAGTCTCTATATGGGCTCATACAATCAGGACATCAATGGTACAGAAAACTTGATCAGCGATTGAGGAAAGTTGGAATGAAACCTACAAACGCTGACCCTTGTATCTACCTGTCACGAAAGAATGAAGATATTATGCTTATCGCAGTTTTCGTCGATGACATCATCATCGCATCTAATAACATAAAATTGATGACGATGACTAAAGCCGACCTACAAGACAAATTTGAAATGAAGGACCTGGGAAATATACACCATTGCTTGGGGATAGAATTCCACCAAGACATCACTGGGGGAACCATTTCAATGAAACAGAAGAAATATATAGAAGCCGTTCTACAAGGTTTTGGTATGGAACAATGCAAGGCCATCGCAACTCCACTAGATGCCAATACCAAGCTAAAGAAACCAAAAAACCCTATCAAAGAAGAAACGGAAAACATCCCATATCAAAGCGTCGTCGGTTCGCTGATGTACCTCGCTACTTCCACCCGACCTGATATCGCATAAGCAGTGAGCGCCCTTAGCCAATTTAATTCCAGTTTCAATGATGAACATTTGAAAGCGGGAAAGAGAGTGCTACGTTATCTAAGAGGAACGAATGAACATGGACTCGTCTTTCAGAAAAAAAGCAAGGAAATCGAAGGATTTGTTGACGGTGACAGGGGAGGCTGCATAAACGATAGAAGATCGTATACCGGATTCATGTTTATACTTTCCATTGCCACTTTATCATGGGAAGCTAGAAAGCAAAGGACAGTAGCGCTCTCAAGCATGGAAGCAGAATACATTGCCATAGCCGATGCAACGAAAGAGGCCATATACCTTCGTGAATTTTTGGGAGAAATCGGATTTCATCTGGAGAAAATTAAAATCCACAACGACAACCAAGGTGCACAGAAGCTCGTAAAAAATCCCATTTTCCACTCCCGAACCAAGCATATCGACATCAGACATCATTTCGTCCGCGAAACTTTCGAAAGAGGAGTCATTGCCCTGGAGTATATGCCCACGGGTCAGATGCCAGTGGATGTTCTGACCAAAGGATTATTCAGTCAGAAACACACGTCGTGTATCAGCAGCTTAGGCGTTCGGTCTACTCATGACACAAGCAAAATTAAAACCTCGGCCTTTAAGGGGGACTGTTGTAACTAACTCTGAACTTTTTAATGACCTTTGGTTTTATTACTCTGTTACTATAGTCTCTGTTTTATCGATAGATGTTTCTAAATTGACAACGAACGATTTGTTTTTTACATTATCTATAAAAGCACTGTACCTAATCGCGTGTACTCTCACTGTCGTCCTGCAAATAAACTAAATAGTTTTAAAGTTGCTTTTGCGGATGATATGGCGCAGATATATACAGGGGAATCCTGGGAAGAAACCTTTACTAAAGCTAACCTTGGTATTGCTAAATCAAAGTCAATCCTAGATATGAACCTATTAAGTTTAAATGTGTCGAAGACATGTTACATTACATTCTCCCAAACCCAGTCCGGACAGCCAGAAGATAGGGAGGTTAAAATACACGAGGAAAATTGCCAGAGGGAACATTTCCCCTGTACTTGCCCCGCTCTTAAAAGATGCGTAAACACCAAATACCTTGGATTACAAGTAGATCGTCATTTGAAATGAGACGAGCACATAAAAGAGGTGCTTAAATCACTACGTTACGCTCTGTTTAACCTCTATAAACTCAGAAATAACCTTGCAGTAAAAACATTGAGATGCGTCTACCATAGTATAGTGCAATCCCATCTTGAGTATGGTAAAATTTGCTGGGGTAGTGCCCACTTGACTACCTTACAACCTCTTACTACCCTACAAAACCGTGTGATCAGGGTTTGTTTGAAAAAACCATGGTTCTACAGCACAAAATTGATTTACCAAGAATTTGATGTGTTCACAATAAAAATGTTATACGCGAAAGCCGCCTTAATTAACTATTTTAAAAATAAGCCCGATATTTATACACCAAATTATAGTACGAGGTATGCTGCGGCCTTAAATGTCAGATTACCAAGAAGTCACACTAGTATATTCCAGAGAAACGCTTGCTATATAGGAGCAAAATTATTTAATAAATTAGACCTTAATGTAAAAAAATTAACTGATGTAAAATTATTCTTAAAACATGTGAAGCTATGGCTAAAAGGTATAAATAATTTAGAAACTTTGTTGTAAATTGCGAAATTTATTCACAACTAACTCATTAACCCCTAATAAAAAAAAGATTGTATTACTTAAACTGCGCCTCCCAACAACAAGCTAAGCTTAAAATGGGAGGCTTAAATGTGCACAACTATCCTTCTTTATATAGCATGTTCAATATTTTTTGTAGCACAATAAATTAAATTAAATTAAATTAAAAATTGTTGTCGTTCCTCAATAACAACACTACCCGAATCAACATCTAACGTACTTTAGAAGAATTTTTCAGTCGGTTCTTCATTTAAGCTCTGCCATCTTCAGAAACATTTCCACTAACTTATTAATAATAGTAATCCAAGCTTTTTCTATGAAGGGATTTCCACACTAAGCCTGTGGCTTGTTTACAGGTGGGTCCCTTTACAATGCATAGCTAGCCCCTATGCCACAGTTAACCTACAGCGCCCTTTACTAACTATTACCGCTAACCTTAATATATGAGCGGTCCTAGCAGAGTAGGAGCCACTAACATTAGAGATTGGAACAGGATTGTGGATATGTTTGTTGTAGATCTTGCCGAACAGAAGTGGAAGTCCGAATTGGAACTCCACTAAAGGATGTCATTATACAGCACCAAAACGTCTACATCTGTGGAACCGTTTCACTCCAATGGGAAGGAAAGCGATCTCATCTTTATTGCATGAACTGGAGCATACCAACAGCGGCTCGAAGAGCATAAATTTTTGTGCGAGGATATTCCTCACATCATTTTAGAGTGACCCTTCTTTATACAATACTGCGAAAATAACCACAGAGCGTCAAGCGCTGAAGATATTTTGCTACATAAGCAGGAACCAATGAGAACTCGTCCATCGAGAGAAGAGCTTAAACTAGCCTTTGCTAAGCTTAGCTGGCCAGTTATCTCTACCCATGGGAGTATCTGGCGGCATTTCTTTTAACTAAACCACACCCGAAACCTGCTTTAACCCCAAAACATCGAAGTGTAACCTGGTTACGGCCTTAAACGATCCTTTACATTATTATATGTTCTCTTTTCCAATATAGCTGTTCCTGAATGCAACAGTACAATGTTTCAAGTATCGTTTAATATTATAAAGATGTTCATTTGCTTGCCTTGTACATTTCTATCAACTTGGTACAGCAGTGGGATAACAACCAACTTCTTCCCGGATATTACATATCCGATTAACGGTATTGAAGACCTGAAAACCTCCAAGAATCTAGAAGTTTTAGTTTGGATGGATGATGATTTGGGGATTGCTTGCCATTACCATCGAAATATGAATTATGTAAGTTAATCACGTTGATTCAATCGGGACAGGAAAAATAGTATCGCTGAATTGGTTTCGCCAATTTGGTTGGTGGATATATTGGTCGGACAGATTTGGTTTCGGGACAGTTATTTGTCGCGAATATATGGTCGCGGGGCAGTTTAGTCTCGCGATTATTTGGTCACAGGACAGTTCGGTCTCGACATTTTTCGCACTCAAGACAGATGGTATCCAATTTTTTTCGAGATTCATTATTTATATCATTCAAAACGAAAGTAAACCAAGTTGGTCAGGATTAGAAGCAGATTTTTATTGACGAATTATTTAAAAAATTCTACATCCAAACGAGACTAGACTAGACAAGGTTTAAAAAATTTTATAAAACGTTTTTATAAAAGCACAACGAATAGTTTCAGCAGGTCTTGTCTGGTTTCCCTTTCTGTGCGTTAATTTTCGACTACGTAGCCCCCCCCCAACTTCGTCTAATTTATCCACTCCCATACCAAAGTTCAGTTATAAAGCTGGCAGGGCCATTGCCTTTATTTAAGCATGTTTTTGTGTTCTTTTTATTGATATGGAGAGACTCCCTCAGGTTTAATTTTAAATAATTGTCGACTACTTTGATGCCTCTGAACAGAGGCGAAACTAGTCGATGTACGTTTATAAAAAGGTTTTTATAAAATTCTTCAATTAAATTTTTTATTGTGTGAATTAACGTGGTTTATTTAGTTTCAATTGTATCAACACAAAAGTGCCTTCAAATTTTCTTCATAAGACCTAATTCTAGCCAGACCTATTTTTCCAAAAAACCTTACTTCCAGAAGACCAATTTTGTTCCAAGACCTTATTTCCACACAAGACCATTTGGCTCCAAGACATTTCCGTCACGAGACCTAAGACCATAGACCATATTGGCGACAACCATATTATCGAGACCAAATCGGTGAGATACTTTTCATGGTAAAGGGGATATTTAATAATGTTACGGTTGGTTGTCTAGGGGAAATTAATAAATCATGCGTCATCATTGGGTAAACAAAACAACGAGCTGACATGAGTCTAAAAGTAATCCTTAAATTTAATCCTAATTTATTTTTTTAGCCCATGGAATTATGCACGTTTTTAGACAATATGGAGATTTCTTTTCTCAACCAAACGTTTTATAAACAACCAGGGGAATTTGGAAAATTCGTTGAAAAAGTGTTTACTGATCAACTGCCAATAGTGGGACACACAAGCAATTCCATTTTATTACTTAGTGAGATAAAAGAAATGATTCATGCAGAACAAAATCAATATTACTTTCGTCTTGGACAACCCTCAAAAGCCAAACCACTTGGAGTTATGTTAAAGAAAGTGAAGACATTTACTTCGAAAGAGCATTTCAACGAACAGTATGTAAATAGTTTCGTACACATCAAGTTACTTATAACATGATCCTTAATATATATGGTTATAAGGCTCGTCTATTTTTAATTTTCTCCCGTCTTGACTCTGGTCCCCTATTTTAGTGTAGGCGAATCGTTTCTCGATTTCGTTGACATTACTGAGGTCGTTATAAACACAATTCTGAAAACAAGATAGATTGTACTTAACAGGCGTACAGAAACTTTGGAGTGAATAGCCCCTGGATTCGCTAACTCTAACAGTACTAAAATAATATCCCATAGCGGCCACGTAATTCCAAATAGTCCGAACATAAAATTTGGAGTGAAAAGTTTCAGTAAATAGTCCCTCGATGCGCAAACTTTAACAGCGCCAAAATGATTACCCACAGCGTCCAAGTAACCCTTAATAGTGCGAAAATGATGACCCATAATCCACCCACACGTAACCCTTAAAAGACACCGGAAGTGTTTTGAGTGAGTAACCTCTAACATTTGTGTGAATAGCCCTCGATAAGCAGTGGGGAAATGATGACCCAGCACCCACCATCACGTAAAATTTACCGCTTTCCAACTAAGAACATACACTAAATTTCTTGTCTTTCAGAGCTCTTATATTTCACGCAACGGCGCAGACAACTCCTTTTGACCGTAAACCGACAACTAAAGTCAAAGAGCTGTTGTATCAGCCATTAAAAACCGAAACTTGGCGTCCACTTGGCATGGAAATAATTTGGAAAGCATACATGCCATTCTTTATAGGAATTCCTGTCGCGACATTCGTACTCATATTCGAAATGGGTCAGGAATGTGGGAATCAAAGAACCGGGCGGCGTAGAGTTCATAACAGGTGGATATAAAACAGAGCTTGCTTGTTTATGAAAAGAATGTCGAATAACGGTCCGAAATTCATACACGTCGACAACCATAACCCCTTCTTTATAAATCATCTTTATTTAAAGCATTTCTAACTTTAGTATGAATGTAATAATATTACTATAACTTTATTTCAAAAATGAAAATCAGCTACTTGATTATAATTAACGAAAATACTCAAATATTTATAAAATATAGAACTAAAACTGAAAATGAAGGTAATATCTCGGACAACTCCTAAAATATATCTCCGGCCATAGTGCTAAGAAACTGAACACTAAACAATTTAAACTTTAAAAATAATTCATAAAAATATCCTAGCCCTACAAATCATTGCCTTGAACTTTCACCTCCTTATAATGCCTACACACCTTTTCGACGAGAAAAATATTCTAAACTATTGTTCTAGTTTTAAAACATGATATGTAAACTCCAACTTCTATCTTATCGAGCCTTAAAGACTAAAAACCCATCACTTACCAAAAAAAAACCATGACCAAGAAAATTAGTAAAAAGAAAATGGTCCCTAACTATTAGTTCTCTCACTGCGATAAGGAGCCCCGAGAAAAATTTGGGGACACCGCACACAAAATTAAGGTCGTTAAGAAGAGAGAAGTTGGAGGCAACCCAAAATAATTTAACAATAAAATAACAATTGGTTAACTTGCTTCAACCCTAAAGGCCAGGACAGATAGGCCAAGAAAGGGCTTGACCTAGAACATTTGAACATAAAGATGAAAATTGATACATGTGTTGTTTTTGACCCAACAAAAAATATACTAAAAGTCCCCTGCTGTAGAACGCGAGCTTTCTCCGCCATCTTGGAAAATGGCCGCCGTGAATTACAGCTACAATGTATTCCACGTTCTTCTTCAAAACAGATTAAAATTAGTACACATTATGATTGGAACCACATGAACATCATGGCAAAATTTTACAGCTCTGTGTTCAATAGTTTGGTCGCCATATTGGAAAATGGCCGCCGTGAATGCTAGGTACAGTATGTTTCACCATATTGTTGGAAAATTATGAAAATGTATAGGTATTATAATCAGAGCTGTGTCAATCTCATAGTAAAATATTGAAGAAATTAGTCAGATAGTTTGGCCGCCATGTTGGAAAATGGCCGCCATCAATTCCATTTAGATACAGTTTATGGTTCAAAAATTATGAAAACTGGTAATTATTATGATGAAGACCGTCTTAACATCATACTTAAATATTGAAGACGTGCTACTGATAGTTTGGGCGCCATCTTCGAAAATGACTGCTTGAAATGCCAGATATATTACCGATATATAAATTTTTTCGATATTTATTTATTGAGTAGATGATTTTCATGAACGTATAAAAATAACTATTTTCGAGTCTAAATTATCGACCCATCTTCAAAAATGGTCCCTGAAATATCCTAAAATCTGGAAAAAAGAAAAGGAAAGCCATATATTTCTCGAATTTTGGTTAGAAAAAACCGTTTTATATGGCGTATATACATTCTAGTGTTGTTAAGGATTACATTTAAGACACATTTTTAACATTTCTTTCAAATTTCTCGTCATCCTGAAGATTTTTTATTACGGCTAATACGTTGACAATGACCACACATTGCCCAGCAAGCTAATCCAGATCGTCTACATTCACAGTTCTTTATACAAGAAGTTCTGCAGACTGCAAGTACAAATAATGAGTGTTATAAGTTCATCTGATGCCGGAAGGAGAATGGTGTGAATGGGTCTTCGACTTTCCCGATCGCGAACCAATCCCCACTGTTCGGGATTAAATCGTTTCCTAGCTATTGTTGGACTTTAAGATACGCTTGGCAAAAATGTAGTTTTGGGGCGTCGGTTGTTGGATGAAGCTTGGCGAGATCAAATGATGACTTGACAGTATGTGTCAATTATCACCCTAAAAAAAGCGAAAAGAAATCTCTCTTCGGCAGCAGCTATGGCTCCCTTAGATGCAATATGGTCATTAAAAAAGGGCAACAAATTTGTAAGATGTTGATCATCTGTCATTACTTTAAACCACGCCTTATCATAACCACACCCAGTTACAGCATGTAAATGAAAGAAGTGTTCTCTTTTAACTCAAAGGACTTGTCGTGGCGGAGGGGCCCGAGTTCGGTGTGACGTTTCGGGAGTTCCTTGGGTTCGCCCTTGGTTCAGACCGTTCCTTGCCCCATTCCGTGAAGGTTTTGCTGGGCCGCTTTCGCCCCCGCTATTGGCCACCCTCTAGGGGTCGCGAATACACTATTAGTTTGGGCCGTATGGCACTGTTGTGCTTGGAGAGAACCCCCCCCGTCCCCTCGAGTCTTCTGCTGCCTTAATCCTTCCCTGTCACCGACCACCTCCTGACTGGGCTCGCCGCTGACGGTGTACTGCTTCTGTCACCTGCTCAAGTGGCGTTTGTCGGGCCCGCTGGCCGATCCCGTGTGCCATGACGGCGGTTCCGCAGGTTAAATTTGGAATATGATGGGGAGGGGCGCTGATAAGGCCACCAGCTAGGTGTAGCGCCTAATCAAGGGCTCTGACATGCAAGTATTATGAAAAATCTTCAGGATGACGATGAATATGTATGAAATGTTAGATATTTGTCTAAATTCTAATCTTAAACAACACTAGAATGTATAAACCCCTTATTAAATCATATTCTCTAATCAACATGTTGAGAATAACAGCTTAGAATAACTTTCTTTCAGAATTTAGGGCAATGATTTTCGTGTGGCCATTTTTAATGATGGCGTCGATAATTTCGACTTCGAGATATCCATTTTTTGTTGTTCATTACGTTAATGAAAATCATCTACTCAATAAACAAATATCGAAAAAAATTATATATCAGTAATATATTTGGCACTTCGAGCAGTCATTTTCGAAGATGGCGCCCAAACTATCAGTAGCACGTCTTCAATATTCAAGTACGATATTTAAAATTACCAATTTTCATAATTCTTGAACCATATACTTTATCTAAATGGCATTGATGGCGGCCATTTTCCAACATGGCGGCCAAAATATCTGACTAATGGCTTCAATATTTTACTATGAGGTTTACACAGCTCTGATTATAATACCTATCAATTTTCATAATTTTCCAACAACATGGTGAAATATACTGTACCTAGCATTCACGGCGGCCATTTTCCAATATGGCGACCAAACTATTGAACACAGAGCTGTAAAAGTTTGCCATGATGTTCATGTGTTTGCAGTAATTATGTGTACCAATTTTCATAATTTTTGAAGAAGAACGTGGAATACATCGTAGCTGGCATTCCCGGCGGCCATTTTCCAAGATGGCGGCGAAATCTCGCGCTCTACAGCAGGGGACTTTTAGTATATTTTTTGTTGGGTCAAAAACAACACATGTACCAATTTTCATCTTTATGTTCAAATGTTCTAGATCAAACCCTAAAAGTCCTGGGCTATTACTACATCCGCTATGAGGACCTTTTTTAACGCTTTTTCATTATTTTTCTTTTGGTTGAATAATAGTAAACTTGGTTAGGTGTCGTAACTAATATTTTTGATATATAATGCACTATATATAAGGGCTGTGCGAGCCTTGATTTTTTGGTTTCGAGTCGAGCCTCCCGCCTCTCTTTTTTCGGTTTTCGAGCTGACTCTCGAGTTTCTTATCGAGCATCGAGCCTTTGGCTGCATGTTGAAAATCTGGTTTCAGGCTTTTATCGCGCCTTAAATTTATATGGCGAGCCTTAACGACTTTCAATTTTAGCTCTTAGTTTTCAATGCTACTGTTTTATTACTTTTCTTAGGAAAGAACACTATTAAGTCGTAAATATAACAGATAGACGTTTTTTTTACTATAAATACACTTGAATCCTATTATCACTTAATAAAAGTACTTACGTGAACTGACAATCGCATTCATTGATTCAATAGTATTTTTCTATACCCAAAACGGGCCAAAAGTAAAAGTAAAAATAAAACTCCAATTATTTTATATTTTTTTCTATGTACAAAAGTGGAAGTAATATTTACACCGGTCAAATGTGGGCTTGCAAAAAGGATACGAGCCTTACCAAAAAAAAACCAGAATAATTTTCTTCTTCGCTGCGCTTGGGCTATAAGGCAGTAATAGTGCAGCAATGAATCCAATATATATAAAAAACTGCAACTCGGTAACCAGCTGGCTAAAATATAGCAGAATCAGGGTCAGCGCTGTCTCTGCTAATTGTAGTCCAGTTGAAGCCCTCTCACTGACTATTTCCCGTACGAAAATGTCCTATGAAATTTCCATAAAAATATATAAAATTCAATAGAGTGTAATGCGTAAGGGGCTCTATTCCAATTGATATATCTATAGACTTATCTATAAACTTTCTATATCATCATTTTATAGATTTTATATAAAACAGAAACCATGCGTTTTTCTGTAAGTGTTATGTTAATATTCTATAAGCATATTTTATAGAAAATTTATAAATTATTTCCACAACTTTCTATACGATTTTTGCTAATTTTCTATTAAAGTTTTTAGAAAATCTTGTAAAGGCGTTTGAATTGTGATTCAACTGTTTTCTACAATACCTTAATGGAAAGTCTATAGAATATATATACAGGGTGTTTCTGGAAAGTCTGGCACAAATTAACAGGCATGTTCCTTGGGTCAAAAGGAGTCCGAAAGGTCCTATGACGTTTTGGGGTAAAGCGCTCCGTTGCGACGTTATGGGCTCTCAAAAGTAGGCCGTAAAACAAGGAACGTGCCTGTTAATTTGTGCCAGACTTTCCAGAAACACCCTGTATATTGAACAATTTATACAGTTTCTTAACATAAATTTATAATATGATTTACTTTTCTACTTAATGATCGCTTCAGCCCACTTTCAGTTCGCTACACACTGTAGAAACTAGAGGTCTAAACATGGTCTCTTCACTGTTTAAACTAAAACATCATACCAGTAATAGTTTAAATTTAGGTGTATTATGCTTTGAAAATGGTTTCAGTCAAAATAAACCATAAATGGTTTGTCCATAAAGCTAGATTAAACCAACAATGTTCTGGAATTATGTTCTACTATCAGACCCTTTAACTAATGTTCTGCTTTCAGAATATGATTCAGAAATGTACCGATTTTAAACTATATCTCGTTAATTTTCCGTCTTTAAACCATATTCTGTTAATGTCCTAATAATAGAGGTTAAGTTTAAATGTTCTAGAATGAGAATGAAAAATTTACTATTCTGATATCAGAATTAAAGTTTAAACGTTCAAACAGCACCTATGATAGCTTTCTAATAAGGCGTAACACCTCTAAGCTCTTTCTACTGCCAGTTCACTTAAGGAGAATAATCCTTACTATAAACCCAGTGCCCAGTTAAGATGGGATGAATGAATGTAATGAAAACTTGTCAGTTCTGCAGGATTCTTAGGGCACTGCAGTATTCCATGTAACAATGATCTACATTAAGTAATACACGTTGGTACAAGTGCATTTAAACATGCAATAAACCAAAGCGGCTGAAGACCACTGACACGTATCTCCACCCAAACTGCAGTCTACTTACAGCTCTTTTGCAACTCACTGTCAGCTAATCACTGAAGCCCCATTGGAAGCACTGTTATAGTAATTCTATCCCTTTCAGGGCCTTCATGTAAACGAAAAGACGCAAGATCACATAGAAGTGTCTTTATAGTGATAAGCTTTAATTAAAAAACTTTATGTAATTTAACCTATTTTTGCCCCTATACCGATCATTTTTATTGGCTGACAGATATTACGTGCAGAAATTTAGCACAGCTTCATAAAGTCTGTTTTTAAGATAGAGCATCTTATGTTAAGGGCTGCTTACAGATGTATTTGATGTTATATTCCAGTCAATGAGATTTGCAAACTCCTTCCTACTAAGCTTGAGTGTATCTATATTAAGACATATCACATGGGCTACCATTACAGTTTATTTCAGTCATGTTGTAGTATCATCAATTTGACTTATTTGCAAAGCTTTTCCAACCATCTAACAGCGATAACTTGAAAATGGTCCAAAGAAACATTCACTTTACAGTATTTTAATACCTGCAGCTATATGGCTACTTAAAACTTTTGCAGCTAGATTTAAGTCAGTTAAGCTGAACTAGCAGCTGTAGTGCAGCTCTTTATCAACTTTAGCAGAAAAATGCAGATCGATTTTTTAGCTAAATAATTTGCGGGATGAGTCTGCAGTCAAATGTAGTCTATGTTCAGAGAAGGTTCAGCCAACTTTTCTAAAAACAGCTATAGTTTACACCTTATTAACAGCCCCAAATTTATGTTAGGGAACGGTTTTCCATAACCTTTGTTTTTGATTCAAATTAGTCATATTTCTAAGGTATAGCATAACGCACAAAAATTAACCTCATACTTTTGATATATACCTGTTTTTTCATGTTTTGTAGTTTCGATGAGTCTTGATAATTTCTTAACGTATTAAATAATTATAAACGTATTAAATAATTATAAATTATAATCGTAATCAGAGATTCATTTATTTGTAATAGAGAATATATCTCGTTTTGTGTTTTATTTGAATTTTTACGTTCGATGTGGGGATTTCACTTCCTACAGCTTTTGTGGTCTTTGCTTTAGATGAAAATTATACATAATAATACATATACATACGAAATACGTATTTTTTTCGCCTCTTCCTAATTCATTAGACTTAAAAATCAATCCAACATGTTTTTGGTGTGAGTTTTTAAATTCGATTTTGGGACCCTTTTTCTTAATGACTTTGGATGTTTTTTTGCCTTTAATGAAAATTCTTAAAATTCCAAATGGAGATGTTGAGCTCTCTGATGAAATTACTCAACAAACATTACCTCCTGGAGTCAATTATCGAAATTATGCAAAATTTTGAAAGAAAAATTGACAATATTACTATTAATGAGGAAGTTTACTGCTTATGTGGATTCCGAGGAACCGCTTCAAATTAAGAGTGTAGTCCCACCCGAAGATGTTAAGGGATACATTTCTATCGAAACTTACAAACGCACGTCAAACGAGCCATCAAAGGTATAGGCAATCTCAGAATTGGACAATAGGCTGACACTATGGTGCCCATTACAAAAATGAGGGATGTTTTGTGGGTGACCAAGGACCAGGTTCAACTTAAACCTAAACAATAAGTTCGATTTAAAAGAATTATCTATAGACTCGAGTTTTTGATATATACCTTTATAATTGAAATGTATAATTCATCCCATATTGTATGTAATTTTCAATTTTTACATCTGCTATGTGGCCCCTCGTTCTAACGTTTCTCCATAATTTTTTTCGATTAAAATACGTGAGCTTCGTAAGGTTTAGGGTATCGCAAGTACGTTGAATTTTTGGTATCTACCTATTTAATTAAAATTTACAATACATACAATTTTTTTGTTTCATTTTGACTTTCTTCATCCGGTATTAGGACCTCTTTTCTAACGGTTTTTCATTATATTTCTTATTAAGGTGTCGTACAACGCAATAAAATTTACCTATTAATTTTGATATATACAATTTTCTTTAAATAAATAGAAAATCCAATTTTGGCTTTTTAAATCCGCAGTGGCAAGCCTAGTTCCAAAATTTCTCATGTTTTTTAGTTTCTAAAAATCTAGATAATTTCTTAAGTTATCAAGTAATGCACTACGTAAGAATCGTAATCCAGATATACATCTGTAATCACACTTTGTGTTTTATTTTAGTTTTTATATTTGATATGGGGACCTTTTTTCCAACAGGTTTTCGTGGTCTTGCTTTAGATGAATATCACACTTAATCAAGCCAGGTATTTCTTCTATCTTCCAAATTCATTAGACTTAAAAATCAATCGAAAATGTTTTTGGTGTTGAGGTTTTACATTCGATTTTGGGACCCTTTTCTTCATGATTTTTAAATTTTCTTTTTTGAAAATTATTAAATCTCCTAAGGTACAACGCACTGAAAATAGCCTCGAATTTAATATATAAACATATTAAATTGAAATTTCAAATAATTCCATATGAAATCTATTTTAGTATTTGGATCAAGCCAGATAATTTCTTAAGATTCTGAATCATGCCGTAAATTAGAATCATAATTTCGATATAATGTTTAATTGAAATCTAGAATAAATCTGGACCTGTTTTTAACATTGACTTTTTACCTCCAGAATAAACGGTTTTTAGTTTTTTCATAATGCTATGCACAGAAATTTGAAATTTTGTTTCAAAGGTATAAAACATTTAATATAGCCAGAAATGTCCCATCTCGTCTCTAACTGTTTACGTCCGTTATGCTGATCGTTGTTCCAAGGGTTTTCATATGTTTTTAGAATATCTAAATAGATGCCCAATGGTGTACTTAAAATAGGCTAAAATTTTTGATATATACCTCTATTTTTCAAATTGAGAATTAATCCCTTTTTGTGTTTAATTTTGACTGTTTATACGCGTAATGAGGACCCTTGTTATAACGGTATCGTTCCTTTCAACCGAATTCCCAATGGACCGAAATCCCATTCGACCGAATATCCCGCAATGATTTTAGATTTCCAGCCCAATGGCTATATTCCCGATGGACCGATATCCCAATCGTCCGAATATGCCCCTAAAAAATACATGAATATAACTTGAAACACTGTAGCCGTCAGCGATTCGGTGGTGTAGTGGATACGATGTTAGACTGCGAAGCGATAGGTTGTAGGTTCGAATCTCCGAAAGGTATGTTAATAATATTAAAAGTAAATGTTTCGTGATACTAATTATAACGCTCACTTTCATTCCTTTCAAGGCAAGAGATATATAGAATTAATAAACAAATTGTGCTTAAAATGAAGTACAGTCTTAATGGTAGTTCCATCAATGTCTTTAGATTTTGAATTAAAATTTTAATATTTTGGTTTCGGGTGGGTTAGGTTAGGTTAGGTTAGGTTAGGTTAGGTTAGGTTAGGTTAGCTTAGCTTAGCTTAGGTTAGGTTAGGTTAGGTTAGGTTTGGTTTGGTTCCAATAATTCGTTGACACCTTTGCCAAAATGTGCTCCTTTTAATTAGCTACCACCTTTTCCAAAATATTCTCCCTTTAAATAGCTACCACCTTTTCCAAAACATTCTCCTATTAATTAGCTGCCACCTTTTCCAAAAGATTTTCCTATTAATTAGCTGCCACCTTTTTCAAAATATTCTCCTACTAATAAGCTGCAACCTTTTCCAAAACATTCTCCTACTAATTAGCTACCACATTTTCCAAAATATTCTCCTTTTAACTAGCTACCACCTTTTCCAAAATATTCTCCTTTTAATTAGCTACCACCTTTTCCAAAACATTCTCCTATTAATTAGCTGCCACCTTTTCCAAAATATTCTTCTATTAATTAGCTGCCACCTTTTCCAAAATATTCTTCTATTAATTAGCTGCCACCTTTTCCAAAATATTTTCCTATTAATTAGCTGCAACCTTTACCAAAACATTCTCCTACTAATTAGCTGCCACATTTTCCAAAAGATTCTTCTTTTAATTAGCTACCACCTTTTCTAAAATATTCTCCTATTAATTAGCTGCCACCTTTTCCAAGAGATTTTCCTATTAATTAGCTTCCACCTTTTCCAAAATATTCTCCTATTAATTAGCTGCCACCTTTTCCAAAATATTCTCTAATTAATTATCTGACATCTTTTCCAAAATATTTCTATTATTGCTAAAAAATTGTTCGTGGTAAGAGGCGGGCTTTTAATACTCATATAAATAATCTTTTTACCTCCAAACAAGGTTGGGTTGGGTTAGGTTAGGTTAGGTTAGGTTAGGTTACGTTTGGTTAGGTTAGGCTAGGGTAGGTTAGGTTAGGTTAGGCTAGGGTAGGTGAGGTTCGCCGTAATTAAAACGTAGTTAAAATAAGTGCAGTAATACATTTTCAACTCACATTTATTTTAACAATAATAAGTTGTGAAATTAAAAATATATTTAATGCAAAACCACACAGTATGTCTTCTTCCAGTTCAATAGAATTTCGGTCCAATGGGACTATAATAAAATCGCACCTTTGGCTACGTTCGGTCGAATGGGACCCCCCAAAAAAAACCCTTCTGTCGAATGGGAATTCGGTTCAATGGGACCAAAGCGTTATAACGGTTATACATTTTTTCGTCGAAAATTTCACGAGCTATCTCCTATTACACTTAAAACCGCTCGATTTTTTGTGGTATTCTAAAATTATTATTATTATTAATAAATCCAATTTTAAGTTTAATTTGTCACTTTTACATCTAATATGGGAAAATTCATTAACAATTTTCATGCGGTTTTTTTCTCTGTTTAAAGGGAATTACAAAAGTGATAATAGGATTCAAGTGTATTTATGGTCAAAAAAAGTATATCTGTTATATTTACGACTTAAGTGTTCTTCCCTAAGAAAAGTAATTAAATGTATAAAACAGTAGCATTGAAAACTAAGATCTAAAATTGAAAGTAGTTAAGGCTCGCCATATAAATTTAAGGCGCGATAAAAGCCCGAAACCATATTTTCAACATGCAGCTAAAGGCTCGATGCTGGGTAAGAAACTCGAGACTCGGCTCGAAGCTCGAAAACCGAAAATAGAGAGGCGGGAGGCTCGACTCGAAACCAAAAAATCAAGACTCGCACAGCTCTTATATATAGTACATTATATATCAAAAATCTTAGTTACGACACCTAACCAAGTTTACTATTATTCAACCAAAAGAAAAATAGTGAAAAAGCGTTAAAAAAGGTCCTCATAGCGGATGTAGTAAGTCAAATTTAAACTGAAAATTTTATTTATCACAAATATCAATTAAACAGGAAGATATCAAAAATACGAAGCTATTTCAACTTCGTTATACGATATCTCAAAAAATCGCATTATTTTCACCTAAAGCAAAAAACATGAAAAACCGTTGGGTCAAAGGTCCCGGAAAGGGCTTAAAATCCAAAATTAGACACAAAATGGTGTAAATTATAATATTCAATTAAAAAGGTATATATCAAAACTTTTAGACATCATACCTTACGAAGTTTACTATTATTCATCCACAAGGAAAATAACAAAGAACCGTTGGAAAAAGGGACGTAGTAAGTCAATTTTAAACTCAAATTTTATTTATCACAAATTTAAATTAAACAGGTAGATATCAAAAATACAAAGCTCTTGCTACTGCGTTATACGAAACCTTAAGGAATGGTATTATTTCCAACTAATGCAAAAAACATGAAAAACCGTTGGGTCAAGGGTTCCCACAAAGTGTGTGAAAATCCAAAATTAGACACAAAATGGTGTAAATTATAAATTTCAATTGAATAAGTATATATTAAAAATTTTAGATACGACACCTTACGAAGTTTACTATTCACCTGAAAAATAGTGTAAAATGGGTGATATTAAAATTACAATTCAACAGGGATATATCGAAAATTGATTTTATTTACTTTCTAAAAAGACTACTAACTAGAAACATAATGAAATACCGCTTGAAAAAGGCTCCCCATAGTGGATATAAGAGTTCAAAATTGAACAAAAATGAGATATATTATGCATTTCAATGAAACAGGACAGGTAGATATCAAATATTCGAGGCTCTTTTAATGTGTTATACGATACATTCGGAAATTATCCAGTTTTCATCTAAAGCAAAAACATAAAAATCCATTGGAAGAAGGGTCTGTAAAAAAGGTGTAAATAGTCACAATTAGACACAATACGGGATTTTATTAACATTTCATTTAAACAGGTTTACATCAAAAATTGTAATCATTTTTCGTGCGTTTGGTTGAGGAAGTTTTTTAATATTCATTAAAAGAAAAAAGACGAAAATTCGCCATCTCGGGTATGAAAATTTCACAGTTAAACTCAAGATGAATCATAAATTCTTCAAATTTTCCTTTAAAGCAAAGAAAGTGAAAAATTGTTGGTACAAAAGGATTATAGATGTAATAGGTCAAATGAAACACAAAATAGAATTTACTCTCAATATCAACTAAACAGGTATTTATCAAATTAATGATTATTTTTGAAGTGCAAAAATAAAAAAAATGAAACACCATTGGAACACATTGCAGTAAAAAATGAGCATTGAAAATATATTGATAAAAGAGGAAGTTATGAAAAATATTTTGATAAAAGAGGAAGTTATTAAAAACCCTATTCTAAGTTTAATTGACGATGCCATTCGTAAATATATCCTTCTAACCTTTGTCATTCTTTAGAGTGTATTAGACTATAAAAATTGAAATACAGTATATTATACAAAAACGAGTTTTTCTTCGCAGTGCTTAAAAAACTTCACATATAGACAATCATTGGCCACAGTTTTTTAAACTCACAAAGGCCCAGAAATTGGAAACTATTACATGAATTACAATTTGAATTTCAGTTTTATCAATACGAGAAATTTGGTTTTAATTGGGGAGTTCAAACGGTTGCTATGATTCGAAATTTTGCAACAAAAACGTCTAACTCGCAAACTATTATCCACCTCGTAATGTTAAGCTCCATAGAGATTAACATAACGATTTCGAATTCAGTATAAATAGAAAATATTCAAATACTTTTACTACGTGCTAGAACCTATTTTATTGAAAAAACCTTTCTTTTAAATAATTGTTCTGGAAAGATTTAATTCTTGATTAAAATATCGAACCGAATTATTTCCTCTCAACCCATTAAGCTATATTATATAATATCCAGAAAAATGCTGTGAGTTGCCTAATTTGGACATTTTTTGGCTATAAAAAAATTCAAAATATTAATGCGGGAGTGAAAAGGGATTCAGGCTGGAGTGATATTTCTCTTTGGATGAGAAAAGTTCCCAATTTTTAGCTACCACAATTCATTTTTTCTCCAGCGCGCGTTACGGTGAGCAAACAAGACGAGTTTATAGCCCTTCCGCCTCCCCCCTCCGTCCCGACCTTCTGAGTTGAGACTGTAGCTCTTTTAAGTTTCTCTCGGCGCAAGCGCGACGTTTTAAAAATATCTTCCGCAGACCGATTTAAAAAGGGGGGTTGCGCAGGCAGAGCGTACTCCTTCCCGCTGAAGTAGTACCCCCTTTCTCACCGGATCTATCTCTCAATCAGTCTACTGAGGATAGCGGCCCCTTCGACGCCCCTTTTGATATCGGTCTATAATTGTTAAGTACCGTAGCATTGGCTTTATGCAGTTTTTGATTGTCATTAAATTATCTGAAACTTATTATAGTTCTAGGAGAGTGGTACCTCTCTTACATAAGACTTCATACAGCCTTTAATGATTAATGAGGTGTTTTTTTTAATGGTTTTAACCTTTTTCGTATTATTTTTACTGTTTTGAAAAAAAATCTATAGAACAACAACCCGGACTCACAATATGTGGTTAAAATTTCGAAGAGATCCATCTAATAGTTTATTTTATAAAACGTCAATTTGCCAAGGGTGGTTTTCATTAACATAAAATTAATTAGCCTTTTTGGAAAAAAAACTCGAAACTTCCCATTGAAATAACATTGGATTTTTTATATAAAAAAAAAAGCCAAATTCTGGACCGTATATTCCAAAAATTATAAATTGCTTAGGATTCAAAACGTTTTTAAATGAACATTAGATCTTTATATTAGGTCCTTTTCTACTTTTCATTCAGAAACTTTTATGTTAAGTATATTCAGTTTTAATTTTTCAAAAATACCTCGATTTACGATTTTTTCAATGATGCCCTGTTTTATTAGAAATTGACAGCACGTTCGTGACAGCGTTTAGTGGTTGAAAACAATTGGAGTAATTCTATTTAAAGTTTTATGGATGAAATACTCTATAGAAAGTTAAGTAAGCTTGAATCCAAGCGCTGTCTGTTCGCGAGTCGATAACCTCGGTTGAAATCTAGTTAATTTTCTTTAAGAATACAGCTCTGCACAAGTCTATGGCATTAAACTAAGGAGTAACATTGATTTCTTACTGTTTAAGACAAACAACGAAATTCTGATCATAGGGGACACGAACTGTAACCTAAAAGCCACCACGCTATCGGCAAAGGCTAGACTACTGGGGAATTTCATACAAATGATAACGTCCCCGACCAGAATTACCCTAAACTCAACAAGTTTGACTGATCATATTTATGTAAATCACCCGGAACGAATCACAGAGGTCATAGTAAAGGCATGTGGAGCATCTGACCATGACCTAACATGGATCATAAGGAAGAAAATGAGTATAAAACTGCATAAGAAAATTACCTCGAAATTCGTTCAAGAACTCCATACAAAATTAAACAAGGCTAAGGAATCCATTGACAGCCCAGAAAGGGGCCTACAGATGTTACAAAATGAAATAATTGACCACCTGGACAAGCATGCTCCGCTAAGAGAAAAACATGTATCTACTAAAAGCGCCCCGTGGCTAACCTCAAATATAAAACATCAAATTCACATAAGAGACAAATTCAAGACAAAGACAAGAACAGTAAACCATGCTCATAAGGAAAAGTACCAAAATATGTACAGGAAACAGACAAACTTGGTCAACGCTCTTATCCATAAAGAGAAGACAAGATTCTTCAAAATTAATATTGGAATCGGCAGTAATGAAACGACCAATATTTGGAAAACCATTAAGCCATACCTCAAGCAAAAGAATACCAAACTTATAACGGAGATGGAATACAAGGCCAATAAAAACAAAGATCCAGAAACTGTAGCAAACATGCTTAACGAATGCTTTGTGAACATAGCAGGGGAACTGCTAAACATGAAGAGTGTATAAAGATGATAGCTAAAGCGCAAAAATTGGACTCACTTACAGCTGCCAGCCCAAAAGCTAATATTACATCTCTGCAACATAATTAGCACCTAGAAGTGCTGAAATACATGTACAGAATAAAAATTAGTTATTACCCTGACTTTATTGAAGGATGGTTTCAAACAACAAATAATAACGTAAAAACTCGTGGCACAACAAATAACTTCTGTACGGAAAACTTCTCCAGATATAGAAATAAAAGCTTGAAGCATAAGGGTTATAGAGCTCGGGAATAGACTCCCAATGGACATCAAACAAAAACAATCTTATAAACTTGTTATAGATAAGATAAACGATCTTACTAGTCTTAAGCAGAAGTCAGGATAAGAAGTCATTAATTTCTGTCTGGACTAATAGCAGAAAAATTAGAGCTTTTCTCTCTTTAATTTTAAAATCTTAACTTAAAAGCAGGACACTTTTGTAAATAAGAAAATTCTTAAAGGTAAATCCTAAATAAAAGCCTATTATTATTAATATTATTATTATTATCATTAAACTAGATTACTGATTAAAGGAAGTTAAGCTAGATTACGGATTGTAGAAAATCAAGCTAGATTACCGATGGCGGGTAATTAAGCTAGATTGCCGATTCATAATAATTTCCAGTTAGTGTTTAAATTTCACTAACCACATCTGCTATGAGGATCCATTTTCCGACGTTTTTTTATAATCTTTCATATGGATGAATAATAGTAAACTTCGAAGGTTGTCGTGTCTGAAATTATTTAAAAAACCTTTGTAATTGAAATTTATAACTCACACCATTTTCCGTCTAATTTTGTATTTTTAAATCCTTTACGTGGACCTTTGAGACAACGGTTTTTCATGTTTTTTGCTTTTGGTGAAAATAATGCGATTAACCAAATAGAAAAATCTTCGTGTTTTTGATGTCTTTCTTTTAAATTGAAATTTATAATAAATCACATTTTGTGTTTAAATTTGATTTACTACATCCGCTATGGGGACCCCATTCCCAATGTTGTTTTATTATCTATCATATGGATGAATAAAAGTTAAGTTAACTTCGAAGGTTGTCGTGTATATTATTATTCAAAAAAAAAAACCTTTTACTTGAAATTTATAATTTACACCATTCTGTGTCTAATTTTGGACTTTTAAACCCTTTACGGGGACCTTTGAGCCAACGGCTTTTCATGTTTTTTGCTTTTGGTGAAAATAATGCGATTTAATTACATATCGTATAACGAAGTAGAAATATCTTCGTGTTATTGATTTCTTTCTGTTAAATTGAAATCTGTAGTAAATCACATTTTGTGTTGAAGTTTGAATTAATACATAAGTTATGGGGACCCCATTCCCAACATTTTTTTATTATCTTTCATATGGATGAATAAAAGTTAACTTCGAAGGTTTTCGTGTTTATTTAAAAAAAACTTTTAATTGAAATTTATATTTTACACCATTTTGTGTCTAATTTTGGATTTTTAAATCCTTTACGGGGACCTTTGAGCCAACGGTTTTTCATGTTTTTTGCTTTTAGTGAAAATAATTCGATTTATCTAGATATCGTATAACGAAGTAGAAATATCTTCGTGTTTTTGATGTTTTACTGTTAAATTGAAATTTGTAATAAATCACATTTTGTGTTTAAATTTGAATTACTACATCCGCTATGGGGACCCCATTCCCAACGTTTTTTTATTATCTTTCAAAGAGATTAATAAAAGTTAACTTCGAAGGTTGTCGTGTATAAATTTATTTTAAAAAACCTTTTTCTTGAAATTTATAATTTAAACCATTTTGTGTCTAATTTTGTATTTTTAAATCCTTTATGGGGACCTTTGAGCCAACGGTTTTTCATGTTTTTTGCTTTTGGTGAAAATAAAGCGATTTATCTAGATATCGTATAAAGAAGTAGAAATATCTTCGTGTTTTTGATGTCTTTCTGTTAAATTGAAATTTGAAATAAATCACATTTTGTGTTTAAATTTGAATTACTACATCCGCTATGGGGACCCTTTTCTTAACCTTGAATTATTATTTTTCATATAAATGAATAATAGTAAACTTCGTATGTTGTCGTATCTAATATTGTTTAGTCGTTTGATATAAGAGCTAGTTAAGATAGCAAGTATTCATGTGCTTATCTTCTCAAAATAAAGAAAACGGTGCGTTTGTGTTTAATTTTTATGATCATTGTTAAAATACCGCTTTTATGGGGCCTTCACTCATACCGGAAGTAGTAGTGTGTGCTTTTTAGTTCTTGCGAGGACCGATAAGGGGGCGCTATTATCAGTCCGTGTGTGACACAAAATCGGCAATGTGTAATTTTCCGCCTTTGTGGGGACCACTTTAAAAACTAATTTTAAGCAATTAAAATCAAAAAATAATTAATTTGAGCATATGTTTTTTTTTGGGTTTAATGGGGACCGGGGTGTGCGTCCCCATAAGTGACTACGGTCCCCACAGGATTGGTGTGTTTTCTCGTCGCGGTCCTCATAAGTATAGTAATGTAAACGCGCTATTTTGCTAAGAGATTTGGAAAAATCGGGAGTCACTGGAAAAGCGCTAACGTGGCATAAAAATTATCTCCAAGGCAGGGAGCAGAGTGTTTGCCATAATGGCTTCTCCGCCAAAAAGCTTACCATTACCCACGGAGTTCCTCAAGGCGTGTTCTGGGCCCATTGCTATTCAATCTATATACTTCAAAAATCCATGAAGCGCTCGAGCACACGGAAGCCCATGAATATGCTGATGACACCGCTATAATAGCCTCCAACAAAAACCTAGAAAATCTAATAATAGACGTCGATAACGACTTAGATAAACTGAATAAGACGTTAAAATCCAGGGGACTGTTAATAAATCTAGAGAAAACTAAATTCATGATTCTCGCCCCAAAACCCAAGATGAGATTACACTCTAAAAACATTGACAGCATCTATAATGGACGGATCATGCGTGTGCAATCTTTTAAATACCTAGGTATTTGGTTAGATGAACAATTAAACTGGACTCACCAAATAGATTACATTACGAAGAAGGTCCGATCCAGGATTTGGCTCCTCAAACCACTACAGAACAGCCTAGATATCGATACACTACGGATGCTATACATTGCGTGCATTCAGCCGATAATAGACTATGGAAATATCTTCTACTAACGCTAGTAAAACAATACATGCACAATTGCACGCCTTGTATACTTCCTGCTCAAAATTAATTGCCAAAGCCAAAAGGTTCTCATCGGCCACACTGGCATTGACAACCGCCAAAATAGACACACCTTATCAAAGATACCTGATGGCTATCTTAATATTAATGTATAAAATCAAAAATGGCCATGTTCCCCAGTACCTATTACTTCATTTCCCTAAATTACTAAAACGCAGTACGCGTAATGAATTAAATTTTTATGTGCAAACTTTTAACTCTAAGTATAGAAATAAAAGCACTAAACACAAAGGCGTCAGCCTTTGGAATGACCTACACAACAATATTAAAGGCTCAACTTCTATAAATATTTTTAAAAGAGAAATTAATAATTATGTTAAGGTCATTTCACTGTAAAATACTATAACTTCTAATAATTTAACCTAAGGTACATCTTTGTAAATAAGAATCACTCTTAAAGATTGCTCCTGAATAAAAGCATTTATTTATTTATTTATTTATTTTATTTTTATTTATACTCTGTTACAACATCGGTTGTCAGCACGCGCAAACCTAGGTCTCTATGCAACCTAGGTTTATGCGTGCTGACAATAGACCAAAAAATTGAGGATCTTCAGGATTTAAAATATCCGCGTGTTTTTTTAGCTCGGGTGCACGGACCTAAAGGCCTTTGTTTCAAATACGTGTAATAGGCTGTAGGCAATTTCACACGTATTTGAAACTAAAGCCTCGTTTTCAAAGCAGCGGGTTTCAGCCAAAAAAATGCGCGCGAGCGATTTTTCGAAGCTGGAGCGATTTATTGGTTTGTCGCTATCGCCTAAAAAATCGTGCCTTGTTTCTCGCTGAAAGGTTTTCAAAGAAGCGATTGCTCTATAGGCCCAGTGCGGTTTGACCGATTTGTATCAAGATGGTGGTAATAGGCAAGCAAAGGCGCCTGTTATTAAAGTTAAAAAATTGCTTATAATACAAGTATATGTATATTTTTGTTGAAATATTATGGAATCGCTAAAAGACGATACACCCAAAATCGCTCGGCCTTTAATTGACTCTAGGAATTTAGCATTTTTGATTTTAGAGGCATGGTTGTTAAGCCTTGGCGTATACGCCTTACGACTTTCACAGATATCAGAATCTAAAAATGAAAAGTGACCGAAAGCTCCTTCTCATTCGCTGAAAAATGAATGACGTCAAGCGAGTTTTTGAAACGGAGCGATGAAATCAAACTGAGGTAGACGGGTGCGATATTTGATTTTGCGCTTGATCTTTACTGATTTTGAGCTATCGCTGCCTAAAATCGCTTCCATGAAAACAGTAGTGGCAAAAGCGAGAGCGCGATTTATGAACTTTTTTGCGCTATCGCTGGAATTTTACCCGCTACCCGCTGCTTTGAAAACGCGGCTTAAGGCCTAGAGTGCACAAGGGTGTTCATCCCTCCCGCGAAAAGAATATTTTGCGGGGGGAGTAGCGATTAAGGGTGTTCTTACCCTTCCGCCGAAGGAGTTCATTTAAAGGCTCCTTTTGACAAAAATTCAATCCCCAATTTTTTAGCCCTCTTTTTGAAACTATTAACATGGATAAAGAATACGCGTGATGAAATTTGTTTTCACTCTACAGGATAGGCAACTCCCTATCTCTGATGACAGCTTATTCTGTATATACTCTTTTACAACATCGGTTGTCTCTTTCTCAGTAAACCTGGGGTTTAAATTTAAAACAACTCTCCTTAGCCAGTTCGTATTCTGTTCTCCTTTAAATTATATTTTCTCTTACGTTTTCGAAAGTGCCAAAGGTCGACCACTCTCTGGTTCCTTGCAACTAGACTCTCTGTAAGTTTGTTCTTTCCGAGACACAAGTACCATTTGGTTCATCGCAAAGTAGTTTCTTTATTTTATCAATGAAACATGAAACTATAGATATTTGTAAGTATTTATTTGCTTACAAATGTGTCTCTTTTTCTTTATCGTCTTTTTCTTTTGTCGGGCAATTGTTTACTCTCACAGTTGGCTGTATCCGACTCCATAAAAATTTTAGTATCAGTTTTGGAAGCTTCTCATAATCCGGATCACCATTTCTAAACAAATGTTTGGAATGGTTAATATAACATGCTTAAAGTTAGTGTAGTGTACGGTGTTCAATGCGAAAGGCGACTTCTACTGCCTGCTCTTATAATATTTGGCCTCTGGGAATGGTCGGTTCGATATCCCGTATATGTCCATTTATTTCTCTTAAATGGGCAGTCGAATACGTCTTACCCTTGTTACTTACATGTTTATAATTTCATTTAGAAAAATCATGTGAAATGCTTATATTAAAACAAGAACCATTCCACATGGACGCCAGTCAGTCCATTCCGGCTTCTTTTCCTTCGTCACCGTTTGGTTTCAAGATATACGCGGCGATCGGCTAGGGTTACGAGAAACGTCTAGCCTCCCAATGGCAGGGCTTCCACCATCGGTTCACGCGAATGCGTTTTTATCTATTATTATAATGGAAACGAATCGTATATATATCCCAAAATTTGAAAAAAGCGGGCAAGAGGGGTACCCTTCGCTTTAAACGTCTATATTTGCAAAGTTTCGAAAGATAATAGGAACAACTTTATTTTAAACGATTTAACTATTTTTAAAGTTATTTACTGGCGATTAAAATAATTAATATCATTTATATTTAATTAATTATTTAAAATAAACTTATTTCTATGTACTGACACAAGTGAGAGTTAATATAGAACGAGTAATGAAGATTGCATCTGAATCGAAACACTACACGCATATCAAAGTTAATATAAAGCGAGTAGGATGAAAAGATCTCTTACAAAACGGTAACATTTCGTTTTGGCAGAATATTAAATGGAAATACTTAAATATTTTTCGGAATTACGATTCTTTTAGTAGTTGTGTAGCTATAAAGCTCTGTTTCATCTCAATATTCCAAGAACATCTTTTGATATTAACATTTAAAATTTGGTGTTTACTTTTTAATTCATCTTTACTACATTTATATATAGTGTAAACGTATCTTTTAGCTTCATTAAATAATTAGTATGTTAATACTTCATCTCTCCATACGTGTTGAAACGACTGGGTCTATGAGATAAGATAACCTAGATTTTAACCAGAATTGACCTTGTTTCATGTCCTCTTATAGTAGGTCTTAACGGTTCAGAGTGAGCCGAAAGTTAAATACACATTTTAGTGATAGATATTAGGTCCTCATTAGAATCATTGAGGATACGCAGGAAATTATTAAACGCTATAAACTTTACAAATGATCATTGCAATATCTCGCCGGTTAGAACTATGTATTTCCGGTTTGTCTCATTGGCTGGCGGACCGGTGTTTGGAAAGTAAATTCGTCTCGGCTCGGAGAGGTTTATTTTGGTTTCCCAACTTGTTACCTCTCCGAGTGACGTATGTCACGGAGAGGTTCTGTAACGATCGTGTGTGTCTGCCTGTGTGTGTCTGTCTGTCTGTCTGTTGTGTGTCTGTTGTTACACCCACGTGACCGCGTTCGCAGTTTCCAAATCGGAGCAAACGTGTTCGCCATTACTGAACTGCTTTCACAGTCACGGAAATGGATCCTCTACTTGAGTTCTCACACCACCATCTTCTGGTCTTTGTCCATCCCACACGGACACCAGTCTGTACTTACTGGCTTCTAATAACCACCATCTTCTGGTCTTCGTCCATTCCACTTGGACACCAGTCTGTACATACTGGCTTCTAATCACCACTATCTACTGGTCTTCCGTCTATTCCACATAGACACCAATCTGTCTCATTGGCTTCTAACTCCATCGTCATCGTTGGGTTTAAGACCTTCGCGGCGATCGGCTAGGGTTACGAAAAACGTCTAGCCTCCCTAGGGTGGGTTGTCCACCAAAGGTTTTCGCAATTGCGGTTGTTCTTGCTTTTAGCTGTAGTTCGACACCCTTATATACTACCTATTTGAGTAAGGCGAAGCAACCGGCGTATGCTTCATTTCAAACGCCAATATTAGTCAAGTCTCTCAAGAATGTTTACTTGTTCTTTATCAAAACGATGTAACGCTCAATAAGGCGAACAACTAACGAAGAAAATATTTAATATTAATTGTATTTATTTTAATATTTAAGATAATCTTGTTTCTCAACTCAAAATTAATTGGGCGTAAGAGGCGATGGCAGATATACCGGGATCAGTCATTGCCACAACTAGCACCTGGCGAGCGAGTGTTTCAGCGGTGGCTGGATCATTGGCGTATTTAGCGGCATTAACGCGTAAGGCGGCAGTGGGGACGTTTAAAGCCTCACTCGCGAAGGAGGCGACTGTAGCTCGGGGGAACGTTGCCTGAAAAGGGCCGCGAGGGTCGGCCCAGTAGTTCGTCTCAGGGGTGTAGAGGTAACGGGAGGTGCCAGAGGAACGGCGTTGCTTTTTCGTCTTAGGAGGGAGACGTGTAGGCTGGGAAAAAACGGCATCAGAAGGCGTCTGGTCAGCCTGCTTACGTTTCTTCTGATGGGTGACGTTTTTACGGCAGGGTCTTCATCAAAAGGAACCTCGCCGTCCATGTCGGCTGAATAGCCAAGATCGGCGTCTATGGCTGGCTTAGGAGAGCTGTTCTGCGTAGAGGGCATGGGAAGAGCGGGACAGGGAACCGTATTGGCGGGACTTGAGGCCGCAGAGGTTGAGGCCGAAGATGTGGAGGCCGCAGAGGGGGAGGCCGCAGAGGTTGAGGCCGTAGAGGTTAAGGCCAAAATCGGAGATTGAGCGGTTGTTGTTGTGGCGTTAGCGGCATGTGCTGGAGCAGTAGGTGCAGTGGTGGTGGTGGTGGTATTATTGGTGGAAGGAGTGGGGCAGACCTTACTCATGTGGCCAGTGTTGCCGCAAATAACACATCTTGGCGGACAGAGTCCACGATGACGGTGATCACGGTAAGGGGGGAGATTCTTGAAGTCATCGTCAGAGGCGAAAAGCACGTTGGCCTCACGCCGAGCGCAGCGGATATGTTTGAACTCCGGCTTGGTGACGGCCGCAGTAAGGCTGCGAATCTTGCCTTGAACTTGGCCAAAATTTGAAAGAACTTTATGTAACATATCATTACTCACGTCAGGAGGGACGCTGGAAAGTTGAATTTTTGGGGGGCGACGCCCAAGGGAAGGCACTGAATGGTAGAGTTCCTAAAAGTGAGGCCTGTACCAATTAATTGTAGGGCGAAGGATTTGTCCGTAAAGTAGATAAATATTTGGCCATTTTCCCGCCACGCATCGGTGATGTTTTGCGGGGGAACCTGAATGGCAACGGCTTCAAGATAGCATTGAATGGAGGCTTTCTGATGCGAAGAGCGGATGGAAATCCCACGCTCGTAATTACGGGTTTTCGAAGAGAAAACGAAGGTATTCAGAGGCGGAGGCACATTTGAATTTGGCGGCGTGGTCACTTGCGCGTAAGAGGGCGCGGGCAACTGCGGCGGGAGAGCTGGCGCGGTCGAGAGAGGCGCGCTAGAGACGGATGAGGCTAGAGCCGGGAGAGAGCCCCAGCGTTGAAGTGGTGTTGAGGTGGAGCCGTTCATTGGCTGAAGGAACATTGATGGATTTGGTGGCGATTGTGTTGAGACACTGGCGCCATCCATGGTTGCGCGCGGAAACAATAAAGAAGTGTACTTCCTTGTACACGTCGTGACCAGAAGCGATACAGCTTGCTTCTATTAGGTTAACAACCCTATTATGCCTTGCAATTACCAACTCATTGGAATGCGTGCAGTCCCGTAGCACGTGACAAAGAGTTTCCTTCTTCATGCAGTTAGGATACCTGCATGAGATTGTGCCATTGGAACGACCCTTGGTACCAAGAGTGGTGCAACAATTAGAATTCATTTTGATAGCCGAGGTCCACTGGGACGATGAGATACCCTTCCCCGTGGTCATCCATGAGTTAGCGTTCGGGCATTCGGCGAATTGCGCCACTCCGAGACCTTTCCCTGGTAGATTAGACCACTCCTTAAAGGCATTCTTTCTTAGCAAGTCCCTCAGCTTTTGAGAAGAGAACGCTGATTTCGCTGGGCGTAATTGAATTCCCAGTTTATCTAAGCACTCTAGACGTTCCGCTTCGAAATTTCGACACTCTCCTCCTCGATTTTATTCAGCTTTAAAGCGATACTGTAGTATTGTAGGTAGGCTTCCCACGAGGCACACACAATTCCGAGGCCTCTAAGTCGCCTTGGGGAGTAAAACATGTTGTCCGGGCTATCATTAGGAATCATGATTATTTTTTACAGCGCCTCGAATGCAGATATCAATGTCTTTCAGAAAACCCTTGGTTAAATTTTTGAGCGGAGCATTTTGAAGCGGGTAGACCACCGATGGCCAGAGGAATTGATTGATGATGTTATACTTCTGGCTTGGTTGAAGCAGCGGGCTGGCTACTAATAAGTCGAGGTTTTCGGATACATTTTTTAAAACCGCTGCTTTATCAAGAACAATCTCATCGTTGAAGTCAATTCCTAGATATTTGACCCGTTCATGGTTCTCAAGGGTTGGGAACTTGGGATACAATCGCCACCAAGGGAAGGTAGGAATTCGGAACTCACATCCAGGTGTCCTCGACTGATAATTATGGCCTTACTTTTCTTAGAGTTTACGCTCAGTCCTATTTCCCGTAGACCATCAATAACCATTTGCACCAGGACCGACGCGCACTCCTTATTCTTCGCAATGATATACAAAAGCGAGAAACGTCGGCACCACGTGCTACTGTTCACAAGTACAATACTAGCACCACAGTTCCACAACCACGAGGAACAGTTATTAATGGACGTTTCAGGGTGGAAGCTAATGCCTGCATCCGCTGTGCTGCTACGGGTCACACAGGCCCAAATTGCATTCATAGCTTCGCCATTTGCGCCCGATGCAACAAGGTTGGCCATCTAGCAAGAGCTTTCCTAGCAGTCATCGCTCCTCCAGCAGTTGCTAAACCACGCAACTTTAAGCCAAATCGCAAGACAAATCACATAGCCATCCTCCATGCTCAGGCTCAACAGGGCACAGAATTCGATGACAATGATTGCCCTACGTAAGCTCTCATAGACGAAAATAGCACTAGCGAACATGCCTCTCCTCATTGGAAACACACGTGACCAGCCATGGGTTGGAAATTATACCTCCTCCCACTACGATTACATGCAACGTGCAAGGCAAGCCATTAGTTTTCGAAATCGACACAGGCTCGGGTCATTCCACGCTTAATCTGAGGGAATATCAGAATTTACCACAACTTCCCACGGTAGAACCTTTTCTTTCAACCCTACATTCATATTCGGGCGATAAGGTCTCGGTAGCAGGAAGAATCACAGTTCTGGTTGAATTCGAGGGTGAAAAAGAAATCCTCCCGATACTACTCATCGATGGAACAGGTCCCAACCTCTGCGGCAGAAAGTGGATATACTCGGACTTAAATATCCTCCGCCAATTGGAATAACTCATCCATCTTTTACAACCACTGCCATCACAGAAGTCAGCTGATCCATGCAAAGTCACCTTAGATTCTGTAATAGAGAAACACGAAGCCATCTTCTCTCCCGGGGTCGGAAAACTAAAAGGGACCTGACCCTGTACCCGTTTTCTGCAAAGTTCGCACTACTCCTTATGCACGCGCGGAAGCTGTGGAGCATGAAATTCGCCGCCTTCAAACTGAAGGAATTATAGAAGAGGTACATGTTTCCGACTGGGCCTCGCCAATAGTCCCAGACCAGAAGCCTGACGGCACGATACGCATATGTGGGGATTTTAAATCCACTTTAAATCCCCAATTAAACGTGGACAAATATCCTCTCCCGAAACCGGAAGATCTGTTCGATAAGTTGGCCGGGTGTAAGTACTTTTCAAAACTTGATCTAAGGGTACAACCAAATAAAGCTTGACGTCGAATCACGCAAATATGTCGCCATCAACACGCCATTTGGACTGTTCGCTTTCACGCGTCTAACTAAGGGAGTTGCGTCATTACCCGCCATATTCCAACGCACAATGGAGACTTTGCTTCGCAACATGCCTCAAACCTTCCCATTTCAAGACGACGTCTTACTAGGCGGCAAAACCAAGCATGATCATTTGTTACAACTCGATGATACGCTCACGATCTTCCAAGAAAATCACCTCAAGCGTGACAAATGCAAGTTCAATGAACCCGTAGTTGAATTTCTTGGACACACGCTCGACGCAACTGGACTACACCCACAGGTTTCAAAAATGGCTGCCATAATGGACACGCCAGCTCCAAAGGACTTGGAAACATTGCGTTCCTTCTTAGGGCTCTTGAATTACTATGCCATGTTCCTGCCTAACAGTGCAACCAAGCTGGCACCACTGTATTCCCTATTGAACAAGCACACCGCGGGGCCCAGTCCAAGAATTAGCTTTTCAAGAAGCTAAAAACACCTTGAAAAATTAAAGTGTCCTAATGCACTACGATGTCACCAAACAAGTGACACTGACCTGCGACGCTTCGCCAGTGGGGCTCGGAGCTGTAATTTCGCATGAAATACCCGGCCAAGAGCGCCCTATAGCCTTCGTCTCACGAAGTTTAACCAAGGCGGAACGCAACTACTCGCAGCTTGATCGGGAAGCCCTTGCCATAATTTTTGGTGTCAAAAAGTTCCAGGACTACATCTATGGCCAGAATTTCATCCTTATCGCAGAACACCTGCCCTTGGTCTCCCTTTTAAACGAAAAGAAGCCCATTCCTCCCATAGCAGCTGCTCGCTTGCAACAATGGGCGCTTATCCTACCTGCCTACACGTATGAAATTCGACACAAGAAGGGTGCATTGAAGGTAAATGCAGATGCTTTGAAAGTTTGAGCCGATCTCCACTTCTTTTTCCTGCAGGGCAAACTCCTGTCCCTGCTGAATACGTTTTTGCATTAACGCAGGCCACCGCTGGCCCTTTGACAGTATAGGAATTGGATGATTTAACACTCACTGATAAAGTCTTATCTACACTCCGCGTTTACATGACCCAAGGTTGGCCTTCATCACTGCCAGAGGCCCTGATACCGTACCACCGACATCGGGATGAACTATCCACTTTTGGCAACATCCTCTGAAGAGGAAATCGAGTCATAATTCCTGCTAGCCAAAGAAAGAAACTGCTTCAGGACCTGCACAGTTCCCATCAGGGAATGGTACAGATGAAGGCAACGGCCCGCGCTCGAATTTGGTGGCCAAAAATAGATGATGACATCAGCGAATTGGTCAAATCTTGCACGTCTTGCCAGCAAGAAGCTCCAATGCCTAACGCCAAAAACGCCTATAGTCATCAAGTAATGCGTATTCCTCAGGAGGCAATGATAAACCAATAAGTTTGTTGTTTTTACTGTTCCACACCAGTTACCCAGCGACTTTAAACTCATCAAAAATTAGAGTTCCATCGCATTTCAGTTTCGCACGATCCAAAGAAACTTCCTCCTCAACGAATAGATCTTACGTTTGTTTTTCTTCCCAGAGGTAATCATGATTAATGCTAGATTCATCTTAGTTTTTGGAGGCTTTCCGCTGAATTGATGTTCAGCACGGTAGGTTTTATATTTTGAAACTTAGTAAGACTTCATAGGCTGCAAACTACTGCCAACGGTCGGCGACAATTTGGTCTCGCCGTTTTGGTCTCGGGACAACTGGGTCTCGGGACCTCACCCAACCCAAAGCTGTTTGGAGGTAAGAAGATTATTTGAGTATTAAAAGCCCGCCTCTTACCACAAACAATTTATTAGAAATAATAGAAATATTTTGGAAAAGGTGTCAGATAATTAATAGGACAATATATTGAAGAAGGTGGCAGCTAATTAATTGGAGAATATTTTGGAAAAGGTGGCAGCTAATTAGTAGGAGAATGTTATGGAAAAGGTGGCAACTAATTAATAGGAGAATATTTTGGAAAAGGTGGCAGCTAATTAATTGCAGAATATTTTGGAAAACGTTGCAGCTCACTATTAGGAGAATATTTTGGAAAAGGCGGCAGCTAATTAATAGGAGAATGTTTTGGAAAAGGTGGCAACGAATTATTGGAACCATTGTTTTGGAAAAAGAGGCAATTAATTGGGTGACCAAATAATCACGATAACAGATAGTCCCGAGACCAAATAATCACGATACCAAATAGTCCCGATACCAAATAGTCCCGATACCAAATAGTCCCGAGACCAAATATTCACGATACCAAATAGTCCCGAGACCAAATAATCACGATACCAATTAGTCCCGAGACCAAATAATCACGATACAAAATAGTCCCGAGACCAAATAATCACGATACCTAATAGTCCCGAGACCATATAATCACGATACCGAATAGTCCCGGGACCAAATAATCACGATACCAAATAGTCCCGAGACCAAATAATCACGATACCAAATAGTCCCGAGACCAAATCGGTGAGACCAATTAGTCCCACGACCAAATCGGCGGGACCAAAATGCCGAGACCATATTGTCCAGTTCCGTACTGCCAATGCTTTTAAAAATGGACATTGACAACTAATTAAGCTTAAACAACGTACATTAGCACATGCTTACCTATTCTACGAGTTATTGTGCTCTAACGGTTACCTTTTGACCCAAAGGACTGAAATCATTAGAAAGAACGTAAGTAATTTTTAGTCCCAAGTGAGCCAAAACATTTATTTTATCAATTTTGGCTTGATCATTCAGAAATTGTTGTTTCTCATTTCGCAAAGACCCATTACCATTCTTATCCCACTCTCCTCTTAAACGCTTCCGAAAGTCTTTTGTGGTTTCCGGTGTTCCTTCTTCATAGCTCAAAATGTCGTCCAATTCAGTAGACTAGTCTTTGTTTATCAATGATGTTACTCTTTTAATTTCATGGTGTTACTTCTCCTGAAGGGTTACTTCAAGTTCTATAATTTTAACTTTCGAGTTTTGCAGCTTTCTAAGATTTTTATATTTGTAGGTCGTTTGTTTTTTCTTTTTCCAAAGACTTAAAAGAAATAGGTATTCGTTCGGACAGGTGTAAGGTGGCTGCTTTTGTCCTTTTCGAGCAGGAAAAGATAAATCTTCGATTCTTTTCTTCATACAAACTCTGAGTTAACGTTGAAGATAAATACAGTTTTTTTCTAATATTAATTTCTACCTCTGGTTGATTATCAAGTTTCAGATACCATCCTTCACAGGCTTTATATGCGATACGGAAACAAGGAAATTCTGTTTTTTTATCAACTATGGTGCATTGGGTAGTTTAAAAACGATTTCTCTGGATTCTTCAGTGATCCCAATACAATACACCCAATTAGGATTTAAAAGATTTGCAGTTGCTTTTCAGCTAAGTCAGACCGGATTGCACAATTTACTGTTATCGAGAACTCATTTTTGAAGATGCTTGGGAACATTACAACGATTTTCATAACACCTTGGCTTGTTATGATGTATTTGAAAGGTTCTGTGTAGAAAGATAGCTCATATGACCCTCTTTTTGTTACTTCAACGATATACTGTAACGCAAGGTGGTAATCTCAAATGACATGTGTTTATGATTACCCGAAACAGATAGACAACTAGATTATATTTACTGATCAATTATCTTATTGGAACAGCAATTTCATTCGGAACCCCCACTATCTCTAGGGTAGCTCCGTTCCGATTTAAACACTTCACTGTTAATATTGATCTAACATACCCTACTCAGATTGGACGATTTTACTCATTTTCATTAGATCGAGATTCAACGAATTTCGGACCATCATTTTTACAGTCTTTACAAAAGTTGTCTTTACTTACAGTACGTAAAATAGATTTTGATATATTTTTACCGGTTTTCAGTATACTAATCACGTTTAAAACGTGTTAAACTTAAACTTAAACGCGAGTCTGCAAAGGGAGTCAACCAGCCATAATAATCAGCTCTGGCATTTTAGAGGTGTACTATATCCATAAGGGTTAATATCATCGGTAGAAAATAAAGTCACGTGAACCATTAGATAACGCTTGTAAATTCCAAGTATTAATAAGACCTAACGACAAGGTCCTGGATCAGTCCGTTTTTGTCTTTTCTGTCTTAAAACAGACATTCATTACGATGCTGTTTGGATATAATGTGTACTGTCCAACTTATTATTATTATCCGCTTATGTAAAAAGTAAAAGAAAAGACTTGTTTGTTGAAATTTTCCTTTAATGTAAACTAATGCATAAAACGTGCATTAAAGTAGGGTAAGCCTTCGTGAGGAACGAGTAGTTCGATCATTTTAAAACCGTAAGTTCCGATAGCAAACAGTTAAAAATAACGGCTGAAATCTGAAAGTAGCTTATCTTTGTGTACCTAATAATATCGGGAAAATTTAAGAAAAACAGTAGAGTGAATTTTATGTATGTAAGCTAGGAACCACCGTTAATCGTTGTTTCATCATAATGGTAGACACCAGTGTTTGCATTCGGTAATTTCCCCAATGTTCGCAACTTTAACGACCAGGATCATTATCGTGTTTACATACAGACTTCATGGCTGTTGTTGATGATAATCGGTCGTGTATTTCAAATGTATAGTACCATCTCGAGCAGGAAGTTCGTAAAATTCTTGTCTCTCCATGTTTTTTAAAAAAACTTGATAATATACATTGATTAGTACGTTTCTGCAATAAACTGGACAATAGGTATTGTATTGTATGCCCACTAAGGTATGACAGTATTGCTTTTCTATGTGCATTTTCACGGAGCAGCTTTATCAGAGAGTTTTGATTGCTTTAATCGGTTTCCCTAAATAGTACTTTGGGGTGATAAATAGCTAGCAGCCAGTGAGAAAAAGAAATAATGATTCGTTAAAAAACACAGGAAAGTATCTTGTAACATTATATAAAAAAGTGAACATTTTCCCCTAGTACATGGTTACCGACTACACTGGCGATGAAAAAGAGGTTTGTTTGAATAGTGAATTGTGTGTGGGTTGTATGAGGGAGTAAGCCTAAGACGGTCGACCTTTTTCTAAACTGTTTTATTTTTTATCATATTAATTTGAACTAAAGCAACTCACTAGAAATAATTTCTTTGAACACGGCGATTTTGGTAGTTAAAACAATTCCTGAGAGCTCCCTGTTTCTATGTTTCCAACGCTGCAGCCACTCGTTTAGTGGAGCACCCCACCAGGCGTTGTCTATAGTTAGTCTATTCATTTAAGAAAACGTCGCATACTTTATCCATCTTTTACATCAATACCACTGGTTCCTACAAAACCAAACTTTAAGGATATTATAAGCATGTACTGACATAGCTCTGCGCCGAGATTTATACAAATCTGTGGGGGGTAATGCTTTCAAGAGCACCACTAAACCTCGGAATCGCTCCTACCTTTTAACAGTGAAAGTACATCTTCCAAGGCGAATATTACCGAATTGCGCTAAGTACTTCCGGAAAATTAAGAAAAGACTTGGATAAGATTAAGTTTTTATTTTGACACTAGTCTACCCAAAGTCCTATGGAACCCGTATCCCCCTCTTTTACGTAGACGTGTGTTTGAAATAAACTTGGGTTTACTATCAATATAGTTTCGCGTTATTTTCTAAAATCCACGAGCTCACAAATAAATCGTAGGTCGAATAATCATAACGTATATTGCAGTTAGACGAAATCACACATTACTCAAAATCTAAAACCATATTCTGATACATAAACTCCCGCCTATAAAAAAAGAGACGATCCTTCTCCCTTAAACTTCTAGGGGTTCTAGAAATGCATTCAGTGTTATTTTTTGTGTTATATCAAAAAATTAAGTTCCGTTCACACGAGCAAATTTTACATGACTTCGTCTACTATAGTGAGAAATGGAGACAATTTTCGACAGTTTGATATTTTAGCTAATTAAATTATTTCATTGAATCCGTTTGTGCAAAATATATATATATATATATATATATATATATATATATTTCACCATATTGTTGGAAAATTATGAAAATTGATAGGTATTATAATGAGAGCTGTGTGAGCCTCATAGTAAAATATTGAAGCCATTAATCAGATAGGTTGGCCGCCATGTTGGAAAATGGCCGCCAACAATGTAATTTAGATACAGTATTTGGTTAAAAAATTATGCAAATTGGCAATAATTATGTTGAAGACCGTCTTAGCATCATACATGAATATTGAAGGTGTGCTACTGATAGTTTACGCGCCATCTTCGAAAATGACTGCTGGAAATGCTAAATATATTTCAAATACATAAATCTTTTCGAAATTCCTATTTTGAATAGGTCATTTTTATTAGCGTAATAAACCACAAAAAAAGGCCATCTCGAAGTTGAAATTTCTGACTCCATCTTTAAAGATGGCCACACGAAAATTATTGCCCTAAATTCTGAAAGAAAGGAAAGTTATTCAAAGCTGTTATTCTCAACATGTTGATTAGAGAATATAATTTAATATGGGTTTTATACATTCTAGTGTTGTTTAAGATTAGATTTTAGATAAATCTCTAATATTTCATTCATATTCATCGTCATCCTGAAGATTGTTTCATAATAATTGCATGTCAGAGCCCATAATTAGGCGCTACACCTAGCTGGGGGCCTTATCAGCGCCCCTCCCCATCATATTCCAAATAAAACCTGAGGAACCGCCGTCCAGGCACAAGAGATCGGCCAGCGGGCCCCACAAACGCCACTTGAGCAGGTGACAGAAGCTGGACACCGTCAGCGGCGAGCCCAGTCAGGAGGTGGTCGCTAACAGTGAAGGATTAAGGCAGCAGAAGACTCGAGGGGACGGGGCAGTTCTCTCCAAGCACATCAGTGCCATACGGCCCAAACAAATAATGTATCCGCGACCCCTAGAGAGTTGCCAATAGCGGGGTCGAGCCAAGGCAACACCTGGGCGGGGGCGAAACGGCCGAGCAAATATTTCACGGAACGGGGCAAGGAACGGTCTGAACCAAGGACGAACCCAAGGAACTCCCAAACCGTCACACCGAACTTGGGCCCCCTCCGAGACGACAAGTCCTTTGAGATAAAGGCCTGGTTTTTTAATGACCATATTGCATCTAAGGAAGCCATAGCTGCTGCCGAAGAAAGATTTCTCGTCGCTTTTTTATGGTGATAATTGACAGAGATGTAGATATTACACGTATAATGGAACCGTTGCCACACTTTCTGTCAAGTCATCATTTGATCTCGCTAAGCTTCGTCCAACAACCGACGCCGCAAAACTACATTCTTTCCGAGCGTATCTTCAAGTCGAGCAATAGCTAGGAAACGGTTTAATCCCGAACAGTGGGGATTGGTTCGCGATCGCGAAAGTCGAAGACTCATTCACACCATTCTCCTTCCGGCATCAGATGAACTTATAACACTCCTTATTTGTACCTGCAGTCTACAGAACATCTTGTATAAAGAACTGTGAATGTGAATGAATGAATGAATGTTTCAATGACCCTAATAATCCCTTTTGAAGCAGGGAGGAACCCGCAAGAGGTTCACATGTCCAAAAAATACATACAAAATTTGTAACAAACAAATATACCGACAACAACAATAGCAATATCAATATCTAAACCAAATTGGCTAAGGACAAAGAATCACGTCACAATAAAAAAATTAATGGATTAAACACAAACATACAAAATTATACAGCCGCAAAATATGAATAAAAACAAAAAACCCAAAAACCAAATAACCCAATTGCTGGTGAGATGCAGAACGGATCGCGAAGAGCTCTGGAGGCGTAAAGACGCCCATCGACTTAAAACCAATCTTGTGACCTCAATGACGCCATTCGCAAAATCACCCCCAAGAGCCAGCCTATCCTCAAGGGTTGGATTCCCAAAATTCCGGTACAAATCCCTCGCGGAAGTAAGGACCGGACACACCATAAGGATGTGTTCCACGTCCTCTCGCGCTGCCCCACAGGGGTCTGCGTTCCCAAAAACACGAGATAAGCGGGCGCCAGTCGGAAGAGCACCTGATCTGGCCAAAAAAGATAACTACTCGAGATGGAGTTAGAATAAAACTGATCAAGGGCCGGCCGCTCCTTCAAAGCGTAACGAGTCAGGCTCGGATGCCGACTAAACTCCATTCGCCACCGTTCCTGCGAGGATTCGACCACCACCCGATCTATAAACCTGTACCAATCCCGCAGGGAGTCAACGTCGCGCCTAGACACACCGGAACCATAACGCTCGTGTAGGCGTTCCACGCGCTGTAACCACGAAGTCTTACGGGGCATCGCGCGGATGTAAAGGTAGACGCGCTTAGCAAGGCGTTAGTCGTCCATATACCAAAGCCTCCCCAGAAAACGTAGCTTACTCTTAGCCTCCCTCTCCTCGAAGGTCGACCAAGCCATTTCCCCTTTAACGGCCGCATGGGCAGTCAAAATATTTCCACCTAAAGCAGCCTTCCCGACAGAGAACTGAGCCTGATCGAGACGGCGATACGTCGTGGCACTCAGACACAGCCTTCCGCAGCGTCCTCATGACACTATATTTATTGTACGAGTGATAGCCCTTGTGTTTAATGGCTCCGGCCAAGCGATTTGCTTTCGCAGCCAGGTAGGTATCCTGGCTCCCCAGAAATGGCACCCTATTTGTCAATTTGGCCCCAAAATATGTCACCTCCCTTACCTCTAAAAGAGCACCACCTTGAAGGGAAAAAGGAACCGGCGATTCCCCCATAGGCGCGTTGACAGCTAGAACAACACACTTTTCGGTACTAAAGGTTAACCCGGCAGCGCACGCAAACTGCCCACAAAAATCCAGAATACCCTCGATTCTGCTGCTACAAAAATGTCATCAGCGAAGAGATCCCCCGATATTCTGAGTTCCACACTCGAGGCGCCAGGGAGACAGAGGGAAAAACCACAGTTGGACGTTCTAAGGGCTCTTTCCAGGGGCTCCATGTATAAGGCAAAGAGGAGCGGTGATAAGGGACAGCCCTGTTTCAAACCGACCGCACTTGGGAGGAACTCCGTAGCTAACCCACCAAACCAGAACCGATATTGTACATCCGTATAAAGGGCAGCTAGCAAAGCAACGAACCGACCAGGAATGCCCAACATTCTCAAGGTCTCCCATAATTTTGGACGGCTAACGCTATCATACGCCTTGCGGAGGTCAAGGAAAGCTAGGAACAGAGGACGCTGCTCAAATCGAGAAATGTCCATCAACTGCGTCACAATAAAAAGGCTATCAGCCCCCCTTCTATCCCTACGGAACCCATTCTGCATCTCACCAAGAATCTGATCTTCCTCGACAAATGTTGCTAGCCGAGCTTTTAAAAGATCGTGACAAACAATTTCGAAAGGGCAATTGGACGGAACGGTGATAGTTGTTCTATGTCTTTACCACCACCTTTAAACAAGAGTTTAATTTCAGTTAACCCCCATGATTGAGGAAAAGAGGCCCGGTCTATAACATCAGTAAATAGGTCACACAGGACATGTCGTGAACGACCCCCCAGAGATTTTGAAAGTTCGTACGATATAGAGTCTTCACCCCTAGCTTTCCCCGCATTAGTGCAGCATGAACTTCTGGTAACAAAACCGCACTGCAGAGATAGTCATTAGGACCCACAACCCATTCCCCCTGAGCAGGCAGCAGCGGCATTAAGGCATGGTACTCAAGGAAGCGAGCCTCTCCACCCGGAAGAAATCAGCCACCCTCGTTCGTACGTCCTTAGGGCAAGACAGAACCGTAACACCATCCTCCGCCTTAACGGACGCCACGACCAGATTCGCAGGTGGCGGATTAAACATCCGCCAAAATTTCTTTCCCGCCAATCGTTTATCGGAAAGGATATCCCGTTCCGTCTCGTGGGGTGGCGTAGCGGTTAGCGCTTTCGCCTCGCAGCAAGAGGATCCCGGGTTCGATCCCGGACTGTGGCACCGGGTGAAAATCTGGGAACAAATCCTTCTGCGTAGAGTTTGCAAGTTTTCTCCCCGCTTGTTAAAGGTGTTTTCCTCCGCGGTCTAACCCGGTTTCTCCATTCATCAAAAATTGCAGAGGTTAACGGTAATAGTTAGTATTAGTTAGCGCTGTAGGTTAGCTGTGGCATAGGCGCTAGCCACCACCCCTCTATGCATTGTTAAGGGAACCACCCGTAAATAAGCCACCGGCTTAGTGTGGAAATCCCTTTGTAGGCAAAAGCTTAGAAAAAAAAATGTAGACGATCGGGATTGGATTTCACGGCAATGTGTGGTCATTGTCAAGGTATTAGCCGTAATAAAAAATCTTCAGGATGACGAGAAATATGAACGAAATGTTAAAAATGTGTATTAAATCTAATCCTTAACGACACTAGAATGTATATACCCCATATGAAACGGTTTTCCCTAACCAAAATCCGAGTATCATGGCTTTCCTTTTCTTTTTTTTTCAGATTTTAGGATAATAATATTTCAGCGACCATTTTTGAAGATGGGTAGATAATTTAGACTCGAAAAGAGTTATTTTTATGGTGTTTAATACGTTCATGAAAATCATCTACTCAATAAAGAAATATCGAAAAAATTTATATATCGCTTATATATTTGGCATTTCAAGCAGTCATTTTCCAAGATGGCGCCCAAGCTATCACTAGCACGTCTTCAATATTCAAGGAGGATGTTTAGACGGTCTTCAACATAATTATTACCAATTTTCATAATTTTTGAACCATATACTGTATCTAAATGACATTGATGACGGCCATTTTCCAACTTGGCAGCCAAACCATCTGATTAATGGCTTCAATATTTTACTATGAGGTTCACACAGCTCTCATTATAATACCTATCAATTTTCATAATTTTCCCACGACATGATGAAAAATACTGTACTTAGCATTCACGGCGGCCATTTCCCAATATGGCGACCAAACTATTGAACACAGAGCTGTAAAAGTTTGTCATGTTGTTCTTGTGGTTCCAATCATAATCTGTCATAATTTTCATAATTTTTGAAGAAGAACGTGGAATACATTCTTGCTGGCATTCCCGGCGGCCATTTTCCAAGATGGCGGTGAAAGCTCGCGCTCTACAGCAGGGGACTTTTAGTACATTTTTTGTTGGGTCAAAAACAACACATGAACCAATTTTCATCTTTATGTTCAAATGTTCTAGGTCAAGCCCTTTTTGGCCCTTCTGTCCTGGCCAATCTGACTGTATTCTGATAAACATGAAACACTTCTCAACCTAAGCCACTAAATCAAGTACGGTTTGACAAAGACACCTACTCACGCTTATATTTGGCTGTATTTTTAAACCTTGAAAACATTTCAACCCAAGAAAATAGAGAGCTGCATGGAAATGGTATATTTCCATTTACCACGGTAACCATTGAAAACCGTGGGAATCGATGGTTTTTCTAGTAATATCACATATTCGGATCGGGAATGGACGGAAAAAACCAATATGGAATGGAAGTGGTTTAATTGATATACATTTTAGTTTGGAAATGGTTAGTAAATGGATGGAACCTATTTTCTATGGAAGGTTCTAAAATTCCAAAAAGATTTAAAAAGGGGTTTGCCACTGAGTAATGGCAGCTCTCTGCCTTTGACTGTATTAGACGATATATGGCAATATAACATAGGTGCCACTACTACTCATCTCACTTAATTTGTCCTAGCCTTGTTACTAGCGAACGAAGCTCACAGTACCGTCTTCTAGCTCATCCTCCTATTACTTTTACAAACGAGATTCACGGCTACTATAGCTGTTAATCAGTCCATTGTAAGTTTTCGCGCCAAATGCTCGGAATAAATATTTTGGGAAGTGACTCATGCAACTTGGCGACGGGCGAACAAGAGTCTCTCAGTCAAGTCAAATTTTTCTACAGTTGTCTGGCCTCCTTAATTTTACTAAAATTCCCGATGAAGAACCTGTTTTGCAGTGGGAGTTTTGGCCCAAACCAAGACGCTCAAGTTTTATATTCTTTCGAAAACTATGGTAGGGAAATGGTTTTTCGCTATTGTTCATTTCGGTAATGGTTGGAACTGCAATAACGTTTCTTAATCGGGAATGGTTGGTATTTGGAAACCACGGATCGGTAACGGATTGGGAGGTTGATGAAAAATATGGGTGGAATTAGTGTACAAAAATATGAACAAAAATGGGATGGAAATGGGAAACTTTGAAACATTTCGAACAAAGCCACTAAACTAAGTACGCTTGGACAGGGACACCTAATCCCACTTGTATTTTCAAGTTTATACCTGTTCCACTTAGTGTAATGGGATTTTGGCCGAGGGGTTGCCCAAGAGTGGGAGAGCTAAGATTCGAGGGGTCGGACGTTTGTCAAAATCCCGTATAGTTCGTTTGAAATCTATTTAAAATCTCTCTCGAAAATCTCGAAATCCCGAAATCTTACCCTTAAAATCTCAAAATCCCGAAATATTCACCTAAAATCCCGAAATTTCACATTAAAATACAGAAATCCCGAAATCTTGACGTAAAATCCCGAAATCTCACCCTAAAATATCAAAATCTGAAAATCCCCACGATTACAATACACGTTTTGCATCTATTTAAGAGGGGAAGACATGGGGGTAAAACTCTGCCTTCCATCTCGCTTTTTGGCGCCTACGCTATATAAGAGTTCTGTATTACAAATTAGACTAGTTTTCTCGATTTTTGCCCAGTATTCATTACGGTAAATTAAAGGAAATTTAAAGCCTAAAACCTAAACCTGTATTTCAAAATATCGAAATATCCTTTGAACACCGGAAGTAAATAGTAAATCTTGATATCCCCTGCAATTTCCCAAAATTTCATCAAAATCCGGAAAATCTCCTTGAAATCTGAAAATCTCCTTCAAAATCCGAAAATCTCCTCGAAATCTGAAAATCTCCTTCAAAATCTGTAAATCTTGTTCCAAATCCCGAAATCGCCTTCAAAATCTGAAAATCCTGAACAAATCCCGAAATCTCCATCGAAATCTGAAAATCCCGTTCAAAATCTGAAAATCTCCTTGAAAATCCCGAAATCTTAAAATCTTGGACTAGATTTCAAGATTTCTAAAATCTCAGTCAGAATCTCAAAATCTGGGCAAAATCTCAAAATCTTATTCAAAATCTTGAAATTTCAAAATCCCGTACACTAAAATGCCGAACGTCCGACCCCTCAGCTAAGATTACTTTAAAAACTAGGCTTAGCTGTCGTAATGAAATCTGTCTCGCGCTGGTCAACCTCTTATGACGTCACGAGGGTATATTTATAATTTGTTCCGTTTTAATGAGGTATGTGAAGTATCAATTTTCTTTTTCATATTACAAAATGAATAAATTTCTATAAGACTATTTACTTTGGATCTACAATTATTATAACCCAATTGATTTTTTAAAACGAAAATTAGCCACTTTTCAAAAAACGTGGCACTAACACTTTAAATACTTATAGTGTAATTTTATAGTGTAATATAGCTATTATGGCACTAACCCTTTATTAAACATAAATATTTATTGTGAACTATATCTATTTTGACACCAACCCTGTGTTGAACCTTAATTAGAAATTATTATATGTTATGCAATTTGAAATTAAGTTCTGGTTTAATCTATAGGAGAAATTAGACTTTAATCGCTTAGTTCAAACATTTGTTGTGATTCGAAATTTCACAACAAAAAGTCAAAAACGTGTATAAATGCGACATTTTTTGAACCAAACAGTTAAAACGAGGGACGATTATAAGCGAGGGGTCGGACGTTTAGGAAAAAGTGTACGGGATTTCGATATCCAATTTGATTTCTTCGGATTTCGTTTGATTTCGTCGGATTTTGTTTGATTTCAGAATTCGATAAAATCCAATGGATTTCCTCGGATTTTGAGATTTTCCCCGTGATTTCGTCGGATTTTGTGATTTCTTTTGATTTTGGATTTCGTGAATTTTGTAATGGATTTCACGATTTCTTTACTGACTTTGTGATATCGTTTCTGATTTCGTGATTTCTTAGTTGATTTTGTGATTTCTTTGTGGATTTTGTGATTTTTTAGTAATATTACGATTTCTTTACTCATTTTAGGATTTCTTTACTCATTTTAGGATTTCTTTACTGATTTCGAAATCAGCATTGATTTCGGATTTCTTATGTTGGATTTCACGGGTAGCGTACGGGATTTCATGAATGACCGACCCCCCGATTATAACTCTACTTAAAATTGAAGTTTAAAACTCATACAGAGTGTAAAAACACTCATGTAAGAACCACCTTTTCTGAATGTATGATAAATATCTGAAAAACGACACTGCTTTTAAATCAGAATGACGGATCTCATTTTAGGAGTAGTAAAACGAAATTTTAATCGAAATAAGTGTTCTTCTTATCTGTTCCACCCTGTATAATTAAAATACTGAAAGCTCATTTTGTAATTGTTCGCCTTAATTATTTGACATGGATAAAATTTTACGAGAACAGATTCTATACGATTTCACTTTTCACTACGAGAAGTGAGATATTAAACCTTTTCAGCCTTTGCTAGTGCTGTAAAGTAAGTTGTGAAAACAAATCTACCCCTTACTCGCGAAACCTTTATCTTGACCTCGTTATGCTAAGCTCCATAGAGATTAACATTACGAGTTCTAATTTTCATAAGCAACCTATCAAACGCTTCGATTGCTGAAATATATTGTAAATTAGATTAAACCTATGAATTTAAAACTCCAGGTATCAATGTAATTTTAGAAGCAGTAATGGAGAACAGAGTAATATCTGGGCGCGCTTCAAAGTCCCGGACCCCCCCTTCCCCGGGACGGGGGGTAGGTATGAAAAAAGAGGCGGGTCATAGCGACAGAGGTAAAAAGGAACTACGTATCTTTCGCCGGTTCACGGGTAGTTGAGCGGTTTTCAAAAGAACGTTTTGGAATAAAGCGGTTCCTAAAACAGCGGTTTGCAAAACCGCGTACAAGCAAAACCGCGGTTGCTGTTTCCGCGTTTCTCAATACAGCGCTATTTCTCAAAACAGCGGTTGCTGTTTCCGCCCAAACTGTGATTGATAGCGAGGGAAATATCTATTATATTAAGTATATAGGACAAAGAACAATATTATGCAAAAAGGAGTAATGTTATATCGGAAGTAAATATAAAATATATTTTTTTGGAAAAGGCATATTATTTTGGGAAGTTAATGAAGATAAACAACAATATTTTGGAATAGGCGTACTTTCGTACGCTCAAGATATAAACGATGTAATCAAAATGCGCTAAAACGAGAAATGGCTATAATGGCAAACGCGTTTATGAAAAAGCCATTTTGGACAATGCTGTTTTGAAAACACGCCCAATCGATAACATACCTCTATCGCCGTCCCCGTCAGCAACGTCATCATAAAATAGTTTAAGTGAGCTGACTTTCGTTATGTATTGAAGGGAGGGGCTCTATACTGGGATATGAGTCGGACTGAAGTAAAAGCTAACAGTTTTCCATTCCTGCTTCTAAAATTACATGGATCTTTGGAAATATTAACAGATTACCAGAAAATAAAAAACATGCAAAAGAATTACATTTGTGCTTTAATTCTCTTTCAGTTTAGAATCGTACACTACTAACTAGTCTCAGTCTGGTACTGAAGAACTATGATAAGTCTCTTAGCAACTCTTTGCAGTTTTTGAAGATTTTAGATTGTCCAGTCTAGAATTTAAGTGGACCCAAATATGGCATTGAACAAAATTGAGTTTGTTAGAAATTATCGTTATTTTTAATACAGGTGGAAACTTGAATTTTAAAACAATAGAGCAATTAGCCTTAAGCCTGATCAGCGCCACCTACCCATAGCGGCGTCTTTGAGAACTACTGTAATCGGCAAGCCAATCAGATGTCGCTAAAATCTGGTGACTTCACTGACGGGCACTTGTGTAATATCTACTCATGATATTAGTTATCTTGTAATATTGACTGTAGACGTTTATGTCTATTTCTTATCTATTGTGTCTCTCTCTATGACGTAGCTTCTAGATTGAATAAATAGTTCAGCCCTTATCAATACTAGGCAGTTCTAGTGACGACCTCGACTCATGTAACCCACTTGTAAATAAATCATCTTTTAATAGTAATTAACCTAGTGTTGTTGTTTAAGAACACGCAAACATGAAGTCAGAAGTCTTTAATTAATCGGTAGCGGTATAGGGCAAGTTTCGGTCCACTGTCGCGTTCGTACCAGCTAGATACCCCCCTGTTCGAGCCCGTTGAACATGGCGGAGCCACCGATACGTCAGACTCCCGCGTCTTTTCAAGTATTTTTAATTTCGGAAGTCGCAATGAATGGCCGAAGTGGAGACGACGTTTCGAGCGATTTCGTTTTGCATCAGGACTTAGTTCCAAACCGGAGGAGGAACAAGTAAACGCCCTGATCTACATGATGGGAGACAAAGCGGACGACATCTTCATATCATTCACGTTCCTCAACGACGCTGAAAAGAAAGAATACGCCGCAGTCATGAAGAAATTTGAGGATCACTTCGTTATACGTAAGAATATCATCTACGAACGAGCTACTTTCAACACTAGAATCCAGCAAGAAGGAGAACAAGTTGAAGAGTTCATCACAGCGTGCCGTGCCCAGATCGAAAAGTGCAACTATGGGGTACTACAGGACGAGTTGCTACGGGATAGAATCGTCGTCGGAGTACGAGACAAAGCGCTATCTGAAAGGATGCAGCTAAATGGCACCCTGACGTTAGAAAAGGCCATATCGACTGTTCGTCAAGCTGAAGAGATCCGTAGACAACAAAATGTACTACATAACGGAAGTCAGAACAATGGAAGTTCTACAAACGTCGACAAACTTAGCTCGCGCAGCAAGTTTCGTCCAGGCAGGAGTAGACCGCCACCCAGCGAGACAAGCCGCTCTAGACCGCCAAATCAGACTAAAATTCCGTGTAAGAAATGTGGAGCTCAGGAAAATCATAACCGGGGAAGCTGTCCAGCTTAGAAAGCACAGTGTCGCAAATGCAAACGAATAGGCCACTATGAACGAGTATGCCTAGGACAGGCGGCAAGTTTCAACAGAGAAATCACGACGTCATCTATCCAAGGCGAAGTGGATGACGTTCAAGCGGACATTTTCCTGGGCGAAGTCACTAACCACACACACGAAGGGCGATGGATGGTACAAATTGACATTAATGGCCGACCAGTTCTCTTCAAAATAGACACCGGGGCCGACGTGTGTGCTATACCGGAAACTTTGTATGCCACTGCTTTCCAAGACTTGCCGCTAACCAAACCTGATCGAAGACTATTTGGACCGGGCAAGAAAACGTTAGACTGTAAAGGAGTAATAGCTGCCAAATTATAAAGCAAGAGCGTTACTATTCACGACAAAGTCTGCGTAATAGAAGGATTACAAGTACCTCTACTAAGCCTGAAAGCAAGCGAAAGTCTTCGACAGATACAACGGATCAATGAAGTACGTTTGACAGAGTTATAAAGCCTGCGACCAATGCAAAATATCCCAAACTATTCACCGGACTTGGTAGAGTCAAACGTCAACACAAGATCAAACTGAAACCAGGAGCAGAGCCGTATGCTGTTGCCACTCAAAGACGAGTTGCCATTCCATTGCTATCCCAATTTGAAGACGAATTGAAGCGCATGGTCACACTTGGAGTCATTAGAAAAATCGAAGATGCCACGGAAAGGTGCGCTCCTATGGTGGTAGAAAAGAAGGATACCGGAGAACTTCGGATTTGTGTTGATTTCACAAGACTCAACAAGCACATCCAGAGGGAGCTATACCAGATACCCGCGGTTGATCACACGTTGAGACGTCTAGCCGGAGCGAAAGTCTTCTCCAAACTCGACTGCAATTCGGGGTATTGGCAGGTACCCTTACACCCGGAATCAATACCCCTAACTACCTTCATAACTCCATTTGGACGATACTGTTGCAACTGCCTCCCATTTGGACTAACTTCAGCTTCCGAACATTATCAAAGCCAAATGGCATCGTACATCGAAGGAATAACCAACACCGTATGCCACCAGGACGACATCCTAGTCTGGGGAAAAGACGTCGCGGAGCATGACAAACATCTAAAGACCGTACTTGAAAGACTTGCCAAAAACGGAATTACACTCAACAAAAGGAAGTGCCAATTTGGAGTAAGCAGTATAAAATTTCTAGGCCATATCATAGAAGGTACGGGCATTAGACCAGATGAGGACAAAGTTCGAGCAATCACGGAGATGAAACCGCCAAAGGATGTTTCAGAACTACGACGTCTACTTGGGATGATTAACTGCCTGGGAAAGTTCGTTCCACGAATGGCCGAGAAACTACAACCACTTAACAGCCTCTTAAGCACGAAGAACGCGTGAGTCTGGGGACCTAGCCAAGATAAAGCGTTTGAATTCATCAAAACTACGTTAGTCAGCAAACCAGTTCTGGGTATCTACGACCCCAAGAGACCGACTACAGTATCTGCTGACGCATCAAGCTACGGAATTGGAGCGCTATTGTGACAAGACTTACCAGATGGAACTCAGAAAGTCATTGCCTTTGCGTCAAAGACCTTATCACCAACTGAAATGAGATACGCGCAAATCGAAAAAGAAGCTTACGCGCTAACCTGGGCGTGTAAACGTTTCGAAGATTTTATTACCGGTATAACTTTCACGTTGGAGACTGATCATCAGCCGCTGTTAGCCATATTACAAACAAAACAACTAGACGATCTGTCGGCAAGACTCCAGAGATTACGCGTACGAATGATGCGGTATTCCTACAAAGTCATCTACACGCCAGGAAAATCCTTAATCCCAGCGGACACACTCTCAAGAGCACCACTGAACGAGATAGACGAGAACGACCTTCAAGAAGAGATTTCCGCTCACATACAATTGGTAATGAGCTACCTTCCAATCACGGATGCGAAGCTAGCAGAAATTTTTCGGGCACAAAATGAAGACGAGTCCTGTCAGTCTTTGCGGAGATATCTTGATCACGAATGGCCAGACAAAAAGCGAGTTCCGGATAATCTCAGGGATTATTTCCCATTCCGGAATGAAATCACGATTTAGGACGGTTTGCTCATGAAAGGAAGCAGATTGATCACTCCAGCAGCTCTGCGTGAAGAAATGGTGAATCGAATCCATGACGGACATATGGGAATAGCTAAATGCCGCGAAAGAGCAAAGCAGTCTGTTTGGTGGCCAGGGATAGCCCGCAAGATTGAAGACAAGATCAAAAGCTGTAAGATTTGTCTCAAAGAATCCATCAACCGGCACGAACCATTAATGCCATCAAGTCTGCCAGACCGTCCATGGCAGATCATCGCTATGGACATGTTGCATCATTCGGGAAAATGCTACTTGGTCATAATCGACGGTTATTCGAAATATATCGAAGTTGCCCAAATGAAAGATCAAACCACGAAGACGGTATTTAATATCACGAAAGAAATTTTCTCAAGACACGGCATCCCAGAGATCATTCGCAGCGACAACGGCAGCAATCTATCAGCAACCCGAACTGTCGAATTTCAAGAATACGCGAAGAAGTCTGGTTTCACATCATACACAAGTAGCCCAAGATACCCGCAGAGCAACGGGCTAGCCGAGTCAGCTGTGAAGATTGTGAAGTCCCTTCTAAAGAAGTCGAAAGATGTATCAGAAGTACTTCTCGCATACAGAACAACACCAACGAGAAATGGCTTCAGTCCCGCTCAAATGTTGATGGGCCGGCGTTTAAGAACAACGCTTCCGACTACGTCTACCTCACTACTTCCGTCTATCCCGCCAGCAGCGATCATACGAGAGAGAGACCTATCCTTGAAGCAAAAACAAAAGCGCACTTACGATCACCATCACGGAGTAAAGGAATTACCTGAACTACAACAGGGGAAAAGAGTATGCATAGTGGATATGAGGAGAGAAGGAGTAGTCCTTAGAAAAGCAGACGAGCCCAGATCTTACATCATCGGAACCTCCAGAGGGAATCTCCGACGAAATCGTTTCCATCTTGTATCCTTACCAGAAAGCAAGAAGCAACTATCCAGACAGGATTAAGCAGCATCTAACAATGGTCCAGAGGACATCATAAACGAAGAACCGCGAACTCAAGGTTCGAGCCAACCACGCAATGAAAGCCAAGCCGTTGATCCCCTCCAAGAACAAGTCAACAATCCTGAAACAACGAACAGACCACGTCCCAGTCCAGATCCGGTGTTAACCGACGACAGACAAGATTTGAAACAAGAGACTTTGGGACGATCACTCGAAGCGGAATAACCTCAAGACCTGTCGTTAGATTCGATCAAATGTTGATATAGAAATTGTATAACTTAAGACAAAAAGGGGATGTGTAATATCTACTCATGATATTAGTTATCTTGTAATATTGACTGTAGACGTTTATGTCTATTTCTTATCTATTGTGTCTCTCTCTATGACGTAGCTTCTAGATTGTATAAATAGTTCAGCCCTTATCAATGCTAGACAGTTCTAGTGACGACCTCGACTCATGTAACCCACTTGTAAATAAATCATCTTTTAATAGTAATTAACCTTGTGTTGTTGTTTAAGAACACGCAAACAGCACTCTCGGGGTCTTGCCAAAAATGACGTCACCAGATTTTAGCGACATCTGGTTGGCTTGACGATTACAGTAGTTCTCAAAGTCGCCGCTATGGGTAGGTGGCGCTGATCAGGCTAATTCTCTAACTTTTCAAGGGAGTTATCACAAGTGATAACTATCGTCTAAAGCGTTGTTGTCAAAAGCGGCGAATGGCTCGCGAATTCCCATCGTGCTAATAAAAACAAGGTGGTCAAGTTACAACTTGGCTGAGGAAGGACCGCGGTCCAAAAACTCCCAAAGTAATAATTTTTATTTGGAAATAAACGTCTAAAATTTTTAAAAATTCCTTGAAGTAGCAGTTCTTACTGAAATTAACAAAATTAGAAAAAATTATTTAACTCGACTGATTTTAATCATTTCATAATTCATTACACAAACATTGCTCCTGACTAAAGGCCAACTATGTTTAACCGGCAATACTGAAAGCTATAAATGAACTTCCTTGGTTTTGGCTGAAAGACCCAGGCGAAAAGATTTCATCGGTACATTTTTACTATTTTAAAAGAAAAGGTATAGATTTAAATGAGAAACGGCCAAATTTGTATCCTAGAAGCCTAAATTGAAGCATGCGACCGAAGCAAGTTTTGGTTTCTGATATAAATTTTTTTTTGCAAAGTTTTGTTAGAAATGCTTAAAAGATTATTAAATAAATGCAACTCTATTATTATGCATGCCGTTTTAACTATTATTACGAGAACAATTACCTTAAGCTAAACAAACTTCTACTTAACAACGACCGAAACGTATGGTCTTTATAATATGAGGTTAACTATAGTAGAATTCAACCTCAGAAATGGTAAAAATTCTCGTAGAAAACCCATTTTCTTCCTTGTTAAACTTTTGCGTGACGAACTCTTCTAATGTTTGTTAGCAAAATTATTGATCATATTCTCCAGGTTAAGTCGCCGCTAAATAATAATTAAGGAATTTCATTTAATTTCTATAATTGAGTCAAGGTTCATGATTTCTTTATATTGCTCCATTATACTTATAAACCCACGGTATAGTTTAAGAAAGTAGAGAGTGGTTAACAGAAAGCGCAGTTCACGGGGTGCGCAAAGACGCGTTACCCGATATCCGTAAGGGGTAATTGTGCCATAGAAAATAATTTATTTTCTATGATTGTGCTTTACAACTCCAGGAACACTAGAATAAAAAATTGTAATGAAAGGTCAGTATCAAATTTTCTTATAATTCAGTACAATTATTATTGCTTATACACAGATTAGAGAAACTTCCAAGTAAGAGGATGGTTTTTTGACATAACCTTTAAGAATAGACCTTAAAAGTCAATAACATTCATATGCAACTTATCAATTCAAAAGCTTCGATTTCTGCCAATTATAGTAAACTAGCCTAAACCAAGAAGGAATTTACTACAAGAAGGCCTAAAAATTAAGCGTCCGGTTCTCGCGTGATAGTCGACAATCCCCCATCATGAGCGGGGTGGGGGTGGAAACGGAGGCGGGACTTCATATTTTATCTTACTCTATGTTTTCCACCATCTATCTCTTTTTACCTATTCTTTAAGCCTTGGTTTGGTTTTTGGAACTCGCGAAATCAAAAGTATAGTGCACTTGATTCGATTTAGAAACAATTAAAGAACGAACGAGATTCAAAATCGATCAAGTTAATCAACCTGTTAATGGCAATTAAAAACCATTCGCGAACCGTTGGTTGCAGCCTCCATTTTCTGTTTTCTTTTCTAGAGGTTTTTTTCTCTAGTCGGAATACGTCATTCGCGTCTGCATGTATGAACTATCCCCACGGGATCCAATGGGATTGCGCAGAGCAATGACGGACATGAAAGGGGTGGGGCTTACTTGTCCACTAACACCGGCGTAAGAGTAGAAGCGTAAAATCTCGCTACTTATGTCTTCTTTTAGTAAATTCCTTCTTGCTTAAACCCATGCCTTTAGAATACTGACAGCTTACAAGGAAATAAAAAAAACACTTGTGCTTTCCGTTTAGGAAATCTTTTTGGAAGTCCGAGATTTTTCTTGCTTCAAACCAAACACTATTAACTTATCTTAGTCTTTTACTGAAGAAACGCAGCAGATCTCTCAGCAACTCTTTACGGTATTGGAAGTATTCAGATTGACCATTCTAGGCCTTAAGTGAATTACAAAATGGCATTGAACGAAATTGAATTTGTCGGAAATGATCGATATTTCAAATACAGGTGAAACTTGAATTTTTAAATCCGAAAGCTTATCTTTGATTTGATGCTTAAATTATTATTGTAGGTACACCCAAGAGACTAATATTAATTGTTCGAAAGATAAGTATTTTGAGGTGAGCTGGAGTTGTTGTTGTTGAAGCGAGTCTTTATTGTCTCGAAATTAGGATTGCATTTTGATGACAATTAATTTCTCAATTTTCATCAGGATACGTTGCATCTCCCGGAACAGATGAAGTTCATGGCAGAATATTTAAGACGATTCCTCAACTTGAAGTAAATTTCATAGTTAAAATTCAATTCGACTATTTATTAGACTAAATGCCCTATTCCTTGCTGTCCCATCGAGCAAATGGGATTGCGAAATTTTGGAAAACTCCAATTATTGCTACGTGTGGTTGCAATGGTGTGCAGTGGGGTGTGTGTGTATGGCCCCGGACTTAAGAAAAACAAGCTGGTCCAGCAACCAGAACATTTTGCACACCCAATCAATTTATAGGACATTGGTCCAGTGAGGCAGTGACCCCTATAAGTGTCTCAAAGTTATCTTATTTCTGTCCCTGCTTAAAATAAAACCGACGAAATAAATCACAGCTAGAAAAGGTTGAATTGGGGCGGAAATAACTCAAATACTTTGAGTCTCCTGGAAATTCGCGAGAGCGGAAATAAGCAGAAAACTTGAAATGTATCCAGGGACACTATTCTCTAAAAATTTCAATGATTAATTACCCAAATCCAAATGTAAACATTAGGGTTGGTTTCATAAGGAGAGAGAGCTTAAAACCCTATTCTCTAACCCAAATCCAAATCGACATTTGAATCTCCCGCCAAACATTTCACCATCTCAGATTATTCTCTTATTTCTCCCGCGAAACACTTATCCAAATGTACGTCACTTCCTCTTTCATTGCATAATTTTATTTCAGCATAAATTACACTAAGGCAGTAAATTAATTACCTACGATAAATTAATTTATTACTTTAAAATTAGAATTTTATTCCTTATAAAACTAAGCTTTTCCTGAAGGTTTTGAACCGTTTAATTGAAATTATTTAAACTATTAGTGATGATCAATTGGCCAATATCGTAAATTAACCGATGTCAATACCAATTTATTTAAAATCAATGAAACGAAAATATCAATATCAAACAATTATCCACTGGAAAAGATATCAAGCTATTCTTTAATTTAAATTTCTCAGGTTAAGTTTCAAAAGAAGATGAATTTTATTATTTTCTGACACCAAAATTGGCAGCTTCTTTGCATAATTCCCGAAGTTTTCTATTCCAAAATAGAATTCTTAACGTTTTGTGATAATAAAGGAGAAATATAAATATAATTTTCGTTTCTTTTGAACTATAAAGGAACTTTAATCAAATGGCCATTTCTATGAGTACACTTACCGATAATGGATTTTACTAATCTAGACAATTACTACGTCTTTTAATTAATATTTTATAAATACTACCTGAATATTTTTTTAAATATGAAAGATTATATTTTTATTTTAGATTAATGAGTTAAAAAAATTGGTATCCGTGTTTCAGTTAAGCTTTGATTTTGACATTGGTTAATTAACTTCAAGTGTCACTAGACAGTATATAACTTCAAAATCGAGAGTTAGGAACTTTAAAACAATCTCAACAGGATATCCGTGGTTAAACTTATCATTATATGTGAAATGTAATAAGAGAATGTGACGAAGCGGCTCAGTGAACGTTGGGCAATGGCCTCAGAGTTTTGCTTGCAATGGTCAAGCTAAAATTCCTCACTTGACGCAAGCTTCTAAGGAGCTATTAGTAAAATAATATATTACGAACAAAAATGGTCTCACTTAGACCACAAAAATTATACTTAGCTTGAAAAATTAATATTTAAATCAAAGTAGAAAATTCAGTTAAGCAAAGGCTTAGACATTGACGTCGGCAATGAAAATACGAAATACCCGACGGTCACGGTACATAAGACTCCCGGTCTCCACTCTCCCGTCAAAACTCAAAGCCGAAAGCTAGCACAGCTAAAATTCCTCTTTAGTAAATAAAGAACACGTGACGCAATCTTCTAAGGAGCTATTAGTAAAATAATATATTACGAACAAAAATGGTCTCACTTAGACCACAAAAACTATACTTAAATGTCCTAAAATTTTAATGAGAGGTGTGTTACAAACTATTATATTATATTAAAAAGAATTCAAACTTTTAGAGTGGATAATTATTTTAATAAAAATTAATTTCCAATGTCATAATTGTAAAGTGCTTTTGGTAGAAACACAAGGGTTTTTCTGAACTTTCCCAAAATAGGCGTTTACAAAAATTATACTTAGCTTGAAAAATTGATATTTAAATCTAAGTAGGAAATTCAGTTAAGATTTGATAATTTTCGTTTTATTTGAACTAGTTTCTATATAGGAACTTAAATTAATTGGCCATTTGTATACACTTACCGACAATTGATTTCACTAATCGGGCCAATTACTGCGTCTTTTAATTAATATTTCATAAATACTACCTCAATAAATTCAGTTAAGCAAAGGCTTAGAGCATTGCCGTGACTGCCGTCGTCCCGCGTACGTAATATAAGACTCCCGGTCTACCGTAAAATCTGGCGCGTTTAGACCAGAGCCCTTATTTTATTCTCAGTATCATCTTAAGCTTAAAATACGAGGTTACTAACCCGCACCCCGCGAGAGCGCTCAGCATTCGAGGGATCAGGCAACTAGCGTAATACGCTTCCCATCGTACACCCTCAGAAAGACTTCATTACGGAGTGGCTTTCCCCTCGTCAACGAGAAGCGCACGCCGTCCGAGGGATCAGCCACTGGCGTATTCCCCCGGTATTACCTTTTTGGTGGTTTTAATGCCGTAAATTCGGGAGATATGCCTTTAATCCGTTCTAATATTGAAATAAAAACTGTAAAAAGTAATCCCGAGTGTATTTCTGCGTTAAACGGCGGAAAACGCTTCCCATCTTACACTCTCAGAAAGACTTTATTACAGAGTGGCTTCTCCCTCGTCAAATTTTCCGTATAGAGTAATATTTTGCAAACGCCATCTAGATGTCGTGTGCAAAATAACAAGCGTGAATAGACACCGATTAAGTTAAGATCCAAGATGTGAAAAAATGCGAAAGGAACTGCGTTATTTCTATGCTATGAGTTAAAACAAGATGTCTACACCCTTGTTAAGAAAAGATCCTCTTCCGGCTTTTGGAAGTATTGGGTAAGAAATAAGATTGACATCGACAAAGAATTCACCCGGTGAGATTGCGGCAACCCTCAAGTTAATTTGATGGACGGTTGTAAAGAAACCAATTTATTGAAATGCGTTTCAAATTAAAAAAACTTCCCTTTACTCTGCTTTTTGGGGTTAGCTATGACGGACATAAATAGGGTCGGGCTTGCTTGTTTCCTCGCACCCACATAAGAGTAACAGCCTAAAATCTGGTGAATTTAAGCCTTCTTATAGGTGCATTTCTTCTTGGTAAAAATGCAGATTTTTCAGGACTCAAGAGCAGAAAAGTAGAAAAGCAATCCAGGAAATATGGAAAAACTATTTTTTGGTTATTTCTAGTACTGGTCTTCCAATCATATAGATTGTTCTTTAAGCAAATTAAGCAAGTTTTGAATCGATTAATCGTGGCGAGTAATTGACTTTTGTTTCTAATGGGGATCTCCTAAAAAGGTCAAAACGAACTATTTAGCTCCCCCTCACCCGCCAACTTTATTCTTTTATTTGTTAAGAAAACTACCAGAAATGAATCTCAGCTTACGGACTGTTATAAACCAATGTTAACATTATGTTGCAATGAAATGTTCTCGACGACATTTAGGCTGGATTTCGAAGGGAACGATATTGAGATGGCTGGCTTTTATGAAACACTAGTTGCGCCAAATTTTTTCAAAGTATGCGATTTAACCGCTAGTATTAAAACATTCTGATTAGGAACCGGAGTACAAAGTAATAAACCCTTACAACGGTTTTAGAAATCTCATGTTATGACGTTGTACGCGCCAAGCTCATTTTTCCGAAGTCGACTGGATCATTTCAGTCCGTCTCCGCCCGTCGGAATAAGCAATATGATTATCGTGTCCAGCCCTAAAGTGATAGTCACGTCCAATTCTTGGTCCTTCTTAAATATGGACACCGAAGTACAATGGTTTTCAATAACAATATACTTGATAGCAAATTCATTGAATTTTGTTCTTGTTTCATTCAGGTGCTGATTTTATTAGTGTTAACGTTGGTCCTTCTGTCAATTTTACTAGTCATTCACTCCATCGTAACCAACAAATACAAATCGGTGCCCACCAAGAAAGTTGTCAAGAAAATGGCCCAAGAAACCCTTGAAAATGCCTGGGAAAACGCCTCGCTCTTATGCGCCGAACGTAAGCAATTATTTCATTAATAATGTTTAAAAGAATTGAACTTCGAAATGGAGGTACAATTAACCCTCTTAATTACGAAAGTAGGCCAACGTTTTAATCAGACTTAAAGCGAATAGGATAATTTTGTTTTGTAGCGATTCCTGCTGTTCTGCCCCACATTGCATGTCGTCTGCTCGCTTCATCGTGGCTAATCGGAGTGACTTTCATTCTGTTCTTCTTGGGTTGTTACTTGCGAACGGACTTCTCGACGGAAAGCTACAACTGCATCGACTCTCTACCGGACTTGATCAAATCGGGAATAGCGCCTGGATTTATTTACGACGACGATTTCAAATATATTAAAGATTGGGTGAATATTGTTTTTCGTGTTAAGTTCTCTATTCATTTGACGTCATTGGTTTGTATCAGGCGGCCCAAGACCCAGTGGTAAAGGAATGGATAGACGCATTTGATGAGGAAAAAATGCGCAAGTTGGCCAAAAATTCTTTGGATAATGCGCTTAATATTATTTTATCTGAGGAAAGAGCTCTGATCATTAACGCTGACGACATGATTGGGATCTTGGAAATTTTCTTGGATAATCCCAAAGTGAAAGAGCTCATCGTGGCAAAAGGAGGTTTCTTCTTTTCGCAACAAGTTCTTAAATTCGATTATATTCACTTCATTTTCAATACCTCATGGATCAGAAGCATACCACAATTGAACCCACAACTGATGTCAGTAACAATTTCGTCACAAAACGATTAAAAGCCTTATAAGGCCTGTAATATTACAGGGTGGAACCGATGTTCGAGAAGCAAGTTTTCAAGTATCAGAAACTTACGTCAGATTACTCTATTGAACAGTTCATGTGGAAGAGACCATTGCAAAGAACTGAAGCCTTGTACCTGAGTAGCGTCAGCGTTCCTTTCTACTTTCTACTCATGTTGTTGTCAGGAACAGTAGCCGTTGTCATTACCGAAATAATCTTCCACTAACTCCCTAAAACGCTGACTATAGATTGGAACGTGAAATGGAATTCACTAACCAAGAAACACAATTAATGTTCTTTGAACTGTACTTAACAAATGAAATCACCGAGTGTTAGGTCATTTTAAAACTACACTTTAACATATAGGGCCTAGGTGATATTCGTGATTATTGTAAAATTAAGATATGAATTTCATTAACTATCACTAAACAGTCATGTTAATATTTTTGTAAAATAATCAGTCGCAAAACACGGTTATTCAGGTAGAGTTTAAAATGTCTATGAATATGCATAGATAAACCATTGGTGATAAATTATTGGCTATATGAAGAATGATGAGCACAAACAAAATTCGATAATCGATTGTGACAAACACATGTAGATTAGTGTATTTTGCAGTTAATGCATGCTATCAGAAACACGTGCGAAGAACGTACATTAAAATTTCTAGGTTCACCGTCTCCAACCTGTAATGGTAGCTTTTCAATTTGGTACTTAATATTGTCCAAAATATATTCAAGGTGACGATGAACCGCTTATTCTGTTGTTACAATCTCGTCATCATTGTTAAAAATCTATATCGATAAATTTTTGTTTTGGCTAGAGGTCGGGTTATCGACAGCATTTTCTATTTTTTCATGGCCAAGACTGGGTTTTGCTATCTTTCCTTCTTCAGTCTCTGTTGCGTTTGATCCAACGATCATGAGTTAGGAGAAATTTGGTAAAAAAATATGCAACATAATTACAATAAGTATAACTTTTCAAATATCCGCAATGCTTAACCCCAAGGGCATTTACATGGAAACAGAAAAAGAAAGTTACAGGTAACTATAAAAACATATTATACTCCTTGGTGTTTATAGCGACTGGCTTTGCCTTAAAAAAGGTCGCTTCTACGACAGTGTTTGACAAGACACATTGTTTTGGCGGTAATGATGTTTTACTCAGAAACAGACCTTTGTTAACCTTTCTAATTTAGTGAATAGTGACATAGTTTTTATTGCGAAATGTTACTTATGGTTTATTATGGGTTAATTCTGGCATATTCATGTAGGCAAAAAATTGAACTGTGGATAAAATTGTTAACTGTAGTTTAGGCAGCATTTTCCCGGCTCATGAATTTTGTACTAAAGCTTATAGCTCAGGACCGATAAATTAAAAATGGCCCGAACCCAAACAATTTTAGGTACAAGCTCAAATTTGGCACACAGGTAGTATTTGACGTAGCAAAAAATATATTAAAAGTCCCTACCACTAGGATGCTTGCGTCGTCGTCATTTTCTAAAATGGCTGCCAAAAGGTAAAAATATCCAAAAATTTAAAAAAAATATATATTTTTAAAACGAAAGTTCCTAAAAATAAATTTCCAGAGGCAAATACAATTTTTTAATGATTTTAACGTGTAAAAAATTAAATGAGGCTGCAGAGTTCATTTGCAAATTGGCATCGAAACTTCAACGCATGCGTGTTCGACGTTTCTTTGTATTCTTTGTATAAGAATTTTAGTTTGAATTGATTTATTGTGCCTATAAACCGTTTTTATTACTCTGAGTCACATAAAGACTTTATGGACCAATCCATAAATTACATCCAGTGAAACGAACACACAGTGACAGTTTGTTTTCTTTTCTCGCACCATGAAGCGCCGTTAGAGGCAGTGCGAGTTGGCTATAGCCTCCCGCGTATAGTGAACTTTGGTTCCGTCTGGCGTTGCCTCTTTGAACGAGATAAAAAACCTTCTCTTCCTGTGTTTGCTTCTCTGGAGGAATTTAATAATTGGTCTATTGCATAGCGTGGGAACAAACGGTTTTTGTTAAGCACTAGAGAAGAAATTTAAAGCCCGAAATTCAACGTTTATGCCTAGTTTTATTGCTATGTACTAGTTTCACCACTTTAGTGTCTCAGATCTATTTTTAAGAAATATTTTGCGACCGGCCACTTTCTCCGTGGCTTGCGATCCCGAAAGCTTGATTTGCTAACGGCTCCGGGGATTTTGCCAACCTACTAACTTGGCTAGTCCGACCAGCTGCAATGGACTGCCTAATTTGTGGCTCAAGCTTGGATATAGGGGAAACAGTTTGCGTCTTTCGAGGCTTAAGTACGATCATAGAAGCCAGCGTTAAAAGACAAGATGAACTCGACCAGAAGATAGTTAATTTGGAAAATGTGACTTTACACAAAAATTGAAGAAAAGAATATACGCGTTCTACCTCGATTGCAAAAACTTCTCTACCATCAACTTCAAAATCTGTAACAAGTTCAGCTCCATGTCTAAGGTCAACGATAAACACTTTCGATTTTAAAAACTGTGCATTTTTTGTGAAGGAACGCTGACCTAAGTGAAGAAATCAAGAAACCAGCAAAATACAGAAGCAAAATTAGAGAAGTAATCGAGTACCCTTGAAATTATTGGCACGATTAAGTTAATTGCCTTGAATCGCAACGACGAATGGGACGGTAGAATCGGTGACACAATAGACCTGGTAGCTGCCGAAGCTCGCTACCACTCCGCTTGTCACAGAAATTTTGGTAGAAGTACACGTCAGGCATCAAAAGAATCTACATGCACTAGGCCTCAATACTCAGCTGCTGCGAATGCATTTTCTAAAATTTGCGATTATATTTCCAATAATAACGAATGTCAATATATACTCTTAAAGAGCTCTTTGACAAATTGCAAGAAAATTGCCACGAAGAGTTATGTTACACCGAGGCACATTTTAGACGAAAACTGTCTGAAGCATTTGAAGATAGAATTTATATTACTGACCAGCCACCAAAACCAACCATAGTAACATACATAGAAAAGGTCAACCACATTTTACTATATATTCGGCACAGCCAAAGATTTGAAAATGATCACGAAGAACGCCTTAGAATTGTTTAAGCTGCCGCTAATATTATTCGTGAAAACATTAGGTTAAAAGTTTACGACACTGCTATCTATCCCAGCGAAAATGAAATTAGAAGGAGCAATCCAGAACTAATTCCAAATTCCCTTCGCCTATTTATAGAAAAGGTAGCCTGAAAAAGTCTATCGCCCTGGAGCAAGCAATTATATGCGCGGTTCGTCCTCGGTCCTTTGTTTCTTCTGTACAAATTGGTCTGGGGGTTCATCTTCACCGCAATTATGGATCTAGACATGTCATAGATATTTTATCAAATCTTGGATTGTGCTCAACCTACAAAGAGGTTCTTCGATTTGAAAGGGCAGTGGTACGAAACCCTGGTTCCACAATAGTTGACGAAAATGCCTACTTGCAATTCGTATTTGACAACACGGATTTTAACATTCGTACACTCGATGGACATGGTACATTTCATTGCATGGGCGGGATCAAGTGTGTTACACCTTCAACTGCTGTCAGTGTTTCTACAGCAGTACCAAGAATTCTGGCAGAAACCACAGACATAATGTTGAACGAGGCAGAAAAGATAACTCCCAAAGCCGACAAGCACCCAAAAGTCAAAGGCCTAACGAAAATTGAAGCGAAAGCCCAATTCACTGATGAGGAACCAAGTGCAGAAGTTGTTACTTCTAAAACTCTACTTGATATTTTATGGGCTATCGGATCCACGCATTAAGAAAATAACACTCCAGGCTGGAACGGATATATGCAAAGGTCGTTTTCAACAAATGAAACACCTTACCAGATATCGAAGGTCATTCCTGCAGCATTCATTACGATGGATCCAAGCAATCCAACGACCATTTACACTGCTCTAATGTTTGCTGCTAAAGAAGCGCGAATTCGTGGTCAAACGTGTTGTCTCGTCACATTCGATCAGCCATTGTACATGAAATCAGTAGAGATCGTTATGGCAGCGGAAAAAGAGAGCCCACTCTCCGTGATTATTCCACGACTGGGATGATTTCATTTGCTGATGTCTTTCATGGGAGCTGTAGGAAACATCATGGCCGATTGTGGCTTACTAGAACTATGGTCCATAATTTATTCCAAGTCCTCCGTGGAACGTATGATTACAGGACACGCTTATGCTTGGGCTCTTCGAGCACACTACCTCACCCAACTTGCACTCACATCGATCCTTTTAGAGGATATTGAAAATAGTGAAGATGAGCTTAAAGACGTTTGTGAACTATACTGAAAGGTTCTTCAAAATGATGAGTTAGTTGTGAATGTTGAAAATTCAACCTCACTTTGCCACATTCAACATCAGCTAGCGAACTTGATCACGGCGCTTAAAAAAAAGCGAAACGTCTATGCTCTGGCTTCAGTATTACGAACAAGTTGCATTGATGAGAATGTTTGTGCGAGCCGAAAGAACTGGAGATTGGGAGCTTCACCTTCATTCTGTACGTCAAATGCTACCTTTTTTTCATGCAGCAGCTCATTTACTATAAGCCAAGCTGCTCAAATATATCTTCATCAGATGGAAAAGCTAAAAGACATCATGCCTTCTCCTGAATTTCAAAACTTCACTAGAGACGGTTTCTTCACTGTTCGGCGCTCGAATCGCTTTTGGAGTGGTGTTTGGACAGAAATGACTATATAGCAGGTTTTAATGCGATCCATGAAAGTCACGGGTGGCCTTACTCAAGGAAGAGGTTTAACAGAGAGTACATTAGCAACATGGGTAGAGGCCATGCCAGCTTGTATTCAAATTACTGATGCGGTTGAGGATTTAAGTGGGGTTTCAAGTAACACCTCTAAGCAACATGTCGAGCTTCGTGACAGTAGATAGTCACGTGACAAGGCTGACACCAAAAGGCTTGTGAATTGGCTAAAAGATCACGATCCATTCAAACAGTCTAAAAATCTTGTGCCTTTATTCAGTGGAGTGGTGGCTGATGAAAACTATTAACTGCCATCATGCTAAGCAGGCTGGAATGAGAGCAATGGCTTCCATTACATGTATAATCGGTTTGTGGCACGTCTATCAGTCAAATCAGCGTTCGAGTTGACAAAATTTACACCAACATGTGCGGCAGCAATACAGCATTCCTACAGGGTGTACTTACAAGTACAGCAATGGTTAGGAATTGATTTAAATCCCGAAGAATGGGTGTGGCAACGAAACTCAATTGGTGGTTTAAGACCAATTGTATCAACACTTCCACCAGCTCCAGATAATCTCTTAAAACTGGTTACTTGTGCGTGCAAAGCATCTTTCAAAAGGAAATGCGAATGCAAAAAGGCGGGACTTGTGTGCTTAGCCATGTGCGCACACTGTCGGGGAAACAGTTGTGATAACGGTGATTCAATCACTTTAAATGAAGAGGATGAAGAGATGTTTAAAAGTTTTTAGGTGGAATTGTTCCATTTTATATTCTGTATATCGAAGCAAATTTTTAGTACTTACAATTATCTGTAAATCACTTTCACAAAACTTTACTTAAATGTCCATTAAACCTTATTTTGATATGCTTTATATCGTTATAATGTATTTTAAATTCTAAACCGATGATAAGATTAGTTGTAAGACTTTTTGTGAATTGCCAGCCATATTGCAAGATGGTTTCCTATATTTGTTTTTCGTTCATAATATTTTAGACGTCGAATTCATTAATAAATTTGCCTCTGGAAATTTATTTTCAGGAACTTCCGTTTTAAATTTTTTTTTTAATTTTTGGATTTTTTTTCCTTTTTGGCAGCCCTTTTAGAAAATGGCGAAGACGCAAGAATCCTAGAGGTGCGGACTTTTAGTGTATTTTTTTTAAGTCAAATACTACCTGTGTGCGAAACTTCAGCTTGTACCTAAAATTGTCGGGATTTAACTCTAAAGTGCCTGTACTATTAGTTCCCACTTGACAAAAAACACGACGGAAACACTGCGTTATCACCTCTGCGGTAAAACATCTTCCGCAGAACGCGACCGAAACAGCTTTCGGCGGATTTACGATGCTGTCCAATGGGACAATCCCATTGCATGGAAAAACCCGCACTTCGGGTTTTTCCCGATGGAATTCAAATTAATTTAACTTAAAACAATTTACGACCTACGTAAAATGAGCACTGGATCCAAACATTTTCACAATTATTATTTTAGAAATAAGGATTATAAGAACAAAATAGTAATAAATCAGCAATATATGACATAATAAAATCAATTGCTAATATTTATTTATTTTTTATGTTATATTCATTATGAAAATACTTTAAGCCAGCCGTTTTACTGTACTAGAAGTGTATAACCGCCCCAAAGAGGACGAGACGTCCTCCTAACAAAACCAAACCTAACCGAACAGCAACTTTTGGAAAAGGCATATTATTTGAGAAGTCAATCAAGATAAACATCAATATTTTGGAAAAGGCTTAACAATGTTAAATGATTTATAAAATATTACTAACCTAACCTGAATTTGAAAGGTATCAAAATGAATAAAATAAAAGTTTCGATTTAAAATTTCCTCCGTATGTCTTAGGATTTCTTAAGGGTGAGCCGACAGAGTTTCGTTAAGCGGTTCAGCTATCGACTGAGGGTGGGACAGGAGGGACTTCGTATATAACTTCTAGTTTTCACGAGGATCTCTGGGACAATGACGTTTGTTGATTGACTTTGGTTTGGCGAATAGTGGACCATATTTATGACGTAGCCGGGCGGATTCATGGTAACAGTGAATAGGCAAAACTTTTATGTTTTGGGACCAAATACGGATTGGTCGGTTTAAGGGTTAAAAAAATGTTCTTCAAGTTTCTCGGGCCAGGTACCAGGATAGTGACTCAAGGTCTTGATGCTTGGGGTCTAAATCAGCGTGACATTTCTCTGGGTTCTTGGGAAAAGTTTTCGTTTTTAGGTATTTTATTTTGCACTGTGGATACTGTGTTATAGGATAGTTCTAGAAAGTTTTGTGTCAACATTGATGGGCTAGTTCCTCATCTATTGTACGAAAGAATTTCATTTTAGTTTATTTTAAAGGGATAGGTTTAAGTTTAAAGGGCTAGTATTATCTTTATAGTGTTAATTTAAGGTATTTCGTTATTAATTTAATGATTAATGGTAAATTTAATTTGATTTTTGTGTTAAGATAGTTATATATCCCCACCTCGTCTTAAAAGTTTGTCCCCGAACTTGACATATCCATCTTACCATCACCATAATAAAAAAAAAATTTAGATTAAATGATTGAAAATAAAATAGGGATGAATGAGTTAATAAATGTTTATCTTCTATACCTGCTGGAGGTATTTTCCTTTAAGGAATATAATTCCGGTTTCACCCAGCGTCTATGAGGGGTTTGATAATGGGGGCTAGTAATATTAGAACTATTTCAATATCCTGGGTATCTTCCGATTTCTCATTAGGGGTTAAGGGGATATTTTTAAGGCATTCATTTTCTTGATGTCCATCGGTATGACAAGTTACACAATGGTAGGTGTAGGGAATATTCCAGCGTCAACTCTCAATTCCATTTCTGTATATTTCTGGGGTGTAGCAGAACTTCTGTCTTTATGCTAAGGGTCATTGTTCCGAGGATATCCAGATGATGAATTTTTGGCGACATAAATATTGCGAGGGTAATTAAAACGGTTTCTATAATTTGTATAGGAAGGTTTTAAAATGAAGAAACGATTGTCATTATCGTTGGTTTTTGTCTCATATGGTCGTTGTCTTCGAAGGATAGGGGTATGTCTAATGTTGACAAAAACTAGCGTTTGATAATTATCTAAGGATGAGGGAGGGTTCGAGTCCTTTGCAAGCAATTGAGGGTCCATGAATGAAGTACGTCTTCTGTTACGTCGACAACGTCGTAGTCTCTTCTCCTCTACTTTAATCGTGGTTACACGTTGCGGTTCCGTAATAGGGGTTTGAGTACTTGAAGACTTCATCAACTTGTTTCTATTAGAAAACCAGTCGTAGGGGTAAAAGGTAGGGGTTTTATGTATCAATTCTTCTTTGTCTTCGTCTGTTGCATCCTCCGTACGGGAATTTTCATTCATTCTCTTCACTTCGATAAAAAGGTTTTGCAATTCTTGTTTTTTTCTCTGCTTCTATATCTTCTGGCATAGTTATTTCATTTGTCACGATTGTAGTAGTAGGGGTTGCTTTAGGGGTTTGAATTAGTGATGGCGCGAATATTGATTTTGCCGAATACCGAATATTCGGCCATGCTCTCGGCCACCGAATATTCGGGCGTGAGATATGTGCAACTCGCGCGAAACTGGTTATGAGCTGTAACCCGTTCCGCGAAATACGTACATCCCCCGCACGGACCGCAATGGGACAGGTCTCATCATGGAAGAAGAAGGGTATGGAATGGTGAGGTGAATAGGCTACGCGAAATGTAGGGTCACGTGGGAAAACTCTCCTCTCCTCTCGGCAATAGCTGTAACGCGATTACTGCTCTGCGCAATATTGGCGCGCAAGCAGAGAGAGGCATACACTGTTTAGATCCGCTCTCTACCGCATCTGCTACAGCGCGCCTGCGCGGAAGCTTTCAACGTTGGTGATAAACTCGGGAAGGAGGGAATGGAAAAGGGGAAGTTACGATTTTTTAACGCGCTCTCTTTCACACTATAGGACCCATCTATAGCGTCTTTAGGTTTTTGATTCATTTGCGAGTAGATCGTGTCACTATATGCTTTTTTTTATTCATCACAACTTACCACTGGTAGATTATAAATATTAAAGTAAAAATTGTTATTGAAATAAATAATTTTTGAGTAATTTTTCCGGTTTTTTTCCTTTATGATTGGAGATTCGTAGAATTGCATACAAAGCATTTAGGCCTAGCTGATTGAAGATACGATTCAAGGGGTAAGGTTACTTCTTGTGGTCTACTTCTTTTATTTGGGCAGTTATAAACAAAATGTCCGTATTCTTTGCAATAGTAGCAAAATTTTTTAATTAAGGGTTTTCGGGGTTCGTTTGTTCCTTGATTTCTAGGGTGTAAAACTCCCATCACTGGTTGAAGTTGCTTCACTACCTCTAAAAGTTCATCAACTGTGGTACATGTATTAAGTTCAATAGTGCTTCATATTCGGGCATTAATCCAAAAATTATATGGTCTAATCGATTTTGCTCAGAGGGGATAGAGGGTAATTCATCATAAATATTTATCATATCCTGAACATAAACTTCAGGGCTCTCATTGGGTCTTTGCCTTCTTGTTTGAATTTTTCTCTTGATTATTTTGGAATAACCATCTCCCAAATATTTTTCTTTAAACTTATTCTCAAATTCAGTCCAGGTATGAAAAAGATTAATATTTTTCCAAAACCATTTCTTTGCTTGTCCTTCGAATGCTAGGGGTATGTGGGTCAATAATTCTTTAAGTGTTACACCTGTTATCATCCCATACTCGTACGCGCTATATAGGAATTCTATAGGATTTGATTCTCCATTAAATCTTGCCGTAAATTGAGGAATTGGTAAAGTTCTATTTTTAGGGGTTGAATTTTGTAAGTTTTTTCTGCGAGGGATTTGAGTAATATCAGGAATGTT